>NC_139142.1:28664066-29264066 GCF_964270905.1 Leucopleurus acutus
TATCAGACAAAATAGACTTTAAAACAAAGACTGTTACAAGAGACAAAGAAGGACACTACATAATGATCAAGGGATCAATCCAAGAAGAAGATATAACAGTTGTAAATATTTATGCACCCAAGATGGGAGCACCTCAATACATAAGGCAAATACTAACAGCCATAAAAGGGGAAATCGACAGTAACACAATCATAGTAGGGGACTTAACACCCCACTTTCACCAATGGACAGATACTCCAAAATGAAAATAAATAAGGAAACACAAGCTTTAAATGATACATTAAACAAGATGGACTTAATTGATATTTACAGGACATTCCATCTAAAAACAACAGAATACACATTCTTCTCAAATGCTCATGGAACATTCTCCAGAATAGATCATATCTTGGGTCACAAACCAAACCTTGGTAAATTTAAGAAAATTGAAATTGTATCAAGTATCTTTTCCGACCACAATGCTATGAGACTAGATATCAATTACAGGAAAAAATCTGTAAAAAATACAAACACATGGAGGCTAAACAATACACTACTTAATAACCAAGAGATCACTGAAGAAATCAAAGAGGAGATCAAAAAATACCTAGAAACAAATGACAATGAAAACATGATGACCCAGAGCCTATGGGATGCAGCAAAAGCAGTTCTAAGAGGGATGTTTATAGCAATACAATCCTACCTTAAGAAACAAGAAACATCTCAAATAAACAACCTAAGCTTACATCTAAAGCAATTAGAGAAAGAAGAACAAAAAAACCCCAGAGTTATCAGACGGAAAGAAGTCATAAAGATCAGATCAGAAATAAATGAAAAAGAAATGAAGGAAACTATAGCAAAGATCAATAAAACTAAAGGCTGGTTCTTTGAGAAGATAAACAAAATTGATAAACCATTAGCCAGACTCATTATGAAAAAGAGGGAAAGGACTCAAATCAATAAAATTAGAAATGAAGAAGTTACAACATACACCACAGAAATACAAAGTATCCTAAGAGACTACTACAAACAAATCTATGCCAATAAAATGGACAACCTGGAAGAAATGGAATAATTCTTAGAAATGCACCACCTTACGAGACTGAACCAGGAAGAAGTAGTAAATATAAACAGACCAATCACAAGCACTGAAATTAGGACTGTGATTAAAAATATTTCAACAGGGCTTCCCTGGTGGCGCAGTGGTTGAGAGTCCGCCTGCCAATGCAGGAGACACGGGTTCGTGCCCCGGTCCGGGAAGATTCCACATGTTGCTGAGTGGCTAGGCCCGTGAGCCATGGCCACTGAGCCTGCACGTCTGGAGCCTGTGCTCCGCAACGGGAGAAGCCACAACAGTGAGAGGCCCACGTACCGCAAAAAAAAAAAAAATCTTTCAACAAACAAAAGTGCAGGACCAGAGGGCTTCATGGGCAAATTCTATCAAACATTTAGAGAAGAGCTAACACCTATCCTTCTCAAACTCTTCCAAAATATAGCAGAGGGAGGAACACCCCCAAACTCATTCTACGAGGCCATACACCATGAGCAAGTGGGGTTTATCCCAGGAATGCAAGGATTCTTCAATATATGCAAATCAATCCATGTGATACACCATATTAACAAATTGAAGGAGAAAAACCATATGATCATCTCAATAGATGCAGAGAAAGCTTTCGATAAAATTCAACACCCATTTATGATAAACACTCTCCAGAAAGTAGGCATAGAGGGAACTTACCTCAACATAATAAAGGCCATATATGACAAACCCACAGCCAACATTGTCCTCAGTGGTGAAAAGCTGAAACCATTTCCACTAAGATCAGGAACAAGACAAGGTTGCCCATCCTCACCACTGTTATTCAACATAGTTTTGGAAGTTTTAGCCACAGCAGTCAGAGAAGAAAAAGAAATAAAAGGAATCCAAATTGGAAGAGAAGAAGTAAAGCTGTCACTGTTTGCAGATGACATGATACTATACATAAAAAATCCTAAAGATGAGCTAATCAATGAATTTGGTAAAGTAGCAGGTTACAAAACTAATGCACAGAAACCTCTTGCATTCCTATACACTAATGATGAAAAATCTGAAACAGAAATTAAGAAAACACTCCCATTTACCAATGCAACAAAAAATATAAAATACCTAAGAATAAACCTACTTAAGGAGACAAAAGACCTGTATGCAGAAAATTATAAGACACTGATAAAAGAAATTAAAGATGATACAAATAGATGGAGAGATATACCATGTTCTTGGATTGGAAGAATGAACATTGTGAAAATGACTATACTACCGAAAGCAATCTACAGATTCAATGCAATCCCTATCAAACTACCAATGGCATTTTTCACAGAACTAGAACAAAAAATTTCACAATTTGTATGGAAACACAAAAGACCCCAAATAGCCAAAGCAATCTTGAGAAAGAAAAACGGAGCTGGAGGAATCAGGCTCCCTGACTTCAGACTATACTACAAAGCTACAGTAATCAAGACAGTATGGTACTGGCACAAAAACAGAAATCTAGATGAATGGAACAGGATAGAAAGCCCAGAGATAAACCCACACACATATGATCACCTTATCTTTGATAAAGGAGGCAAGAATATACAGTGGAGAAAAGACAGCCTCTCCAATAAGTGGTGCTGGGAAAACTGGACAGCTACATATAAAGGAATGAAATTAGAACACTCCCTAACACCATGCACAAAAATAAATTCAAAATGGATTAAAGACCTAAATATAAGGCCAGACACTATCAAACTCTTAGAGGAAAACATAGGCAGAACACTCTATGGCATAAATCACAGCAAGATCCTTTTTGACCCACCTCCTAGAGAAATGGAAATAAAAACAAAAATAAACAAATGGGACCTAATGAAACTTAAAAGCTTTTGCACAGCAAAGGAAACCATAAACAAGACGAAAAGACAACCCTCAGAATGGGAGAAAATGTTTGCAAATGAAGCAACTGACAAAGGATTAATTTCCAAAATTTACAAGCAGCTCATGCAGCTCAATATCAAAAAAACAAACAGCCCAATCCAAAAATGGGCAGAAGACCTAAATAGACATTTCTTAAAGAAGATATACAGATTGCCAACAAACACACGAAAGAATGCTCAACATCATTCATCATTAGAGAAATGCAAATCAAAACTACAATGCGGGCTTCCCTGGTGGTGCAGTGGTTGAGAGTCCGCCTGCTGATGCAGGGGACACGGGTTTGTGCCCCTGTCCGGGAGGATCCCACATGCTGCGGAGCGGCTAGGCCTGTGAGCCATGGCCGTTGAGCCTGCACGTCCGGAGCCTGTTCTCCACGACGGGAGAGCCACAACAGTGAGAGGCCCGCGTACCGCAAACAAAAAAAACCAAAAGAGTCATGTACCATAATGTTCACTGCAGCTCTGTTTACAATAGACAGGACATGGAAGCAACCTCAGTGTCCATCAACAGATGAATGGATAAAGAAGATGTGGCACATATATACAATGGAATATTACTCAGCCATAAGAAGAAATGAAATTGAGTCGTTTGTAGTGAGGTGAATGGACCTAGAGTCTGTCATACAGAGTGAAGTAAGTCAGAAAGAGAAAAACAAAAACCGTATGCTAACACATATATGGAATCTAAAAAAACAGAAAATGGTTATGAAGAACCTTGGGGCAAGACAGGAATAAAGATGCAGACCTACTAGAGAATGGAATTGAGAATACAGGGAGGGAGAAGGGTAAGCTGGGACAAAGTGGGAGAGTGGCATGGACATATATACACTACCAAATGTAAAATCGATAGCTAGTGGCAAGCAGCCACATAACACAGGGAGATCACATCGGTGCTTTGTGACCACCTAGAGGGGTGGAGTCGGGAGGGTGAGAGGGAGAGAGACGCAAGAGAGAAGAGATGTGGGGACGTATGTATATGTATAAGTGATTCACTTTGTTATAAAGCAGATACTAACACACCATTGTAAAGCAATTATACTCCAATAAAGATGTTAAAAAAAAAAGAATTATAGGGGATTGTATTTAGAAAGAGAGAAAAGAAGGCCTCATCAATGAAGTGACATTTAGGTTGAGACTTGAAGTATGAGTGGAAGACATAAGTTTTTTGGGGGTTTTTTGGGTTTTTTTGGTTGTTTTTTAAATATTTATTTATTTATTTGTCTGTGCTGGGTCTTCGTTGGTGGCATGCGGGATCTAGTGTCCTTACCGCAGGGATCAAACCCGGGCCCCCTGGGTTGGGAGCACAGAGTCTTAACCCCTGGACCACCAGGGAGGTCCCAAAGACAAAAGCATTTTAGACAGTGGGAAACAGTAGGCCCAAAGTGGGAAAGAGCTTGCAGTTAACTGAAAGAATACTAGTTAGTTGAGGAAAGTGCCACCTCGAGGTAGGAGAGCAGGCAGGGGCTATACCTTAATACGCTAACATCTGCTGTGCATTAGTGAAGTGCTGGCCACTGTTCCAAGCACTTCTTGAGCATTTTGAGTAATTGTGCCATACTGACTCTCTGAATGCTGAGAGTTTGGATTTAATTTGAAGATGCATTGGGAAGCCATGGAACTATTACTCAGTGCCATGATCCATTTTTAAAGATTACGCTGGCTACTTTGTACATAGTTGATCAGAAGGGGACAGCAGAGGAAATAGAAATGAATACTAGTTGGTTCAGGTAGGATATGAAGTAATCTTGGACTATGGTTCTGATGGTAGAGGTGAAGAGCAGTGGACGGATTTAAGATATATTTACAAGTCTTTTGTTGATGTCTTGGATGAAGGGAGAGGGTTGTGAGGGAAAGGAAGGAGTCAGATTGGAGAGGGTTAAAGAATTGAAGAGATGATATGTGTAGATAATTTGCGAAGTTATTTGTCAGTAAAGGAGAGCAGAGTTCTTTTCAACCTTCTTATGTCTATCATTTTTCCTGTGGCATTTCTGTCTTTTTAAAAAATTCTTGGAACCAAATATATTTTTATTCTAGTCTGCCTCTCCAGATTGCAGCACCTTTTTCTTATCCCACACTTGACAGATGCTTAGAGGAGGAAAGTCAGTTGAAAAGTAGGCTAGCATTCTCAGCAGTTCTGCCCTTTTTCATCAAGATGTTCCTTGCTAAATCAGTCCTTGCTATATCAGAGCAAAACAATTTTGTTCTATAAGTAAAGGTTTAATTCTTGAAGGAACAGCATCTTAGGAAGTCAGTCTCTGTATATGTGTTTTGTGGGATTAGGGGTGATGGTCATATGTATTTTTATCTGTTAAGTCTCAACATGCCTTAAAAGATAAGGGTAAGAATAGCTGAACTGCAAATTCAGTTCACCAATTGTTTTCTCAGTTGAAAGGCAAGTGATCAACTAAAAGATAAAATTGGTTGTGTAACTGAAAGAAAAACTCTCAGAAGAGATAGCTTTCTTTTTTAAATGTTTCTTAAATATATATAGGTTCAGCTTTTGAAACCAACTTTGACTGCAATTTTATTTTTATCTTTTAATTTATCTATTTTGGCTGCTCCAGGTCTTAGTGGCAGCATGCGGTATCTTCGCTGTGGCATGCGGACTCTTAGTTGTGGCGTTCATGCAGGATCTAGTTCCCTGACCAGAGATTGAACCCGGGCCCTCTGCATTGGGAGTGCGGAGTCTTATCCACTGGACCACCAGGGAAGTCCCTGACTGAAGTTTTAAGTAGACAGGGTCTTTCCTCATTTTATGAAGCTCTAGTTTTCCACTGTTTTTAAGGAGTGAGTAAAGAAGCCGTGTATCAAAACAAAAGGGAGAATTTTGTGGACAATATGAAAATTCGTAAAGCAGAAATCTGAAATTAAAGTCAGATAATAGATAAGGATCATGGAATACTGTTTAAATCAGTGGTTCTTAAATTTTTGGTAGTTACAGAATCCTTTGAGATACCAAAGAAAGTTGAAGAATCTGGCCCCAGAAAGTGCACAGGTACATGTGCATTCAGATTTGTACATAATCTTAGGGCATTGCTAAATCTGAAGAGCCTATGCAGATGCCCTGGTCGAGAACACGTGGTCTGAATGGTAATCAGGGCTGAGGAGTAGAATGTGCCTAGAGAGCTTCAACATTCATACTGTGACAGTAATCTTTTCTCAAATACCAATCTTTAGGGCAGCCCAGACTCAATTTGTTGTTGTTGTTTTTTTTGTTTTTTTTGCGGTACACGGGCCTTTCACTGTTGTGGCCTCTCCCGTTGCAGAGAACACGCTCCGGACGCGCAGGCTCAGTGGCCATGGCTCACGGGCCCAGCCGCTCTGCGGCATGTGGGATCCTCCCGGACTGGGGCACGAGCCCGTGTCCCCTGCATCGGCAGGCGGACTCTCAACCACTGCGCCACCAGGGAAGGCCCCCTGAGTGTGAACTTTTAAAATGAACTTTATTAGTCCTATAGGTTAAGTACTGGACATATTTATTTCACAGTTGGTGATGAATCTGTACTTTGTTACTTTTCATTTGGCTTAGTGCCTAAGTGGAACACTGAGCTAGTGATACAACTTAATGAATTATAAATTGTTTCCTGTTAGGCAGACTATGCCAGTTAGACCAATATTTAATGAAATCCAGAACTCTTAGGATTCACTGATTGAGTAGGTGATTGACTAGATGACCTACCTCTAAGTCCTTTGGCCATGGTAAGAGTCTAGGATTCCTTACATTTTTTCACTTACTTAACTTGATCAAATAAAAGGATTTCTTTCCTTCACTCTAAATCTTGAAAGCAAGTTTCACATCACAAGAAAAAGTAGAAATCAAAGAAAGAAAATTCAAAAACGAAATGCTTTATGGTATAATATTATACTTTAAATGGTGATTTAATATATGCCATTTTTAGCTTACATTTTTAGTGACTGAACAAATTATTACTATTATTGGCAGATGGACAGTCAGTGCAATTTTTTTCTTGTAACTTATAGAATTCTGGAGTAGAAGTGTGATGAAGAATATAGTGGAGGGCTTCCCTGGTGGCGCAGTGGTTGAGAGTCCGCCTGCCGATGCAGGGGACACGGGTTCGTGCCCCGGTCCGGGTAGATCCCACATGCCGCGGAGCGGCTGGGCCCGTGAGCCATGGCCGCTGAGCCTGTGCATCTGGAGCCTGTGCTCTGCAACGGGAGAGTCCACAACAGTGAGAGGTCCGCGTACCACAAAAAAAAAAAAAAAAAAAGAATATAGTGGAATTGTATATATGCACATTCAACCGTGTTTGTTCAGAGAACAGTAAAATAAAAGTGAGAGTTAAAAACAATATAATTAAATTTAGATTCTCTATTGTTCTCAATGAGTTTCTGCTGTACAGTGTTCTTGTGCCTCCCATATTGTGAGCATGCTCTGTGGTTCTAGTGCTAGGTAGATATTTTTCTCATAGCATAATTCCTAAACATTAGTAAGCTACTTCAACTGTGTTCAGTTGAAAACAGCAAACTGTTCCATATTACAAATAATCCTTGGGTGTGTTGCACTTATTGCAAGAGAGTGTACTGTGGTACTCTGTGGATGATTTAAAGTATTCCCAGTGTTGGGACTTCCCTGGTGGCACAGTGGTTAAGAATCCGCCTGCCAATAGGGAACACGGGTTCGAGCCCTGGTCTGGGAAGATCCCACATGCCGTGGAGCAACTAAGCCTGTGCGCCACAACTACTGAGCCTGCGCTCTAGAGCCCAAGAGCCACAACTACTGAGCCCGTGTGCTGCAACTACTGAAGCCCATGCGCCTAGAGCCTGTGCTCCACAACAAAGAAGCCACCACAATGAGAAGTCCACGCACTGCAACAAAGAATAGCCCCCGCTCTCGCAACTAGAGAAAGCCCACGCACAGCAACAAAGACCCAAGGCAGCCAAAAAAAAAAAAGTATTCCCAATGTTATTTTGCATTTATGTGATGTTTTGCTTTTAGAGCTATCTTTGGAACTTAACCCTGTGAGATTAGAGTGTCCTGAAAAGATAAATTTAGCTAATCTAAGGAAATTTGTGAGTTTATTTTTTCCCCAGCTATTCAGAATGGTACCCATGGTTTTATATTTTAGTTTATATATTTTTACATTTGAAACCAACTAATACTGTTTTAACAATTAGAGTAATTTTATGATTTTCCCTAACTTTGATTTTTCTTTTTCTTTCTTAAAGGGAAACTATCTTAAGTGTCAAGGTCAAGTTTCCTGTATGTGTCTTTTCTATATCTGTGTTTATCAAGTATGTGCTATTTAGCGTTGTTTTTTTTTCTCATAGTGAATTTTCTAAAGCATTGTCTTGTCCAATCTTCCTTATAATTTATATACAAGAGGGGCCTAAAGCTAGAGGTGTAATTGTGTCAATAGAACAAAGAAAAGCAAACAAGTATAATTTAGAAGGAAAAAAAACTCTAGAGAGAAAAGTCCTCATTTTTCTAAGAGTTGTAGCTCTCTATTGGCCCTGCAGAAGCCTCTGGTTCATTTTATTTTCTCTTTTTAAAAAAACTTCTTTTTTAAATTATTTTTTTCTTTTTCTTCTGGCTCATTTTATTTTATTTTATTTGGCCGCACCACGTGGCTTGCAGGATCTTAGTTGCCCGATCAGGGATGGAACCTGAGCCCTCAGCTGTGAAAGCATGGAGTCCTAACCACTGGACTGCCAGGGAATTTCCATCTGGTTCATTTTCGACTGGGCTGGACAAACTGAATTTCAGTAACTTTATTCTTTTTAGTAAAAGTGAGACTTAAATATTATAACTAAATGTGACTTGTTTTTCTTTCTTTCTTTTTCTTTCTTTCCTTTCCCTTCCTTTCCTTTCTTTCTTTTCTTTCTTTCCTTCCTGTGCGTTGGGTCTTTGTTGCTCCACGCAGGCTTTCTCTAGTTGTGGTGAGCGGGGGCTACTCTTCGTTGCAGTGCGTGGGCTTCTTATTGTAGTGGCTTCTCTTGTTACAGAGCATGGGCTCTAGGCATGCAGGCTTCAGTAGTTGTGGCACGTGGGCTCAGTAGTTGTGGCTCGCAGGCTCTAGAGCACAGGCTCAGTAGCTGTGGTGCATAGGCTTAGTTGCTCTGCGGCATATGGGATCTTCCCGGACCAGGGCTTGAACCTGTGTCCCCTCCATTGGCAGGCGGATTCTTAACCAGTGCGCCACCAGAGAAGTCCCGTGACTTGTTTTTCTTACCCCTTGTTAGATATCTCATAATTATAGGTGTGTATGTATTTATATTTCTACACTCCCCGTCTCTATCCTCAGAAGGATTTTAGGTGACTTGCTTTCCACCTAATTAAAATTATAAAATAGTTGATGTATACAAAAGAATATATGTACCATATGTAGGTTATAGAGCATAATGAAATGAAAACTTGTGTATCTTCTACTCAGCTTAAGCCCTACTAAAACTTTTGAAGTCCCCATGTGAACCTTTCCTGATTATGTCCCCCTTTCTTTTCCCTCAGAAGTAACAGTGCCCTTAATTATGTTTATCATTCTCTTGTTTTTCTTTCTATTTCTATACACATATCCCTAAATGTTATCATGTTTAGTTTTGCATAATTTTGAGAGGTAATGTGAGGGGACTAAGAGCACAAATTCTGGAGCCAGGCAAATCTGCCACTTAACTAACCATGTGATTTGGGCTAATTACTTAACTTTTCAGTGCTTGTTTCCTCATTCATGAAATAGAGATTAAAAATAGAATCTACCTGATAGGGCTATTGTGAGAATAAAATGAGTCATTATATGCAAAGTGCACAGTGTACAGTGCCTGGTACGCAGGCAGTATTCTCTGAGTTAGTATTTGTATGAAGGAATCATAATATAAACAGTTTGCTTCCCTCCTCCCTCAACATGATTGTGAGATTCATCCATGTTGATAGTTACAGCTGTAGATGATTTATTTTTACTTCTTTTTCTCTTAATTAATTTTTTTATTTTTAAGAGTGTTTAAATTGAGGTCTTATTTTTATTTCTGCATGGTATTATAATAGTGTGAATATTCTCTATTGCTTGTGTTGATGGATAATTAGATTCTAATGTTTATTTTACTGTTACAAATAATAAACAATGCTACACAGACATCTTGCACACCTTCTTGTGCACATGTTTAAGAGTTTCTCTAGGATATACACCTAGAGAAGGAACTGCTGAGTTGTAAGGGTATGCGAGTCTTCAACTTTCCTAGACAATGCCAAATTACTTATCAAAATGGTTGCACTAGTTTATGCTCCTGTAAGAGTATGAGAGTGCCCATTGCTCCATATTTTATTGTCTGATTCTTTAATATTTGCAAAACTGACAGATGTAAAATGGTATATAGTGTCTTTTTAAAAATTATTTATTTTTGGCTGTGTTGGGTCTTGTTGCTGCACGCAGGCTTTCTCTAATTATGTTGATGGGCTTCTCGTGGTGGCTTCTCTTGTTGCGGAGCTTGGGCTCTAGGCGTGCAGGCTTCAGTAGTTGTGGTGCATGGGCTCAGTAGCTGTGGCTCGTGGGCTCCAGAGCGCAGGCTCAGTAGTTGTGGCTCACAGGCTTAGCTGCTCTGTAGCATGTGGGATCTTCCCGGACCAGGGCTCGAACCCGTGTCCCCTGCATTGGCAGGCAGATTCTTAACCACCGTGCCACTAGGGAAGCCCAGAGACAGTATTTCTTAACAATCTGTAAACTTGCACATGAAACTCCTGTTAAAGTACCATTCACAGTGGATGCCTAATATTTATTATTTCTTCTTGTTCTTTTTTTGGTCTTTCCTGGGTAGAGCAAATTACCACGTGTGCTTGTAATCCTTCATACACTCGTATACCTAGGTAGTGTTCAAGAAATCTATTTATCTTGTCAAGCATGAGGTTAATTACCATGAAAAGTATGATAATTTAGCTGATCTTTTGATTAATATTATAGATAAGATTTCCTATTTGAAACAGTTGAGCAAATACTTTTAGAAAACTGCCTTTAATTCCAGCACTGGAATTTAGTACACATTTCTCCCATTTAAATACTCTAAATCTGATTTCAACAGATATTGTATCAGCAAATAGTGCATTTTCTAGAGCAGGCATGAAAACAAGATTCAGGAGCACTTCTAGTACTAACCGTCTGGATTCAGTTCACTGTCATCTGCTGGATTATTATAGTAGCCTCCTAATTGTCTCCCTGCTTCATTCTTGTTCTCTTCAATCTATTCTTAACCCAGCAGCCAAATGTAAAATATAGGTGCTTCCTTTTAGAACCCTTCAGTGGCTCCCCATTTCTCTCAGAGGAGAAAGTAAAGTGTTTGGCCCACAGGGTCCTATATTACTTTGTCCTGTATAACCCATCTGGTCTCATCTCTCCTATTCTCTTGTCTTCATTTTGCACTGGACACACAGACCTTCTTTTGTTTGTCAGACACTCTAGGCAAGCTATCCCTTCAGGACCTTTGCATTAATTATTTTCTTTTTCTGGAACGCTCATCCTACTGCATGGCTCACTTTTTTACCTTCTTCAATTCTTTGCTCAAGTGTTACTTTCTTGGTTTAAAATTTCATCCCTGCCTCCAGTACTTCTAATCCCTCTCTTAACCCTGTTCATCTTTTTCTGCATAGCATTTACCACCTCTAACATACCACAGAGTTGGTGGTGTTTGGGTAAATGTTTCACAATTAGTTCTCCAAGTATAGTTCCAACATGAATGATGGTTGATATTTTTGCTTGTTTAGTAAGATGAAAGTGAAGCAATGAAGATGTGTGTCAAATTTTCACTCATTTGTCATTGACGTAAGAGACTTCTTTGCTGAATCGGATAATAGTTTTCAAGTAATGGAAGAATATTTCCTCAAAATTTTTGTGCTATTCACAATGTAGTGGTTATAGACACCACACACTTTTAAGTTCAATCTGCATGTTAACATTTTCTCCATCAGTTTCTTAGATCTAGACAATCACAGAACAATAAGTCAAGCAGTGATTGGTAGTTTTTGCCAAATTCTGTAGTGTAAATACTTCCACCATGGCCGATTTCAAGTTACCAACATGAAGTCACTGAACTGAACGTGTTGTTGGGAAGAGATGTACAATAGCCCGGCATTAGATAGTATTTCTACCTTACAGATAGAAAATCATAAATAACCCCAAGAGCATAGATAATGGTAAAATGTAGTTAAAAAAAATAGGAAGTGATGAGTTTTTACCTTTGTTTTAAAGTAACTTATATAATTATAAGTTATATAACATATAATTATAACATATAATTATAATTTAATTTGTAATAAAGGCTATGTTTAGCACCCAGTTCACAAACTTGCTGAAAACTTGACAGTTGGATCTTGTCAGTCAGCACACCACTGTGAATAATCTGGCTATTTATTTTCTGTCTATCTCCTTCATAGAGGCAGGGGTTTTGTTCTGTATTGGTTACTGCAGCATGGCATGGTAGGCAGTCAATAAATACTTGGTGACTGAATTTTAATTAAAAGATTTGAGGTCTTTTATATATAATTTAAAATTAATGTAAATAAATGAACTAGGTGCTGAGTGAAAAATAAATTTTGTCTTCAAATAAATTGAAAGTTTTTTCTTCATTTTTAAATATGAAGTTTTGATTATAACTAGCATAAAATTCTTGTTTCTCTGAATTATTGACCTAGATTATAAATAAAAGCATGTTACTCTGAAAGGGATGGAAGGATTTTCAAATTTGCCTTGCTGAGAGAAAGGTATCATGTGATCCCTCTTTTATAAAAAGAAAAAATTGAAGCATATATGCACAGAGAAAAACAAAGGTGAAAACTCTAAAATGTTGATGGAGGTTATTTCTGCTTAGTGGGATTACAGGTCATTTGTATTTCATTCTTTGGATTTTTCTGTTTTTCCTGTTCTTTACAAGTCACATCTATTACATGAGAAAATTATTTTAAAATCAGCTTCCTTATCATACCCTAGTATAGTATTTTAGTTAAATGAGGAGGAAAGTAAAATATTACAAGTAGAATATATAGGGTGAAGAAAGAGAAAGAAGTGGGAAAGCCACAGAATATTTGAAAGGTCTGATCTTCATAGGATTATGCAGGAAAGCATTGGGAGACAAGGCTGGACTGTTGAAGATCCTGAAGTTTAATGTCTGAGTCTGGCATTCAGGAGCCTCCACAACTTGAACCCAACCTTTTTCCAGCCCAACAGTTTTTAAACACATTCAAGGAAGAATTTTAGGAATATTAATCTGGCACAACTATGTAAGGAGATTAGAGGAAAGAGGACTTGGAGTCCAGGGGCTGTTGCAGAGGTTCATGGATGAAGTGATTTTTCTGCCAGGGCAATTAGGAATAGAAATGCTGAATGGCTGAATACCAGAGATATTGATACCTATTCCCATCCAGTAGCACCTGTTGATGGACTTGGTATGGAAGAATTATGAAAAAGTGTCAGAGATGAATCTTAGAGTATGCTCTTCTCATTTCAAAGCTTTGATGGATGTAAAGGTGTTACATAGAAATAGGGAAGTCAGGAAGAAGAGCTTGTTTGAAAGGAAAGATAAATTGATTTGGAGACATTGGAATTGGAATTGGAAGTACAAGACTAGAAATCACAAAGAAGTCAGGGCTAAATATGAACTCTATGGGAGATAGAGAAAGAAAAGAATTTATGCTTATAATTAGTTGAATTTTAACCAATTTAAAAAAAATCTCAGTTCAGTATATAATCTGTGAATTTGGAGAAGGAAAGGTACAGTTTGTCATGAGCTATATAACCTTACATATTAACAGGGACATTTTTAGTTTGCTAATAAGGTGACTTATGTTGATTGATTTTCAAATGTTGACTAACTGCATTGATTAGAAAAACTCCCATGTAGTCATGATATATTTTTAATGTATTTTTAAAATTTGATTTGCTAAAATTTTGTTTAGAATTTATGTATGTTCATGGGAGATATTGGTCATTCTATTTAAGAAGCTTAAATAATGTCTTTGTTTGGTTTTGGTGTCAGGTAATCTTAGCCTGATAGAATGATTTGAGAAATATTCCCTCCTCTTCAATTTTTTGGGAAGAGTTTGTGTAGAATTGGTATGATTTCTTCCTTAAATGTGTGGCAGAATTCACCAGTGAATCTGTTTAGCCCAGGAGTTGTATTTGTGGAAAGATTTTAAACTATAAATTCAGTTTCATTAATAGATATAGGACTATTTTGGGTTATCTATTTCTTCTTGAATAAACTATGAAAGTTTGTAACTTTAAAGGAATTTTTTCATTTCATTTGAGTTGTTGAATTTATGGGCATAAACTTGTTCATAATATTCCCTTATTATTTTTAATATCTAGAATATTAGAGACAACACCTCTCTCATTCTTGATCTTGGTAATTTGTATCTTTTTTTCCCCCTAAATAGTCCAGCTATAGGTTTATCAGTTTTTTTAATCTTCTCAAAGAGCCAGCTTTTGGTTTTCTTTCCTCTATGTTTCTATTTTCCTACTTTATTGTTTTCTGCTTTGATTCCTACTATTTCCTTTTTTTCTGCTTACTTTGCATTTCTTTGTCCTTTTAGTTTCTATAAGTAGAAGCTAAGGTCATTGTTTTAAGTAAGACCTTTCTTATTTTCTAATATAGACGTTTAGTGCAGGGTTTCTCAGTAGTGACACTATTGACATTTTAAGCTGGATAATTCTTTGTTGTCAGGGGCTGGCCTATGCATAGGATGTTTAACAGTATCTCTGGCCACTATCCATGAGATGTCAGTGGCATCTCCCCTAGTGACAACCAAAAATGTCTCCTCCAGATATTGCCAAATGCACAAGATTGCCCTTCCCACCCCCGGTTGAGAACCACCGGTTTAGTGCTATAAATTTCTAAGTACTGCTTTTGTTACATCCCACAAATGTTGATATATTTTGTTTTCATTCAGTTCAGAATACTTTCTAAATTCCTTTTCGATTTCTACTTTGACCGGTGGGCTATTTTGAAATGTGTTATTTAGTTTCCAAATATTTAGCAATTTAATTCCATTGTGGTCAGAGATCATACTTTGCGTGACTTGAAGCCTTTTAAATCTGAGACTTGTTTTATGGCCCAGAAAACGTTCTGTATTGGTAAATGTTCCACATGCACTTGATTAGAATGTATATTCTGTTGTCTTTGGGTGGAATGTTCTATAAATGTCAGTCAGGTCATGTTGGTTGATAACTGTTGTTCAAGTCTTGCTGTTTATATCCTTGATGGTTTTCTTCCTACTTACTCTATTACTTATTGAGGGGGGCGTATATAGCCACTCTAGCTTTCTTTTGACTTGTATTAATATGGTATACTGTTTTCTATCATTTTACTTTTAACCTATTTGTGTCTTTATATTTTAAGTGGGTTTATTTATTTTTGAATTTTATTTTATTTTTATATTTTTATACAGCAGGTTCTTATTAATTATCCATTTGATACATATCAGTGTATACATGTCAATCCCAATCTCCCAGTTCATCACACCACCACCACCACCCCACCCACCACTTTCCCCCCTTGGTGTCCATACATTTGTTCTCCACGTCTGTGTCTTTATTTCTGCCCTGAAAACCGGTTCATCTGTACCATTTTTCTAGGTTTAAGTGGGTTTATTGTAGGCAGCACATGGTTGGGTCTTGCTTTTTTATCCAGCCTAATGAAGAGTTAGTCTGTTTGACTACTGGGGAGCTAGTGTCACTGCTGAAGGTACTGTCTCCCCTAACAAGTCTATTCCACATTTCACTGGGGGAACATGTGGCGATGGGGGCCAACACTCAGGACCATGGTGGACAGGGTGGAGGGCTGGTGAGTACTGTTGTATCATCCTTGCTGTGCCTACCTGGGACCGGGCAGAGGCACATGAAGGCAGGCCAACCCTTTGGGGACCCTGTAGGAAGCCAGCAACTCTGCCTGAGAGAGATGAGACTTTTGGAATCAGACTTACATTGTTACTGACCAATCAAAACATTCACTGGCCTTACTACTCAGCTGAACCAGTTGTTGGATTGTGGACGGTCAAGGGGTAGATGCTAGGCTAGGGGCTCAGCACAGTGGCTGTTTACTATCTAGAATGCAAGCATTGCAAAAACTTAATCACTGCTATGGCTATGTTAATTCATACTGGCCAGTTATATAGTGTGTGCGCCTCTATTTATTCATGTTTGAGTGTGCTGGGTTTAATTCTACTTACTGTATCCTAACTCCTATTAGGAAAAATAGGGAAATAATGAGATCATCACAAGAAAAGTTTCACCTGTCGTGACTGCTTATGGTTGCCCTGATCTCTTCCCTGAACTTCAGGCTTATACATATCTCCACCTAGAAGCCCTATAAACAGACCCCTCAAATTCAACAATTCAGTTTGCTGAATTCATCTATCCAGTTTACTGAGGCCTAAAACTTAGGAGTCATATTTGGATTTCTCCCTCTTCCTCACCTTCTGTAATAAATTCCTGCTCTTGACTTTCCCCATAAAGAGAGTCCTGTTGATCAAGCAAAGCTGAGTTTATTAAACTTACTGCAGCAAGGGAGAGCACCACTTTGACAGAGCCTTGGTAGTTAGGGGAAGTTAGGAAAGGGTATTTCTAGGGTTTTGAGATCTGGACTCATGTGGTTTAAGGCAGGTCCTTCAAGGTGGGGAACTGGTTGGGATGGGCAAAGTTTGTGACACAATATTTAAAATTAGTGGACTTAACAAGAAAAGGTTCTTGAAGCAGTCTGTTATCCTGTCAGGAGTGCTGTTTGCCCTGATGTACAAATTGTTTGCCCAGATAAATTAGTTTGTAAAACTTACCTGACACAGTGAAGCTAATGCTTGGCTTACAGTCTTATCATTTTCATTTTGGGCAAAATACTTTCCTGGAGCACAGTTACATCATGTTGACTCAGTTAATTCATAGGTTTCCTGAATCTGTGTTTTGTTGATGCTGTTGCCTCTACCTGAAATATCTTTTCCCTCCTACTCTACACAGTATGTGGCTAATGTTTGTTCTTTTAAAACTTAACTCAGGTAGTATCTCCTACAGGAAATGTTTCCTGAACCTAGACTGCTTCTAGGCCATACTGTGTGTAGTATTATTATTCCATTCCCCATATTGTGTAGAAATTAACCTTTTATAAGGGAAGAGAGCCACCAAAAGGCAAGTTGTCCTACGAATTTCTGTATCCACTAGCATTAGTAACAGGGCCCAGCACATGGTAAGTTTTCAAACAGTTTTTACTGACCCAAACAATTTGGGTCAGAGGGGGGAAGACCGAAGGAATAGGAGATAAGAGGTGATGATTTTTTTTTTTTTTTTTGCGGTACGCAGGCCTTTCACTGTTGTGGCCTCTCCCGTTGCGGAGCACAGGCTCCGGACGCGCAGGCTCAGTGGCCATGGCTCATGGGCCTAGCCGCTCCGTGGCATGTGCGATCCTCCCGGACCGGGGCACGAACCTGTGTCCCCTGAATAGGCAGGCGGACTCTCAACCACTGCGCCACCAGGGAAGCCCAGAGGTGATGATTTAACTTTAAATTAATGTGATTGAGACAGCGTTGATGCACCCAAATGTAGGAATTTGAGTAAGAGAGTAAGACTTAAGAGTACAATTAGGAAATGATCATAGTTGGGGTAATAGTTTGTGTTGATTATTTCTCCAAGAGTGATAATGCACAGAGAACACCAGTGGAGGACTGATATTTGGGGAATACCCTCAATGTGTAGGAGAAAGTAGAGGAAGCCCTCAAAGGCATCAGTAGAGACAGAAGTGAAGAAGATAAACCAGAGGAGTAGAGTATGGGGACAGGGAAAGGCAGGGAGGAAACAGGTGTACAAAGGAGAGCTGGAATTGTGGTGTCAAATTTTGCAGAGCATTTAAGGAATGAGAACTGTGAAAAGATTTTCTGAATTTGGCAATTAAGTTGTACCTAGTGACCTTTGAAAATTCTAGTAGAATGGGGATTTCATTTTTTAAAAATTTAGAAAGGACAAAATAAGTTGGTTCTCAGGTTTTATAGTTACAAAAATATATTCTTTACCTATATTCAACCAGGACTGTCATAAGGGGTATGATTTTCTTTATTTGGGAGTAAAGTTCGACCTTGCTGAGGACCAATAGTAAACGTTACTTTGAATTAACGTTTTTATTTTTTTCTTATTATCTGTTTTTTTTTTGTAAGCAAAATCATTATACATAGATTACTTGAAAACAGAATGTTTGGTTTCTTCCCTGTATTAATTATTATCTTAATTGCTAGATTATTTTACAGGCCAGTGGTAGTTACTCATTAAGAAGTAACAAGCAAGATACTATCATTGTGTATTTTCACTTTGCCAAGTTCATTTTAGAACAATTATAATTAATATCACTAATTTTCAAAAATTTCTGGCTGTGAAACCCTTTCCTTAAACTTTTACATGGAACCCCAACATGTAAATCAGAGAAAGTGGAGCTTGTCTGTTTGAAGCTGTGACAGGGACCTGAAGCTCCTCCTGAGAGTTTTGTCTAGTCTTCTAACCTTCTCTTCCCTTCCAAACAACTGGTGGTCCTGGGGACTCCTCTGTGGAAATCCTAGGGCTACCTAATGCATAGTTCAAGAATCACTGACACGTAATTTTCTTTGTAGAAATGCTGATTGCAAAGCATTTTAGTACTGAAAGTGACATGATATTTAGACCCCCCAAACCAATTGACACTTCCAGTCTGTTGTCTTATTGGTCAGTAGAGTGGTACAACAATAAATAGCTGCCCAAGAGCAAATAAATTTGTAATAGAGCCATTTAGACAGAGGTTGGATGTCTTCCTCTAAGGAAAGTTGTCAAAGTAGTTCCTTTGTCAGTAGGAGGTTGGCCTACTATTAAATGCAGTCTCTTCCAACATCGATGATTCTCTGGTCTTACATGTCTACATTTATCCTACCTAGTAAATATCATCTAATACGATGGGGTTTATCTTTCATTTCTTCAAATTTCTAGTATGCCATATATATGACAGGCAGTGTATTAGATGCAGGGGTACTATTTAAACAAATAACTTTAAACAAACAAGATATAGCCTACCATAAAGGAAATAGAAAATTGCTGTAAGTCTTGAGGAGTAGAGTAATAGAGTTATCTGGAGGGTGTTCATGGGAATCACGTGAAATGCAAGGACCTAGACCAGATAGGGGCTTGTCAGAAAAAATGCTAGCTTCTATGAAGACTCTGAGCTGACTGTTTAAAGATTAGTAAACTTCAACAGAAGCAAATAGAGAAAGGTCTTTCTAGGCAGATGAAGGAACATGTACAGAGGCTCTGAAAGATAGCATGCCTTGTTTGGAGAACTGTAAGTAGTTTCATATGGCTGGAGCTTAGCATGTGAATGGGGCTGGTGAGTGAAGCCAGATTAAAAAAAGGACTGTGTTTGCCATGCTTGGGAATTTAGACTTTATCTTGAAAGTGATGTGACGCAATTGCAGGATTTTAAGCAGAGTAATTGCATGGTCAGATTTGTATTTTAGAAAGCACTCTTGCAGTAGTCAGGAGAACAGATCAGAATGGACCTCTCTTGGAAGCAAAGAGACCATTAAGTTGTTAAGCTTTTGCAATGATTTAAGCAAAAATGAGGATAGTAGAACCGATGTGGTGGGTGGGGGAATTAATTCAGGATATACTAAGGAGGTAAGATCCATAGGTATTGGTCAGAGAAAGAATAGAAGTGGGGATGACTTTCAGGTGTTTGGGTTGGCCAGCTGGATAGGTGTGTGTAGTCTTTTTTTGCTAAGAGAAAGAAATCAAAAAGAAAGGAATCATATAGGCTTTTTGCCTCAAGATTCTTAGGGTGCCAACTTGAGCAAGGATATAGGTGCTTTTTATTTTCTTATATTTGTATTTGTGTATATTTAAAAATGTGATATGAAAGTATATGACAGGATGTATTATCAAGGAAGGTTATGGAATTCTTTTTGGAAGTCTGTTAGATTAAGGTAGGCTCTCATTTAAGGTAGTTTAGGAATGAGTGATCTACTTAAAGGCAAAGGGATGGATTACCTTTTGTCGAGTCCTTTGATTGTTTAATATCTACCTCATCTCTATAAATCAACTTTGAATTGAGAAATAATAAATTGATTTTTAGAAAATCCAGAGATTTTTACATTACCATTCATCTGTCAGAATTTTTACCTTTTAAGAAAAACGTGTGGTAAGATTGTCCTGTCTGTGTAAATTAGCTAATTTGGTAATAGTTCTGCTGTGGCATTATGAACTTTAAAATACAAAATGATTTTTCCTCAGAATGCAAACTTTGATTTTCAAATCTTTCATTGCTGTTAATGTGGGAATTAATGTTCCATCCCTTGTTATTTAACACTCCTGACAGAGAAGATGTTTCCTCTATATAGCTTTGTCACATCATTTTCTCAAGTTAGGATCTCTTTTTTAGGCTGGTTGAGGTGCTTAAATCCCTCATGGAAAGAATGAGCAATGCTCCTTAACAGAAAACTGAAGGTATTGGTTTCAGATTTTGAGATTCGCCCCATAAAGGGACACTTAATCATTATGTTTATTCATTGGCTCTTAAATGCTCCATTGTTTCTTATCAGATAAGTCTTCCTTCCCTGTAGTTTTGTGATTTCTACTGTACCTTTGAAAGCATTAGAGAAGTGCCTCTTCCAGTAACAAAACAAAAACACTGACTGTAGTTTAATACTTTTAAATTTACAGAGTTAATGATGAGACTTGGACCTTTGTCATCGAAAACTATTAGATTACTTTCATATCTGTAATTATTATGAATATGAAAGTACATTCTGATGTCATACTACTTGCAAGAAATTTCTTCTTTAGAATAATGTAATCCTAGAACTTTTTCTTCTTTAAGTATGTTTAAAGGAAACTATTTCTTTTTATAAAATATCTTTTACAAAAGGCTATTAAAGTCCCTGCTTTGCTTAGTGTCTTCTGATAGTAAGCCAAAAAGATCCCCAAATTTCAGTGTTCCAGAATGTTTTTTTCTTAATAAGGATCAAAGTTTTCAGAATATTTTCAAAAATTGTTAGCAGTTTATAATTTGGCTACAGGTACACATTTCCTTATTCAGGAGTTAGAATGGATTTGAGAGGTAGATCAGGAGGAATATTCATTGGATTATTGCAATTAAAGTGCTTGAAAATTCTTAGAATAACATCTCTTCAGATCCTACAACAGGTTATTGTTGTTTTACAAGAATAGCATTATAATTGTCTTTTCAAAAAGTGAAGTGATTTGTTTGTTTGAACCTAGAGTTACTCTAAGAGGAAGTATACTAATTGCTCATTTCCCCTGAAACAAAACCTTTAATTTGGAATACTAGTTTTTTATTAGGACGGTAATCCAAACTTTAAATATGTGAGAAAGTAATAACTTCCTTTTCATACTTCTTTTACAGCTTGTAAAAATTAAAATGAATAAACTACGGCAAAGTTTTAGGAGAAAGAAAGATGTTTATGTTCCAGAGGCCAGTCGTCCACATCAGTGGCAGACAGATGAAGAAGGAGTTCGTACTGGAAAATGTAGCTTCCCAGTTAAGGTAAGAGCTCATGTTTCTATAAATCTAGATGTGGAAAAGGATTGACAGTTTATTATATGTGAAATTCCATTAATTAGGACAGTTAAAAGAAAACACTCTAAAAGCTAATCCCTTTATATTCTGCTTCAATGATAGAATTAGTAAGAAGAAAAACAGATTATAATTAATGATTTTTCTCTTTATATTTAAATAAGAATTTCTTGTATATAATCTGGAATCACTACAAATAAAATCACTTCCTTTTTTAAATTTAATTTATTTAATTTTGGCTGCGTTGGGTCTTCGTTGCTGAGTGCGGGGCTTTCTCAAGTTGTGGCGAGCGGGGGCTACTCTTCATTGTGGTGCCTGTGCTTCTCATTGTGGTGGCTTGTCTTTGTTGCAGAGCACGGGCTCTAGGCGTGTGGGCTTCAGTAGTTGTGGCTCATGGGCTCTAGAGCGCAGGCTCAGTAGTTGTGGCGCATGGGCTTAGTTGCTCTGCATTACGTGGGATCTTCTTGGACCAGGGCTTGAACCCGTGTCCCCTGCATTGGCAGGTGGATTCTTAACCACTGAGCCACCCGGGCAGTCCCAAGATCACTTCTGATGAGAATACTAATCCTGAAATATCTAAAAGTCCTGAATTATCAAGAATCACAAGAATCAAATTATTTTCAACAGGATATGCTTACTAAGTGGTGGGACAGAGAAAGCTGGCGTCTGCCTTCTTAAATACAGGCCTGGTATGTTCTAGAAAAGCTTAAATGGGAAGAGTTAAGTCAGAAGGAATTTCCTCTTTAATCTTGTAACTTTTAATCACGTAGAGGTCATTTAAACTAATGCTGTCATTTGTCAGATCAGAAAAAGGAAGCTTAAAGAGGTTAAGAACATAGTGAAGATCTAGGGAAGCGGGTGCCGTGCAGGTGCTTTTTGTTACTGCTACTTGAGACTGGAGAAGAAGGGTCTGTATTTAAGGTCATGGAAGAAATAAACGTACATGCTATACTGCTTAGTGAAAAGAAGCAATTAATAGTATAAACATGCTATGAGATGTATTAAGTATGAGGACAAAAAATAGAAGGAACTACAATAAAATGTTAATATCTTGAAGAAAAAAATTTAGTTTAATATAAAGTGTTGGCATTTTTCTCTATTTTTTGGTATACTCTTATGTGTGAATATGCTTATTGTGATTTTCTGCTCCTTTTTACTGCCTCAGTACTATGATTGAAACATGGACTAAAGTCTCAGAAAGAAAAACAATCAATATGACAGGAAAAGTGCTTTTGAGAATCTATAGGTTAAATTAATACATGATTTTTAAAATACACAAATTATCCACAGTCTGTCAATAATGAAACATTTTCCTAATCACTTAGCTTTGTCTACGCAACTCATTTGCTGAAACTTCTTTTATAGGAATAATAAACTTAATATTTAATTTTAAATGCTTAGTATGATATTAAAATACAAACAAAACAAAACACCTCTCTTACATAAAAACTAACACTCTTCTCTATTACCCCACACCCAGCCAAACAGTAGGTTCTTTTTTTTTTTTAATAAATTTATTTATTTATTTTTGGCTGTGTTGGGTCTGTTGCTACACATGGGCTTTCTCTAGTTGCGGCGAACAGGTTACTCTTGGTTGCAGTGAGTGGGCTTCTCATTTTGGTGGCTTCTCTTGTTGCGGACCACAGGCTCTAGGCACACAGGATTCAGTAGTTGCAGCAGACAGGCTCAGTAGTTGTGGCTTGTGGGCTTTAGAGTGCAGGCTCAGTAATTGTGGCGCACGGGCTTAGTTGCTCCGTGGCATGTGGGATCTTCCCGGACCAGGGCTCGAACCCCTGTCCCTTGCATTGGCAGGTGGATTCTTAACCACTGCACCACCAGGGAAGCCCAGTAGGTTCATTTTGATTATACAAATTGAGTATTAAGTATATCGAAGTCGGGCTTCCCTGGTGGCGCAGTGGTTGAGAGTCCGCCTGCTGATGCAGGGGACACAGGTTCATGCCCCGGTCCAGGAGGATCCCACATGCCGCGGAGCGGCTGGGCCCGTGAGCCATGGCCGCTGAGCCTGCGGTCCGGAGCCTGTGCTCCGCAACGGGAGAGGCCACAACAGTGAGAGGCCCGCGTACCGCAAAAAAAAAAAAAAAAGTATATCGATATGGGTACTGTTACACATTGTTGATTGCTTGGAGGATACTTTGCAGCCTTATAGGAGGACAATTTGGAAATATCAGTTAAAATTTTAAACGCACTTTTCATTTGACCAGCAATTTTACATTTAAGAATTACGTTTAAGTACATCCATAGATATACACTGGCATGAGTGATCATTCTAGCAGTTTGTTTATAATAGTAAAAATCTGGAAACAAGTAAAATGCCATCATTCTGGGATTGGGTAAAGAAATTATGACATCAATTATGGGGAATTCTTTGACACTTAAAGTAAGAATAAGGTAGATCTGTATTCACATATTTGGTAAATTATTTTGAATACCTGCTATGTGCCAGACAGATGCTAAGTGGTAAGCAAATAAGATATAGTTCTTGCTCTTGTAGAGTTTATAGTCTCCTTGTGGGAGAGATAGACTTTAATTAGATATTTGTGTTAATAATATATGATTACAAACCGAGATATGTGCTTTTTAAAACTTTTTTTCTCTCTTTAAAAAAATTTTTTTGAAATATAGTTGATATACAATGTTGTGTTAGTTTCAGGTACAGAGCAAAGTGATTCAGTTATATATATATATTCTTTTCTTTATATTCTCTTCCATTATAAGTTATTATAAGATACTGAATATAGTTCCCTGTGCTATACAGTAGGTCCTTGTTGGTTGTCTATTTTATATATAGTAGTGTGTATATTTTAATCCCAAACTCCTAATTTATCCCTCCCCCACCCCCTTCCCCTTTGTTAACCCTATGTTTGTTTTCTATGTCTGTGAGTCTGTTTTTGTTTTGTAAATAAGTTCATTTGTATCTTTTTTTTAAGATTCCACATATAAGTGATGTCATATGATATTTGTCTTTATCTCTGTGGCTTACTTCACTTAGTGTGATAATCTCTAGGTCCATCCATGTTGCTGCAAGTGGCATTATTTCATTCTTTTTTATGGCTGAGTAATATTCCATTGTATTTACCACATCTTCTTTACCCATTCATCTGTCGTTGGACACTTAGGTTGCTTCCATGTCTTGGCTATTGTAAATAGTGCTGCTGTGAACATTGGAGTGCATTTATCTTTTTGGATTATAGTTTTCTCTGGATATATGCCCAGGAGTGGGATTGCTGGATCATGTGGTAGATCTATTTTTAGTGTTTTAAGAAACTCCATACTGTTCTGCATAGTGGCTGCACCAGTTTACATTCCCACCAACAGTGTAGGATGGTTCCTTTTCCTCCACAGCCTCTCCAGCATTTATTATTTGTAGACTTTTTGATGGTGGCCCTTCTAACTGGTGTGAGGTAGTACCTCATCGTAGTTTTCATTTGCATTTCTTTAATAATTAAGTCAAGCATCTTTTCATGTGCTCTTTGGCCATCTGTATGTCTTCTTTGGAGAAATGTCTACTTAGGTCATCTAAGTAGACACTTTTGATTGGGTTGTTCATTTTTTTGATATTAAACTGTATGAGCTGTTTGCATATTTTGGAGATTAATCCCCTGTCCGGCGCATCATTTGCAAATGTTCTTTCCCATTCTGTAGGATGTCTTTTTTTTTTTTTACCTTTTTTTTTTTTTTTGGCTGTGTGGGGTGTTAGTTGTGGGATCTTCGTTGTGGCATGCAGGATCTTTTCTTGCAGCGCACGGCATCTTCTCTGCAGCGCGAGGGCTTCTCTCTAGTTGTGGCGTGCAGGTTTTCTCTTTCTCTAGTTGAGGTGCGCAGGCTCAGTAGTTGTGGCACGCACGGGCTTAGTTGCCCCACGGCATGTGGGACCTTAGTTCCCTGACCAAGGATCGAACCCGTGTCCCCTGCATTGTAGGATGTATTCTTTACCATTGGACCACCAGGGAAGTCCCTGTAGGTTGTCTTTTTGTTTTGTTTATGGTCTGTTTTTCTGTGCAAAACTTTTAAGTTTAATTAGATCACGTTTGTTTGAGGTAAGTGCTTTTTAAACGGGAATCTGGTTCTGTAAGAACGTGTAACAAAAAACTTGACTTAGACTACAGGATCAGGGAAGGCTTCCCTGAGAAAATAAAGTTTGACCTGATATCTAAAGACTGAGTAGGAATGAATTAGGTACAAAGATAGGCAGAACATTTCAAAATTATGGAAAGTGTATATACATAGGCCCTGGTGGTGGGAGGAAAGAATAGCAAGGAGCTAAAGGAAAGCTGTAGTATAGGAAGTTAGATGAACCTGGAAAGAAGTAAGGCAGAGCTTTGTAGGCCATGTTAAGGATTTTAGGCTTTTAGAGTAATGGGAAACCATTAAGTGGTGTGTTGTTCATTACTTGATTATTTTATTATAAAATATACATAACAAAAAAATTTAATAACATTCATATTGTTGTGCAGTCATCAGCACTATCTATCTCCAGAACTTTTTCATCTTCCCAAACTGGGACTCTAGCTGCAGTTGTTTGGAGGTCACCCATAGTGGTTACAAGGAATCTGGTGAAAGATTGCTAATCCAGAGGGGAGATAATGGTAGGCTGGACTAGGGTGGTGACTGTGGAGATGAAAAGAAATGAAGTAAATTGAAAGATAATTGAGATAAAGGCAACAGGAATTGGAGACAGATTGGATCTAGGAAATGAAAAAGGGTAGTATTAAGGATGATACCTAGTATCTTGTCCCAAACTGATAGAGGTGATGATCACTGATATAGGAAACATGAAAGAATATTCTCTGCATGTGCTTATACAGATGATTTTAGTGTATTATTAAGTGATAAAGACAAGGTGCAGAGCAGTTTATATAGAATGATTCTGTTTATGGTTAAAAAGAAAAAATCATGTATATGCTTATATATATGTAAGAAATATCTGTAAGAAAATGACGCAGGTAATTCTGAACTCTGAATGGTAATGAAGGATTGGGAATCTTTTACTTTTCAATATATATCTTTTGGAACTAGTGACATTTTTTTATCATGAGCATGTATCATATTTGTAATAAGCGTATATATATGTATATATATGTATATTTAAAACCTCATTCACAGGATTCTGAGAGACTCGTATAGTGTTGAAATAACTGTAGTAAAGTTAATTGAAGCACTTTTAATTGCCTATGAAATATACAGCTTTAACGTATTTTATGTGAGATAAGTAAGGCTCAGTATCTTTCAGTGAAGTTCTCATTTGTCATAAGAAACAGCTGGTTGGGATGTGTTTTAGAGGTAAACACAGAAGATAAGAGATTTTTATCTTATGCAGGTAGGGCAGCTTGTTTAGGGTGTTTTTGTTTGACCTTTTCCAAATGATCTTTTGAAATCCTTTCTACAAGATATTCATCCTCTCTGCTGTGTTGTGTTCCCCTTTCCTGCCTTCCTTCCCAACCCACCCTATCCCCCACCATCCCATGCTCTTACATACAGGTGACCCAGGATAGAATAGGAGAATCAAAACCTGAAATTCTTTTCCCATAGCCTAGAAATAGATGCATTTCCTCAGTCAGATATAACTGGGCAAATGATATCTTATCTGGGCTTGCCTTAGAAACCACTGAATTCTGAACTAGTAATGGATTGGTATAAATAAATTTCCCATGTAGGCAACTAGTAAGGTGGTGGGCATGCTTACTGAGAGAGAACATGTTTGGGGGTAGAGAAGATGAGTTTTGAGGTGCATATGAGACATGCACATGCAGATCCCCACTGACCACAAAAGCTCCATGAGCTTTGATTTTGAGGTTACAAATAAACTTTAGTGAGTAGGTGAGTTTGCAAATATGGAATCCTCGAATAACAGGGGTTGGCTATATATAAATTAACATTAGAGTCATGAGTAAGTAAGATTGTCTAGGGGAAGTGAGAAGAGAAGAAGGCCTGGGACAAACATAGAAAGAACAGGCAGTGTAATAGGTATCTTCAAAGGAGAATAAGAATGAGTAGCCAGGGCTTCCCTGGTGGCACAGTGGTTGAGAGTCCGCCTGCCGATGCAGGGGACACGGGTGTGTGCCTCGGTCTGGGAGGATCCCACATGCCAAGGAGCGGCTGGGCCTGCACTTCCGGAGCCTGTGCTCCACAACGGGAGAGGCCACAACAGTGAGAGGCCCGCGTACCGCAAAAAAAAAAAAAAAAGAATAGCCAGAGAGATAGAAGGGAAACCAGGAGAATGTGGTCTCAGAAACCAAGGTTTCAAGGAAGAAGAAAGTGGTCAAGTGCTATAAAGAAATCAAGTAAGAAATGAAACTTCATTAGATTAAATATTTGAAAGTGTTGGTGACTTACACTGGAGTCATGAGGATGGAATCTAGGTTGAGTGGATGGATGCAAAATAAGGAGACAACAAATCTAGAGATTACTAATCCAAGAAGTTTGTCAGACAAGGTTATGTGATGGGGGAGGGGTGGAAGGGGGCAGTATTGCAAGAGGTAGAAGGAAACTTTGGTGGTAATGGCTGTCTATTACATTGATTGTGATGATGGTTTCTCAGGTATATACATGATCCGAAAACTCAGCAGATTGTGTACTTTAAATAGTTTACTGTATGTCAGTTATACCTCAGTAAGGCAGTTAAATTTTGTGGGGTTTCTTGTTTTTTTTTTTTTTTTTTTTTGCGGTACGCGGGCCTCTCACTGTTGTGGCCTCTCCCGTCACGGAGCACAGGCTCCGGACGCGCAGGCTCAGCGGCCATGGCTCACGGGCCCAGCCGCTCCGCGGCATGTGGGATCTACCCGGACCGGGGCACGAACGCGTGTCCCCTGCATCGGCAGGCGGACTCTCAACCACTGCGCCACCAGGGAAGCCCTTAAATTTTGTTTTTAATGAAGAAGTCTGTCTTCAAAGGAGACCAGAAAGGCAGAGTAACAAAGGGAGTGTGAGGTTGAAAACCTGTGTGTGTGTGTTGGGGGTGGAGGGGTATTTTGTTTTGTTTTTAAAAACAGTTTTATTAGATAGGTTGCATAAAATGAAGTTTACTCATTTAAAGTGTGTAAATCACCATGGTTTGATTTTGTGTTGAATTTCGTTTTTAAAATGGGAGAGACTTGAGCATAAATAAAGGTCTTTACAAAGAAGCCTGTAGAGAGTAGATTAGTTTTATACTGGAGGAAGGATGCTGCTTCTATTTTTAACAATAGCAAAGGTGAAAAACGGGGTAAATGCACTTAAATTTATGGTGTTGGTGGCATGAGATTGATGGAGTTCTATTCTAAAGACGTATTTTCTCAAGGAAATAGGAAGTGAAGACATCTGTAGAAGAGAGAGGGGAGAAGTTGTGGAATTAGATTGGCATAGCTACTCTAGAGAATAGGTGATACAGAATATGCAGTTACTAGAAATAGAAATGCAATTACTAGACACTAATCAAGTGAAGCTACAGCTGGTTTGGGCTCTGCCATGTATGTTTAAATAAACTGGTGCCTGTGGAAGTGTAATAATTTAGTATTAGAGTAGTGATAATTAGAGTTAAGTAGGTTTCAAAGCTTGTCTTGCAATTCTGTCTGCTAGTATAAGAGAAACTATTAATAAACAGAATCCAGCAACCAAATTAAAGAATAATTTATGTCCTCACTCATTATTATCAAAAGATAAAGATCGAGGGAGCAAATACCTTTTATATCAGAATGGGACAGCTCTTTACAAACATACACACAGAGACTTCCCATTACTTTACGTTGGCTAAGATTGAATCAAATCAAATCCATAGTTGCAAGCAAAGTCAAGAAAGCAGTTATTTGTTTTTTTTCAGCCTGTACCGTGGAGGCAAGCTCTTCTGGCAGGGAAACCATTCAAAAGAATGGCTGTCATAGGCAACTAACAATGTCAGCCACAGTCACTATATCATATATAATCTTCTTAAGTATCTGTCCTCTCTTTTTTTGTTCTTTTTCCTACTGCCACTGCTTTAATCAAGTCCTCATCTTTGTTTTCTCCCTCAGACCATTACAAGAACTCTTGACTGTTTTTCTTGCTTTTGATCTTGTTTCCGTTCCAAACTGTTGTCTTAGTGCATAATAGTGATCTTTCTAAATTGCACATATGGTTACGTCACTTACCTGCTTCCTGTCCTTCAGTGGCTCTAATAAAATTTTGGAGAGGCATCTAGACTTCTGTAAAAGCATATACTTTTAAGCCAAACTACCTGAGTTGAGTTTGATCTATGCCAGTTATTATTAACTATGTGATCTCTCTTAAAAATTACTTAACCTCTGTTGAATGGATAAAGAAGATGTGGTATATACATACACTGGAATATTACTCAGCCATAAAAAAGAATGAAATAATGCCATATGCAGCAACATGGATGGACCTAGAGAGTATCATACTATATGAAATAAGCCAGTGAGAGAAAGACAGATAACATATGATATTGCTTATATGTGGAATCTTAAAAAAAAAAAGATACAAATGAACTTATATACAAAACAGAAATAGAAGCACAGACATAAAAAATAAATTTAGCACCAGCTTCTGGTGGCCACCGATCTATTTTTCTCTTCTGTATTTTTGCTTTTACCGGAAAGTCATATAAATGGAATCATATGATATTTTGTTTTTTGAATATGGCTTCTTTCACTTAACATGATGTACATGTGATTCATCTATGTTGTTGTGTTTAGCATTTAATTGAAGAGTAGTATTTCATTGTATGGTGTACCACATTTATTAGTTCTCTAGTTAGAGGAAATTTGGGTTTGGCCAGCTTGGGGGGATTGCAGATAAAGCCTATAAACATGATTGTGTAAGTTTTCATACAAATATAAGTTTCCATTTTAATAAGGTAAATACAAAGGAGCAGAATTGCGGACCATGTGGTAAATCTGTGCTTAACTTTGTAAAATACTGCCAAATTATTTTCCAAAATGTCTCTACCATTTTGCGTTCCCACCAACAAATATAAGTGTTACAGTGATTCTACATCATTACCAGAACATGGAATTGTCAGGTTTTGAAAGTTCTAATTATTTTGTCTATTCTAAAGATACTTGGTTGTATCTCATTGTGGTTTTAATTTGATTTTCTCTAATGACTAGTAGTGTCGAGCATCTTTTCATGTAACTATCTTGCCATTCACACTTTTTTTTGGTAAAATTTCTATTCATATCTGATGCCAATTTGAAAAATTAGATTATTTTCAGATTTTTGAGTTTTGAGAGCTCTTTATATATTCTATATATATATGTACTTTATTAAATATATGATTTGCAAATTTAAAAAATAAATAAAAATAAATAAATTTAGGGTTACCAAAGGGGAAAGGGGGAGATAAATTAGGAGTTTGGGATTAACATATATACACTACTATGTATAAAATAGATAACCAATTAACATATATACACTACTATGTATAAAATAGATAACCAGCAAGGACCTACTGTATAGCACAGGGAACTGCACTTTTGTAATAACCTATAAGAGAAAAGAATCTGAAAAAGAATATATAATGGAATCAGTTTACTGTACACCTGAAACTAATACAACAGTTTAAATCAACTATACTTCAATAAAAAAATAAAATTAAAAAAGAAATTACTTAAAATCTCTGTGCCTCAGGTTTTTCATCTGCAAAATGAGAACTAGTACTAGAATTAGTATAGTGTTATGAAAATTAAATGAGTAAATACAGTATATGAAAAATACAACACTGTCTGGCACATAATGAGTGCACAATAAATGTTTGCTGCTGCTGCTGCTCTGATTGTTGTTATTGGTTAGATGACAACTGAATACTTGAGTTTTTAATCTGCATTTCTTATTGTTTTGGAGTTTTCCTCAATTGACTTTTTTAACACTGCAAGTTAAATGTGTTCTCTTGAAAAGTAGCCGGAAGTTTTTGATAGATGTTTGGTGCCTGAGGACTTATGCACTGGTTATACCAACCTCTCCCAGCTTTAAAAATTCTGTTTATCCCAAGAGATGAGATATTTTCTGCTGCTTATAATTTTATTGCTTGTGTGTGACAATCTTCTGCATATGTAATGTTTTGTTTCAAAGCTGCCTCACACTGTAAAACTTAATGTTCAGCCACGTGTGATACCAATGAAATAAATCGACTGAAGTGACAGTTGGTTGAACAGATACATTGTATTCACATCTACGTTTGCTAGCACTCTGACAATGACAAATACATCATAATTTGCTCTTCTTTCTGAAAATTAAAAATTTGGAAAAATCGGTCCTTGGATCAGAGCAATGAGATATTTCAGATAAGTTTTGTTTGTTTGTTTTGGGGTTTTTTTGCGGTATGTGGGCTTCTCACTGTTGTGGCCTCTCCCGTTGCGGAGCACAGGCTCCGGACGCGCAGGCTCAGTGGCCATGGCTCACGGGCCTAGACGCTCTGCGCGCGGCATGTGGGATCTTCCCAGACCGGGGCACGAACCCGCGTCCCCTGCATCGGCAGGCGGACTCTCAACCACTGCGCCACCAGGGAAGCCCTCAGATAAGTTTTTAACATAAATTTTGAAATGTTTATTGGCTTATTCGTCCCAAGCATTTCAGTTACTCATGATTTGCTGTATACTTTACAAAGAAGCTTCAACTCTATTCAGTAACTCTTTTTAAAAAAAATTTACTGAAATATAGTTGATATACAATGTTGTGTTAGTTTCAGGTGTACAGCAAAGTGATTCAGTTATACATTCTTTGTTTACATTCTCTTCCATTATAGGTTATTACAAGCTAGAGTATACTTACCTTGCTCTACAGTAGGTCCTTGTTGGTTATCTGTTTTATATAAACTAGTATGTATATTTTATTTTATTTATTTATTTTTTAAACCTGTTTTTTAAAAAATTTATTTATATTATTTTATTTATTTATTTTTGGCTGTGTTGGGTTTTCGTTGCTGCGCATGGGCTTTCTCTAGTTGCAGCAAGTGGGGGCTACTCTTTGTTGGGGTACACGGGCTTCTCGTTGCAGTGGCTTCTCTTGTTGCAGAGCATGGGCTCCAGGCACACAGGCTTCAGGAGTTGTGGTTCTTGGGCTCTAGAGTGCAGGCTCAATAGTTGTGGCTCATGGGCTTTGTTGCTCCATGGCATGTGGGATCCTCCCAGACCAGGGCTCAAACCCATGTCCCCTGCATTGGCAGGCGGATTCTTAACCACTGCGCCACCAGGGAAGCCCAGTATGTATATTTTAATCCCACTACTACTTTATCCCCCCCCACCCCTTTCCCCTTTGGTAACCCTAAATTTGTTTTCTATGTCTGTGAGTCTATTTCTGTTTTGTAAATAAGTTCATTTTTATCTTTTTATTTTTAGATTGCACATATAAGTGATATCATGATATTTGACTTTCTATGGCTTACTTCACTAAGTGTGATAATCTCTAGGTCCATCCATGTTGCTGATAATGGCATTATTTCATTCTTTTTTTATGGCTGAGTAATATTCCATTGTATGTATGTATCACATTTTCTTTACCCATTCATCTGTTGATGGACACTTAGGTTGCTTCCATGTCTTGGCTATTGTAAATAGTGCTGTTACGAACATTGGGGTACATGTATCTTTTGGATTATAGTTTTCTCTGGATATATGCCCAGGAGTGGGATTGCTGGATCATATGGTAGCTCTATTTTTAGTTTTTTAAGGAACCTCCATACTGTTCTCCATAGTGGCTGCACCAGTTTACATTCCCACCAACAATGTAGGATGGTTTCTTTTCCTCCACAGCCTCTCCAGCATTTATTATTTGTAGACTTTTTGATGGTGGCCCCTCTAACCAGTGTGAGGTGGTACCTCAGTAGTTTTGGTTTGCATTTCTCTAATAATTAACATTGTTGAGCATCTTTTCATGTGCCTTTTGGCCATCTGTATGTCTTCTCTGGAGAAATGGCTATTTAGTCTGTTCAGTAACTCTTAAGAATTTATTTTTTTTGTGGAGTAAAATGCAGTAAGATTACATGATATTGTTAGGGAATAGTTGATGATATCTGATTATTTGAAGTTAGGATTTGAACTTTGGCAGTCTAGATTTAGAGGGTTGTGTTCTTAAGCACTGTTATAATTTTATAACACAATGTGTGAATTTAAAATTACTTTATTAAAACAGTCTTGAATATAATTAAACTTTAAAAAATTTCATGATATATGCTTTTCATTCATATGATATATGCTTGTGGCTAAAAAACAACAGTGCCTTCCCTACCCCTAATCCCACTCCCCAATGACACTTAACCATTTTTATTTCTGCTTCCCATTGGTAATATTTTAAGTTCTTTAGATAATATGATTTTACTGTCTGTTCTTCATTTACCAATGCTTATCATTGGTTCTCCACTATAAAGAAGAGAAAGGATGATTTAACCCACACATCCTGCCCTTCCATCTTCTCTGTGCCCCTTCTCCACACAGACTTCAGGGATTAGATTATTTTTAGTTTTTTCTCTTGGTTTCCTATACTCATAAAATTTTTGTTCTATTAATTTTAGATGGTATGTCTTCATTCCCTACCATGTAATATAAAAATACTAAAACCCTTTGTTCTCTTACCTTCAAACTGATATCAACTGTGCTTTTCTTTTTAACATTATATAGGTCAATAATATTTGCATTCTACACCATAAATTGTCTCCCTTTCTTTGTCTTGAGTTTATTGTAAAAGTTTTCATTATTATGACTCTTATTATTGTTTAATGTAGCACTAAGTAATGTGTACATTTCCTTCTCTGTCCAGTAATTCGTTGATGTAGTCAAAAGATATTCACTGAGTGCCTGCTGTGTTGTAGGCATCTAGGCACTGGGAACACAAGGGAACAAAACAGACAAAATCCTTGCACAGTGCATACATTCTAGTGGGTGTTAACAATGAACAAATAAATGTACCTGGCATACAAAAAGGGAATTAGGTGTTAAGGGAGTATGTGGAGAGTGAGATTTAAAATAGGATGCTCTGGGAATCCCTCACTGAAAAAGTGATTTTTTAGGAAAGACCCAAAAAAAGTAAGAAAGCAACATTCAGGTGTCTGAGGAAGCAGATTGTAGACAGTGGGGCAGCAAGTGCAAAGACTCTGGGGTAGGAGAAAGCCTGGTGTGTTGGAGGCACAGCAAGGAGGCCAGTGTCTTTAGAGCAGATGGCACAAGTAGAGGTGAGATCAGGTAAGTAGCAGGGTCCCCTGATTATGCATGTAGTTTAGTACTTCTCGGTACTATCAGAACTATCACCTGTTAATTTACTAGTTATATAACCTTGTCTAAAGCACGTAACTTTTTTGACACCTAGTGTCTCATTTGGAAGGTGAAGTTTTTTGATCTCTTTAAGTTCTTTTAAGCTTTAAATTTACATGATTAGATTTAGTACATATGCTTAGTTTAGTGGGGTTTTTTTGGCCGCACTGTGCAACTTGTGGGATCTTAGTTCCCTGACAAGGGATTGAACCCTGGCCCTTGGCAGTGAAAGTGCGGAGTCCTAACCACTGGTCCACCAGGGAATATACTTAGTTTAGATCACTTGTTCAAATGTAATTGTATTATTCCAAATTTATACTTAAAGAATAGTCCATTTTAATTTAACTACTCCTTTTTGATTAAAGACCCTAAACAAATTCTGATGTCATGTTCTGCACATCTGCGTCCTGTATTTGCTAAATAACATAGGCTATGTGTATGTGATAATGTGCCTTGTAGCTTCTTATAAATTAATGATTCTGTCACTTTTTGTTAATGCTGGGAACTGCTGACTGTACAGTCTCTCACATCAGAGCTCTGCAATTTCTTCTCATGGATAACAGTCAAAGCAGGGGGGAAATCTACTTTTTAAATAATTTTTTTCAAGAAAAGGAAAAATGACTTAATTCATCCAAGAATGAAATTCCACATACTAGTTTTTCTAAACTACTTTTTGTGAATAAAAGCCCCTGACTCAGAGGGAGTTTGGAAATGGTATACAGACAAAAGACGTTCCAGAGTCAAATATTTTAGCCATTAAAGCATAAATCAGCTGCAGTTCTTCAGTGAGATAGTGTCTCAGAGAAGAAAAGAGACCTCTTTAATAATGTTTTTTCAATTGGCATGTTTTTCTCATAGTCTAATAAGACACAAGGCTGATTTCCATCTCCACATTTCTAAAATAGATTATGCGACTGAGTTAGTCCATATATGAGATACTTTTGTTTTCTTCTTTCCACCAAGCCTTCCCTCCTTTTTTTTTTTTTTTCCTGGCATAAATACCCATATGTGACCAGTTGAGATGATCAAGATGATAGAATAAAATCCCTTGGAAACACTTTGAAACCTCTATTCATTTCTCAGCACCTAAAGGTAACTCGAAGAACATAAAACCCTACTTTCTCATTTTATTATTAATATAAAATGGAAACAGAGGTAGTATTAGAAATGAACCTTAATAAAAAACAAGTATTAGAAATGAACCTTAATAAAAAACAAGAAAGAAAACATATATAAGGGAATCCCCTGGTGGTTCAGTGGTTAGGACACCACATGTTCACTGCCAAGAGCCCAGGTTCAGTCCCTGGTCAGGGATCCCACAGGCTCTGTGGTGCAGGCAAACCTCCCCCCCACCACACACACACAGATAGGTGATACTAGAGATAAGAAAGTGTGAAGGGACTTCCCTGGTAGTCCAGTGGTTAAGATGCCATGCTTCCACTGCATGGGGCGTGGGTTTGATCCCACACACCACGTGGCGCAGAAAAAAAAAAGAAAAAGAAAAGAAAAGAAAGAAAATGGCGAGACCCAATTACAGACTAAATATGTGAATACTGTATAGTTTGATAAATTTGAAAATTTAGATTAAGAATATTCTAGGAAAATATGCATTATTAAAATTAGCTAAAGTACAAGCATAAAAGTTGAATAGACCCCTAACCATGAAGGAAATAGAGAAAGTTATTAAAACTCCAAAGCTGGGATTCCCTGGTGGCGCAGTGGTTGAGAGTCCACCTGCTGATGCAGGGCACACGGGTTTGTGCCCCGGTCCAGGAAGATCCCACATACCACGGAGCGGCTTGGCCCGTGAGCCATGGCCGCTGAGCCTGCGCGTCCGGAGCCTGTGCTCCGCAACGGGAGAGGCCACAACAGTGAGAGGCCCACATACCACCAAAAAAAAAAAAAAAAAAAAAAGCAAAAAAACTCCAAAGCTATCCCCAAAAGACTTAGTATAGATGGTTTTACAGGTCAGTTTTCTTTCACAACCTTGAAGCATAACTCTTATGCTATTTAACTGTACCAGAACTGACGGGGGAAAAAAATAGAGAAAGAAAGGGAAGAAAAAGAGGACAGTTTCCAATTTTTTTTAAGGCATTAACAAAATCCTGATCCAACTACCTAACAAAGATAAAAACAAACACAAAAAATCATAGACCAACTCCACTTAAGAATATAGATGAAAAACTAGGCAGAAAAGTAGAACAAATGGGATGTAAAAGTAGGGTTTAACTCAAGAATCCACAAATGATTCAGTATTAGGAAATTTGATATAGTTCATCAAATTGATGGACCTAAGAGGAAAAAGACTTCATCATTGCAATGGAAGCGACATTGAAGGACTCACACTTTTTGATTTAAAAACTTAGTACAAAGCTTAAGTAATCAGACCATTGTAGTAATGGCATAAGGACAGATGTAATAGAACAATAGAATAGAATTGAGAGTACAAAAATAAACCTAAACATCTATGGCCAACTGATTTCTGACAAGAGTACCGAGACCATTCAATGGGGAAAGAATAGTCTTTTCAGCAAATGGTGATGGGACAACTGGATTTCCACGTGGCAAAAAATGAAACTGGGGGCTTCCCTGGTGGCACAGTGGTTGGGAGTCCGCCTGCCGATGCAGGGGACACGGGTTCGTGCCCTGGTCCGGGAGGATCCCACATGCCGTGGAGCGGCTGGGCCCGTGGGCCATGGCCGCTGGGCCTGCGCGCCTGGAGCCTGTGCTCCACAGCCGGAGAGGCCACAACAGTGAGAGGCCCGCATACCGCAAAAAAAAAAAAAAAAAAGAAGAAGCTGGACTCCTACCTCACACCATATACAAAAATTAATTCAAAATGGATCAACAACCTAACTAGAAGAGTAAAACCATAAAACTCTTAGCTGATAACATGGGGATCTCTTCGTGACCTTCATATACATGACACCAAAAGCATGAGCAAAAAAGGAAATAATATACGAACTGGACTTCATTAAAATTAAAAACTTTTGTGCATTGATGTCAAGAAAGTGAAAAGAGAACTACAGACTGGGAGAAAACATTTGGAAATCATATGTCTGATAAGAGTCTAGTATCCAGAATATATAAAAGAACCTGATTTAAAAAGGGACAAAGGACTTGAATAGAAATTTCTCCAAAGAAGATAACAAATGGCCAACAAGCACATGAAAAGATAGTCAGCATCATTAGTCATTAAGGAAATACATATCAAAACCACAATGCAGTACCACATCATGTCCACTTGGATGCCTATACTTAAAAAAACAAAAAGGAAATCAAGTGTTGATGAGCATGTGGAGAAACCAGAACCCTCTTACATTGCTGATGGGAATGCAAAATGGTTCAGCTTCTGTGAAAAGCAGTTTAGTGGCTCCTCAAAAAGCTAAACATAGAATTACCATATGACTCAGCAATTCTACTGCTAGGTATACACCCAAAAGAGTCAAAAACAGATACTCAAATAAATACATGAACACTCATGTCTAATAGCACCACTATTCATGATAGCTGAAAGGCGGAAACAGCCCAAATGTCCTTCAGTGGAAGAATGGAAAAACAAACTATGGAAATATATCAGCTATAAAAAGCAATAAAGTACTCATACATACTACAGTGTGGTGACCCCATACCACAATGTGGAGACCTCAAAAACAGTATGCTAAGTGAAAAATATCAGACATGAAAGGTCACATATTGTATGATTCCATTTATATGAAATATCCAGAATAGGTAAATCCATAAAGACAGAATGCAGGTTACTGATTGTTAGGGCCTGTGTGGAGGGGCATTGGGAAGCAAATGCTTAATAGGTACAGGTTCCTCTTATGGTGTAAAGAAAATGTTTTGACTATAAAGCTACTATAAAGTATGGTACTGGCGCAAAAACAGAAATACAGATCAATGGTACAGGATAGAAAGCCCAGACAGAGATAAACCCATGCACCTGTGGTCACCTAATCTATGACAAAGGAGGCAAGAATATACAATGGAGACAAAGCAGCCTCTTCAATAAATGGTGCTGGGAAAACTGGACAACTGCATGTAAAAGAATGAAATTAGAACACTCCCTAACACCATACACAAACATACACTCAAAATGGATTAAAGACCTAAATGTAAGACCAGACACTATAAAACTCTTAGAGGAAAATATAGGAAAAACACTGACATAAATCACAGCAAGATCTTTTATGACCCACCTCCTAGAGTAATGAAAATAAAAACAAAAATAAGCAAATGGGACCTAATTAAACTTAAAAGCTTTTGCATAGAAGATGAAAAAACAGCCCTCAGAATGGGAGAAAGTATTTGCAAATGAAGCAACAGAGTATTAATCTCCAAAATATACAAACAGCTCATGCAGCTCAATATCAAAACAACAAACAACCCAATCAAGAAATGGGTGGAAGACCTAAGTAGACATTTCAGCAAAGAAGACATACAGATGGCCAAGAGGCATATGAAAAGTTGCTCAGCATCACTAATTATTAGAGAAATGCAAATCAAAACTACCATGAGGGCTTCCTTGGTGGCGCAGTGGTTGAGAGTCCGCCTGCCGATGCAGGGGACATGGGTTCGTGCCCCGGTCCGGGAAGATCCCACATGCCACGGAGTGGCTGGGCCCGTGAGCCATGGCCGCTGAGCCTGCGCGTCTGGAGCCTGTGCTCCTCCACGGGAGAGGCCACAACAGTGAGAGGCCCGCGTACCGCAAAAAAAAAAAAAAAAAACTACCATGAGGTATCACTGGTCAGAATGAGCATCATCAGAAAATCTACAAACAGCAAATGCTGGAGAGGGTGTGGAGAAAAGGGAACCCTCTTGCACTGCTGGTGGGAATGTAAATTGATACAGCCACTATGGAGAACAGTATGGAGGTTCCTTAGAAAACTAAAAATAGAACTACCATATGACCCAGAAGTCCCACTACTGGGCATATACCCTAAGAAAATCATAATTCAAAAAGACACATGCACCCCAATGTTCATTGCAGCACTATTTACAATAGCCAGGACATGGAAACGACCTAAATGTCCATCGACAGATAAATGGATAAAGAAGATGTGGTCCATATCTATAATGGAATATTACTCAGCCATAAAAAGAAATGAAATTGAGTCATTTGTAGAGATGTGGATGGACCTAGAGCCTGTCATACAGAGTGAAGTAAGTCAGAAGGAGAAAAACGAATATCGTATGTTAAAACATGTGTGGAATCTAGAAAAATGGTACAGATGAACCTATTTTCAGGGCAGGAATAGAAAGGCAGACATAGAGAACGGACATGTGGACACAGTGGGGCAAGGAGGGGTGGGATGAATTGAGAGATTAGGTTTGACATAAATACACTACCATGTGTAAAATAGATAGCTAGTGGGAACCTGCTGTATAGCACAGGGAGCTCAGCTTGGTGCTCTGTGATGGCCTAGTTGGCTGGGATGTGGAGGGAGGGAGGTCCAAGAGGGAGGGGATGTGTGTATGCATATGGCTGATTCACTTCGCTCTGCAGCAGAAACTAACACAACATTGTAAAGCAATTATTGTCTAATAATAAATAAAAAAATGTTTTGGAACTAGATAAAGGTGGAGATTGTACAACATTGTGAATATACTAAATGCCACTGAATTATTCACTTTAAAATGGTTAATTTTATGTTATGTGGATTATATCAGTAAAATGGAAACATTAAAAATATTATTTTTCAATCCTGATAAATCTTCTTATCAAAATCAGAATAGCATAATACTTTCTTTCAGTGACTGAAAAACTATCGCAGAGTCATGCATAATGGTGAAACATGTACAATGAATTCAGGAGGAAAGTCAGGTTGTTCTTAAACATCATTATTATTCAAGAGTGATTGAGAAATGGTAGTAAGTACCTTTGGATAAGAAAATAAACAAAAGTTGTTAATGTGGGAAATCCAGATATTTTCTGTATTTTCTTTTTCTGCAGATGATGTCTATCTGAAAAACCCAAGAGAATCAACCCAAAAAACTGTTGAAAATGATAGGAAATTCTAGTATTTTGGCTGTTTTTAAGATAGACTGAAATCAGTGGATAGAAAAACCAGTTAGTTTAGTTGGGAAATATTATAGGTCTTAGATCCTGGCAGAATGTGGATTAAGCTAACACAGTAATACTCCCAATACAAATATCTAGAAATGCTGACTGTATTTTCAAACAAACTTTTCTCTTAAACCATAGCTGAGCTTTCGATAAAGACAGATCTCCAGTTACCAGAAATTAAGAGGGAATTTGAGAGCAAGGCAGAAATCACACTAGCAGCCTAAGAGGGAAACGGTTTGTGAGCTAGAGCCTTTGGTTTTAACATCCATTCTGAAGGTCCTGGACCATAAAAAGCAGAGAATTAGAACTGAGAACCCAGCATGGAACAGAACCTTCAATGAGCTTTACAAGCAGTGAAATAGAGAACTAGAAGGAAAAGCCAAAAAAAAAACACAACAAAAACAAAAAAGGAAGCATCCCTCTACCCAGAACTCGGGTGAGAAAAGGAATCTCCCAGGAAAAATTGAAACCATGGATTTGGACTTGATGTGCTAAAACCTGCATGATGTAAGAATCTTCAAATTAATATACAGTAGGTCTTAGGCTACTAAACATCTGCGGTACCTTTTAGAAGCAAATATAAAACTACTCCACAATGTAGAATGCATGAAATTTCCCTACAAAAATTGAGCTTCACTAGAGGTGAGCTTACAGTTTTTTTAAAGTTTTAAATCATATGTGGAAATGATCAACAGAGACAGTAAAGGATTATACAATAAAGATCAACAAGAGGATTAACACTCTAAGAACTTGAAATAATAGGCTATAGAGGAGACTATAAAATGTGTATATATAAAATTATTAGAAACCAAAAAATGAATTCAAACCATAGGAAAAAAAATAAAACTGAAAAAAGGAATGGGCAGATTTGACAAAGAATCAAATCTTACCTTCTAAAAATGAAAAACACTATTACTGAAATTGAACTTAGTAAATAGATTAAATAGTGAATTAGAGCCAGCTGAAAAGGCAATTGGTAAACTGGAAAATAAATTCAATGAAGTTACCCAGAATGCAGCACAAGGTGATAAAGAGAAAATATGAAAAAGAGGTTAAGAAACGTGGATGAACAAATTTAAAAGTCCAATGACACTAGCAGACCTAATGGAAGCTCCAGGAAGAGAGAGGAGGATGAATTCATTCAGAGCAGTGTTTGAATCCTCAGATTGAAGAAGCAAATGGGATAAATAAAAATTAGTCTAATACATCTACATCCAAGTGATTTTTGACAAGTGTGCAAAGTTCATTCAATGGAGAAAAAATTATCTTGTCACCCAGTGGTTCTGGGACATCTGGATTTCCATATGAAAGAGTGAAGTTGGATTTCTGCCTCAGACTATGTAAAAAATTAACTCAGTGAATCAGTGACCTAAATATAAGAGTAAAAACCATAAAACTCTTAGAAGAAAACATAGGGGGTAAATCTTCATGACTTTGGATCTGGCAGTGGAGTCCTTAGCATGAGCAGCAAAAGAAAAGAGAGATAATTTTTTGTTGTTGTTTGTTTATTTTTGGCTGCTTTGGGTCTTTGTTGCTGTGCGTGGGCTTTCTGTAGTTGCGGCAAGCGAGGCTACTCTTCATTGTGGTGCGTGGGCTTCTCACTGCAGTGGCTTCTCTTGTTGTGGAGCACAAGCTTTAGGGTGCACAGGCTTCAGTAGTTGTGGTGCACAGGCTTCAGTAGTTGTGGCTCACGGGCTCTAGAGCGCAGGCTCAGTAGTTGTGGCACATGGGCTTAGTTGCTCTGTGGCATGTGGGATCTTCCTGGACCAGGGCTCGAACCTGTGTCCCCTGCATTGGCAGGTGGATTCTTAACCACTGAGCCACCAGGGAAGCCCAAGATAGATAAACTGAACTTCATCAAAATTGAAAAATTTTATGCATCAAAGGACGTTTTCTTCTGAAGAAAGAAAGTGAAAAGGCAACCCAAAGAATAGCAGAAAATATTTGGAGATCATGTATCTAAAGAGTAAAACCCAATTTTTAAAATAGGCAAAGGATGTGACTAGGCATTTCTCTAAAGAAGATATACAAATGGCCAATTAGCATATGAAAAGATAGGTGCTCAATATTATTAGTCATTAGGGGCATGCAAATCAAAATCACGAGATATGCTTCACACGTATTAGGTTGGTATAATTTTTTTTTTAAAGGAAAATAAAGTGCTGATGAGCATATAGAAAAATTGAAGCTCTCATACATTTTGATGGGAATGTAAAATGGTGCAACACTATGGAAAACGGGCAGTTCCTCACAAAGCTAAACATATAATTACCCAGTAATTCTACTCCTAGGCATATACCCAAAGAATTGAAAGCAGGGATTCAAACAGATACTTATATGTCAGCATTCATTGCAGCATTATTCATAATAACCAAAAGGTGGAAACAACCCAGGTGTTTTGTCAATAGGTGAATGGATGAACAAAATGTGGTATATACATAGAATGGAATATTATTCCACCATTAAAAGGAATGAAGTTTTGATATGTGCTACAACATGGATGAACCTTGAAAACGTTATGCTAAGTGAAATAAGCTGTACATGAAAGGACAAATATTGTGATTCCATTTATATGACATATCTAAAATAGGCAATTTCATAGAGACAGGAAGTTGATTAGAGATTACCAGGAGCTGAAGGAAGGGAGAACTTGGGAGTCATTGCTTAATGTTTTCAGCGTTTGTGTTTGGAGTGATGAAAAAGTTCAGGAAATAGGTAGTGGTAATGGTTGTACAACATCGTGAATATAATAAATACCACTGAACTATACACTTAATAGTTTAAATGGCAACTTTTTTTGGCAAATTTTATGTTATATGTGTTTCACCACAATTTAAAAAAATTAATTGATGACTCAGTGGTGCACGTTGAGTGAATTGTATGGTACGTGAATTATATCTCAATCTAAAAAAAAAGTCTGTTTCCTAGACACGTGAATGAAACTGTAGATATCAAAGACTAAGAAAATCTTGAAAGCAACCAGAGAGGGAAAGACAAATTATATACAAATAAAAATATAATGAGTTTACACACCTATCAAGAATGGTCAAAATCCAGAACACTGACAACATCAAATGCTGGTTAAAACGTGGAGCAACAGGAACTGTAATTCATTGCCGGTGGGAATGCAAATGGGACAGCCACTTTAGAAGACTTTAGGAGAAGTTTTCTCATAAAACTAAATGTACAGTTACTATATGACCCAGCAATCACACTCAAACCAAATGAGTTGAAAACTTATGTCCACACAAAAACCTGCACACAGATGTTTATAGCCACTTTATTCATAATTGCCAAACTTGGAAGCAACAAAGATGTCTGTTAGCAGGTGAATGGATAAATAAACTGTGATATGTTCAGACAATGGAATATATGAAAAGACATGGGGAACCTTAAATGCATATTACTAGTGAAGGAAGCCAGTCTGGAAAGGCTACATACTGTATGATTCCAACTCCATGACAGTTCTGGAGAAGGCCAAACTATGGAGACAGTAAAAAGATCAGTGCTTGCCAGCGTTTAGGGGAGAAGAAGAGATGAATAGGAGGAACACAGAGGATTTTTAGGGCGGTGAAACTATTCTGTATGATACTACAATGGTGAATACATGTCATTATACATTTGTTAAAATCCATAGAATTTACAGCACCAAAAGTAAAACCTAATATAGACTGTGGATAAACTATAGGTTTGTTGATTGTAACAAATGTACCACTCTGGTGTGGAATGTGATAGTGGGGGAAGCTGGGGGGGCGGTGCAGAGGGTATATGGGAACTCTGTACTTTTCTGCTCAGTTTTCCTGTGAACCTAAAACTGCTCTAAAAACTAAAGTCTTTTAAAAGAATATATATACACAAATATATACATAAATAATGGGTGTTAAGCCAGTTCACAGTAGCAACAAAAATTATTAAATACTTATTAATCTAGAAAATGTGTATTTGAAGCCTACCTTAAAACTTCAGAAACATAAAAGACTTGAATAAATAGTATTAGATGGAATAGGTCAATATTATGTCAGTTTTTCTCAAATTAACCAGTGAATTTAAGGTAATCTTAATTAAAATCCCAAAGGTTTTATTTGTCAGCAACTGAACAAAATTACTACAAAGTTGATCCCAAAGAATAAACATGGGAAATAACCAGGAAAATTCTGTGGGATAAAAATTAGCGAAAGTGATTATGCCAAAGCAGTTGTTAACATAATGATCAAAATAGCAGCTTGTGCCAAAATAGAAAGAAATATTGGTAGAGCAAAATAGAAAATTCAGGATAATGTAATTTTTAAAAATACATATTTGGCATTGAGTCAGTGATCAAGGATAGAGAATAAATTAAAAAACAAAATAACAAATTTAAAAAAATTGATAGTATATGTGGCAAGGTACCCAGAATGAGATGTCAGAATTTCTTAAAATGTTAGAACAGCAATGCTGAGAGCTCAATTGCTGAGATTTTACTCTTTCCCAGTACTTGATTTTCTTTACTTATTGGACCAAGAAATTAAGAATATATTATTAGGCTTTGAAGAAAGCCAAATATCAACAGAACATGAAAGAATATTTTCTAGAGCCGAATTCAAAGAATTAGTTAAATGGCCATTCATCACTGTCTCCAAGCTGAAAAATACAACTTTCCAGGATTTGAGTGTAATATGTAGTATATCACTGTAGCATCTGACTGAATGATGAAAAGCGGTCTTCAGTGACAAAGTATTCTATTATTTCTGGGTGTGAGCTCAATCTCAACATCTAGAACGAGTTCACAGAGTCACCAAACACTTGACATTTCTGACAGCCTATAATTTTGAATTAAAATTTTTCTAATCTAGACAAGTAAAAGGAACAGAAGGTAGCCAAATTGGGAGGGAAGAGGTAAAATTGTCATTATATGCAGATGACATGATACTTTATATACAAAACCCTAAAGACTCCACATAGAAACTATTAGAACTGATAAATGAGTTCAGCAAGGTAGCAGAATGCAAGATTAACATACAGAAATCTTTTCCATTTCTTTACACTAACAACGAAATATCAGAAAGTGAAAGTTAAAAAAAAAAATCCCGTTTAAAATTGCATCAAAAAAAAAAATACCTGGGAATAAACATGACCAAGGAGATGAAAAATTTATATGCTGAGAACTATAAAACATTGATGAAGGAAATAGAAGACAATTCAAAGAAATGGAAAGATATCCCATGCTCTTGGATTGAAAGAATTAATATTGTTAAAATGGCCATACTACCCAAAGCAATCTACAGATTTAATGTGATCCCTATCAAATTACCCATGACTTTTTCACAGAACTGGAACACATACTCCTAAAATTTATATGGAACCACAAAAGACCCGGAATTGCCAAAGCAATCCTGAGGAAAAAGAACAAAACTGGAGGCACAACCCCACCCCCCAACTTCAGACAATGCTACAAAGCTACAGTAACCAAAATAATGTGGTATTGGCATGAAATCAGACATATGGATCAGTGGAACAGAATAGAGAGCCCAGAAATAAACGCACACACCTATGGTCAATTAATCTTCGACAAAGGAGGCAAGAATACACATTGGAGAAAAGTTAGTCTCTTCAGCAAGTGGTGTTGGGAAAGCTGGACAGCTGCATGTAAGTCAATGAAATTAGAACACTCCCTCACACCATATGCAAAAATAAACCCAAAATGGCTTAAAGACTTAAATACAAGACATGACACCATAAAACTCCTAGAAGAGAACATAGGCAAAACATCCTCTGACATAAATCGTAGCAATATTCTCTTAGATCAGTCTCCCAAGGCAAAAGAAATAAAAGCAAAAGTAAACAAATGGGACTTAAACTTAGAACCTTTTGCACAGCAAAGGAAACCATAGACAAAATGAAAAGACAACCTATGGGCTGGGAGAAAATATTTGCAAATGATGTGATCAACAAGGGCTTAATTTCCAAAATATACAAACAGTTCATACACATCAATATCAGAAAACAAACAACCCAATCAAAAGATGAGCAGAAGACCTAAATAGACATTACTCCAAAGAAGACATACAGATAGCCAACAGGCACATGAAAAGATGCTCAACATTGCTGATTATTAGAGAAATGCAGATCAAAACTACCATGAGGTATCACCTCACACCAGTCAGAATGGCCATCATCAAAAAGTCTACAAATAATAAATGCTGGCGAGGTTGTGGAGAAAAGGGAACCCTCCTACACTGTTGGTGTTAATGTAAATTGGTACAGCCACTATGGAGAACAGTATGGACGTTCCTTAAAAAACTAAAAATACAGTTACCATATGATCTAGCAATCCCACCCCTGGGCATATATCTGGAGAAAACTGTAATTCAAAAAGATACATGCAGGGACTTCCCTGGTGGTCCAGTGGTTAACCACTCCGTGCTTCCACTGCAGGGGCACAAGTTCTGTCCCTGGTTGGGGAACTAAGATCCCATATGCTGCATGGCGTGGCCAAAAAAAAACTCAAAAAGATACATGCACCCCAGTGTTCATAGCAGCACTATTTCCAATAGCCAAGACATGGAAGCAACCTAAGTATCCATCGACAGATGAATGGATACAGTGATGTGATATATACATACAATGGAATATTACTCAGCCATAAGAAAGAATGAAATAATGCCATTTGCAGCAACATGGATGGACCCAGAGATTTTCATGCTAAGTGAAGAAGTCAGACAGGGAAAGACAAATACTATATGATATCACTTATATGTGGAATCTAAAAAAACGATACAAATGAACTTATTCACAAAACAGACTCACAGACATAGAAAATGTACTTACAGTTACCAGATGGTAAAGGGGAAGGGAGGGATAAATTAGGAGTTTGGAATTAACAGATGCACACTACTATGTATAAAATAGATATAGGACCTACTGTATAGCACAGGGAACTATTCAATATCTTGTAATAACCTGTAATGGAAAAGAATCTGAAAAGGAATATATATATAATATATATTATATATAACTGAATATATATATTATTTGATTCACTTAAAAGTGAGCATTCTTGCTGCTTTGTATAATGTTTATTCAAAATTATAGCTGTTACAATTCTTTAATGTCCTTAGTCTATATGATCTTTATGATCGATACCTCAGGTATTTTGCTACCTAAAGTCCAACAGTTTCCTAAATTGATTTTAATATGTTGGTTTTATGCATTTATTCAGTATTGGAAAGATAGGGGTAAAAATGAAAAATTCAATATATGAGCATTATAGGACTGTCCTGGGTCAGGCTGCTTGGGTTTGAGCATTCACTAGCTGAATGGTTTTGGGCAAGTTACTTAAACTCTCCATGCCTGTGTTTCGTAGGGCACTGGTTATTGTGCCCATGAATTACTACTGTTTCATCTTCATCCAGGGCCAAATGGTGGGAGATTCGGGTGGGGGGGGGGGAAGCAGAAAGGGGGGTGGAGGTGTTGGCCCACCTTCCTGGAATCACAGTCTCTTTAAACAGAGGACAGCCGCCTTTTCTCAGAGGTGTGTGGCTCTTGCAGGTTTCCCTTGCTGCTACCACCGACACCACCACGGAATTTCCTGGGGACTGGGGTGTGAAAGTTCAAAAAAAGATAAATAAAAGGGAGGGGGATTCCTATACTCTCTGAGGATAAGGAGTTACCTTACCTGGTCCTTGGGCCAGAGCTAGAGTGCTTTTCCCAGAGTTCTGTCTGTGCCATAGCACTCACTTGGATATCTGGCTGTGTAAAGTTCAGGCTGGAGGTACCAAAGGGGAGGAGGGGCAGGGAAGGTAAACTCCCTGCCAGTTCAGAAATACCTTGAATTCTGGTATTCTCTGATTCATCTTATACTCTTTACAGAGAACTCAAATAGGTGCTTCCATGTATTCTGTTCCGGTTTTATGGTTTCATTCAGAGGGTGGGACAGGGTAATGTATGTCTACTCCATCTTACCCAGAACCAGACTCTAAATTTCCTTTTAAAAGAGAACACTTGTGATATTGCCATCATCCTTTGTGCTTTCTAACCCAAGACTATTCCCATACTAAGGTACAATTTGAATAATATTACTACCTTGCAAAAACAAACCAAAAGAAGCTTTATTAGCTCTCCATTGCCTCTAGGATTAAGTACAGACTCATTTCAGTGTTCAAATTCCCCAGCTGCATATACCTCATATTCTTGCCAGACAGGAATATTTGCTGATATATAGTTATTCTATTCTACACCTATAGCTTTTGTTAAATTCTACCTGCCTAAAATAGGTTCCCAACCTTTCCAATACAGCTTCTTCAAGTTCTGCACATCTTCTAAAGCTCAGATGCACTCACTACCTTCTTAAAATTTTAGTTTTCTGCCCTGTTCTTATGTGCTTCCCATAAAAGGAGTATGTGATCTCTTCAGCCCTTGAGTAACTGTTTTTTTATTTGTACCTTTTCAACACATACACACACACACACACACACTTTATTTTAGGACTATTTTTATGTTTAGAGATACAGTAACTGTGTCTAGCATAGGCTGTTATGCCTCAGATCCAATAGATTCAGGTAACATTTAGTGCTTATCATGTACTTTTTTGCCTACTCCTCTATAACAGCTCTTGGAGACCTTTATTCTAAATCTCAGTCACATGAGGACACTGAGGGTAAGTAAAGTGACATTACCTTAACTCTTCTATAATGGCTGTGAGTTTCTTGAGTGCAGGAATTTTAATATTCAATTTTCTACCATGTAATATCTACCATATAGTAGCTACTCAGTAAACAGCAATAGCTGTAACTTTTCTCTTCTTTCTACAGTACCTTGGGCATGTAGAAGTTGATGAATCAAGAGGAATGCACATCTGTGAAGATGCTGTAAAAAGATTGAAAGCTGTATGTATTTGATGGTTGCCATTGTTGATCTATATGCTGTAAATATTTTCTCAAAAGATTTTGCTCAGTAAATTTTAGTGACCCACTATCCAGTAAGAACAGTATTTCTCTTAAGGCAAAATATGTGGGCTCATTAATAAAGAGCATTTCACGTTGTCCATCCAAAGGTGTAAGTTACAATGACCAACTTCTTCAATTTAGGCCAGACATTATCTAAAAGATACTTTTAATTCAGAACCCATATTAAGCAAGTGGTATGAATTCTTATAGATGAATAATATTCTAAAACCAGGATAAAACTATTACAGTTAGTCTTTTAACCTAACTGTGACAACTGGGTTATAAATTACTGATTTTAACTCTATAAGAAACAGCTTTCCAGGAAAAAGTATAAAATAGAGATATCTGTGTTGACAGCAGGTGAGGTTTACATTTTGGGGAGACTTAATTATCATTACTGCTACTCCCCAGTTTCCTTCTCTATACTCCTCTAACATAAACAATGTATTTCCCTGCCTTTTGCACAAACTTCAGCATACTTGAAATGGAGAGTCCTTTTCCAGGATAAATAATGTCTGTTTTGCCTATTATGCCATAGAACACATCCCAGGCACATGCCTGTGTATTTAATAAAAGGAGAGAATGAATTCAGAGTTCATAAAGGTTAAGATTAAAGTGTTAACTTCATATTTTGGATAGGTTTGAAGAATGTTTCTTAAATTCTGACAGCCCTCTTCACAACCTTCTCTCCAATGTGTGGCCTTTCCCCCCTTTGCTGTGAAAGCTTTAAGCATTACTTCTGCATGCCCTTGCCCCAGAACAGCATTAAATACTTGTTGCTTTGGGTTTGCTGGTATGGTGGGCTGCCACAAGTTTGGCTACTAATGAGTGCTTTTTTTCCCCCTCAATTTGCTTAATCAAAACTTTTCTGCTTCTTGGTACATTCTATATGACCTCTTACATACAGTTCCTCAATATAAAAGATACAAAGTCAAGGAAGCAACCAACTCAGAGAAGTGGATTATGTTTTCGAACAAATGTCTGAATCTATTATAGAAAGGAGAGGAGGAGAAAAATAACTGATTATGGTATGCAAAAAACTAAAAAACAAAACAATATATAGACACACATACATACCCTTTACTGCAGATTTTGGTCATTTAAATTCTTAAATGTTTGAAGCCCTTCTTAGTCTATCTGTGCTCTCCATTTAATCATCATTAATGTTAAAGGGACTTTATATAATAATTTATAGACTTGCCATGTCCACGTAAATATAGTCCCCAGTTAAATACAGCCTCAGATAATGCAGTTTTCCAGGAAATTTAAATTCAATCTCTTATTTAACAAAATAATTCTAAGTTCAGTAATAGAATAAGATTTTCTAAGAACATTTTAAAAAGTAATGCAATGATTTACCCTACTAGTCATTAAACATCATAATGCTAATAACTGAAAACAACAGATGAATCAGTGAATAGACTAGATAGACCTGAAACAAACCTTAAATAGTTATTAAAATCTTAGAGCCTACATAAACTTAACATTTGGAAGGTCACTGTGGAATGAGCCTTTGGAAAGTCTTAATTCAGCATATGGCTTCATGTTTACTCTCTAAATAAGGAAAAACTAGGGATGGTTTAAGTTTGCCCAGAAGATAATTAAGAAGTGGTATTTAGTTGTTTAATGAGCAGTCAGTCCTCTTCACTGTCTAGTTTTCTTTAACCTACTTTTAATTAGAAACCTCTCTTTATTACATAGGTAGTATATGTTCATTCTGTAAAATACAAATGAACAAAAACAGTACATAAAATCTCTTGCAGTCCCAGAGATAGCCACTATTCACTGTCTATTTTTATTTTTATTTATTTATTTATTTTTAATAAGGGCAGAGTGCCTGCCTCTATTTATTTATTTATTTATCTATCTGTCTATTTATTTATTTATTTATGGCTGCGTTGGGTCTTCATTGCTGTGCCTGGGCCCTCTCTAGTTGCGGCGAGCAGGGGCTACTCTTCGTTGTGGTGCGTGGGCTTCTCGTTGCAGTGGCTTCTCTTGTTGCAGAACATGGGCTCTAGGTGCACAGGCTTCCATAGTTGTGGCATGCGGGCTCTAGAGCACAGGCTCAGTAGTTGTGGCGCACGGGCTTAGTTGCTCCGCGGCATATGGGATCTTCCCATACCAGGGCTCGAACCTGTGTCCCCTGCATTGGCAGGCGGATTGTTAACCACTGAGCCACCAGGGAAGCCGTCTAGTTTTAAAACTGATTGTTTAGTTGAGTGAATTCTTTTATTTTACCTTTTGGTTTTAACCAAGGAAATTGTAAGCTATAAGCATGGTTATTTGAGATACAGGACTTATTTAAATAATAAAATTATCGAAAAAATAAGTTTTTATTTTTACTAGAAATCGGAACCAAACTGCTGTTTGAAAAATTATATCTATGCCTGGAACAGTGTCTGGCACATAGTAGCCACTCAAAAAATATTTCTGGAATAAATATACAGAAAACAATTCAGTCCTCAATATGGGGTCAAATTGAATTTCATAATAATCATCATAACAATGTTATATTTAAAGTTTATGAAACCCTTTTGCATATCTCTTAAAAATCCTTATTTCCCTGTGGTCTTTTACAACTAAATTGAAATTATGCATATTTGGATTGCTTTTCTGGACATACTTAAACTTTTGAACTTTGAAGGAAGATTGACCACTTCTGAACTTTTGATTCAAGAAGTTCTTTAAAATTTTTCAGACTAACCCTACCCAGGAGACTTGGAGCAAGTGTTGTATAATAATTTTGCACAGGCAAACAAGTATTTTTAAAAATAAGATTGAATTTTTGGGAGACTAGTGCCAATTTCCTATTTATTATACTCACTGGAACTTCCCCTTCTATTAATACCCTTTCTAATGCTGTATGAAAAAGGCTGCAGAAAGTTGGAAGTCTTCAGATGTTGTTCATCTCAGATCAATGTTAGTCCACAAAAATTCATGCTTTTTGTCTTCTTTTCATATTTTTACTATACAGAATTTTCTAGATGCCTTTTTCCCTTCTTTTAGCGAACATTCCTCTAACAAACATGTATAATCTACTGTGCCAGATGCTTATATTGTGCCAAAAGCTATGTGTCTGGAGATGTTTATTTTCATAGATGATAAATATTCCTCTTATCGTTTCAAATAAATAGAAGCAAATGTAAAAATGTACAGACTTACAGATTAAAGAAGAAATAGCATGTCTGGAACAAGTTTGAATGCCAAAAACGTTTTAAAATTTAAAGAATTATGTAGCTCAGATGTACCAGTTAAATAGGAAAACAAACATCTTAAACCTATCACTCAAATGATCTTTGAACTAAAAATGTAACATTCTAGCGCTTTTTAAATTTGTGCGGGCTTGAAGAAGCAGGATAATTTGCAAGTTTTTTTTTTTCCTTCCAAGTAGTCCCTTACAATTTAGGATTACTTTAACTTCAGTTAGAAGTTATCAGCATACTTAATATTTTCAAATGAAAAGATATTGTAACTAAACAACATATGCTTCTCAGAGCATAAATATGTTTAAATTTTTTTTACTTTATATGCATAAAGTTAGTTACAGTTATTTGCCATTCATTTACTTTGTGGCGTAATTTTACCAGTTAGCCACTTAGGGACTTAGATTGTATAGGATAAATGACAGAAATGACTATTGCCCATTTTCATTGCCTTAATGCAGAGTTAGTTGCAGGGGGAGGAGTACTGTCATTTATCAATCTATTTTGTAAAAAGTGTATTGGACCTTTGGTTATCTTGCTTGATACTGGTGCAAGATGCCTTTCCTTTTAAAATGTCTTTTCTTCCCATTGTCTCTGTGTTTCTCCCTCTCTGTCTTGGTTTTAGACTAGTTTCATTACACTACCAGTTTCTAATATGTTGATTTTTTATTTGCTATTTGATAAATTTGTTTTAATGTATGTTCTTGTTTTAGCAGGTAAAAGAATCATAATTTAATTTTTTTTAATTAATATTATTCTCTACTCTAATAACTGTCTTTTGATGCATTTTGCACGTCAACTTTTTTCATTAACATCTGAGGTCTTTTATAAATAGAAGGCAAACTCCATGTTTAACAGGAGCTTTTCTGGGAGCTAAATTAAATATTAACGAATCTCCTTCCCACATCTTCCTATCCCTAAAGAATGGTGAATCTTTTAACTTGGGCTGCATCTTTTAAAAGCTGGTGGTTACCTAAAAGTCTAACGAAACTAGGGTCACCAAACTTGGCAGCAGAAATAAGCTTAGTCTTATTGTTACAACTATCCCAATTACCTTATTATATTTCTAGCTTAAGTTCAAAACATTTTATGGAAATATTTGATGCTGTTTGTGATTTTCAAAACCTAGAGAAAAAACAAACCATTCAGTGTTTGAGAGTATTGAATGAGTTTTATGAGTCAAATTTCTGTAGAGTTGTCTTTTTCTAGACATTTATTCACTATTAATAATGGATTATAAAAGGTAAAGTCTTAAAGTATAGTTCAACCAAAACTAGAAAATGTTAAAGTTAAGCTAGCTTGGGTGAGTTAGAACTCATCTATTTTGCATAAGTTCTTCAGATTTTAAATGGTGGGCAGTTTTCAAGGTTTGTATATGCTTAAAAATTGGTGCTGGGACCACAGACAATTGTGTCTCTTTTACCTATGTAGTTTTAGAATTGTATAGTTATAACTGTCAGTACAAATTTCTTTCTTCTAAAACAGTAGCATTTAAAAAGAAAACAACCCTATTCTTCAAATTTTAGTTGTGGTTAACAGATGTGGTTTGGTTCTCAAATATATTAGTTTTCTCAGCTCCAGTGAAAGCATTGGCCATGTGTTCTTTATAGATGATTTATTCTGTGTTTGAAATAGAACATATCTATTATTTCCCCACAGTTGCTATGGAATTGATCAGCACACACATACATACAAACCTGTCCTAATGCATAAGTAAGAATTCTCAAAGTGGCATCTTGAACTCATCAAGAAAAAGTCTGACAAGGACCCTCCCTTCACACTCATAATTTAAGTGTAGCATTTTTTTAATGTTACTTTGTGATCATTTGAGTGTGGACTGGTTTTTTCATTGGTGACTTCCACATATTTGACCACTGATTTTAAATTGAAAAATGTATGTGAACCGATCAATTTACCACTCACTATTACGAAAATTTAAATGCAAATCTCACAAACCAGTATGTCCTAGTCTTTTTCTCTGCTGCCAAATTTGAATAATCTCTGTTTTAAAAGTCAGTAGAGAATGCTAAAGTAACTAGTTGCTCTGCATGGATACAGGTCCTGATTTCTTCTCTTTCTGCGGATTATTAGGCCATACAGTATGTTTCGCTGCATTTTCATGCACCCTTCCTTTTTCCCTGTCACTCCTGGTATGGATAACTCTTTAAAACTCTCACTCCCTTCCCCTTCTCCTACTTTGTCCTTCACCCAATCTCTGTATGTGCTTATTGCTGTGAAACCTTGGGACATTTAGCCCATACAATAATAGCGCTCAACCTGTCCCCCTGTTCCTCCAGGAAAGGAAGTTCTTCAAAGGCTTCTTTGGAAAAGTAAGTTTGATGCCACATTCATGCTTGCTTTATAAGGAGTTACACCCCTAGTATAGCACTGACACATTTTTTGAAAAAGAAGTACAGCTTTGGTTTCTTTGTAATACAGAAATTGATTTGACTAAATATGTAAATTAATGAATTGGAAAGCTATCTATGATATTACCTGTGTGTCTGTTGATACTAAATCTGATGATTCCTAGGAAAATCCAATAAATAAATCAAGTAGGTTAAAAAAGAATTGCTTCCTCAAGACTAGGTGTTAAAATAAATTTAATTTGATCTTGCAAAATTGTTCATATTAGCATATTTGTTGAGTTTTTTAACAAGTTTTACTTAGTGTTCAATATTGACAGAGAAGTGGGAAGAAATACTAAATTCAAGTGAAAATTAAATGTATCCCAAATTTTACATTCATTGCTATTACTTTTTTTCAATCCAAGTTAAATTTCAGATGAAGTAAGTGAAAGTACATAAACTTATCTTTGAAGATCCTGTGCTCTTTAACCTGGGATGGTAACCTAAGAAAAACTGTCTTAATTAGTAGTCTACCAAGTGTCTGTCATATGTGGAATGTTCTTTATGTAGATACTTTTCAAAGAATGCTTGTTCAAATTTCCTTAGAATTAAGAATATATAGGATGGGACTTCCCTGGTGGCACAGTGGTTAAGAATCCACCTGCCAAAGCAGGAGACATGGGTTCGATCCCTGGTCCAGGAAGGTCCCACATGCTGCGGAGCAACTAAGCCCGTGTACCACAACTACTGAAGCCCATGCGCCTAAAGCCCGTGCTCTGCAACAAGAGAAGCCACTGCAATGAGAAGCCTGCGCGCCGCAACGAAAAGTAGCCCTCACTCAACGCAACTATAGAAAGCCCGCGTGCAGCAACAAAGATCCAACACAACCAAAAATAAAATAAATAAAAATTTAAAGAAAAAAAATATATATATAGGGCTTCCCTAGTGGCGCAGTGGTTGGAGTCCGCCTGCCGATGCGGGGGACGCAGATTCGTGCCCCGGTCCGGGAGGATCTCGCATACTGCGGAGCGACTGGGCCCGTGAGCCATGGCCGCTGAGCCTGCGCGTCCGGAGCCTGTGCTCCGCAACGGGAGAGGCCACAACAGTGAGAGGCCCGCGTACCGCAAAAAAAAAAAAGTGTATGTGTGTATATATATATATATGATGACAGTACAGAATGTATTTATCTGTATTATAGATAAATACATTTCTAACATTTTTGTGTCTAAGCTTATCATTGTCTAGTTTTGAGTAAGTGCTACAAAATAAGTCAGACTGAGAGAGTATAAGAAAAAACTACTGTCATTGTATAACTGAGTGTACATTACTAAAAGTTTATGTGAATATAAAAATCCCATCACAGTTCGTTTTTCACTGGGTGGTTTTGTTACTTTAAAGAACGATTTCTTTTTCCTGACCCTGCCATATGCCACGTGAGATCTTAGTTCCCTGACCAGGGATCAAACCCATGCTCCCTGTAGTGGAAGCTCGGAGTCTTAACTGCTGGACCTCCAGGGAAGTCCCTAAAGAACAATTTTGAAAAATTATTAGGGCTTCCCTGGTGGCGCAGTGGTTGAGAGTCCGCCTGCCGATGCAGGAGACATGGGTTCGTGCCCTCGTCCGGGAAAATCCCACATGCCACGGAGCGGCTGGGCCCGTGAGCCATGCCCGCTGAGCCTGCGCGTCAACGGGAGAGGCCACAACAGTGAGAGGCCCGCGTATCGCAAAAAAAAATTATTAGTTTCCACTTTCTTCTCAATTAAATATTTTAGTTGTAACCCTTTTTTTTTTTTTTTCACATGTTCTGGTTTAGGTCACCTTTATATTAATGTAAACAAATTTGAAGGATTTTAGATTGAATGGTTTAATTCAGTAACTTCTGTCAATCTGAAATAAAAAGTCATATAATTTACCCACACATGTCACAATAAAATCTTTTAGTAGATATTTTGAGCCTGAGTCAAAGGTCCGTAGAATGTGGGATCTATAACTAGAAAGAATAAATCCTATAGACATTTGCATCATTATAAATAGACACTATAATTGTTAAGCAGATTTTTTTGGTGGAGCATTTATTCTTTCCTAAATAGAATTTCTCAAAGCAATTTCACATCACCCCAGTTAAAATACAATTCTAATTATCTTCTAAGTGATCAGTTTTTAATATATCTACTTTAGTAAAAGTCTTTCTTGTCCATGAAGGCTAGATAGAGAAAGCTAAAGGAGAAAATATTGATTTGGTTTATAGAAAAAACATGTTAAAGTATATTTTTTAAAAGGTTATAACATGATGTTAAAGAACAAAGATAGCTCTCACTTGAGAATCACCTCCAAGGTGGCAATATTCATTGCTATAAATAATGGGGTCATTGTGCATCTACAGTGTCACCAAACTGGGTCACACTGTGCTTCTTAGCTGTTTTCACTGCATTTTGCTACATGGCAAATCCATACGGTATGAGAAAGAAAACTATGAATTATCTCACTTAATCCTTACAGTAACCCTGAAATTATTATTTTCCCGTTTTACAGTGAGAAAACTAAAGTTTACAGAGGTTAAGGGACCTGCCTGAATCCACAGATACAATAAGTGGTAGAATCTAGGATTTGAACCCAGATAATCTGATTCCAGAGTCTACACTCTTAATCACTATGCTATAAAATCACTCAGTTTTCAGATTATTTACAAGCAAAGTTTAAAAGATTTAACCTTAACCTTAACCTTAAAAGATGCTAGTTAAGAAACTCATTTTTACTTTCTAACTTTCTTCTTTAAAGGTAGTAAATTTTTTTAAATTTATTTATTTATTCGTTTTGGCTGTGCTGGGTCTTAATTGCGGCATGCGGGATCTTTAGTTTTGGCATGCAGACTTCTTAGTTGCGGCATGCCTGCGGGATCTAGTTCCCGACCAGGGAATGTACCCGGGCCCCCTGCACTGGGAACGCTGAGTCTTACCCACTGGACCACCAGGGAAGTCCCTAAAGGTAGTAATTTAATTTTGGACTTTTGTCTCTTGTCAGTTTACTTTGTTACTAGTTAATGCTTTAAAGAATATTTTTCAGTGGTTCAGACTAACATTTTATTTATTTAGAGATGTTTAAACCATACTAGTGAGATTTTCTTAAAAGATACTAATTGATCCCATAATGTGAACAAACATGAACCTCAGAATTTTTTTCTTCCAGTTTTATTGAGATGTAATTGGCATACAGCACTGTATAAGTTTAAGGTGCACCACATAATGATTTGACTTCATATATCATGAAATGATTACTGCAGTAAGTTTAATGAACAACTCTCATCTCACAGAGATACAATGCAGAATTCTTATGTTATTGTGGGGAGAATTCTTTTTATGGCCAGGCAATTTTATTCTTATGTACAATTTTTTTTAATTACAGTAAGTCATTCAAAGAGTTTGGAAAATCAAGGGAGAAAAAACCATCACCTGTAACTTTCCAGAAATGTGCTTAATTTTAAGTGAAAAACTTTTCTTTAATTTGGAGCCTTTTAAACCTTTCAAGTTGGCATCATTCAACTCACATTCACACTAATCTACAAGAAGTAGTCTGGTGAAAGAGATTTGGTTTGTTGAGTTTGCTAGGTCAATTATGTTTTGATGAAAGCTAAAAATGAACCTCATAGGGAGTTTTTATCTAGTAGAGTTCCTCATAAATTTTGATACTTTCTTAGCCTTCTTATCATGTATGGTTTAATGGTCCACGATAAAGAGAACAACAGTTATCAAGTGTTTCCATCAAACACATTTGGAGAAAAGTAGGTAGATGGGAGAATTATTAGCCCTGATTCTGAATTTGTAAATCATGGCCAGGAGAACTGCTGCTGCTTTTCCCTAAGTTGCGTCCTGGACCTGTTCTATTCCTGTCAGGGGCCTGACCTCCCTGTTCCTCCAGCAAATGGGAGCAGTACCTTCAGAAGCTTTAGCAGTGAGGAACAGATAAACCTGGGTGTGTTATGGGGCTGTATTATTAACCCGTTGTAAGATTACACACATCTTAGAAGGAAAAAAACCCCTGAGGCTCTGAAATACCTTTTTCTAAACTTAGCTACATTAAATTGATCATTTTTTTAGGAAAGTCAAGAATGTACTCAGCTTTTTAGGAAGTATTACATACAGCTTCTAGTGTATTTGGCCATACTCGGCAAATATTTTATTACCAAGCAATTACGTGACACTTAACGTTTGAAAAGGATATTAAAAGTTTAATATATTTGAGGAAACTCATGAGCTAAGTAATCTATATTACCATTTTATGAGGAACTGACTGAACACAGAGATATAAAATCTTTTCAGGCCACCCCATTAGGTCTCTTTTTAAAGCCATTGTATTAGAAAAACTCAGTTCAGTCTACCTCCTGTGAGTCTTTCTCCTGGGTGTGTCCTTTACTACTGACACAAAACACTTCTAGTCACCAAATGTGTAGAGATTTTTTCCCTAACCAAACAATTCTCTGTGACACCAGCTAGGTGTCCTACAATTTAACTCAATTCTAACACTATCTACTTGGAGATAGTGTCAGATCCCATAGATTTAAAGACTCAGTCTCACAAGACTGCTCCTACCCACTTCAGATGCCAGTTGCAATTGTAGGTCCCCAGGTTACCCATAATAACTTCTGTCTAATTTGGCTACAAATTGGAGGTTCCCATGACCTCCTCCCCAGGTTTGATTAATTTGCTAGAACAGCTCACAGAAATCAAGGAAACACTTATGTTTACCAGTTTATTAAAGGATATGATAAAGGATACAGGTGAAGAGCCAGACGAAGAGATACATAGGGCGAGGTCTGGGAGTGTCCCAAGGGCAGGAGCTTCTGTCCCTGTAAAATTGGAGTGTGTCACCTTCTCCATGTGGATGTGTTTGCCAACCTGGAAGTTCTCTGAACCTTGTACTATTGGGATTTTGTGGTAGCTTCCTCACGTAGGCTTGATAGATTATTCCAATTCCAGCTCCTCTTCCCGCTCTAGAGGATAGGGGTTAAGGCTGAAAATCCTAAGCTTCTCATCATGGCTTGGTCGTTCTGGCAACAAGCCCTCATCCAGGAGCCCACCCAGGGTTGTCTCATTAAACAAAAGATGCCCTTCACTTAGGAATTTACAAGGGTTTTAGGAGTCTTGTGTCAGGGATGGGGTCAGAGGCCAAATATCAGGACAAGAGATGCTCGTTGTGCTCTTATCACTTAGGAAATTACAAGGATTTCAGGAGGTCTGTGCCAGGAACCAGGGACAGAGACCAGTATATATTTCCTACTATCTCTTAGCCATCTACTTGTATTTATATAGAACTTTATAGTTTGTGATGTGTTTTGACCTACTTTCTAACTTGTTACTCACAACAGCTCAGTGAATTAGACGTGATAGTTCATGAAACTACATTTTACAAATGAATAAACAAGCTCAAAGAGGTCACCCAGCTAGTAGTAAATGGCAGTGCCTACCCTGAAACCAAAGTTTTCTGAAACTTAGTGCAGAGTTCTTTCACCTACCCTGTGTTGTTCTGTCATTCAGAAGTGTTGGCCTCTGCTTTCCTCAGATAGGCTTTAATTATAGTGAATGGAGAAGTGTCAAATGCAGGGGACACTAGATAGCTCAAGGGCCTGAATGCTTCCCACAAACATGCATTGTATGGCCTGCGCACAGTTCATAAATTTGGATTAGTTGCTAATATTTCAAACATTGAAATTTTTTACATCAAAACTATTACATCTGGGCTTCCCTGGTGGCGCCGTGGTTGAGAGTCCGCCTGCCGATGCAGGGGACACGGGTTCGTGCCCCGGTCCGGGAAGATCCCACATGCTGTGGAGCGGCTGGGCCCGTGAGCCATGGCCGCTGAGCCTGTGCGTCCGGAGCCTGTGCTTTGCGACGGGAGAGGCCACAGCAGTGAGAGGCCCGCGTACCGCAAAAAAAAAAACCAAACTATTACATCTATCTTAAGAATGGAAGATCTGGCAAAACAGCATGCTTTGTCTGCAGCAACAGTGGCTTGAGCTGAGTACCAGTTGTGCCCTTTGGTTGCTTGTTTGCCACATCCCTGCAACTCCCTATGGTCCCTACACACTCAGCCTGCTTCACTCATTTTGTTACTGCTTTTAACCCTGTAGGCCTTTGAGTTTGTGAACTCCTCCCTGGGCTATTATTTGATTGTGGTGGGGTGTGTGTGTGTGTGTTAACCACTTCTAACTGTATAAAAAGCACCAAAAATATTATAATATTTGTTTTAACAGATACTGTTAATGTACTGCCAGATATAAGTTTTCAAGTTTTGATGCTGTTACAGTTGTTAAATGGCATCATTAGAAATGGTTATGTTTTAGAGAATACATAGTTGAAAAGTAATGCAGGGTTATATTGTTTCCAACTAATTATCAAGAGTAAAACATTTCATGGTATTTATGACCACTGTTAAGTCAGTGTACTCACATCTACATTCTAATTAGATTTCCTAAATTTTCTCCTCAATGGCAAATTGTACTTAGTGCTTATCTTCACTCTGGATCCTTTCCTTTACATGTGAGGGAATATCACTTGCTGCCTCTTTCCTTTTCTTCCTTTCTGTTTTTTAAATTCTCATGCCCTTCTATAAATTTTACCTTCTTTTGTATTTTATTAGTTGCATCTTTTAGGATTTGGTTTATTTATCCTTTTGAAGTGCAATATAACAAATTTCTGAAGAAGAAAAAAGACAATCCCAAGAGTACTCAGAAGCTTTCCATTGATCCTTGGTTTCAGTATTTCCTGTGACATGATCAGCTAATATGTCAAATGCCCTGGCCATTGATCTTTTCTAGATTTAAAAAAAAAATTCATTAACCTTTGGAGTTATCTTTTTTATTTGTATTCATGAAGACTTAGTGGTTCTCAAGCCTCAAGTCACAGTGTCTAAAACATACTAGGGACTGTGCTAGGCTATCCAGATCAAAGATGAGCGAGACAATCTCCATTTTTTAAGTCCATTTTACTCTCATTTTCAGATGACTATTTGACTCCTCCTTCCTTTTCCTTAAACCTCCAGAATTTCTTACTCTTCTTTCAGTTGATGACCTTGCTTCCTACTTCACTGAAAAAATAGAATCAACCAGAAGAGAACTCTCAAACATGACACCACATCTACTTACCTACGTGAATCTGTGCATATATACCCTGTTTTCCCTCCAATTCAAGGGATGAACTGTCTGTGCTCCTAGCTGAGGCCAACTCCTCCACAAGATTCTTATACTAGCTCTTAGTCATTCTAGTAATGCTACCCACCTCCTCCATAATCAGTTTTTCTTTCTCTAGTGGATCATTCATTAGCATTAAAACAAACCATCTTTCTAAAAAAAGGTTTCTTCTTGGTACCTTCAGTTTCTGCTCTCCTTTCCCCTATTAAACTCATTTAATCAGACTTTATTTACTCAACCTATCAGCAGCATTTGATGTAGCAGCCAAATCCCTCCCGCTCCTCGAAACAGTCTATTCATTTGGAGTTCAGGTGCCATATTCTCTTGATTTTCCCTTGTGTTGACGCCTACTTCTTAATCTGTGGACTGTTCTCTACCTACACTTCTCCCTTGATGATCTCATCCAGTGTCATGGATTTAAATACCATCTCTATGCTGATGATTTTGAAAGTTCTGTCTCTAGACATCTGCCCTAAACTCCATAATGGTACTTCCATCTTAGAAGCAGTATAGCATAGGGGTCAAGGACACAGACTGGGGATCTGGATTAATTGTATTTAATCCTGGCTCAGCCACTTATTAGCTTTGTGACGTTGGGAGAGGTTCTTAACCATTCTGTACCTCAGCTTCCCCACTTATAAAAAAAGGATAATACTAATTCCATCTTCACCTGATTGTTGTGAAGATTAAATGAGTAAATATAAGCAAAGTGTACAGAATAGCCTGCCATATGGATGTGTCAGTATCATCATCATCATTAAACATTTCACACTAAGGCATTTCACACTAATGTGTCACAAACCAAATTCCGAAACGCTCTCCCAAATTAGTCTTCCCTAGTCTTTCCCATCCCAGTCCATGTGCTTTAGCCACAAATCATGGATCTGATCTTGACTCCTCTCTTTCTCTTTTACCCTGTATCCATCCCATCAATAGTTCCTGTCTCACTACCCTCCACCACTATTGCCGTGGTCCAAGCCAGCTTCTCCGCTCACCTGAATCATTGCATTAATGTTCTACACAATCTGCTTTCATTATTGTCCCCCTACCATCTGTTCTCAAGATATCAGTCGGAGTGATCTTTTTAAGACAGAGGTCTGATTGTGTTGCTCCACTGCCCTAGATCCTCCAGTAGCTTCCTGAGCTACTCAGGGTAAAAACCAGTCTTTTAGGCCTAGCAGGCCATTATACATGCATTATCTCTGTCCCTTTTCCTATCTTCTCCTATTCTTGCTTCCTGTGTTCCAGCCACACTAGCCTCCTTGCTGTTCCCTGAGCATACCAGCTATGCTTCCACCTCAGGACCTTTGCACTTACTGTAACCTCTAATCTGGAGCACACATCATCCAGATATATGCATGGCTCACTTCCTCATCTCTTCCCATTTGTTCAAAAGCCCCATTTTCACTGAGGCAGTCACTGAGAGAACCTTATTTTAAATTTCAAATACCACCCTCCTCCATATACAGACACTCACTATTCCCCTTCCTAGCTTTATTTTCCTCTGATAGGGGTTATCACCATTTGTCATAGCATACATTTTACTTATTTGGTTTTTTTTTATCTCTTCCTCACTAAAACATAAACATTTTGTGGACAGAGATCTTCACCTAATTTAGTTCACTGCTGAATCTTCAATGCCTAGAATAGTTTGTGGTCCATAGTAGCTGCTCCAAAATGTCTGAGTTAGTGAATGACAAATGCAGTGCTTTCAAGTTCACCCTGTAGTGGGAAAAACCAGACAGGTTAAAAAAAGGTAGTTAACAAATTGTGTAACAATAATAGGTACTACTGGAGCAGAGAGGGACAGTGAATGTTGGAGATTGTGATTAAGGCTTCTGAGAGGAGATGATACCTAAGGCTGAGACTTAAGACTGTGACTTCCAGTTAAACTAAGTTAGAGGAAAAAGGCATAGAAGGAACAGCATTAACAGGGCCACTGGAGCGACAGAGAACCTGCTCCGACTCATTCACTTATTCAACCTAGGGATATACAGAAGGAGACAGAAGATAAGACCCAAGTTTATGGTGTGGATGAAAGGTGGTGGGGAAATCATTCACTGTGAGAAGAGTTATGAATTTGGTTTTGGACAGGTTGAATTTGAGGTCCCTGTGGAATTTTCACTCTATTATATGCATTTGAAACTTAATATGAACTTAGTATGAACTTAAATGAACCTAATATTAGAATAATTTCTGTTCTAGGTTCCCTCCTCTCAGTTAAAAGTGATTTATAAACTAGGAGAGCTAAATAGCCTCCAAAAATCTCGCCATGTTTGGTTCATGACGTGCTATTATCCTTATTTTTTCCCCGAAAGCCTTTAAAGGCCCTTCTCACTTAAGAAAGTGCAGGTTAAAAGTTACTGTACTTTTAAGGAAGCAGCCATTGGAGATAGTACCAGTCTCAAATCCTACAGAAAGTTGTGTTTCTCGGAGGTACATACTGTATCTTGGAATTATAAGACAAAATTTATTCGTTACACAGTTCTGTTCAGAAATTCAAATGTCATCAAATGATAGATTTGAAGGCCCTCTCAGATTAAAAAAGAAGAAGAAGAAGCCAAGTTTCCTGTTAAGGAAGTCTCTCATTCACTCATTACAAGACACACCGTGTCATGGTTGCCTACGAATATATCATTATTACTCCATAATGACTGGGTTCTCTCTGTGTCTAGGTGTGACAGAAAGACTGACCAGAGATTCTTTACATATTGGGTACCCTTGAAGACCTCTTTGGTGTGTAGCAGAAGAGCTTTGCACAATAGAATGGCAAATCGCCGTTGCTCAGAAAGAGTGACTTGCTCTACCCTTCCTGCCCAAATTTGTCTGTTTGCTGCTGTTGCTTCTTAACATTTCATAGCTATGCCAAATTATGCTTCTGTGTGTCTTTAGCATTTCTTTGCTTTGGCTTACATTAGAACACCTTTTTGTTCTTGTCTGTCATATGCCCAACACAATTGTCTTGCCTCCAAATATCACTTCTGTTTATGTTGATTAATTGCGTGTTCTTATCTCACTGGTGGCCTTAGGAATCATAGAACTTTAGAGTTGGACTGCGCCTGAGTTTGGGTCTCAGTTTAAAATAATAGGATATAAGCACATTTGTTTAAAAATATAAAAGAAAAAGAATTCAGGGACAATTCCAAACAGTTCTAGTATTTCAGTATAATGAATTGTCTTTCCAAAACAGGTTTAATCACTTTCCAGGGATTATGATGATTTATATCAGAGGTCATCAAACTATGGCCCACTACCTGTTTTTATAAATAAAGTTGTATTGGAACAAATCCATGTCCATTTGTTTACATATTGTCTGTGGCTGCTTTTGTGCAGCAGGGCAGAGTTGGGTAGTTGTGACATAGACTGTATGGCCTGTGAAGCCCTAAATATTTGATACCTGGTCCTTCACAGGAAAAGTTTTCCAATCATGATTTAAACAGTTTAGAAACATACTTCTCCAAATGGAAATCCGAAGTACTTCCCCAGATAACAACATGTAAAACAGAAGAGTGACTGTGAGGATCTGTTAGCATACTGAGCACACTACCAACTTGTGATCTCCATCCATTTAAAAAAATTTTTAAGTGGTGTCTACCAAAAAAACAAAAGAAAAAAACCCCTGAAGATTAATAGGTAGGCAGATGGCAGTTCTTTATTGTAATTAGTTATTTCATTGCCTTTTATTGTGAGTAGCTTTTATATTTAGGGGAAATGATCTTAGTGTACTGAGTTTGTTTAGTTACTATCTCCATGTCATTTTTGCAACCTTTTTGTCTTTCTTCACTGGTATTTTCACGTTAAGATTACCTGTGCATTCTCTTACTTGCAGTGTAAGCTTCCTGATTTAATAATTTGTAATAGACCCATTTCCTGCTATCATTTTCTCCAGTGTCAGAGTCTGCTTAATTTCTGTATTGGTTTATATCTACCCAAAGTAAAAGATGTTTAAGGGAAATGTTAGTTTTAAAATTTTAACATGGATATTTAGAGAGTTGAGTGGTTACTTGAAAATTATATTTGACATTTTTCACTCATAGGGTAGTTTGATCCTTCTCAGTTTAAATTCTAAGTTACTGAAATTCTGTTCATGTTAGACCCATTTTCTTTCCTTGAAGAATAAGCAGTTTTCTCTTTGTTGTAAAATTATTTTTCATGCATTAACACTACTCAGTATGAATTCTACCTATAACCTTGAAATTATTATTAAAATAAAAAGCGTTGGAACCGTGGTGATGAAATAATTCTTACTGTCTCACATATACGTTACCCCTACCACATTTTTATTAGTGTCTGAAGTATTACGTAGTCTTTTTTTAAGGGGTGTTTGTGTCACTAAGATGTATGTATATTCTATCGTATAATAACGCATATGTGGAATCTAGAAAAATGGTATAGATGCTCTTATTTGCAAAGCAGAAATAGAGACATAGACGTAGAGAACAAATGTATGGATACCAAGGGGGAAAGGGGTGGGGAGGGAGGAATTGGGAGACTGGGATTGACACATATACATTATTGATACTATGTAGAAAATAGACAACTGATGGGAGCATACTGTGTAACATAGGGAGCTCTACCTAATGCACTGTGGTAACCTAAGGGAAGTCCAAAAGGGGATATCTGTATGTGTATGGCTGATTCATTTTGTTGTGCAGTGGAGGCTGACGCAACATTGTAAAGCAACCATACTCCAATAAAAATTAATTTAAAAAAATTTAAAAAAAGTTTTTAAAGATGTATGTATATTCTATATGTCATACTTACTCTGGGTTATCTCTTTTTTTAGTCCTGTGGCTAGCTAACTTTGGCCTTATCTCCTAAGGTATTGGCTTAAGTAGATAGTTTTAGGGCAAACAAAAGGAAAACTTTCATCTTCTGTGACTTTTATCATTTTCTAAAAAGTGTTTAGGAATCTTAGTTTATATTATCAGAATGAAAGACACTAAAGTTTACAGATAGTTCAGAAGCATTACTACTTTAGAATTTGTGAGAGGAAGTCCGGACTTAATTTCAGCTGCAGGTGTCTTTGAGTGTTAATATCTCAATACCTGATTGAAATAATTGTAATGTGGCAAACTATACTGATATCCAAGAACTGGCACTCAAATGTATGAACAAATGGAAGAATTCATATTATCTGTTTTCTTCGCCTATTTAGAGAAATCAGATGCTGTGAAATACGATAAATACAATGCTTCACTGATATATTAGTACAACACTATAAAAATTAATATAAAGACATACCTCAAAAAGCAGAGATATTTTCATAATAGTCTAATAGGGCCAATAAACTATTTCCGTGTATATGATAAGGAAACTAAATGGGGAACAGTCCCATTCTAAAATGACCTTTTATATTTCCCACTGTTAGTCTCCCAACCTTGAAGTAGTTCTGTCTGTTGCCTCCGATGCTGAACACCGTGGGCTGCATTTGCACAATGAGCGTATTGATATAACTGCAAATTGAAATTTCTTACGCAGGATTTTCAGTGCCTTTTGGCAGTCTTCTGTGTCACTGATTAGCTGTCTCCTATTTCCTACAGGAGATATTTAGCAAATTTATTCCTTCAACAAATATTTCTTAAACTCCTACACTGTACCAGGCATTGTTCTAAGCTCTGAAGTTATAGCAGTGAACAATAAGGATGGAAAAAACCCTGCCATCATGGAGCTTACGTTCCAGCAAAATACTAAATGCTACATAAGCGTTGGTTAAATATGGGCAGTTACTGTTGTTGATGGGGTGACTGTTGTCCCAGTTTGCCTGAACAGCCCCAGCTTAACACCTGTTTCTGGGTTTTAATAGTGTCCTCTTTCACTTTCAAAGTGGTCCCAGTTTGGACAGTAAATTATATGGCCACCGTAGTTCTAAACCTTTTACATCTATTTATTTATTGAATCCTCATAATAATCCCATGAGGTATGTGACATTATTAATATCATTATGCAGATGTGGAAACTGAAGCATAGAGAGGTTAAGTAATTTGCCCTTGGTCATGCTAGTAAGTGGCAGAACCAGAATTCAAACCCAGACAACAGCCTGGCTCCAGAGTTTGTGCTGAGTCACTATACTGTACCGCCCCAATACTGCTATGGTAAATCTGCTTTCTTATTCTGCCTGTCTACCTTCTTCTCCCTAGCAAAGTAAATCAGGTAATCTCATCTCCTTGACAGATGAATTTGTGGCTCTTTGGAGTGAACTTCCTCAACTTGTCACTCACTCCTTTACAAATCTGTCTTCATTTTTACTTGGCTTCACTCCATCCCTCTATTTCAAGGATGGGACATCCCTCTTCCCATCTAAAACCTGTATTCTAGCCTCATCCCCTTTTGCCTCCTAGAGGACTTTGTTCTCTACATTACTCTTTTTGGGCCTTCAGTCTCCATCTTTCCACTGGCTTTTCCCATTCAGCATATAAGCATGATCTGTTGTTGTTGAAAGTGTGTGTTACTCCTTCAACAAGCTTTATTGTTGGGAGAATTTTTTTAAGTTTATTAATATAATGATAAATGAATACCAATTATTTATTACCCTCTTTAAATTCCAGGTACTGTATATATCTCTGATCCTTTTACCAACCCTATGGATACTTTACAGATGAAGAAATGGAAGCTCAGAGGACTCTATAACTTGCTTAGCTTATGGATAGTGGCATTGAATTCAGACTTGTATTTGTCTTACTCCAAAATCCATTCTATTTCTAGTATATCATGTTAGTTTACCACAATTCTTAAAGGATGTCCCTTGATCCTCTGCTTGTCCTCCATCGCCTTATAGCTCTTTTTGTATGTGTAGACTCATCTTGCCTTTCATTTACTTCTCAACCCATTCTAGTCTGACTTCCACCTTTTTATTAGTCAGATCCTCCAAAGAAACAAAACCACCATCTGTCTCTCTCTCTCTCTCTCTCTCTCTCTCTCTCTCTCTCTCTCTCTCTCTCTCTCTCTCTGTGTGTGTGTGTGTGTGTACACACAGAGGCCAGCAGGCTGGAAATTCAGGCAGAATTTCTGTTACAGACTTGAAGCAGAATTTCTTCTCAGGGAAACCTCAGTTTTTAACCCTTAAGGCCTTCAACTGATTGGATGAGGCCCAGCCATATTATCAAGGGTAATCTCCTTTACCTAAAGTTAGTTGACTGTAAATGTTAATCATAACTGCAAAACACCTTTATAACAACATGTAGACCAGTGTTTGATCAAACAACTGGGCAACCATAGACTAGCCAATATGACACATAAAAATCACCACCACAACCTCTATCACTGTGGTGTCTTACTCATTGCTAAATCCAGTGGACATTTTTCACATCTTTCCTTAACTTGGTCACTTTGCAACATTTGACATTTTGGACAACCTGTTACTTCTCGAAACCCTTCTCCCTTAGTTTCAATGACCCTAATCTCTTTTCATTCTCCTGTCCGTCTGGCTATTCCTTTTCTGATATTTCATTACTCGTCTCCCAATTCCTTAATTATTAATATTCTCTCCTGTCCTTGGCCCTCTTATTACTCCCGCAGTTGATGTCTCCCCAAACTAAAATTCCATCTTAGAATTCTCTACTGAGCTTTAGACCTGTATATCCAATTGCTTGGATGTTGCACAGACATCCCAAACTTTGCTTGTCTAAAACTGAAATCCTATTCTCCCACTCTCCAACTTGCTTCTGTATCTCTTCTTTCTCTATCTTAGTTTGTAGTACCGTCTGCACCCAGTTAGTTTACCAAGCCAGGAACCAGAGAGGAGTCTTCAGCATCTCTCTTACATTTACCATTTAAGACTTTCCCATCTCCATTCCTATCTCAACCAAGAGAGCTCAACCTTCATTTTCTCTCACCTAGAATCTTGTTGTGGTATTTCTACCTCCCATCAGTCTCTTTCCAACCCCTCTACACTGCTGCCAAAGTGATATTTTAAAAATGCAAATCTGTTTATTCGTGTTTAAAATTCTTTTAGTAGCTCCTAATTGCCCACCGAATTAAGATAGAATTCTTTAGCAGGCATACAGTCCTCCATGGCTAGGCCTTTTCTGCTTTTTATATTCCACTGCGCCTCGCTCACCCATCCTACTTCAAGCCACACCGACATATTTATAGAGCCCAGATTTGCTGTATTGTTGGCTTCCACGTCCTATTCTGCTGTTTCTTCTGCCTGGAATGTCCGCTACCTCTGTTACTTCCCTACCTTCCTACCCCCGCCTGGGGCATCTAGAAAAATTATTTTAGTACCCAGTTCAATCTTTAGTTTGGAATAACCTTCCCCCAATTCCACAAATAGATTTGACCATACCTCCTTTCTGACATTGTTACAAGCTTATCAACTCTACTATAGCACTTACTACTGTATTATTTATTTTTTGTTTATCTGTCACCTTTCAATGGACTGTGAACTCTTCGAGTATTTCTACTGCCTGGCATATAATAGGCTCTCATCAGATTTGTTGTGGTGGTGGAAACGGAGCCCAGAGTGGATTATACAGTTCACTTAAGTAAGGCCATGCCTTATTGAGGAGTGCTGGGCTTGGACATGTATAGTGAAGAATGGTAGACATTTCTTTATCTTCCTTTGTTCCTTCTAGAGGCTGCTGTTCCAACCTTTAGTACCAGATTCCTTTTGATCTATACTTTTTATGATGTTCTGATATCTATTCTCAGCCTTCACTTTGCTTTTGTTTTATTTTGCTTGTATCTTTGGAGCAGTTAAAAAGAAAGGAAGCTAAATTACTATTACAAATTCCCACTGTCCCATTTTCATTCCATCACAGGAGAAATCATACATCAGCTTGTTCTCATGTGATTCTTGTGTGCCAAAAGTCTTTTCTCAGCCAGTAAAAAGAATTCATGTTATAATGACAATATTTTTCCAACAGTTTTTTAATTCTCCTATGTCCCCAAAATGTCTCCATGCATTTAATGTCAAATTACAAACTAAACCAGTTCTGTGTTAATCCTGAGAGAAGAAATAATGGTTTTTAAAGATTGTTAAAGGAATAATGAAGACTTCTTGGGTTTTTAATATGAAAGTTTCAGGTGACCAAGGGTCCTACTATACACATTGGGGCCAAAGGATAGTAGCATGGTCAGCATCTCATTTTAGACTTACGTATTACTTTCTACTCTAAATGCACTTGTAGAAGCTACTTGTGGTGTAACTCCTTATGTATTTAATATTTATCTAACTCTTGGTTTTCGTGGTTGAGTTTTGAAATGAGTGAAGAATCTACTTATTCTTTGCCCTTTACAGAATGTGATATCTTGGTTTTTATTCCATTTGTCCCCCTTACCCTTTACTTAATTTTATCTCATTATTTTGCATTGTGTTTCTAAAATAATGGCTTTGGCTTATTTTTTCTTGAATGTTTCTGCAGTTTGGTTTGAGTATCTAGCTTTGGCAGCCCTCCTGAACTTGACTCCATCTGTACTTGTGACTTTTGGAAGGCAGAAGTCAGTGTTTTCTAGGGAGATGACTATTTTTTAATATTATATATGTGTGTGTCTCCCTTCCTTTTTGGTTTCTCTTAAAAGACTGGAAAGAAAGCAGTTAAGGCAGTCCTGTGGGTATCGGCAGATGGACTCAGAGTTGTGGATGAAAAAACTAAGGTAAAACTTTCATAAGCTTAAATGTTACATGACACAGCATGTTTAGCCTACGGTGTATTAGCATTTAATGTTAAGATCTGAGTTCTGTTTTTGTTCTGACACGTTAAAAAAGTTTACCCCCACATATACGATGTGAAAAATGATGGACCTTTTATTGATATCACAGTTAAAAATTAAAAAAAAAAGTTGATAGACCATATCTAAAATTTCTTCTTGTTCCTTAATAAAACACTATTTTTAGAAAGTGATATTTGAACTGATTAACCTACTATTTAACTGAAGACTCAATTTAAGTGAAATCTTAAGGACTAGTAAATTGCTCATTTGGTTAAGATTTATTTAGAATACACACAGTATCTCAAATAATATGTAGCACTTTGCATTTGAAAGAAAGTGATCCTACATGCCTAAATAAGAATAGACATAGACTCAGCCCTTAGCATAAGGTGTTATTTATATAAGTACATTTAATCATTAATTCGAAATTTTTAAGAGACCTAAATCTGGAGAAATTTTAACAAGAAGGCAATTTTCAAAAAAAAAAAGAAAAAAGAAAAATAACCCTCAGGTGTCACTGGAAGGAGGAGAAAGTCTGGCAGGTAAAGAACAGTTTTCATGGGTAGCTTGCCTGATATATTGTAAGTGATTTAATTTAGCTACATTTTAGTTCTTTTCACTAAGGCTTTTCTTTTTTTTAAGTTCAAGAGAAGTGGTAGTCTCAAGTGTACATTACAATTGGAAATAACTATCATTTTAATTAGCTTATTTTGTGTAGTTTTCATTAGTGCTTTGGGTGAAATTTGTTGTATGTGGAGGCTATATTTTTTTGTTGCTTTACACGATAGTTAGAAAGTGATGTTGCCCCCTGTTGGTTACTTATAACACTGGAATTAATTAATTTACTTCTTCCCACATTGAGTGATAATAGTAATTGATGACTTGTCATCCTGGGACCCATTATGAGCAGAAAAGAAATTTTGCAATATGTATAACAAATGAAGGGCTCATATTTAGAATATATAAATAACTCCTACATATCAGAAGAAAAATGACAGATAATCCAAAAGACTTGAATTACTTTGCTGAAGAGGAAATTCATAGTAATCAAGGTTATGCAAAATAAAATTATAATGAGCCACCAGCATTGCAGAACTTTAAAGAATTGACTGGCAAGTTTGTGGAGCAATAGGAATTCTCATAGTTATGCTGTATAAAAGCCATTTTGTTTGCATGTTTTAGCACTTACAGCCCGCATCTCAGCATCTAGGGATTTTAGGTGACTGGAATATCACACAGAAGAGCCAAAGAGTGTCAAGATTTTAAAAAACATTTTGTGCAATGTTTATACTATGTGTATATGATGTCATTCAGCAAGTATATAAACATAGAGAGTCATACTCAAAATTAAATAATCAGTAAGTTAATAAATACATAGAGCTGTTCTGGAAATGATGTTATTTGAATGTAAGTTATATGGAAATTGGATTAAATTGATTTACATATATTGTAAAATTGAACATGGAATTTACCATCATAAAACTAGAATCAGCAGGCATATATTATATATATGAAGATGAAGTGAGGGAGGCATCTGGGGAAAGTGCCTCTTGGGATTTCTCCTAGGTCAGATTCTTAGTATTCAGACTTCTGGCTCAGATCCAGCTATTCTGTAGCCTTGATGCATTAGATGTAGACATTCTGTGTTGTGAAATGAACATCCTGTGTTTCTTCTGAGAAACTTGATTAACCTCATAAGTCCTCTATTCCTTTGTGTTTTCCTTTTTTCCAGGACCTCATAGTTGACCAGACAATAGAAAAAGTTTCCTTCTGTGCCCCAGATAGGAACTTTGATAGGGCCTTCTCTTACATATGTCGTGATGGCACAACTCGGCGCTGGATCTGTCACTGCTTCATGGCTGTCAAGGACACGGTGAGTCCAATAGCATGGATTTCATCATGACTAGCCTCAGTCACCAAGCTCCTTCTGGGTTGGCTCAGCCAAACAGTTTCCACTACATTTTTTTTTTTAACATCTTTATTGGAGTATAATTGCTTTACAATGGCGTGTTAGTTTCTGCTTTATAACAAAGTGAATCAGCTATACATATACATATATCCCCATCTCTCTTCCCTCTTGCATCTCCCTCCCTCCCACCCTCCCCTATCCCACCCCTCTAGGTGGTCACAAAGCACCAAGCTGATCTCCCTGTGCTATGCGGCTGCTTCCCACTAGCTATCTATTTAACATTTGTTAGGGTATATATGTCCATGCCACTCTCTCACTTTGTCACAGCTTACCCTTCCCCCTCCCCATATCCTCAAGTCCATTCTCTAGTAGGTCTGTGTCTTTATTCCCGTCTTGCCCCTAGGTTCTTCATGACCTTTTTTGTTTTTTTTTTTTTTCCCTTAGATTCCATATATATGTGTTAGCATATGGTATGGGCATATACCCTGAGAAAACCATAATTCAAAAAGAGTCATGTACCAATATGTTCATTGCAGCTCTATTTACAATAGCCAGGTCATGGAAGCAACCTAAGTGTCCATCAACAGATGAATGGATAAAGAAGATGTGCCACGTATATACAATGGAATATTACTCAGCCATAAAACGAAACGAAATTGAGTTATTTGTAGTGAGATGGATGGACCTAGAGTCTGTCATACAGAGTGAAGTAAATCAGAAAGAGAAAAACAAATACCGTATCCACTACATTTTTAACAAGTACGTGCTGTTACAGCACTTGGAAGTGCCTAAACTAGCCTGCTTTCACTCCTTTTATTCAAGTAATTCACACTCTTGGTATAACCCTACCACTCACAGAGCAAGATGATTGGCTGAGGTCCAAGGTCATTAAAGGAAAGTAAAAGTTCTCTGGTGATGGTGGCTGCTAAACTTTATTTGAAACTTTTCATTATTAGAACTATTTTCAAGATCCTTACATGCATTTGTTTGCTAATTCATCTGGGTAGAAGATATTGGCATTTGAAAGGCACTTATAAATTCATTTACAAAGTGACTCTACCACAAGAACTGAGTGGGAGTATATTTTCAATTAAAAAAATAGAAATACTAAATTATGGTACAGTGAACTATGCTAGAAATTGCTACATAGTAGAAATTTTGGTTTTGTTTAAAAGTAGAGAATAGGGACTTCCCTGGTGGCGCAGTGGTTAAGAATCCGCCTGCCAATGAAGGGGACACAGGTTCAAGCCCTGGTCCAGGAAGGTCCCACATGCCACGGAGCAGCTAAGCCCGTGTGCCACAACTACTGACCCTGCGCTATAGAGCCTGCGAGCCACAACTACTGAGCCCACGCGCCTAGAGCCCGTGGTCTGCAACAAGAGAAACCGCCACAATGAGAAGCCTGTGCACCTCCACGAAGAGTGGCCCCTGCTTGCCACAACTAGAAAAAGCCCATGTGCAGCAACGAAGACAATGCAGCCAAAAATAAATAAAATTAATTAATTTTAAAAAGTAGGGAATAATCGAATCTATCATTCTTCATCTGAATTACCCAAAATTCTGATATGAAAGACAAGACTCTTAGATGATGATGATCTTCATTATAATATAGCGTTGAGTGTGTAATATTTGAGTTTTTAAACATCCAGACAGAATAAGGCAGTTGTAGCAATTCATGACTACAACTCGATGAACTCTTGCTAAGGTTTAACCTGGAAGGGAAGTGGTGGCCATATTCTAATATTGACCAAAAACTTTTTAAAAAGCAGTTGTATAAACAAATATTAGGAGCTCAAGCTCTGAATCAGATATGGGTTCAGTTCCTCTTTCTGGTTCTTACTAACTGTGGGTTTTGGGGCAGGTTATTTAACATTTTCTAAGTCTTAGTATCCACTTCTATAAGATGGAGATAACAGTTGTGGGGACTAAATTTGGTAACAAGTATAAACACTTATAGCATAGGGTCTGGCCCGTGGTAACTGCTCCACTTCAAGAACTTCTGCCATAAGGCCTCGCAGAAATAATAAGTTTCCTTGGCCTATAGTTCTGTCCTTGTAATAGAGCTGTGTTCAAATGCACACGGGTTCTAAAATTCTTTCGGTCCTCTCTCCTATTTCACCCTTCAATGCCTACCCTTGTATCATCCTACTAAGAAGTTAGATAGAAACTCACGCAGATTCATAAAGAGTGAGTCTGTCAGTCTTTAAATAAGCAGTCATGTGAGATCTTACAGTTTACAGTCATGTGAAATGTTAGGGACAAAAGCATTTCAGACATTTACCTCCCCTTATGATATCTGATATTGGCATATAAGATGCAGTGAAATTACTTACTCAGAGCGATACGTAGGAGCAGCTGCTTACATGGTATGATTTTGGAAACTCCACAAAGGTTTCCCTGTTCTCAGATTTTCTTCTCACTGTTAAAGACGCCAACAGTTATTATATCATCCCTAACTTTTTTATTCCACAATTAGGGATATAGTTTAAAATACAGATAACCCTGGTAAAAAGTAACCCACCAAATCTATTAAATTTACTCTAGGTAATCCAGTGTATCTTTAAAAGAATATTTAGTTTACATAAGCCTTCCTCCCCTCCCACACACAAAAAATTCAGGTTTATCTGTTTAATTCCTTTATAAGTAGAAAATGTGAGTGAAAACATGCTTTTACTTTTGCCTGTGTGTGGTTGGGAGGTAGAGCTGGGGTTTGAGAGAGCTAGAAGAAGATAGGGAAGTTATGGGAGAGAGCCTGCAAGCACTGAGGGCCCAGATGGGGCAGGGGAGGAGCATTCAGAAAGACTGAGAAAGCTAAGCTTTTTCGTTTGCCGGATTGCTTCTCATCGCTGCAGTTGTATTTATTTATGTGAAGTTTTAAGTTTGCGCCTTTTGTTCCTAGACATGTTGATAGTATATTTAAGCTCTGAAATAAACCCTGCTTTTCCAGTGGTTTCTTAGAAATGCTTGGTAAATATTCCTACTATTCCCCTAAATGGCAAATAGAGGTTTGTGTGTCAAGACTTAGGGCTTGGAACCTTGAGCAGTGTCTTCTAAGCTGGTGACCAGAGTTAATGTGAGTGACAGAGGGACCTGACTAATAAGGAAGTATTGGTGGCTGCTCAGAAAACACCGCTTACCGATGGTTGCTTTACCCAATGCCTACTACAGTAAAGGATCATAAGCATTACCTAAGGTAATAATTCATTTAGATTAATTTGGCGTATTAATATACTAAAATCTAATTTTAAGCTGGAGTTCCTAACATTTTGCCTGTGTGGAAACAGACTTATTTTGTGGTCCAAGCTAATTTGTAATTTTTGACACCATAACTCTAAAAAGGTTTTTTAAACCTTCTGTTACATACAGGGTGAAAGGCTGAGCCACGCAGTGGGCTGTGCTTTTGCAGCCTGTTTAGAACGTAAGCAGAAGCGGGAAAAGGAATGTGGAGTGACTGCTACTTTCGATGCCAGTCGGACCACTTTCACAAGAGAAGGATCATTCCGTGTCACGACAGCCACTGAGCAAGCAGAAAGAGAGGAGATTATGAAACAAATCCAAGATGCTAAGAAAGGTACAATCTGTTCTACTACAATGTGTGTTTATTTAAACAGTTTTTCCCAACAGGTTAGTATTTGGAAGCTATCAGAGGCAAACTTTTTCAGTCAAGGAGAACTCTTAGCAATATATGAAGACCTTAAGAACAAAGCTAAAAATCTAAACAGAGTCCTTTCCTTTAGAGTGGCTTGTTTAGTGGCTTCAAAGTGTTTACTCTTCCCATTATGTTAAACTACTGGGGAAGCTGAGAGTGTAGTTGAAGAAGTTGAGAAGTGCAGTTGAAGCTGCAAAGACATTCAAAAACAAAATTGGGAAAACCTGCATCCTCGAACAGATTTTAAAATTCTGATGCATCTGATGTCTGTGAGAAGCAAATGCTATCAAGGACCTACATTTTAAAGGAAGAAGTACAAGTCCCAGGTTTACGCTGCAGAGGACCCACTGATGGTGATGCTGGGTATAAATGCAGGCAGAAATTTCTCAGTGATACTCTTCTTATTAGATTATTACTGTTGTTTTAGTGTTTTTGTGAAAAAAGTCCACAGATTTTGAGATGCTGGCCCGTCTTTTTTCCATAGCCCCATTAATTTTAGTGTGTGGTTTTGCAGAATGTGTTTTTTTTTTCAGATACCCATAGCAGCATAGCAGAAATGCCTGTACAAGCATTCAAGTCACTCAGGAGGCTATTGAGTCAAGTGTGTTTTAGAACTGAGTGATAGGGCTTAGGGAGAATGCTTTGCATTCTTGTGTATAACTAGGGCTGAAACCAACAAGGAATATTTTGGAATTAAACAGTTCGGTTTAAATATAAATATAATTTTGCTAATTTTTTTATTATATTCTTTCAATTCTAAACCAGCCATTTTAGGTAACTTCATTAATACTGACCCAAACAGCTCTAATTTTTAAGCCAAAAAAAGGATACATATTTTTATTTGAAATTAAATTATTGATTGTGATTTTTTTTCATTTCTTATAAACATTTGTGCCAGGATACCAAAGAATAAAGAAACGCCATGCTATTTTAATTAGGAAATGTAGTATGTATACTTGTTATGTAGTATGCTTCAGTGATTTTCAGACTGGATGCATATTCTTTAATACCACCAAAGAATACTTTTTGATACACACAGCAACTGCCAAAATGGTTGAGTCCTAGCATCTGCAGAGGATTGTGAGGGGAGGGGAGTAGAGACTTACCACAATCAGAATGGGACACAGTGGGTACTCACATGGAAACAGTCTTGTATTTATGTTTACTCCAATTTAAAATTTTACTTCTGTATGCTTTTATTCAAATGAGCCACAAATGCCTAATGTCCATGTCTGCTTTATGACATTCTTTAACATCTAATCAAACTTACGCTTATTTAGACCTTTCTGACTCTGCCACTCCTAAATCCTCTCCCCCAAACAAAAAAGCAAACAAATATTGAACACTGTGAACCATCATTCTTTAAAGGACCTTTTGCTAGGAGTTCATAGGTAGTTTTGTTTTGTTTTGTTTTGTTTAATCTTGTTCAGAGTCTTAATCACTGCATGGGAATAAAAGATCTAATATTTTTGTCTTAGTAGATATACCATGTGACATGTAGTAGGTTACTAAACGTTTTATTTGTCTGAAAAATAGGAGATCTGAGCCCCACTTCTAACCTGTCTTTTAAGAGACATGGTGAAGGAGATGGGTAAAAAGACCTAGAAGAGTTTTTGAGTTCCTCAGCAATATAAGCTCAAATTATTTGAAGACATTGCTAAGGTCCTCTTTCTCTTGACTTTCTTGAGCTGAAACAGATAAGACAGTTGTTGGTTCATCAGTGGCCCCTGGCAACACTGCCCCATCCCCATCCTCTCCCACCTCTCCCACTTCGGATGCTACTGCCTCTCTGGAGATGAACAATCCTCACGCCATCCCACGCCGGCACGCACCAATTGAACAACTTGCTCGCCAAGGCTCTTTCCGAGGATTTCCTGCTCTTAGCCAGAAGATGTCACCCTTTAAACGCCAGCTATCCCTGCGCATCAACGAGTTGCCTTCCACTATGCAGAGGAAGACTGATTTCCCCATAAAAAATGCAGGTAATGCAGCATCCACCTAACTCACTGGGTGCTCTGGCACTGAAGCGTTACCATCACTTCCAGTGGAGTCACTGATCCCATCAAACTAGCCACCCCTCTTTCTGAGGCTGGTTGGTGGTTACATATCTTGTATCATTTCCCATTGGAAGAAAATGGAGATTCATGGAGAGGGACGTGAGTCATTCATTTCTCTTCGACAAATAGGTAACAGAGCCATGATGGGAATTCCCAGCCTGAGCTACAAGGTTTGTGATTTGTCCTGATGAAAGTGTACCTGCTTCCAAACATCAAGGGGCTCAAGTTTCCATTCTTATTCTGCCATTTGGGACCCAGCAGGGAATTAATTTAAAAGGCTTTGGAAACACATCCAGTTAAATAGCATTACTGTCAGATGTACCAGAAGAAATGGATAAGTTCTCAATGTCCTTGTGGCTGGTTGGCTCCATAGGGAGGAAACTCTAAACGGGTCTCCTGCATAAATCTAAGATCTGTTGTTCATCAGAGACAGTGGGATTGCTCACACATATTCATTACCTTTCAGAACTGCCACACAGGCCTTTGTGTGGCCTGTGTACAGCTGAGCCAGCCCTGGTAGCTCTATCCTCATCATAAGATCCGGAGCTAAAGTGTCAGATCTGGTCAGTGCTTTTATTGGGCCCTATTTTACTTCACTCTGAGACATGTTGAGCTGGTGCTATAACAGAATCTGAGGAAGCTCTGTCTCAATAGGGCACTCCCACTGCTGGTGGTACAAAAGTACAGAGAGTTAAGTTCTTTGATGGATAAAACTCAGCCTAAAGAACAGTTAAACTAGATGGTTACTGAGGGTCTTTTCACCTCTCAACTCCTGTAAAAACTGAAACTCCAGATGCTTCAGGTACCTCATTTTCAGTCTCCCTCTGGAGCAGATGGGAAAAAAAAACGATTATTCTCTTTCCACAGTTGAGCAAACAGAGGTTCAGCACATACAATTAGCTTCCTCTGTGACACAGAAGTATCCCAGTGTCAATTTTTTTGTTTTGTTTTGTTTGTTTGTTTATTTTTGGCTGTGTTGGGTCTTCATTGCTGCATGCGGGCTTTCTCTAGTTGCGGCAAGCAGGGGCTACTCTTTGTTGAAGTGCGCAGGCCTGTCATTGTGGTGGCTTCTCTTGTGGCGGAGCACGGGCTCTAGGTGCATGGGCTTCAGTAGTTGTGGTACACGGGTTCAGTAGATGTGGCTCAGGGGCTCTAGAGCACAGGTTCAGTAGTTGTGGCGCACGGGCTTAGTTGCTCCATGGCATGTGGGATCTTCCCAGACCAGGGCTCGAATCCGTGTCCCCTGCATTGGCAGGCGGATTCTTAACCACTGCGCCACCAGGGAAGCCCCCTAGAGTCAATGTTAAGAACAAAGCCTCTGGAGTCCTGGACCTCAGTTCACTTTTTCATGTTATCACAGCTCAGGTACTTGGTACTTTGGAGAAGAATGAGAGTGATCACACTGTCGTAGTTTATTACAGAGAAAAGGACTGAGCACCCATTAGTGTGCCTGACTTTAACCCATTTTTTGACAAGAGTCACTGGAAGGTTGCAGAACTTAACTCAGACCACAGCCTTGGGACCTGGTTGGAAGACAAACAGGTTGATCTTACTGACTGGACATCTTGGCACAAAAAGAAAACAGCAGGTTCTCAACAGTGTCACACAGGAGAGGAAATAAGGAAATCTGGGGATTTGCAAGGGAGGAAGATAGACCTTAGTACAGGAATTGTTATCATTTTATACCTTCTCATGTGAAAAGCCAGTGAATAGTGGTCAGGAAATTTTTTGAAGCTGCTTTTATATCCCCACCTGACAGTTGAGTCTTTTCCTTCCACAAATAAAAGATTCAGTATAAAATGCCACCTTGTGTGATGCTGTTCTGTTTCAGGATCGTTCCATTTTGCTGTCTGGAGCCATCTTCTGTTTGTCTTGCAGTGCCAGAGGTAGAAGGGGAAGCGGAGAGTATCAGCTCCCTGTGCTCACAGATCACCAATGCCTTCAGCACACCCTCCGAGGATCCCTTTTCATCCGCCCCAATGACCAAACCAGTGACAGTGGTGGCACCACAGTCTCCTGCCTTTCAAGGTTGGTGCCCACTTAGCCTGCTCACCTGTTCTCTTTGAAACTAGTACTTTTATGACACTGCTCACTAACTGTAAGTTGGCATTCTGAGCTTCCCAAGACCTGGTCATACCCACTAATTTCCCTGTTTGATATTATCTCGGAATCGTTAAATTTCCCTATTTGACAGTGTCTTTGTGCTTTGTTCCCCTTCCTATTTCCTGAGATGTCTGCATTTGTCATTTTGCACGTACCTACCTGTCTTTCATCCCATTCTATCAGGAGCATCTGTAGTCCCAACCCACTGCTTTATTTGCTACTTAACTGTTAAGAGTCAGAGTATCCAGCCATTTCTCCAGAAACAGCAGTCATCAGAGTTGGTTCTAGCCTTATGCTTTCTTTAGCACAGTGGTTCTCAACCTGGGGTGATTTTGACCCCTCAGGGAAAATTCGGTATCCATTATCTGGAGACATTTTTTGGGTTTCACAATGTGGTAGCAGGTGCTTACTGCTGACATCCTGGTAGAGGCCAGGGATGGCAGTAAACATCCTTCAGTGTTGTTTACTGCCACACTGAATAGCCACCCTCACAACAAAGAACAATCTGGCCCAAATTATCAGTGGTGCCAGGACTGGACCCATCTAGTCTCTACCCTGTCACAAGAGGCCCATAAAGAAAAAGGTACTTCAGTTCATTTCATTTTCCATAACAAGTATCCTAAAATTAGCCTTTGTGGCATTGAAGAATTAGTAAAAGTGGTTGTTTTCAGAGATACTGAATTAATAGTTGGTATTGACTCAAAGGTCAGCAAAGAGTCTATATAACTTAAATTACAGACTTTTAGAATTTGAGCTCCTGTAGTTGATCTTTCTTCATTTCTTTTGGGAGAGAGCTCAGAAAAAGTTTTTCTGTGGAGACGTTTTTTGCCTGCTCTTATTGAAAAGCTACAACATGCTTTTCCTCTAGGAGGGAGTCTCTTTAAAAAAAAAAAAAAAAAACCTTAATAGTCATATGCACCAAGTGGCTTTTCATTTCATCTAACAAATATTTATACTACCAATAATAATAGGCACAATTTATTGGGCACTTAGCACAGTGTCTACCACATACATCATGGTAAGGACATACATTTTTTCATCTCATTTAATCCTCACAACAACCCTTTGAGGTAGGCATCACAGATAAGGAAAATGAGGCTCACAGAGGTTAAGTAAATTGCCCAAATCACACAGCCAGGATTTAAACCCAGGTCTTTCTGAATATACTTCCTGTTACATTCTACTTACTCTGTGCCTATTTACAGGGCAGTGGGTATACAAAACTGAATAGAATATAGTCCTTTCCCTGCCTTTAAGGGAATCTCAGTGTGTGGATAAGCTAGTCTTTTAGGCAAGCCCTGGGTAAATCATACCAATGCCATAAGCATAGTCGCTGAGTCTTAAAGAGGGACTGATTGGTGTAGGGCAGGAGAAGGTGCCTGCTTGTCTGTTCCATATGAAATATAGAGAGCTAGGCTAAGGAATAGAAAGTGATGGAATAGATGTCTGGAGTAAAGGAGCACGGGTTAGGAGATTTTAATAAAGGGAGACAGGAAAGAACAGTAGGTGCCTTGAGATATTACAAACATTACTGAGGGGAAAAAAACCTTTAAAAAAGATGAAATTAATTCTGTAGCAAATTAAAAAATTATTAAGCGTATGAAAACATATACCAAGTTTGATTTTTCTCATCTGTAATACGGGGGTTTTGAGAGAATTAATTGAGATGATGCATACTAAAGTACTATTAGCATAGTGCCTAGCACATAATAAGGACTTATTGTATTTAACCATTGTTGTTATTGTTGGCATAATTTGATCTTTTGGAATAGTGGTAGGAGAAGAAAATACTTTATCATTATGCCGAAGGCTAAACTGTATCTTAGAATAGTTAGACTTTTTTCTGCTTGTAATACAAAGCAGCTCTGTTCAACTTAATTTGAAATTGTTTTTCTAGTCTTCATTTCCTTTCTCTCCATACACGTATTTTCCTAAAAGAGTCATACAGCTTTATCAGTACACCCATTTTAATTACATCCTCTAATTCCCTCTTTGCCAAAAGGTTTGTGTATCCATTGCAAATGGCATGGTTATCCCAACACCAACTTTTCTGTTTTATGTGTTCCACCAGTATTGCACATTGACCTGACTGACCCAGCTCCAAGGGGCCACCTGTACACCTTGCATGAATTTAACTACATTGGTGTTGTCTGCTCCCATTGTAGCTAATGGCACTGACTCAGCCTTCCATGTGCTTGCTGCTAAGCCAGCCCATACTGCTCTAGCACCCGTAGCAATGCCTGTGCGTGAAACCAACCCTTGGGCCTATGCCCCTGATGCTGCTAACAAGGGAATTGCAGCCACACATTCGGGTAAGGTGACCACAGATGATGGTGAGGATTCTGGGATCAGATAAGTGACCCTTGTTCAAAAATCAGCCATTTAGCTGAGTGGGAACCAGGGAGGAGTCCTTTTAGGAAAAGTATGATCCCTCTTGGAAATAAACTACTACTAAGAAAGGATGGTGTCACAGACATAGAGAACAAACATATGGATACCAAGGGGGCAAGGGGATGAATGGGGAGATAGGGATTGACACATATTTACTACTATGTATAAAGTCGGTAACTAATGAGAACCTACTATATAGCACAGGGAACTCTACTCAGTGCTCTGTGTGACCTAAATGGGAAGGAAATCCAAAAAAGAGGGGATATATGTATACGTATGGCTGATTCACTTTGCTGTACAGCAGAAAATGACACAGCACTGTAAAGCAACAGCACTCCAGTTAAAAAAAGACAAAAAGAAAGGATGGTTCCTTCAGAGAGGAACTAAAGAGGTTAGGTTGATAGTTCTTAGGACCATAGAACCACCCATAGAGCTCCATAATACCCAGATTCCTGGGCCCCACCTCCAGAGAGCCTGTCCCTGGAGCAGATCCGTGGCCATGCCTGCAGGAAGAGACGACTCTGCCTCTTACAATGGCAGGCCTACAAAAAAGGCTGCAAAAAGCACCTTGTATTTGCTTTTCTATATTTTCTAGTTTTTCTGTAATGAACATTTTAAAAAAACTTAATAACATTAAAGGCAGTTCACCAGGAAGACAACATATGTCTGGAAGCCAGGAAGGGTCCACAAAGTACGGCACCAAGTCGCTGGTTATTTTCTTTTCATTCTGTTAGAGCAGAAGGTAAATTACCTCAGGCCCTTTAGACTATGTGCAGGCCACAGCAACGGTGGGGACGGGTTCTGATGCCAGCCAGCAGCCTTGGTTCGATGCAGTTGAGCCATATCTAGCAGCTCCTCAGTGTGGCTGAGGTAGCCACATGGTCTCATGGGTTCTCCCTGTCCTACCACAAAACCTGGTAATAGAGACTTTCCTCCCACCTACCAAAACCACAGAATATCCCACTGGGGGGCTTGTTCTACGTTAGGCTCATTCAAATAGCCAGGATTATCCAGTGAAGAAAGAAGCCCCTAATAATTCTGATTCTCTCCTCTCTTCCTCTTGTTGGTTCCAGGGACCGAGTGGGGTCAATCTTCTGGTGCTGTCTCTCCAGGTCTCTTCCAGGCTGGTCACAGACGCACTCCCTCTGAGGCTGACCGCTGGTTGGAAGAGGTGTCCAAGTGCGTCCGGGCTCAGCAGCCCCAGGCCTCAGCTGCCCCTCTGCAGCCAGTTCTCCAACCTCCTCCACCCAGTGCCATCTCCCAGCCAGCGCCACCTTTCCAAGGAAATGCATTCCTCACCTCTCAGCCTGTGCCAGTGGGTGTGGTCCCACCCCTGCAGCCAGCCTTTGTCCCTGCCCAGTCCTATCCTGTGGCTAACGGGATGACCTATCCAGCCCCTAATGTGCCTGTGGTGGGCATCACTCCCTCCCAGATGGTTGCCAACGTGTTTGGCACTGCAGGCCACCCTCAGGCTGCCCAACCCCATCAGTCTCCCAACCTGGTCAAGCAGCAGACATTCCCTCAGTACGAGACAAGCAGTGCTACTGCCAGTCCCTTCTTTAAGCCTCCTGCTCAGCACCTCAACGGTTCTGCAGCTTTCAATGGTGTAGACGATGGCAGGTTGGCCTCAGGAGACAAGCACACAGAGGTTCCTGCAGGCACCTGCCCAGTGGATCATTTCGAAGCCCAGTGGGCCGCATTAGAAAGCAAGTCCAAGCAGCGTACTAACCCCTCCCCCACCAACCCTTTCTCCAGTGACTTACAGAAGACTTTTGAAATTGAACTTTAAGCAGTCCTTATGGTTTACGTATTTTGTCTGTACTTAAGCAAGGGCGGAGGGTGGAGGTCAAAGGAGCAAAGGGGACTTTGTGTTCCCAACCAGTACGCTTTTCACTAATCCCAAAGGTTCCCAGGAGCATGTCCAGGCATAGAGTGCTGAAGGGGTGATTGAAAAAAGTGGAGAAAACCATTCCTAGAGAAGAGCTGTCTTGCAGTTAGACTAAAGAATTTAAGGAAATGTTACCCTCTGCCCCCCTCTTCCTCCCTCAGGCCCTCACAAATCTCTGGCAACAGAGAGGCAGAAGTATCTGAATAGGAACCTGTATTCAAAGCACATTTACTGGAATATAAAACACAACGGGAAGCAAAACGATCTCCCTTTGTTTTTCAGGCCATTCACCTGCCTCCTCTCTCAGTACTGGCCTGTCTTAAAGATCAAAAACAAGGTGGGGACAAGAGGCAGGCTGTGCTGCCAGAATTCCCAGGAGGGCACATCAGGAGCCACCCAGCAGAGCTATATTTTAGGGGTAAAGTTGAGCTTCCATTTTGAGTAAGAATAAATATTATAAATATATATCAAAAAGCCAAAATCTTTATTTTTATGCATTTAGAATATTTTAAATAGTTCTCACTATTAAAAAGTTGTATGAGTTGTAAGTAATCTTGCCAAAGGTAAAGGGTTAGCTGTAAGAAATTGTACATAAGATTGATTTATCATTATGCCTATTGAAGTAAAAAGAGGAAGGGTTGGAAGTTGCAGACGGGATCCCTAGCTTACTTGGTATCATTTACTGTAAGTAGCACATTGCAACAACAATCATGCTTATGACCAATATAGTCAACTAGGTTGTAGTTTTAAATAAAGAGTGAGCAGTATTGTCCTGGTTTTAAACCTATAAAGAAATTCTAATGTCATTATTTTAATGGAATCAATCTAAATAGAGAATATGTATTTTCTTCTATATATTGCTGCAGTTTCCTTATGTTAATCCTTTACTTTGTTTTAACACTAAGGTGACAATGACATAATCATATCCATAGACAGGAACACAGGTTACTGTGTTGGTTTGTCATGTAGGTCTTGGTGGGTTTTGCTTTCAGTAAGTTTTGTTCCCACAAGTTTTGTGGGGATGGAGGTTCTAGTTTTATTAGCACTGCTTGTGCGTGTGCATGTGGGGGTGTGTGTGTCCATCCCTCTCCCTCCCAGTGAGCAGAACATCCCATTTGCCAGTTGCAGCCACTTGACCTCTGGTAACAACGTGAGATCCCATCTCATTTTTACTTTTGAACGTCGGCCTTACAATCAAATGTAAGTTATATATATTTGTACTGATGAGAATTTATAATCTGCTTTAACAGAAATAAATGTTCGTGGTAGAAGCTTTTGGCCATGAAGGGCTATTCTTTCCCCTTTATTAGCAAGTGAGTTTTGGTTCTTTTTGGTCTTGTCCTCTCTCCATTCTACTGCCGCCACAGATTTCTAGGTTGATGGCTAGAAAATCTTTCACCGGGATTAGTATATTCTTAAAGTTCATATTTGTATCCACACTTTAGGCTTTGGTTGTTCCTAAGCGCATCTCTGATGTCAGATTCTTCTTGCTCAAAGTGCAGACTTCAACCTGGCAGCTGGTTAGAGATACAGAACCTCAGCCGACCCCAGACCTAGTCAGGATCTGCATTGTGACGAGATTCACATTCTGAGAAGCTGGGCTGGAGCAGTGATTTCCAACTTTGAATACGTATTAGAATCATCTGGGAGATTTTAAAATCCTCATGCCTGGCCCATACTCCAGACCAATTAAATCAAAATCTCTGGAGAGTAGAACCCCAGGTTCAGTTTTTTAAAAAGCTCCCAGTATGGAAGAAGGTTGAGAACCACCGGTCTAGGTTGAGTTTTACTCTCACCTCTAACCTTACCCCACTACTCTGTGACTAGTTCCAAGAACTAACCTACCTCAAACTTACCTTCTGAAGTGTGTCACAAATTTGCCAAATACTAGTTTAACTAAAGAATGGGGGAGTCCAAGAAGGTAGCCCTTATTTTCCAATTTCTACAGCAAAACCAGCCATGGTTAGGGAAAGGGATGCACCTCAATATTTTTTTAAAAATGAAAAAAAGACCTGTGCCACCGCATTTCTTTTGTTGAATGAGAGGTAGACCAAGAAGAAGTATCACTCACCCATGATGCAGCTGTTTGTCTTTTCCAGCCAGTGTGTTGGTAATAAAAAAGTCACCTTTCCCTGTAATGCCTGTCTTTCTTGTGTCCCAGAATAACCTCTGTTACTAGGCCCAGCCAGTCCTCTGGAGGATGTGTAGAAGGTTAAAGTGGAAAGAAACTCGGAAACTCACTGAAACCAGGCCTCTTGATTTAGCAGCAAGGAATTAAGAGGCTCCAAGAGAGGAAGAATGACCTCTTCCAACTCAAACCATTTCTGAAACCACTTCCCTGTATTACATTGCCCTCCACTCCATTGGTTCCCCCCCATCCTGCTGGTGCTGTTTTTTATAATAGTGTTTTTGTTTTATTTACTTATTTATTTTTGGCTGAGTTGGATCTTTGTTGCTGCAACACAGGCTTTCTCTAGTTGCAGCGAGCAGGGGCTACTCTCTGTTGCGGTGCGTGGGCTTCTCATTGCGGTGGCTTCTCTTGTCGCGGAGCACGGGCTCTAGGCACACGGGCTTCAGTAGTTGTGGCTCGCGGGCTTAGTTGCTCTGCAGCATGTGGGATCTTCCTGGACCAGGGCTCAGACCTGCGTCCCCTGCATTGGCAGGCGGATCCTTAACCACTGCTCCACCAGGGAAGCCCAACAGTCTGCTTTTTATCTGGCAGCAAGTATTTTGCATCAGACATACTGGCTTGAGGAGGAGAGGCTCCTTGGTGGTCACTGCACCGAACAGGCTCACCTGCTCCCTGCAGGTGTGAGACGATCCTCACGGCTTGGCTTTGCATGTCTGCCTCGGGAGGAAGGCTCCATCCAGCCTCTTGATGAAAGGAAGGCGCTTTTCTAGTTCTTTCATACTCAGATAATGATGCAGTGGCTGCTGTTTCATCCCAAATCCCTATACTGGGCCTTTCATTTATATTCCACTTCGTCGACAGTTTTCACAAACATCATGCTATTAATGACCATATGCACAGATGGGATTTGAAGCTGGTTGCTATACTACCTAGAAGGGCGAGAGAGGCTAGAGCAATGAACCGCTGTTTGGACCCCAGATGAGACCTAGTTCTATCAAAGTATGCTTCCCTGACACAACAGGAGTTAGTGTTCCTGTAGAAGATAGGTATTAACTTTGAGATCATTACACACCTCCCCACACAGCTTTAAATGAAGGGAGAACCCTGGTGGCTTTCTTTAAAACACAGTGAACTGATCCTGTGTAACAAATTTCAGAGGGAAGTTGTAAAGTGAAGGATGTCCTTATCCAAATAGATGCTTCTTCTTGACAACTCAGCAGGCGCTTGTGGTACGTCAGAGAAGCAAACACTGCTGGGACTACAGAGGGAGGCTGCCGCTGGTGCTCAACTGCCGGAGCAGCTTTGAAGAGGCCAGTGTCTCCGGAGGAGAACTCCCTTTGCCAGCCAGACAGGGGAGACCGAGAGCCTGTCTCCCCTTCTCCCAGCCCTGTGAGTTGTATCCCTGCTGCCAGATGGGCTGAGCAGGAGGCTAGATCCGGGAACAGCTGGCACAGCAGAAGCTGGAGTAGTACTCATTGCCGCAGAGCCGGGCCTGCAGGATCAAATCACAGTTGGCCAGCTCCGGCTGGTCGATGCACTCCCTGCCAGGGTCCCTCGGCACGGTGGCCAGTGCTGCAAGACAGCGGGGGAGAGAGGGTGGTAAGAAAGCTCTGTGTAGGCTGAGAACTCTCCCCTACTATTTCATTTCATTTCGTTTCCCTGAAAGGAAAGTGCTGTCACACTGTAACCTTGTGACACCTGTATGTACAGCTATGGGAGGGCTCTCAGTTTCCATTGTCACTGGCCTCACTTCAGCATGCAGTTGTCCTCCCATTCTTTTGCAGCTTCCGCCCAGTGCACAGCCCATCACAGACTCCCAAATATTGACTGCCTGGACGATTAAACATCTCTGGAAGTTAACCCCCTGCCCTGACCATTGAGACCCCAAGAGCTGGACGGCACTGTTGCAGCCTGTGGATGGGGCAGAAGAGAGAGCAGGGTCAGCCCTAAGCACAATTGAGTCGGCAAAGGCTGTGTTCTCTTTCACTACTGGTTTCCTCCTACCTCAAAAGTTTTGTGCCTTCAATAGACCCAGCTTAGTCACTTAGTTCCCCATCTTTCCAATTTTTCCACTTCCCCCGGAGACAGCACAGAGTATTAGGCAAGGTGACAGGAGGACAGGCTGTGAACGGTGGCACTGACATTACATCGAGCACAAAGTGCTGGTTGCCTCCCCCTCTGTATTTACTGGAAGCTTCAGTATCTTATAAATCCCTGTGAGAGTTTCATCCTGCTGCTTCATCTTAGCACTGAAGTGGCCTTTTCTTTCTGGAAGGGGCTCTTATGACTCAGCTTGGCTTAGGCCTGAGCAGCACCTCCCTGAAGTCACCTCACGGAGCTGGGGATGGCCTACTCCATGCCCTCTCCCCTGCTCCCTCCTAAAATACAACTGAAAGACCATACCTAACAAGTGGACGGCTGTATAAAGTAATACCGATAATACAAGAGTATGAACTACTTACGTTTACATAAAGAGCAAGCCATCTATGCCTATTCTTAAAAATCATAACTTTGGTATCAACTTTATCTCAGCCATTGCAGCCCTTGGACCCATCACGGCCAGAGGTGAGGAGGTGCTGGGCTTGCTGGTGAAGCACGCTGGTTGCCTGGGCGCCATCATGGCTCTGCCACTTCTAGCCGGGGGTCTCTGGGCAAATTAATATTACTTAAGCTCTCTGTTTCTCAGTTTTCTTATCTGAAGTGGAGATAATAATAGCACCTGGGGCACATAGTAACCATGGCTAGAATGTGCGCATGTAACTGTTTTGCCCCATAGCATTCCCACTCACTTAGAGAAGTGTGAGTGACCGTCCCCCGCTATGTTTTAACCCTATGATATTTTCTGTTTCTCACCCTAAACTTTTAGGCAAAAAGCTTGAGAGGTCTTCACAGTAGAAGTATGTCCCTTACACCAGAGTGTGACTAGCTCAAGGCCCCCCACCCTGATTCGAACACTGCAGTTCCAACATGCCACCAAACCACGAATAGGGCACAGTGAGCCTCAAGCAGTGAAATGCTACAAAAAGCTTACATGGGTGACAGCAGATAACATGCAGCCTAATCGATGGAACGAACACTGTTAAAGGAGGGAGGGAGATAGCTTCTCATCAAGAAAGGTCCCCCCCGCCGCCCACACACCAAAAAGTAAGATTAGCAACGCTCATCTAACGGGGCGGGAGAAAGGCAGCTGGACTGAGGCCATAGTGTCCTATCCAGGAAGGCAGTCACATCACACCACATCAGGAGCCCCACCAAACTTCAGCATCAACCAAATTTCTAATTACAATTTAGCTTCCCAGGTAGACATGTCTATAGCTAATCACAAACATGCCCATCTGGATCCTCCTAACAGCTCTCCTTCTCTCATAAATCTGCCTTCTGGCCCTGTCGCAAGTCTCGTAAGTTTGGTAAATACACAGACAAGGATCTATTTGCTGGGCAGGACAGAGGTGAAAAGTGGCCCCTACAGGACGGTGCTTTGGCCAAGGCAACGCCTTCACGCAGGCACGTGCTCCATCACTGAGTCTCTGAGCACCCGGTGATGCCGACACTGCGCTGGGCCCTGGGACGTGCGCGTCCCAGTCGCTGTCTGAAGGAGCTCGGACTGGAAGCCCACTGTCAGTCCCACTCACTAAGCAACATTTCTACCAGACTTCAACCTTTAGCCTGGCCAATTCCAGCCTCAGCCCCACAGACAGGAGGTAGCCAGGCCTGACCATCCAGGCTGACCAGCACGGAAAGGCCCTGGCAGTTCTCTCCCAGGCTGTTTCAAGCCCCCCATGATAACTGGCCTGCTCCAAGTCACACTACCAGGAACTGGCAAGGTGAGGCAGGATTTGGAGTTGAGTCCCCTGGACTGCAGAGCCTGCCCCCTCCGCATTCTGCAGCAGGCAGCTAGCTCTCAAGGACAAGCAGATGCCTGGGGTAGGCCTTCCTTACCCGGCGGGACCACCTTCACCTCGGTGCTGCGGCTGACCGCCTGGCTTCCACGGTAGGCGCTGCATGTGTAGGAGCCCTCGTCCCTGGCCTGCAGGTTGTGGATCAGCAGTGTGCCATCCGGGGACTGGTGGACACGGTGGCCATCGGCCCGCACCGGCAGCCCATTCCTAGGGGGGAGAGGACGCTGGGAGAGCTGTCCAGGCCCTCATTTTCAGGCCCTGGGAAGCTGTGCCAGCCCTCCCGGGGCCAGGGGGAGGTGGTGATCCAAGGCCACTCCAGAGCCAAAGACTCCCTCTTTGTGGCCCCTCACCTTAAGGAAGGGATGGGTCTGGTACCAAGATGATAGACCAGCAATGCCGAAGCAAAATACCTCGGAAGTGAGGTGGACTCACACCAGCTGATCTAAGTGACTGCAGATCTGCCCCTTATCCCCACAGGAGTCTCTCTCTCCCTCTTCGTCCACAGAGGTCCTCTAAGCAGCGGGATGAAGGACACGAGCATCCTGCCTCCAGCGAGGTGGGGCGGGGTGCAGGTGGTAGGGGAGCCTTCCCTAAGGAGGACAGCTGGCCGAGGCCTGACCTGAGGGTGAGGAGGAGCGGCTGGCCGACAGGAGGACACGGGGACCCGGGGGTTTGAAGGAAGGCCATGGCCGCAGCGAGGAGAGTGGGCGTGGGAGGAAGTGCGCACGGCTCCTGTCAGGAGTCCGGACCGGATCCTGGGGGTAAGCGAGGGGTGTGAGCTGAGCAGGACTGACAACACCATGTGTGCTTGGAAAGGATCACCAACTGCAGCGTGGGGCAGGGACAAGCCCGAGGGCAGAGGCCAGGTGAGTGGCTGCCGCAGGTGTGCACACAGGTTGACGAGACAGACAGTAAAGCAAAGGGACCTGGGTGAGGGTCAGAGGTGGGAGGTGGGGGAGAAGAAGAGATCAAGGGTAGCAGGTTCCTAGCTTGGTTACTGGGCAGTGGTGGTGCACCTCCACCGTGGGGAGACCCAGGGCAGGATGAGGAGTGAATGGTGAGGTTATTTTCCCCCATTTCGCATTTCGGGCGCTCTGAGACACCAGGAGCCATCAGGTTTGAGGTCTGGACCCAGGTAGTGTCTCAGCACTGATGGTCCTGGAAACTTCATGTCTACAGGGCTACCCAAGGTGAAGTTAGAGAAAAGCCGAGGACCAAGGACAGACCTCAAGGTACACCAGCCTCTCAGAGAGAGGGATGTGATGAGCGGGCCAGGAAAACAGAAGCTGCAGCCGGAGAAGCAGGAAGGAGACTGCAGGTCATGTGGGACTGAGTCTGTTCAAGGACTGAGGAACAGGGAGGTACTGGTGACCTCGGTCAGGGCAGTGTCCCTGGCATGGGGGTGCGGGGGTGGAGGAGAGGCCCCGGGGCAAGGGCTGAGCTGCCAGCAGGGAGGTGAGCAGACCAAGATAATGTGAACAGCCGTGCATGAAGGGGACACGATATAGGACCCCACTGCAGGGAAACACTGGGTCAGAGGAGGGTGTGTTTATGTTTGTTTGTTTTGAAGAGGGGTGTCCTGAGCCTGTTTGCTGCTGGGAAGATCCAGGCCTGATAGGATAATCACAGCCACAGCTGATCAGGGCAGGGCCGGCTGAGGGCACCAGCTGAGAAGCCTGCAGAGGCTCCCACCACCTTCCCTGGCATCAGGGCCACAGAGAGGCAGCCGACCTCTGTGCCCCTCACCGTTCCTGCCAGTGTGCAGGCCCATTCCCATCCTGGCATCATCGCTCCAATACTCGCCCTTGAGGCTTGACCAAGAACATCCTTCCCTTCATCCATTCTCCCAGACAGGAGACAGCCTCACCCCACTGTGCACAGATGCACTTAGGGCAAACCTCTGGAGCCTGGGGGACACTGGGCCATCTGCCTGGGAGTTTTTGGGGGGCTCAGATTACCCCAGGATCCCCAGAGCCTAGCCTAGTCCTGACATACTGCAAGGAGGAAGTGGGCAAAAAAACGCTGAATGAATAAAAGACCAACAGATTTGGGGTAAAAGACCACTGAAGTCCTCAAAGCCCAGGGTTTCTCAACGCCAGTGGAGATTCTGTCACCCAGGAGACATTTGGCAACATCTGGAGACTTTTTATTGCCATGACTTGGGAGGGAGTGCCACTGGCATCTGGCAGGTAGATGGCCTGGACGCTGCTAGACGTCCTCCAGTGCACCCCAACAGACGAACGTGTCAGCCCAAAATCTCAATAGTGCTGAGGTTGAGAAACCCGGGGTAGCCCGACCAACAGAAAAGAGCAGTCCCAGGGGGCTTCCGGGTGTCGGTATGAGGGCGCTGTGGCCCCTTCCCTGACACCAGGCCGGGAGGCAGGAGTGGAAGAATAAGGGGAGGGGGCAGTGGTGACCGCAGCATCCCGCAGGAAGGTGCACCCCCCTCTGTCTGGGCTGTACCACCTCAGGTACGAGGGCCAGAGGGCCAGGCCTGCCTGGAGCAGAGCCTTACCTGGACCATCTGATGTTCACGCTTTCGCCCGCCACCGCACACAGCAGCCTGGCCGTGTCACCTTCTGGCACCATCACCGTAGAGGGCAGCCCTGTGATTGTCAGCTCCCCTGGGCCCAAGGAGGGGGCACTGTCAGCCACCACGCCCATCCTGGCCCACCTGACCTCAGAGGCCACCGGCCACACTTACCCTCCTGCCCGGGACTGCCGCCTTACCCAGAACTCTGAGCTGGACCCAGCGCTGGTCTCGGTCCTGCCCGTTGACTGCAACACAGGTATAGAAGCCTCCATCTTCCACAGCCACGCGGCTGATGACCAGGGAGCCGTCGGACTGCAGCTGGTGTCTGGGGGCCAAGCACAATCAGGTGTCCCCACCCCAACGTGCCCGGCAGGGGGCAGGAGGGGCAGGATCTTCCCTCCCCTGGTGAGAGGCTGAGCAGCCCCTGCTGTCACTGGGATCTGACCAAGGGCCAGTAGGCCTCCGGCCCTCAGGCCCTCCAGCTGCTGGCACTCTCCTTAAAGATGCCTGACTTTAGAGCCTGAATAAACAAGTCCAGTTTTCTGATACAAAATAATTCTGGTTTGGGTTTCTAGTTTTTGCTACACTTGTTACTAGGCTCGGTTCTGGTTCTACCACTTAGGAGCTGTGTGGTGTTCAGCTTGTGCATGTCAAATGGGGATGAACTAGCACCCACCTATTTGGTCTCCTCTGCAGGTCATAGGAGGAGAAAAGCCTCACCTCCGAACGGGCCCAGTAAACGTGAGCCCTTGGGATTACGGCCAGAAGTGTGTCGCCTCTGTTTCCTCGCTCAGCTGTCACCTCTGTTAGCAAGCCCTTACTTCTGTCCGCTAACCACAGTCCAGAAAGACCCAGAGACCCAAATGCGGTCTGCCCGAGGAGCCCGACGCCACAGCTCCAACCCTCAAGGGGCCCTGGGGTCCTGCTCAGGACCAGGGGGCACCTGCAGCTCCCTCCCCCAGTGGGGGTGCGGCTGGAGGCCGGCCAGGCGGGAGGGGAAAGGAGCTGAACACACCTGGGAGAAGAGAGGGGCCGCCCATCTCTCTGCCACTCGACGCTTGTGGGTGGGAAGCCCTCCGCACGACAGGTCAGCCGGATCTGCTGGCCTGGGTGGGCGTCCACCACCCCAGGCTGGTGCCGGTCCAGACGCAGCCTGCAGAGCAAGCACCCCATGGCCGTGAGGGGGTCCTTGCCACTGCCTCTCCCCCACTCCCACCCACGTCAGGGGACGGGACCTCCGCACAGCCTCGTGGGCCCCTTCCCCCTCTCCAGCCAGATTCCGCTTCCCAACATCACCCCTTTGTTCCGGTTGGGACCTCTTGGACCAGGTCTAAAAGACACCTGTGGCTTATCTCACCTCCCCACCCAGAACCTCCGACTGTCCCCCGCCCGACCTGCGCGTCTGCCTCCAGGTCCTTGACTTGGGCACCCCAAGTGCCCAAGCTCTCTGCGTCCACTCCGTAAACTGCCCTTCTTCAAGGCCTTCTCAGGCCCTCTAGCTGCCGGTGTCCTCCCCTCCCTCGGCTCCTGAGGCCTGGGCCAGGCCCCGGCTCCGTTCCCCATGACTCAGGGTGGTGGGCGGGGTCCCCTTCCTCCTCCAGAAGCTGAGCTCCGGGAGCCATGCCTCCCCAGCCCTCCCCTCACAGAGCCCTGAGCAGGCGCCAGCAAGCCTGCTCACAGCACACGCTGGCCTGGGACCACCCTCCCTCCCCCCGCTCTCCCCGAGACCTCCCCTAACCCCGGCCGCAGTGGGGCAGACCAAGAGCGGGACAGCACTGCACACTGTTACCTGCTCGTGGGCCATGGGTGCGAGGAGGAGACGGCCCCCCGGCCCCCAGAACCGCCCCCTAGGCTGGGGTCCCGAGGACTGTGGCCCTGGGCTGGGTCCCTGGCCTGAGGGAAGTGCCTTGGTTCAGCCTCAGGAATCACGGCCACGTCACCCCCTGTCATGAGGCAAGGAGAAGCAAGGGGTGAGCTGTGGGGAGAAGGGGGTGGAAGGAAGGGTGGGCCATGGGGCCCGCGGGGAACCAATGGAGAAATGAGGGCCACGAGGGGCAACACATCCGCCCCAGCCCAGCTGGAGCATGTGGTCCCTGCCACCAGGAGACCTTGGCCCAAGGAAACACTAGTCCTCCAGTGTCGAGGCCCCCTGGCCCAGGCCCTCCCGGCCGGTACCCGACCCCGGGGCCCGTGAGACCCACTGCGGGGGCGTGGGGACAGAGACCTGTGATGCGAAGCTGGATCTTCTGAGAGTCACGGTCTGGCCTGGTGCTGCCACAGCTGTAGGTGCCAGTGTCCTCTGCCCGCAGGGGGCTGATGACCAGGGAGCCATCGGGCTGCAGCTGGTGCCTGAATGAAGAGAGGGCGCTTGAGCTCCGGGCTCCTGAGGCAATGATGAGCTGGCTCCTGTAAGAGGCGCCGTCGCCCCACACTCACCCGCCCGTCTCAGGAGATCAGAGGGGCTGTGCAGGCTGCACACACACCTGGCAGAGGAGATAGGCCGCCCGTCTTTCTGCCACCTGGCGTGGGGGTCCAGGGAGCTGTCATCTGGGCAGAAGAGCCGCACCAGCTGCCCCAGGGCCACCTGTACCAGGGAGAGCTCTGAGCCTGCCAGGGTGATCCTGGAAAGGTGGGAGGGAGGGTCTGCATGAGTGCCGGGACCAGGGACTTCACCACACAGAAAGCTTGGTGCCCATCCCGTCCTGGGCACCGGTGGGGCCAGAGGGTCGCAGGGGAAGCCAAGCTCCAGAAGCCCGAGGACTCAGGAATTCGCCCTCCCCCACCCCCCAATATCCCCAGGCATTGCTACCTCAACCTGTTCCTGCCAGAGCACAGAATAGGCACAGAGCCCAGGGAATGGAGAGGCTGGGAGAGAAGCAACACCAGGTTCCCATGGGGAGCTAAACACATGCCTGATCCCTTTGGAATTCAAAGTTTTATTTATTTTGTTTTTAATCTTCCCAAATCTCATTAATATGACAGTCACAAGACTAACAACAAATGAGACCCACATTAAACCTATGAGATCACATCACCATTTTACAGGTCAAGAAACTGAGGCTTCGAGAATTTGGATGACTTGCCAAAGGTCATGAAGCTTATAACCTAGGCCTCAACTAGACAGGCCCTGGGCTATACCGGCAAGATCTGCTGGAGAGTCTAGGCACCACCATCCACCGATTGCCTGACCCTAAGCAAGTCTCATATCTCCAAAGCCTGAGCTTCCCCATCTGTAGAATGATGGTAGCAAGGCCCTCCAGTCTGGGCTGTTTGGAAGATTCCAGGTTAGGGATGGAGGGGGGCCCAGCTGACCTCAGGGTTTTAGCTCCAAAAGGCTCAGCCCTTGGGCCTGGGTCCCTAATCCCCCATCCCACCTGGGGAAGGTGGGCCTCACCTGTAGGAGGAGCTGTGGGAAGGTGGCACTGGTGGTCCTGCGTCTCCGCCCAGTCCAGCGGCACTGGGCCCAAGCTCCTGGCCCTGGGGCCCTTCTCCAAAGGCCTGTCTGTGGTCCACGGCCCCCGGCCCAGGCTCTTGATCTTGCCTCCAGAGGCCACCGGAAGGCAAGGGCTTTCTCTGGACAACAGGCCCCGTCCCGTGCCGGCTGGCCTCCTGCTGTTCCCCAGGACCGCTGCCGCCACTGTCTCTATGGGTGCTTTGGCCAGAGGCCCCGGGGTCGTGTCGGCGGGGCCCATGTTGGGGTCCCCGGCAGCTGCTCACACACTCCTCCTCTGAGGCAAAGTTATTGGCGTTGCCATGGCAGCCACCATACCAGAAACGGTTACACTGGCCCACGGAGGCGATGAAGTACCAGCGGGCGGCCCAGTCCGTGCAGGAGCCATGGGCGCTGGGCAGTAGGCACCGCACAGGGTACACTGAGGGGGCAGGGAGGACGCAGGTCACCGAGACCCAGTAACGAAGCTGCAAACGCTGCCCGGGACGTAGGAGTGAGGCCCTTCCCAGGGTACGGAGCACATCTACACTGGGCCCCTGACCAGCCCTGGGGACCTGCCCTGGGCTGGGAACCCAGCAGCCTCCACAATCATCCCCGTCCACCTCCACCCCCAGAACTAGAGCCGTCCAAAGGTCAGGGCCATGAGCTCCCCGGACAGGCTCCCTCCTGCTCTTCCCCACCTGACCCAGGCCCCAAGGGCGCACACAGAGCAACCCCAGGGCCAAACCTTGCTGTGCTTAGCTCACAATGAGGACCCAGCCCTGAGCCCCCAAAGGCCTGTGAAGATGCCCAGTGAGGGGCCCACCCTTGTTCCCAGGGCCCTTCACCAGCTCTGAATCTTCTCCAGCCCCCAGCCTGCCCATAATCATCACCCTCCTCCCAGGCACAGCCTGCTCCCTCTCCGCATTCAGATGTGACCACGCTGGCCCCTGCTTAAAGCCCATCCAGGTGCCCAGCCCCCTGCAGACTCAGCCCACCAGCCCACCTGGCTTCCAACGTCCCTGTAATGGTCCCTGGCACTCCACCCATGCACCCGCCTCACAGCCCTCCTTCCAGGACTCATCCCAGGCAGGGTGGGGACACCCCACCCATCCCAGCCCTGACCTCCCTGTCTCTGGAGGGGGCTGAGCCCCGGGGGCAGCACAGCCTTCCTTCTCTGTGGAATCCCCACCGACAACTCTCCCCAACTCCCTCAAGCAACCAGGCGGCGACAAGGGCAAACTGTTGGACACGATAATAATCTTGCACTGTTCTCTGGCCCGGCACCTCGTAGGTGATCAGTAAGTATTTGTGGAAGACAAGAGCAATAACCAAGGCAGTAGGAAGGTTCTCGGCTCTGGGCGGGGCGGCGAGCACAGTGGGACCAGAGCCTACCCACCAGGAAGGGCAGGAAGGGGCATCCACTCACTGTAGCTGGGCTGGCCCACACAGCCTTCCCCAAGAGGGCCCACCGCAGAGGCCACGTTGTCGTAGCAACAGCCGAACTGGGAGACCCGGCACTCACTGGGCTCATTCTGCTGGGCCTGGGGAGGAAGCCCAAGGTTGGGAAGTTGGAAATAAGTCTGGTTCTTGGCGGGAACCCTAGGCTGCCAGGCGGAGGATGGCAGGAAGAGGGACAGAACTGTGAACGCACGGAGCATAACCCCAGCCCTGGGGGCAGATCGGAGGCCAGGAGAATGTTGGCCGAACCCCCCAGCTCCAGCCCAGGCCTGTCGCTGAAGCCCTATGCCCTCCAGAGGATGGTCCAGTCCAGCCGGCTTCAGGGACCTCCTTTCTGCAAGGCTAAAGCTGCAGAGCCTGGGTCGCAGTGGCACTGAGCAGGCTCGGGGGCTGGACTCCTGCCCCTCACGTGACCAGACACTTACCGTGGAAGCCACCTCTCTCGACTGTGGCCTGCTCCCGGTGTTGCTGCGTCCATAAGAGCTCGCACAGCCAGCCTGATGGGGCCCCTCGGCCACAGACACCCCGTCAGGACAGCACCCGAACCTAGACAGACATCACACAGCCCTCCCCTCACCACCCAGCCCTGACCCCCACCCCTACCAAGGACCCTGAGCTTCCTGCATCCCAGGATCCAGGCTCTGAGGCTCCCTGAGCCAGGGCCTGACCGGGTGAAGATCCGCGTGGGAGACGGGTTTGTGAACCCCAGTCTCTGCCGTGTCCACTGGCCGCTTAGAGGCTCCCAGTGAGGGTGACAGGAAAACAATACGCAGAGCTGAACCCTTAATAATTGAGAGATCTTCAACTCACACAGCCCACCACAAAGCCGAGGAGGGGGAAATGCACCTGAACCTGCCCAAACACCAGGTTCCCAGGGAGTTTTTACAAAATGTCAGCAGTTGGGCGATGGGGCAGAAGAGGGTGTCAGAGGAGCCCACCACTTATTTCACCTCCACCAACCAGGAGCTGGGAAGGAAGGTGAAAGAAGGAACATATCAAAGCACCTTCTATGTGCCAGGCACCATGTGATACGTTTCAGCCTCACAGGAACCCCAGTCAGTGGCTGTCATGGTTCCCAATTCTCAGCAGAGGAAGCCAAGATCAAAGAGGTTAATAACTTGCCCCAAGTCACCCAGCACGCAACCGGTAAGTGGCTGAGCTGAGAATCAGCCCCAGGCTGCTGGGCGCCGAATCTCAGCCCTTAGCACCCAGCCTCTGAGGGACTGGGGGCCTGGTTTGGATTGGAGAGCTAGAATCATAGCCCACTTGCCTTCCCAGAGCCTCAGGCTACATCTCAACAGGCTGACTTCTGCAGAGAAAGCAGGGGGTTTTGCCCACAGCCAGCACGTGAAGGAGCTCAGCGAGAGGAACCCAAGCCCTCGGTTTTGCGCTACCAGGGCAGCGCAGCCTGGAGCTCTGCTAAGCCACCCCACGCCCTCTCCGAGCAGAGACACTGCCCGTGCATCAGACACACCCCCTGAACACACACCTTCCCTCTTCGACCTGGGGAGAAGGAAGAGGCACCCACCTGCTCTGCTGACATGAGGCCCCCGGGCAGCCTTGCCACTGCGGCCCAAGAGACGCAGTGTGGCCATCGGGGCAGCACCCATGGGGGCTGTGTCTGCAGTCACGGGGCCCCAAGCCAGACCGCAGGGGCTGCCGGTGTGAGGAATGCCGCAGAGATGGGGCTGGGCCCGGGGCTGGCAGGTGTGGGCTCTGGTCGCCTCTGGGGTTACCCCGAGCTGAGGGTTGCTCCTGGGGTGCCCACCACTGGTCTCTGAAATCTAGAGAGAAGAGGAAGCAAAGGTCATGTGATGTCTCCACCTGGCTCCTCACCCTCCATCTGTGTCCGCATCAGACCCACCTCTCCCCATCCCCCCAAACCACCTGCCGCCACCCTCAACCTCCACCTCAAGGGCCCGGGGCTGGGGGCTTCCACTGAGCTTCTCACCTGAGGTGGGGGCCTCCCGTGGGCCCAGAGACATCCACGGGTCCCTGGGGCTGGTGTGCATGTCCTGCATGCTGGGGACTTCTGCAGGGAGCCGGGGCAGTCAGGGTGCAGAGGGAAGGCCACCCCCACCAACATCTGCTCCCACCCCACTACTCAGGCAGGACATGGGGAACCCAGGACAGTAGAAGGAAAAAGCAGCAGACTTGTGTTTTTATAAACACCCTTCCCAGGTTTCAAGAGAGTCTTTGATTGCATAGAAAATGCTCATGTTACGTGTTCAGCAAAAGGAAAAGCGACATGTAAAATTAGCGTTTATGTTTGATCCCAATGACATAAAGCAAAAAATGATACACATTTTTAATTGAACTGATGAAAAGATAAACAATCCAGTTTTAAAATGGGCAAGGAACTTGAACATATGCTCCTCCAAAGAAGACAGACAGATGCCAACAAGCACACGAAAAGATGCTCTACATCATCAGTCATTAAGGAAACGCAAATCAGAGCCATAAGGAGACACCACTTCGTATGCACTAGGATGACTCTAATCAGAAAAGACTGAAATAACAAGTGTCGGCGAGGATGCAGACAAACTGGAAACCCATGCACTGTTGGTGGGAATGTAAAATGGTGCAACACTGTAGAAACAGCCCGGCAGTTCCTCAAAAAGTTAAACGGAGTTACCATAGAGCCCAGCAATTCCACTTCTAAATATATACCCAAGGGAACTGAATATACACACCCACACAGAAACTCCTACATGAATATGTTCATAGCAGCGTTATTCATTATGGCCAAAGGGTGAAAACAACCCAAATATCCATCAACAGACACATGGATAAACAAATCGGGCACATCCATATAACTGAATGCGATTTAGCCGTAACAAGGAATGAAGTGCTGATGTATGCCACAACTTGGATGAACCTCAAAAACATTCCGCTAAGTGAAAGAAGCCAGATGCAAAAGGTCTGCTCTTCCTTTTATCTGATATTATCTAGAATTGGCAAATCCATAGAGACAGAGAGCAGGTCAGGTGACCAGGGAAGGGGACTAGGGTTAATGGGGAGTGATTACTTGATGGGTACAGGGTGCTTATATGGGTGATGAAAATTTTTGAACCTAGAGAGTTGGTCGTTGTACAACATTGTGAACACAACAAATAAGAGCACACTGTCTACTTGGACTTCCCCGGTGGCGCAGTGGTTAAGAATCTGCCTGCCAATGCAGAGGACACGGGTTCGAACCCTGGTCCGGGAAGATCCCACATGCCGCGGAGCAACTAAGCCCGTGCACCACAACTACTGAGCCTGCGCGCCTAGAGCCCGTGCTCCGCAAAAAGAGAAGCCACCGCGGTGAGAAGCCCGCGCACCGCAACAAAGAGTAGCCCCCGCTCGTCTCAACTAGAGAAAGCCTGCGTGCAGCAACGAAGACCCAGTGCAGCCAAAATAAATAAATAAATAAAAACAGCACACTGTATACTTTAAAGTGGTTAACTGTGTTGATTTTCACGTCAATTTTTAAAAATCCATATTAAAAACAATTGGATTAATAGATGAAGGGATAGAGAGTAGATGATGAAAAAGTAATTACAACAAAATATTAATTGTGAACCTGATGGTGGACACGTGGCTGCTCACCACACAGCTCTTCAACTTTCCTGTGTGATCCAAATTCCTCATCGTCTCTTGTCCAGCTTAGTGAACTTACTAAAACCCACAAACTGTACCATTAGCATGGGTGAATTTTACGCTGTATGATGTTTAACCACCTCAATATTAAGTTCTTAAAAAGATTTTCATCACAAAATATTAGAGAAAAAATGCAAAAGGCTGAGTAGATAAGATTAGGATAATAGGAATTTTTAAAAATGATACCCAAAAGAATACTAGCAGGACACCCCCAAAATGCTCACAGTGACTGTGAAACAGACTCACAGAGAACAGATTTGTGGCTGCCAAGGGGGAGGGGGGTGGGGGAGGGATAGATGGGGAGTTTGGGATTAGCAGGTGCAAACTATTTCAGAGGATGGATAAACGACAAGGTCCTACTTTATAGCACAGGGAAATATATACAATATCCTGAGATAAACCATAATGGAAAACAACATATATACTTATACACATACATATATATATAAAACTGGGGACTTCCCTGCTGGTCTAGTGGTAAAGAACCCGCCTTACAATGCAGGGGATGCGGTTTTGATCCCTGGTCAGGGAACGGGGATCCCACATGCCACGGGGCAACTAAGCCTGCGTGCCACAACTACTGAGCTCGTGCGCCTCAACTAGAGCCTGCATGCCACAAGCCACAGAGCCCATGCACTCTGGAACCCACGCCACAACTAGAGAAGCCCAGGCGCCACAACGAAAGATCCCGCATGACTCAATGAAGATCCCGCGTGCCGCAACTAAGAACCAACGCAGCCAAAAATAAATTTTAAAAAAAATGATAAATAAATCTTTCAAAAAATAAAACTGAATCACTTTGCTGTGCAGCAGAAACTAACACAACATCGTAAATCAACTATACTTGAATAAAATAAATTAAAAAAACAAAACCACCAAAATGCTCACAGTGAAAGTTTCTGAGTGCTTTGTGTGTGTGTGTGTTTTGTGAGGCAGAGGTGGGGGGGGGGTCCCCTCCTTCTATTTGTTAGTTTTTCAAATTTTCCACAATAAACATATTACTACCTCGTGGAACAAAGTTATAAAAAATAAAATAAGTGAAAATCCCATTCTCGCATGGACATCTTGCCAGTCTCCAGGGAATATTTAGAAAATAATGATTTAGGGTTGGAAGATTCCAGTAGAGAAGAGGTAAAATCTTTGTTTTCATTTTATTACCTACCCTCCCTGGGCCAAAACCTCGGACAAGGCTGATTCCAGTTCTCTCCCCTGTTCTGGTCTCCTACGCACATTCGGCCCTGCGTTCACAGTCCCCAGCCAGCCTTGGAATTCCTGCTATCTCTCCGTTGCCTGAAAGGCACCTTTCTGCCAAGCCCACCCTGCCTCTGGCTTCCCCTCCTGTGACTCTTCTCTGCCACCTTTTCAGGCTTAACTTGGAGTCCGGGGCCCCTCCCCACACCCACACCCGCAGGGGATGAGGCTCTGCTGGGCCAGCGCCGGCCCCTCCACTCCCATCATTCTCTCTAAGAGCCTGGATTTCTGCACCTGCTCCCCACCTGGCTCCTACTTCTCAACTCTCCCCACTTTGGCCTGACAGGCAGGTGCCAAATCTGTCCTAAACATCTTTCATGGCGTCACTCTAGCTCCAAAACTTTCAGTGGCTCCCCTGGGCCTATTAGACAAATTTAATCAGTAGCCAGAGGCCTGAGGCCCTCAGCATTACCCCAGCCCGAAGAGCACCCGCCCTGGACAGACCTGTCATCACCCCCATACCCTGTGCCGAGGGCCGGTCCTGGGCCCCTACTGGTCTCGCAGTTACTGAGCACTTGAAATGTGGCTTGAGGGACTGAGAAACTGAGTTTTAAATTTTACCGAACTAGAATTATTTTTAAATTTAAACACTGACACTTGATTCATTTATTGAAAAACCTTCAGTATGTCTGGAACAACTTGGGGATGTGAATCTGCTTTTTCAACTGTACGTTTCATGACATCTAAATCGAGATCGACTACACCAGTGAAATTTTAGCACTGTGGGTTCAATCCCTGGTCGGGGAACCAGGATCCCACATGCCGCAGGGCAACTGGGCCTGCGCGCCACAACCACTGAGCTTGCGTGCCTCAACTAGAGAGCCTGCGTGCTGCAAACTACAGAGCCCACACGCCCTGGAGCCCATGCGCCACAACTAGAGAAGAGAAAACCTGTGCACCACAACTAGAGAGAAGCCTGCGCGCCACAAGATCCCACGTGCCTCAATGAAGATCCCGCATGCCACAACTAAGACCTGATGCAGCCAAAAATAAATATATATATATATATAAAAAAAAATAAATAACTCTTAAAAATAATAAATAAAATGTGGTTCTTAGAAAATTTTAAATGACATGTGGGGCTTGCCTTCTATTTCTATTGGCGAGCACTGCTCAAGAGTCTAGAAAAGATGGGGAAGCAGAGCTGTCCTGTGTGTCCGCTCAGAAGCCCACCCCTCAGGGGGCCGCGTCTTTGCACCCTTGGCCCCTCCTCCCGGGCACTTGCCAGTAAGCACTACAGCACTAGTTACAGTACCCAAAACAGCAGGAACCACCTAAATTCTAAATTCATACCCACCATGGACTTCTGTGGAGCCCCTAGAAATCACAAGACGAAAATGTTCACAGACCAAATGTCATTAGGGGCAAAAAGGAGATACAAAAATCACCCATACGTTACAAGGAAGTTCACTAAATATTTATCCCAACAATGGATGGAGTCAAGGGTAATTTAAGTTTCTCGCTATATACTAATTTTCTAAATTCTCCAAATTTTGCACAATGAACATAATTATTTTTATAATTATGAAAACAGCAATGAAGGTTATTTCTTTTACAACTCAGCCTGGCCTGAAGGTCTCTTTCTGTTTCCCTCCTTTCGACCTATGTGAATGCCTCTCTGGGGTAAGTTCAGGACAGCCTCTTCCAGGAAGGCATCCAGGGTCCCGGGACACCGAGTGGCTCCAGGGAGCTGGACTTGTAAGAGCCCGAGGATCCATCTGCTCGTGCACCCCAAGGGCCAGGCCCAGGCGAAGGAGCCCCAGGAGCCCGGCCCAGGGTCCCCCAGAGCCTCACCGTCACTGCCACCCACCCTTTGCTTATGGAGCACTGTGTATTCAGGCACTGTGCCAAGCGATCATCACGAGCCTGGAAAGTCAGTCTTATTAACCCCACTGTACGGATGGGCAAATCGAGGATCAGAGAGGAGGGGCAGTTGCCCACGGCCACATGGCTGGTCAGCAGTGGGGTGGAGATTTGAATCCAGGTTAGCTGTTGACTCCAGGCCACTGGCTCTTAGCCACCTTGCCACGTGCCTCCACTGGAACCCAACCATTCCCCCATCATTAGCACATCAGGGCCACACGCCTCTCTGCAGTATCTCAAAGCCACCCCCCGGCTCAGCCCCAACCCACACCTCCCTCAGTAACACCTCCTCACACCAAGTAAGTGGCTGGCCTCTGTGCCCTTTGTCCTGCAGCTCCTCACGACTGGGACACCTTCCTTCCCAGTGGGGATGGGGGTGAGGGGAGGCGGGAAGGCAGAGGCAATACGCGAGGACAATCCTTCCTGGACGGCCTCCCTCTCTGCACTCAGTCACCCAGTCACTCAACAATTACTGAGTACCTAGCACGCGCTAGCTAAGTTCTGCAGGGGTATAAACAGAAAGAAGGAAGGGGACCTGGCCCTCAAGAAGCTTACAGCTAGTAGGCCTACAAGCCATGTACAACCACTGCAGCACCCGGAAACCAACCTAAGAGTGACAGCAGTTACAGTGAGCTACGGGGGTGGGGTAAGGGATGCTACCTCCGAGGGGGGAAACAGGGCTGCCTGGTGAGGCTGTCCAGAGCCGGACTTTGTGGGTGGCAAAGGCTTCACACACGGTGATGTGTGAGAGCGTTCCAGGGGGCTGACAGCACAGGCAAAGGCCCAGCGGCAGGAAGGGCTGGCCAGGTTGATAGCAGGGAAAGAGGTGGGGCCAGGGGCCAGCTGCCCCCCCTGTCCTTACCTGGAGGAAGATGGCAGGGCTGCGTGTTACAGGGCTCCACATCCGCAGGCCTGGAGGGCTGCAGGCTCCCACAGAGGCCGGGCGGGCCAATGGCGCAGCCCACCTGGCGCCTCCGAGTGCCCGAGCTGCAGCTCGTGGAGCACTGGGGCCCCCCGGGGTGGGAGTGGGGAGAGAGAACAAGCCCGCAAAGGGAGAGAGACCCTGAGACCGGGTGGGGGGGGGGTACCCAGAAGACAGGGGGAAGGGGGAAGCTGCCTGGTACTGCGTGTCAGACCCAAGGACAGGCACATGTGCAGCCTCCGGTCAGAGGCCCGAGGGACCGGGATTGGGCAGCAGGTATGGGTGGGGGGAAGTACTCACTAGACCCCAGGCGCCTACGTGCCAGGCCTGGTCACTGAGGGGGGGACAGCTGTCATGCACACAGGGCTCAGTGAGGGGGGGACGGTCCTCCAAGGAGCACGCTGTGGCGTGGAGCAGAGACCCCTCGCCACCCCGGCAGGTGACAGTCCGCCTCCGGACCCCGGCGCCACAGCTGACAGAGCACTGTAAGGACCGGGCTGTCAGCACAAGCTGGTCCTCGCCCAGCTGGAGTCCCACCAGCCTGGCCCAGAGGGCAGACAGCACCCTGCTGCCCCATGCCCAGTTCCCAGGCCCAGAGAGGCCGAGTCATCCTCCTGCGGTTACACAGCCTGAACCATGGCTGCAGATACCAAGCTGAGGTGCGTTTTCCACATTCCTTCATTTGCAACTGCAACATAGGTAGGTGCCAGAAGCAGTGACCAGCAGCCCTATTTTCTCCCTGGCCCCCAAACAATGTGCCCGGCTTCTTCTTTCCCACCCGGCCTGGGACCCTAGAGAAGGAGGAAGAACACGGGAGCAGGAATCCAGGCCCTCGCTCTAGTCCCAGCCTTGGCCACTGCTTCCAAGACCACGTGGCAGGTCACTTTACTCCCAGGATCTGTCTGCCCGAGGCGGAGGACGAGCCTCCCAGCCCTGCCCTGCTGCTGCCCAGGCCCAAGACCCAGCTCCTGACTTCCGCCCCTCCTAGCAAGGCCCGGGCCTCACCTCGCCCCAGGGCTCCGCGCTCCAGGCTGTGCAGCGCTGCAGGTTGCAGGCCTGCGTGGTAGGGGGCTTCTCAGGCAGGGCCGCACACTCAGTGTCCTCAGCAGCCTCCTGGACGCCGGAGCCATCAGACGAGACACAGTAGACGGTGCGGGACTGGGAGCCGCCCTCACAGGAGGCCGAGCAGGGAGTCCAGGGCCCCGTCTTCCAGCTGGCAGGGAGCAGGAAGGCGGTGAGGCTGGCCCTGCAGCAGGCGCCAAGGTCCAGGCCCAAGGGGGCACAGGAGCGGAGGGGGAACCACCACCCGGCCCATTCTCTGAGCATCAGGCAGTGCATGTGAGGGGCAAAGAGCCCTGCGCAAAGGCCAAGGTCCGGCCCTGCTCACCCATTCCCACCACTGTGCACTGGTCCCTAAAAACACAGAGCCTGGCCGCCTCCCTCTCAGTGTTCCTGTCCTCACCTGAGTTCCCCTTCCTCCTCCTCACCAGGTCAGCCATCACCCCCAGCCAGACTCCATCCCCTCTGGGGCTGAACTTAGTGGGGAGCATCTCCCGGAGGGGCTGTGCTCACCCAAGTGGGGAGTGGCCCTTCCTGGCTGTGGGGCCCAAGGACCTAGAAGAAAGGGCCAGCCCACATGCAAAGCCACACCCACCACCATCCCAAGAGACCAGCTGCCACCAAGGCCACAGGGAGGAAGGACTGCACAGCCCTGCGGGGAGCCTGTGGCCCAGGAGCACCTGTTCCTGCACACACGCTGGGCACCAGCGAGGTGCCACGCTCTGGGCTGGTGCAGGTAAGAGGTCCCTTGTGAACAAACACAGGCACTGCCGATGCCCTCAGGCCCCTTGGCCCGAGCCCTGGCCCACTCCTTGGCATCTGCCAAGTCCCCTGCCAGCTCAGACAAACGGGGCCTCCAATACCGCCCCCTCAACCCTCCCGCCGCCAGCCTGGACATTCTGGGCACTGTGTGGGCTCAGGATGGCGGACGGAATAGCCTGGGGTCTCATGCTCAGGACCCCCCACTGCCCCTGCCCAGCTGACGGCTGGCTCCTCCCCCTCTGGCCACAGCTCTGAGGAGCCCCTCAACCTCCTTCTTTGCTCAACGCCTAAAGCGGCTGAGGGACCCCGCTCCCTTCCCACCTAAGAGCTTGGATCCCGCAGGGGCCGAGGGGGCCAGCAGGGCCTCACCGCTTGGTGTGTGGGCAGGGCTGAGGGCTGCAGGGGCGGCGGTCAGCTGGCCGCGGCTGGTGCCGGCACAGGTGTTCAGGGTAGACCTCATTGTCGATGATGCAGAACACTGGGCGGGTCTGCTGACCTGCAGAGGCCCGGCCGTAGCAGGCAACCAGTCAGTCCAGACTCGCCAAATGCATTCTCTGGGCCAGGCACCCTTCCGGACACATCCCAAGCGTCACCCTGATTAAGCCTCACGTGACCCCCTGGGGTAGGCTGCCATCACCATCCTCAATTTACGGATGAGGAACCTGAGGTTCAGAGACTTGTATCTGTGGGCGATGGAGCCCCGCTCTGAGACCTGACCACTAGCTCCAGGCCCAGGCTCCACTGACAATGGAATACTGTCTCCTGTGAGATGCCACTGCCTCGGGGAAGCCCTCTGGTTCTCTTAGGTTGGGCGGGGGCCCTTCCTTGAGTCTCCTGATCTCTGGGTTTCCCCCAGGTGACCCCCCATGACGTGAAGCTGTCTCCTCTACTTGTCCACCTCGCACCCACAGCTGGAGCGCCTGGAAGACAGAGCCAAGCCCCGCGTGCAGCCGCGCCCCCTGACCGGGGCCCTGCCCTCACCTCCACCACACGTGGCGCTGCAGTCGCCCCACGAGCCATGGCTCCAGCTGAAGCCGGGCCGGGGGGAGCTCAGGGGCAGGTGGTACTCGAAGCGCACGCCAGGGTTGGGCTCCTGGCTGATGAGCTGTGCAGGAGAGTCCCCACTGAGGCCTGATGCCAGGGAGCCGCGCCCGCCCAGCCCACAGCCCTCCTACTGGCCGCCCCCCTCTCCCGCCAGCCCCGCTCACCTCGATGATCAGGGGCTCCGAGGTGGGGCCGCGGGCGTGGAGCCGCTCGGGCGCCAGGTCCCCCTCAGCTCCCCGCTCATAGTGCAGGACGGTGCTGGCCACAGGTAGGGCCCGGGCGCCCTCGATGGTCCAGTGCCCGTTGAGGTAGTATTCACCACGGACGCTCTTCACCGCTATGCGGGGCGAGCACCCAGGTCAGCTGCCCTGGCAGGACCCACCCCCCTGCCCCAGACCCAAAACTTTCCTCACCCAGGAAATTCCTGCTGGCGGCCGCCTCCTCAATGCGGATGCTGGTGGCCCCCACGGGAACTATGAGGATCTGGTTGTAGCCTGAGGGGACAGAGATGCTCCGGGACCACTCTGGCCACAGGGAGGAGTTGGCCCTGAGGATGCTACGTGCCCGGCAGCACAGGTGGGGTCAGGGAAGGGCAAGGAGGACACAGGCAGGGCAGGGTGCTTGGGAAAGAGTGTTCCTGAGGAGCAGACAGCCTTACAAAGCCCAGAGGGGCGGGCAGGCTCCAGCACCCATACTGACCGGGAGGGGAGGGGGCAGATGGGGACAGTGGGGGAAGGGATGAGGAGGCATCCAGGTGGCCACTGGATAAGGGGGCAGAGATCCTAGTGTGAGCCCACAGGCTCCTGGACAAGGGTTTGGCCTCCACCCTGAGGCGGGACCTCAGGGCTTTCATGACCTGAGTGCCACATCAGACCCTCTAAGTGCCATGAGAGCAACTCAGCCAGTGAGGGAGACAGGCCAGGAAGGAGCAGGTAACAGACCCTTGTCTCAACTGTCTGTGGACCCCGGGAGGAGCCCCACCTCTGCTGAGGTCATTGGCATCAAAGATGCCTGTGACGGGGTAGCAGGTCGTGCCATCACCACCACACTGCAGACATTTGTCCTCCTGCTTCGACGAGTCCAGGTTGTAGTCACAGCCGACAACCTGCCAGGTAGAGATGAGGGGAGATGGGAGAGACCAGAGTGAGTCACGGTCACACCAGGACTTGAACCCTGGCCGCGTAGCCAGGTCCGGGAGGTGCAGTAACCAGTCACTAGCCATGGGGGCCGAGGAAACCTTGAATCTGGCCTGTGGCTGACAGTCCGCCTCTTCTGCCTACTCGGCACCGTGTCCCCTGCTCTGGCAATAGCACCTCATTTTCCTTCCTCTGTGGGAGCACCTCTCTCCCACAGAGTTTGCATACGGTTCCCCAACAGGGGCTTCGGGCCAACCAGCGGGTTGTATGCCTTGCTCAAAGCTCACAGGGGGAGCCCCAGGCCAGGACAAGCCAAAGGCAACCCCAGGTTGCTGGAACTCCTGGGAATAGGGCGCCCTGTCCCAGGGAGTTGCCAGGCTGGGACAACTGAAGCCTGGGCTGCTGGGCCATCTTCACACCTCATCAGAAGAACCTGTCTGCCCCTAAGCTGACCAAAGAGACAAGGAGAGAGATGTTTCCAGCATCATCATTCAAGCACCTGCAGCCAGCCAGCCACCCCCTCCCCCAATGGCATTTTTTTTTCTTAAGTCAGTTTTAGTTGGGTTTCTATTACTTGCCCGTGTGCCACAACTACTGAAGCCCGTGCGCCTAGATCCCATGCTCCACAACAAGAGAAGCCACCGCAATCAGAAGCCTGTGCACCTCAACGAAGAGTAGCCGCCGCTTGCCACAACTAGAGGAAGCCCACGCCCAGCAACAAAGACCCAACACGGCCAAAAAAAAGTAAATAAAATAAATAAATTAAAAAAAAAAAAAGAAGAAATACACTGGCGAATGCTTAGAATATTTATGCCCGGAAGATTTGAGGATACAGGAGAGAAGGCTATAGGGACATTATCTTCAAGTATCTGAAAATAGGAGGAAATCCAGGGGTGGGAGAGGGGAATGCAAAGAATTAAGAATAATGGGGCTTCCCTGGAGGCGCAGTGGTTGAGAAAATGCCTGCTAATGCAGGGGACATGGGTTCGAGCCCTGGTCTGGGAAGGTCCCACATGCCGCGGAGCAACTAGGCCCATGAGCCACAACTGCTGAGCCTGCGCGTCTGGAGCCTGTGCTCCTCAACAAGAGAGGCCGCGATAGTGAGAGGCCCGCGCACCACGATGAAGAGTGGCCCCCGTCTGCCACAACTAGAGAAAACCCTCGCACAGAAATGAAGACCCAACACAGCCATAAATAAATAAATTAATTAATTAAAAAAAATAATGGAAGAGAGGTTCATTTAGTATAATTGTGAGCAGCTGTGAAGAGCAGCGTGGAAACAAAATTACCGGGAAGAGGTGGTAGCCTCAGTGTTCACAGTGCCACCCAGAGGGTTCCTCTTACTGTGGGGCTAGAGTTTTCAAAGGGCAAAGGTAAGAGGGTCACAGGGCATCTGCGATGCAAGGCACCTTAGAAGCTAGTCTTGAGAAGACGTCAAAGTCATGAGAGCCCCTGGCCTGCTGGTGCGGGGCTGGGCGACGTCTGCAACAGGCCCCAAGCCATCTGGTGGGGGTGGGGGCATAACTCACCCGGCAGCTGCCATCCACGCAGATGTCCCGTTTGCCAGGCTCGCAGGGTGTCCCGTCTATGACGGCCTCCCTGTGCTTGTAGTAGAAGCTCTCCCCCTTGGGAATGCAGTTCAGTTCACATTTGTTTGGGGCTGCGGCGAGCAAGAGGGGAAAGCTGAGAGGCTGCGCAAGGTTCAAGGTCTGTCCTAGCAACAGCGACGTGTGGGCAGGAGCCAGAAGCACGCGCGCCCACGACTGGGAGGGGCCCACAGCGCCATACATACTCCCAGTGGCTCAGAATCCCACCCCCAAGCCAGGGAGAAGGGATGCTCTCCCCGAAACTGCTGCATCTCTGGGAATCCCTGGGAATCAAGTCGAAGAAAAATCCCAGAATAAGGAAAAAGCTAGACATTTGAAGAGGTCTATCCCAGCCTTATTATTTATAATAGTCCAAGTTTTAACAATCAGCTACTCTATTATCTATCACTAGAATATTAACGCGTGTTGACTGTGCTATTAAAAACTATGATTATGAAGACTAGACAGTCATGTGGGAAGATGCTTATAACAGAGTGCAAAGTGATACTATGTAATAACTACAAACAGGTAAACAGAGAGAGAATAATGTGAAAAGGGCTAGCATGAAATGCTAGCCTGGATCCTATGAAAGAGATAGGGCTAAGGTTTTCTTCTTGTTTCAATTTTTATATTTATCTAAATATTATATACACATTGTTTAAACAGCCCAGAAGTGCTAACAGGATTGTAATCACCTCCACCCAAAGAAGGCATCCCTCAACAACCCTTTTTAAACTTTCCTCTGTGTTCTAATTTTTCTATAACATGTATTTAAATTATTTTCAACATACCCTCACCTTAGGATCCAGGAGGAGCAATGAATGCAAACCACCCCACTGGGGCCGCCCCCCCTCTGGCCAAGACCCCTTCCCCACCCCAGAGCACACACAGCTCTGTTAACTGATTTGGAATCCCGAGTGCCACAGAGTTTCCAGGAGTCATCCACAGTGAGCAGTGAAAACTACTACTCAGAAGGTATGTTCTGACTCATCTAAAATGTTTTAAGTACACATGTTAGTGTTTTTTGTTTGTTTGTTTTCTTGAACTGTATTGCTCTAAAAATTAATGACCTACATCTTCCTCAAATTTACCCAGAGCCAGGTTCCGGCCCCAGAGACTCTGAGTAAACGAGCTCTTGCCACATCAAGCCCCCTGCAGCCCAGCCTGCAGTTTGCCCAAACTCAGGCACAGACACCACTCACCACCTCGCACCCCACCCCCTGCCCGGCCCCCCACCATGCCTCCTGCCACGTGAGGAATGCTTCCGGAGCAGGCCAAACAAAAGAAGTCTCAAAACGTCAGCGGCTTGGCCGAGGCTTTGTTTGAAAACGTATGTACGGAGGGGAAAAGGATGGAAAAACCTCAAAACGACCACCACTGTTGTGCCCTGCTGGGGGTACTGGAGGTTTTTCTTTAAATGTATTTGACAACGTGTCTATAATATGGTAATGAGAACTGCGAAATGCAGTCAGTGTAGCAAAGAGATCCCCCAAAGATGGGGCCCAGCATAGGGCAACGCAGTGGGGGGCAGCAGTCGGAGGGACTCGCGCACTTACCGCCGTAGTACGGCAGCCACTTGTACCGCCGCCCCTGGAACTCCTGGCCGTCGAACTCGGCGCACTGCTCCGCCCTGAAGTCGCGGGCCCCGTCGGGACAGCTCTGCGGGGCGAAGGGGACAAGGGAAGGGGCTCGTGGGTCCACCACTGGGGTCTGCCGCCCGGTTAGTCCCGGGGAGGTGGGGTCCTGTCCCCCCAACCCCCGCTGTAGCTTCGGGGAGGTGGAGTCGGGTCCCAGGGCTCCCGTGCGCCCGCTCTAGGGGCCTTGGGCTGCCCGGGCGAAGCTATCATTTCAGGGTGGGTGAGGAAGGGGTTGCTGTGCACCGACAGGAGGGCCCCCGAGGGCTAGGATGTCAGCCGAGCAGGGCGTCCGGGAAGCTGTCCCCCCACCCCCGGGGGCTTTACCTTACCTCGGTGCGGCAAGAGCGGTGGCTCCGGGAGGGGCCCACGCAGCCGGAGCCCCCATCTCTCCTGCAGGGCGAGAGCGCTGGGAAGACCCGAACCCCCATGACCCAGCACCCCGCCCCCTCCTGGGGCTCCCCCGCCAGGACCCCAGCTTCGGTGGCGCCACCTGGTGGGCACCACTGGGCCCGAGGGGTGGCAAGGAGGGGAGGGGTGCGGCCTCACACATAAATCCCTTTACGTAGGTTTAATCAGCCCTCTGTTTATACCTGGGAGAAGCCAGACCCAGAAGTCTAACTACCCCGGAGTTTGTCTAACTTGGGGCCACTCTGCCTCTTAAAGCAAATTCCCAGAGAAGCCTCAAATTCTGCCCTTGGAGACACAATAAGATGTAATACCTACCCACCTGGTAAGGTTATTCTGCCACTTAAGGAGTAAATGAGGATAAGGCACTTATAGTAATGTCTTATCTCTCTCCCTCTTCACGCAAAGTTTTCAGGAACAGGTAAACCCACTGACAGGCAGGGTGTCATCACCCCTTCTTTTGCACCCTATAGTACCTATCAGAGTGCAGAGCACAGAGCAGGTGCTTACTAAGTCACTTAGAGTGAAAAACATCTATACTTGACAAAGAGGCTGACAGTAGAGAAACCACACAGGTTAAACTGTTGAAGATTATTCATTAATTCAACAAGAATTCACTGCGCCTGCCAGGCACTGCATGAGGATCTAGAGACTCGGGGTGGATGAAGCAGGAATGGCTCCAGCCCCCTGAAATAAGGTTGTTGTTGCAGTCAGAGTGTAAGGACGTGGAAATGACTCAATTTCAAATTCTCCACTAACGCTGCTCCCAGCACAAATCCATTACGTCTGGCACTGTGGCCTGGCACTGGCCCGGGACACCTAGCCCAAGACCCAGCTGCTCCCTCACGCCTGCCCTCTTTTTACAAGCTGGCCCATTCCCACCTTCCTACCTCTGGGAGTAGCAGGGGCGCTCCCGGAAGCTGACGCCCCCTCCACAGGTCCGGCTGCAAGGGCTCCAGCTGCCCCAGGAGCTCCAGGTGTCACTCTGCCGCCTCACCCTGGGAGCCTGCGGGAGGAGACACTCAGGAGGGACTCAGCACTCGGAGCCCCACAGGGTGCTCAGGGCTCCCCCGGGGCCCCCTGTCTCAAAACACCCCCTCCCCTGCAAAGAACCTGAGATCTTGTCTCCTAGAGCCAAGCCTTCAGGACGGCAGCACCGCCAGGCACCCGGACATACTTATTTGTGGAACTGGCCAGCTGTCACCATAAGGAGCTGGGAGCCGGCCTTCTCATCCGTCAACACCACCTCCCCCAGCCGCCCCTACTTGCCAAGTACAGCGGGCAAGCCGCCAAGCTGGGGGCAGAGATCTCTCCCCTGACCGTGATATCCCCTGGCTGGGAAGAGCCTGGTTTGAGAATCAAGATGTCTGCGAACATTCCCTTGAATGGAAGCCCACGGATCAGCAGAGCATGCCCTTCCAGGAGGGAGATACAAAAGGGCAGGAAGAACAGCGTGTCATCAGGCAGACAGGGCTCCACCTGTGCGGGGAATGTTGCCCACGGGCAGCGCCATGTTTTTGTAGCTCTGGCCTATTAGAATAAGAACTTAATCTAACCGTGCGTGCGAGCATGCGTGCGTGGTTGGAGTGGGGGCTGTGGTTTCTTCCTGCCGATCTGTGGCAGGGACTCCCAGGACTTCCCCAATATCCATCCTCCCCTTCTCCTATTAAGAGAACCCTTGACTCTTAGCTGGATACCTGGCTGCCTCCACCCCAAAATTCATTTCCCAGATTTCCTGCAGCTAACCACAGCTATATCACTAAATTCTTGTCAGTGAGATGTACATAAAAGTGTTGGGTAGCAGCCTCCAGTACAGGCATACCTCAGAGATATTGTATGTTTGGTTCCAGAACACCGGTATAGAACAAATATGGTGAAAAAGCAAATCACACAAATATGGGGATTTCCCAGTGCCTATAAAAGCTGTTTGCATTATACTGTAATCTATTAAGCATTCTGTCTAAGAAAAAACAGAAACAAATGTATGCACCTCAATTGAAAGTACTTGGGGCTTCCCTGGTGGCGCAGTGGTTAAGAATCTGCCTACCAGTGCAGGGGACACGGGTTCGATTCCTGGTCCAGGAAGATCCCACATGCCGCGGAGCAACTAAGCCCGTGCACCACAACTACTGAGCCTGCGCTCTAGAGCCCGAGAGCCACAACTACCGAGCCCGTGCCCCAACAAATGAAGCCCCTGCCCCTAGAGCCCATGATCCGCAACAAGAGAAGCCAACGCAATGAGAAGCCTGCGCACCGCCATGAAGAGTAGCCCCCGCTCGCCGCATCTAGAGAAAGCCCACATGCAGCAACAAAGACCCAACACAGCCAAAAAAAATAAAATAAAATCATTTATTTTTAAAAAGTACTTTATTGCTAAAAAATGCTAACCATCATCTGAACTTTCAGGAAGTCGTAATCTTTTTGCAATAGTAACAAAGATCACTGATCATAGATAACTAAAAAATATAATAATGATGAAAAATTTGAAATATTATGAGAATTACTAAAATGTGACACAGAGACACAAACTGAGCAAATGCTGTTGGAAAAACGGCACCGACAGGCTTGCTCGACACAGAGTTGCCACAAACCTTCAATCTGTAAAAAATGCAATATCTGCAAACGCAATAAAATAAGGCGTCCCTAAGAGATAGCTTGCATGTGCATTTGTCCTTTTTCTTCTTCCTCCTGTATTCCTTCCTGCTATTTGGAAATCAGATGTGATGGCTGGAGTTGGAGCAGCCTTCTAAACTATAAGGTAATTTGGGAATGGAGGCTTCACATAGTGAAGCAAAGATAGAAGAATCTGGAGCCTGGAGGATGTGGTGAGACAGAACATCCCTAGACTTCTGACCTCTGGGTGTTTATTTGAAAGAGGGATCAAGTCTTTCTTGTGGAAGGACTGTTATTTGGGACTCTGTAACAGAAGAATAATCCTAATAGATGCAGTTTCCCACCCGAAAAATGTGACACCCTGCAGCTGGCATCAGAAGCCCACATGCTACACACATATTCTCTTATTCACTCCTCAGAATAACCTGACGGACCCCAGTGCATGGAGTAGAGAGAGGCAGAGAGAGAGGGAGCCACGTAGGAACAGGTGGACACAATAGCAGGTTGTCTTCACTCAAGGCCTCTGCTCTTTCACCAGGGTCCCACCGACCTCACCTGGAGAACCAACGCCGACACTAGCCGAGGCCTAAGGAGCTGGAGAGGTGTTGGACGTGATTTCTTGCTAGGAGGCAAAAGGTGGACTGGAAATATGTCCCGTTTGCTGGAAGGGGACTTTATTTTAGGGCATCACGACATAATAATCTCTAGGGGAAAGAAATCCCTGCCATTTTCCAGAGGAAGAATTCAAGTCCTAACGTGGAAAAGCAAACTCTTCCTCCCGTCGCGAGCCACCCGCCGGCTGAGGATGGAGGTTTGCGCACGCGCAGATTACTCACAGTGTTCTAGCGCCTCGGTGCCAAACATCAGGTTTTCCTTGTTTTATAATAAAACCAGAACCCTGAATCAGAACAACTCACACATGCAATGAACCACGTACAAAACCAAGAAGGAAGGGCCAGCCAGACCAAAGGTCTGAGCTTCCACTCCTCAAATCATTTACCCGTCAGTTCTAACTGGGCCCAAATCGCCAAGCCTCCAAAAACCAGCGAACCAGAATATAAAAGTGTTCTCTCTATGAAATTTAAACTAAAATTTACTTGGATCCGTTCCCGTTTTAAAGGGGAAGATGTTGAATGTCGGGGTTGGAGGGTGACTTTCCAGGGACCACAAGCACCTCCACTCCAGACTCATCACTACAAAATAAGAATTCTGGAAGCGGCCCACCAGAACTGCTGCTTTCTCATCCTGCCGCCTCCGCCTGGCTACTAATTACCTCTGATCAAGTCCTGTTTGGGTGTCAGTCTCACTCCTGAAGCACGAGACTGAGCCTCCCCAATCTACCCTTCCCTGCGACTGGGCTGGGCTTACCGGCGTGGGCAAGGCAACAAGGGGCACCCCTGCCACCCAGCCACCTTGGGCCATCAGGATGGGGTGGGGGAGGACTCACCTGAATACAGGACCCCTTAAGTGCCAAGCCTTACAAACATCCCCTTGCCCCCGAGCCCAGCACCCGTGAAGCAGGCATCCTAGAGCCAGGCCCTGTCCTGTACTTTAGTTTCTCTGACAAAAAGAAATCAGTCAGCCAGCAGCATCACAGACACATCTTGTTTCTCTATAATTACCCAAACCATGAGCCGCATGATGGTGTGAAGCCAGAATGAGCTGCTCCAGTCCACCCTCACCCTGGGCCTGTCCTCACCTGTCTCCTGACGCTCTCAGCACCCCACCAGCTCCTCCTCCAACCCCACCTGGGCAACTCAGGAGCCCCCTTTCCTGCTGCACTGTTCCCAGGGGATCAGCTGCCCGACGTGCATGGGTGAGGGTGGGAGTGGGAACAGAGGCGAGGAGATTGGAAGTCCCCCTCGTGAAGCCTCCCCCCAACCAGCCTGGGGTTGGGGGCGGCAAGGGGCGTGGTGCTTTATCCCTCCGTAATCAGCTACTCACTCTGCTCAGGCTGACCCCTGTCAGCACAGAGAATGAGCCCATGAAGTTCTGGGGGTCCGGTGAGGAAGTCCTGGCCTCAGCTAGAACCGGCCTGGGCCATGGGGCAGGGGGCTGCACCCAGCTAAAACCGGCCTGAGCCACACCCTCCCGCAGACAGTGCAGGGGGTGTGGAGAGTTTTCAGCCCCAGCTATCCAGGTGTCTCTAAGGGAGAGAGCACCTAAGAGGACCCAGGTTGCTATGGACACCTTGACTTACTTCACCTGCACGCAACCTGTGGGTGGGTGTTATTATCCCCCCGCCCCCCATTAAAGGAATCTAAGACCTGGTGATTTGCTTAGGGTCACAGCTGTTAGGAGGTGGCTCTGAGTTTCCTCCTGGTGTCCTGACACTGTCACCATGCCCCACCCGCACCCTGAGCTCTGAGCTTCAGCCAGGCACCAGGATAAAGCCTGTGCCGAGGACCTCAGAGTGTGGCACTTAGGGAACAAGGACCATGGGGAGGCAAAGCTGACCCGGGGAAGCCAGAAGGTGGTGGAGAGGACATGAGCAAGGGGGCTTTAGCCCACTCTCTGCTCTGACTGTGGCCCATGCTAAATCCGTGGGGCGCTGGAGCAGTGCCCACTGCTGACGTCCATCCCTGCCTGCCCCTCTCGGCCCTGGTCGGAGGAGTCCTTCTCATCCTCCACTCACATTTCCACTGAGGCATCATTCCCCCTGCCCTCCTCAAGGCAGCAAACAGTTTGGGTCCTTTCTCAGGGGTCCTCCTGCTGGCCTCAGAGGGCTGGGTAGGGCTGTGGGTCTCCCCCTGCAGAGCGCTCTCCAGGGACAGGACGGAATCTGTGCCCTCCATCCTGTCAACGCAGGAGAAACTTGGCAGGAGCAGCCTCCAGGACCAAGCCCTGCTCTGCAGACAGTCCCTTCCCCAAAGATCGGTCCTGTGGTCTAGAAGATTCTCTGTACCTCCATAGAACCCAGGTATGTTCTCCAGGGAGCCCTGTCCTTCGGGCTAATGAAACCACTACTGTGATGACCAGTTGACTTCCTGTGTCCACTTTCTAAATTTGCGCTAATGCGGTAGCCACTAACCACATGAGTCTATTTAAATTCATATTAATCAAAATCAAATAAGATTCAGTTGCATTAGCCACATTTCATGTGCTCAGTAACCACATGAACTGAGTGGTTATCTTATTGGACAGCACTGATGCAGAACATTTCCATCATCTCAGAAGGTTCTATCGGTCAGCCCTGCTCTAGATGCTAACCCCAAAGGCAGTGGGGAATGGCTGGCACCCCAAACCCCCCCACTGAGGAGCAGCTGAGTTTGGTCCCAGGCAGGTGGCAGACATCTGGTGGGATGGGCCACCTAGCCCTGCATCTTGGCTGGTGCCAGCACTGACCCCCTCTTCCTACCACCGTGATATACCACCCAGACAGGACGTTCCCAGAATTAGCAGTGCCCCCCAGCACCTTCTGAAGGGGGAGGGCGCTGGGACGTTGCCATTTCTGCAAACTGTGCCCCAAAGCCAGGAGGGAAGTTTCAAGGTCCCACCCCTCTTTGAAGGAGCTGGGGCCGAGGGTTCCCTCCTCCCACACCACCGTCCCCGTCGCCGACATTGGCCCTCTCCTGGGGATGGCGCCACTGCCGGAGGTGCTCCAGCCGTCGGGGGCTCCGGCCCGCGGCCAAGCCCTCGCCCCCGTCTCCCCAGCAGGGTCCTCCCGGGGCGGGACGGAGCAGGGTGGAGGGGAAGGGTCGAACTCACCGAGGACCCGGGCGCCTGGGGCAGCAGCAGAAGCGCGAGCAGCAGTAGCTGCATCTCGGCCTGGCCTGCGGGAGAGGCAAGGGTTGGAGCGCGTGGGCGGGACAAGGCGCCGCCCCACCCACCCCGAATCCCGCGCTCCCCGCGGTCTCCTGGGCCGGCGCGGCGGGGGTGGCCTGTCCCTCCCTCCCGGCTGCCCACAGGTGACCCGGACACCCGCAGAGGGACTTGTGGGGATGCCGTGGGGCGCAGCGGAGCGGCCGTGCCACTCACACGGTGAGGGAGGGAAGGCCCGTCTATAACTGGCTGCTAAAAGTTCAAGAGTAACTTCTTTCAGGGTTTCAGCGGGATGGAAAGAGGGCAATTAAAAATACTTCCTTAAAAACAAAGACAAGGGCTTCCCTGGTGGCGCAGTGGTTGAGAGTCCGCCTGCCGATGCAGGAGACGCGGGTTCGTGCCCCGGTCCGGGAGGATCCCACATGCCGCAGAGCGGCTGGGCCCGTGAGCCATGGCCGCTGAGCCTGCGCGTCCGGAGCCTGTGCTCCGCAACGGGAGAGGCCACAACAGTGAGAGGCCCGCGTACAGCAAAAGAAAAAAAAAAAAAAAAAACTTCCTTGTTAAAAGACCGGGAGTTCAGAATCAAAGCAATCAGACTCACTGTTTTAATTCAGCAAGAGATTCTTTTTAAAAAGCCATTACAGCGCTTGTTTAAAAACTCGTTAATAAAAATGTTTTTTAAAGTCTCTGCAGGCACTTTTAAAACTCAACTTAAATGCTTTAAAAATGTTAATTGTATCTTACTTTAAACCCAAGCCAGCATTTCTCTGTACTGGAGAAGCTCCACAAGCAGGTTCCCTAAGGGGTGTGTGTGTGTGCAGAGTGAGTGCAGTGTGTGCGTGTGTGCAATGTAGTGTGTGTGTGTGTGTGTGTACAAAATGCCTGTGTGGAGTTTGGTGTGTGCACGCATATGATGTGTGCGAGTGCAGCAGGTACAGTGTCTGAGTGCAGTCTCGTGCATGTGTGCAGTAGGTGTGCATGTGTGTACATGTCACTGTACTGGAGAATGACGTACACAACGTGCCCCTTTCAGTACAAAACATTAAACAAGTACTGGCTTGTATGCTTAAGTTTTAAAATCTGAAATTCTATCATTGTTCTCTTTAATTTTCTTAAGCATAAAATGATTGCAGTTTAGAAGAACAAAATAGAGCATACCTAAGCCAGGTTCAGCCAGATATAACCTGGCACATTTAACCATGCACATGCTCCGTTAATTTAGCACCAACTGTGATTCACGTAGGCATCATTTTCTCTGCAAACCGGAGGTCCACGCGGCTGGCGGGGTGAGGGCGGTGGCGTGCTGCCTCCCGCTCGCACCGCCGCGGTCCAGCCTCGCCTCTGCGGCCCCTCGTGTAAGAACCGCGCGCGGGAGGGGAAACCGAGGTGCCCGGGGAGCCTTGTTCTCGGGCTAACGGCAAAGATGCTGCTTCTCTAAAGTAGAGACTGCCTTCAGGGGGCGGGGATGAGCCTAGCTTAAGGAAAGACGGCAGGAAGGACAGAAGAAAAGAACTTTATTTATAGTTGCTACTGGGAGCGGCGGACTCCGGCCGAGCGGGTCTGCGGCTCCGCGCGGGCTGTGCCGGGGGCCGGCGTCTAGGGTCCCCTCGCGCCCTTCCCGGTCCCCACGCGAGGATCTCCCTCGCGCCCGCCCCGCGGGGGGAACGGGCCCCGTGCAGCGCCCGGGACGGAGAGGGGCGGCTTGCGACGTGAGGCGCGGGTCGGCGGCGCAGGGACCCGGGCTCGGGCGCTCCAGGCCCACACCCGCAGCGGCACCGGGGAAGGGGGGCGCTCGGTCTCCGGAGACCCGCGCCGGAACGGCGTCCGACGTGGGGGAGGGCAGAGGAGGCGGGAGGGTTGGCGCGGGCCGCCTGGGTTGCGTCTGTCCGCCCGGCCCCAGCCCTCGAGGCTCCCGGGGTTTCCTGCGCGCCCACGACCTCCCCCAACCCCGCCCGAGGGCGCGCGACGCGGAGCGGGGACCCGGCGCCGCGCCCGCCTCAGCGGAGAGTGGGAGGCGGGGTCTTCTCCCGGAGCCCCCAATTCCTCCCACGCCGCTCTCCCCGGGAGGCGGGCGGGGCAAATTTCTGCAGCAGCCCAGGGGCGAGCCGCCCCCGCCCCCGGGGTCCTGTCCATCCGCCTCCTACCTGTCTCCCGGAGCCCGCTCTGTGGGTGCCCGCCCCAGCCCAAGTCTGGGAGGTCTGCCAGGCCGCCCGGAACGCCTGAGGAGGTTGGACTTTCTCTCCCCGCCGCTGGCTGGCTTCCTCCCCGCCCATCTCCCCCCGTCCAGCTCTGCTGACATCCATCCCCGGTGACCTGCGATGCCCAGGGCCTCCATCCCTTTGGGTCTATGCTAGGCTGGGCTTGCCCTTCGCTTTGGGGGCTGGCACCAGTCCCATTTCCTCTGTACCCAAGTCTTCCGGTTCTGTGCCATCCTTCCTCCATGCCCACCTTACATACAACACAGCCCTGTGTCCAGCCGTCTGCTTGTCCTCTACCCCTGAATTCTATGCTTCGGCCACAACTGAGTTTCTCCACACACAATCTGCTGTTTCCCACCTCCCAGCCACCATTTCCCGCTGCCTAGAATGCACTCTGGAAACCCCCTCTTAACCTTGCAAACTCCTAGTCACCCCTCAAGATCCGCCAAACATCATCTTCTCTAGAACCCTCCCCATGCCACCCCAGGCTAAGTTGGTGGCCCCTTGCTCCCTCAGTCTCCATCTCTGTCTGCTGTAGTTCTACGGTGCATCACACAGCAGGGATCTGAGTCTCCCTAATTCAGCTGTGAGGTCCCTGAGGGTAAAGCATGCATCCCTGTCATGTGAGTTCAAAGCACTAGTTGGGATCAAGGTAGGAGCTCAATAAATGCGATACATTTAATTTCCTTTCCTAGCTGTCCTTCTTTTTCTCAACCGAGGCACTCCTTGTCTGCCATCTCTGTTTTGGAACTGGAAATCACCTATCCCCAGAAAAATAGCACTGGCCCTGGGGCACTCAGAGGTGGGGAGGTCACAAGGTTGATTCCTTTCCCTCATCCTCTTCTGTCTTCACCCCGTTTCCCAGCCCAGCTATTGGGCATTTCTCCCCTGGCCTCCTGAGGGTCAGAGAAAAGTCACCAGTGGGGAGCTCACCCCCTCTTAAGACCTCCAGCTCCTGCAACTCATCTCCCTGGGCCATCACAGATGCTCAGACAAAAAGCTTATTAAAACATAAGCATGTTGGTCTTCCCTGGTGGCGCAGTGGTTGAGAGTCCACCTGCCGATGCAGGGGACATGGGTTTGTGCCCCAGTCCGGGAAGATCCCACGTGCCATGGAGCGGCTGGGCCTGTGAACAATGGCCACTGAGCCTGGGCGTCCAGAGCCTCCGCAACGGGAGAGGCCACAACAGTGAGAGGCCCGCGTACCGCCAAAAAAAAAAAGTACGCATGTTAAATCTGGCCCATTTCTTACCTGTCAGTGAAGAGAGGAGATGCAGCAGCTGTGTAGCAGGGGCCCCTGGGGACTTCTGTGAATTCTTAGGCAAAGATAAAGCTTGGCAGAGAAAAGGGAGTGGGATTACCCAAAGCCTCTCTAGAAAAGGGAAATCTGTTTCTTCCATTCCAAAAGCCCCACTCCCTGCTCCCCTCAGCCAGGAATTTTCGGAGCTTCGTCAAAGGTCCCTGTAAAGTGGGAGGCAGCTGCTTCTCCTGCTGTGGGGTTGAGCAGCCGAGGCACCTCCGGATCTGTTCCTGGTTTCCCTCTACGATCTATGATCCCTTCTTCTCAGACACCCCGGCCCATGATTTCTTACTCCTCACCCCAGCGGCAAAGGAGACCCAGAGGCTGGGGAGGCAGCACCCGCACGCAGCGCACCCTTGGACCCACCAGCTGGGCTCTGGCGGTTACTGGTTAGGGCAAGCACTGGCCTTTAAGCCTCACGTCCCACCGCCTCAGAGAGACATGGTGAGCACGGTGCCCAGCACATAATTCTTGTCCATAAAAAAAATGGTGTGCACAAAAACATGGTGGTTTAGAAGGAAGATTCCAGGTACAAGTGTAAGACCTTCTCTTCCATTGTAAATTCCCCTCTGTACTGGCCCTGTGTCACACTCACTGTGGCTGCACCAGGCTCCCTTCCACTTGGGGCTGGGGGTAGGGTTAGCCTGGGATGGCAGAAGCAACAGGAACCTGCTCTGCCTCTCACTGTGTGTGAACTAGGGCAAGTCATGTCACCTCCTGTCTCAACTTGCTCACTCGGGCCTCACGCAGAGGGTGGTGGAGTAGGGAAGTAACTGGCTTCTATAAAGCTGCTACCAGGTGCTCAGTAAAGCTTAGTTCCTTTTGTCCCATGCTCCCTCCACCCGTATCCTGGATTCCCTACATCTTGAACATCTTTGTAGATTGCAGATCTAGGGACACAGCCAAGAAATAAGTGGCCAGATCTCTTTGTGAGGCTGGGTTGGGATGGGGAGCTGAGAGAAGAGGGAGATGGCGAAACCTCAAAAGCCTCAGGGCTCCCGGGATGCACCTCGGCCAGGAAGCCTTCCCTGTGCTCCCATGGTATGGGGTTTGCCCTAGCACTTTGAACTACTGCAGTGATGCATTTGTCTCTCTTTCTCCGTTTAAGTTGTGAACTTTGCAAGGGCAGTGGTCTGTGTTGTTCATCATTGTGCCCTGTACCAGGGGTTGGTAGTGGCCCTGAAGGTGCCCCTCAAGAGAGTGGTGCGGGAACCATGGCTGGTTGACAGTCTCCAGCTGCCAGATCTACACCGGATTCCGAAAGGCTCTCTCTGCTTCTGCTCCCTTCCTTTTATCTTTGCTGCATTTCCCCCAGTAGATCTCCCGTGCACCTAACCTGACCTGACACACGGGGCTCTTGGTTACAATCTGCAGAAAAGAATATGGCTAACTTAGAAAATTTATTCAGAGGAAGGACATTGGGAGCTCCTGGAATTGACAGGAAGCTAGAGAATCAGGCACAGAAATGGGCTGGAATCACAGAAACGGTCATAGATCATGGCCCAGGACCAGTGCTGGTTAGGACATCCTGCTGGACGCTTGACTTTAGGCAATACTGACCCATGTGACCCCCAGAAAAAGCCCCTTCTAGACTCCAGCCCCAACAGGAGCATGTCGGCACCCTGACTGCCAGGACCCGGGAAACAAGACTTGGCAGGTTCCCCAGGTGGGAGTTCAGGCGCGGGGCTACCCCAGAGAACAAATGTCCACTCTCACCCTGTGGCACCAGCACTTGGTGTCTGCTGACCTGAACTTAGAGAACGCCGCTTCTCTCCTTTCTTCTGTTTCAGATGGTGGTTTATTAATTTATTCAGTCCTTGAACACCTGAGTGCCGATGGAGAGAATAAATGTCCAGCGGTGGTAAACGCTTAACAACCAGCTCTCTGGAGGAGAAAAAGCACTGCTTTGTAGCGTTGATCAGTTTCCATGGTGTAAACACCCCATGGCTGTTTTCAAGCTACCGAAGCAATGTCACTAAGCACAGGGTTGCACAGCAGCTCTCCCAAGCCGTGGACTGTAACACACAGATCGCCCTGCCCTTGGTGAGTTTGCCTTCCAGTAGGGCACTGCATTCTACCCTTGTGGGTTCCTTTAGAATAAAACAAAGCTTACAACCTGAATATTCACATATTTCCACTATAAAGTCACAACTTATGCTGCAGCCCACTACGAATCCAAAAGGGAAAAGAGAACACTTCACATTTGAGGATTTCTCCATTTACCTCTCTACTTCTCCCCACCCTCCAACACATACATCCATTTCCCTCGATATAGCCACTCAAAGTTGGGGGGGTGGGAAGGAGAGCGTTCAAACACTCGGTGCCAGTCTGCACCCCTCCACACCAATCCCCTTTCCTCCTTCCCGCTGCCACATCCAAGTCAGGACCTTGAACAGGAAGTGAGACATGAGAGGGCAATGCTCAGGATGGCTGACGAGAGGCCATCACACGCCACCCGGCCTTGGAAGGGAGCGTTACCCTCAAAGCTGGGACAGAAATAAAGGTTCCTCAACCCTCCCACTGACACAAGGGCCATCCAAAACAGAACAGAATTCCTGGGATGTCCTTCTGTGCCCTGGGGCCTGAACCCAGATCCTGGGACAGGGCACCAGGGGGAGGTTGAGGCCTTGTGAAGACCCTGGGGTGTGGGCAGGACACTGCCCTGGGGTGGAAGACTGGAGAGCAGCAAAAAGGAGGAAAAGAAGGGGTTTTCCAGAAAACTTGTCCTGATTGGCTCCCACCCAGCAGGTCTATCCTCAAAGATCTCATCCCCTTCCTTCCACATGGACACACACACACACACACACACACACACACACACGCGCGCATGCACACGCTGCAAGGATCCAGGCTACAGTCTCCTCTGGAGAAGCCAGTTGCCTGAGCTCCTGGAGACATTAAGGGGCTGGTGTAAGGAGAGCCCCTCGCCCACCCTCTGCTTCCTGAGGGGGAAGGGCTCTGGCCTTCATGGGGTGTGAGGCCAGCCTGCAGAGCACAGCCTGGAGGGTCCCTCTGAGCCTAGCATGGGTGGCCTGGCCTCTAGAGCACAGCTGGTGTCCTGCGGCAGAGCAGTGTGGCCTCGGTGCCTCAGTCACTGCAGAGCGAGGGCAAGGTGTCATTCTCTTGTTGTGGGTTCTGACTCTGGCTCGGCGTCTCCTGCTCTGTGGCTGCTGTCCCTGTGGGCTGCCAGGGATGGGTCCTGGATTGGGGGCCCAGGAGGCCAGCAGCCAAGGCTCCTGCAATCCTCTCCTCTGGGTTTCTCTCCATCACTCTCTCAGGACGCTGCTTACCTCCTCTGCTGCTTCAGCCTCTGTATTTGGATGATTCTCAGCCCAGAAATGGAGAGGTGACTGTGCCTTGTGCCCAAGGCCTGGAAACATTACCCAGAAAGTTAGAGGACCTGCACCACGCAATTCAGAAACAGACTTTCCAACACTCAACTTAACGAGGGGGAAAGTACTAACTTTTTATCTTTTTGCTGTGCTTCTCTAACCAGTAAATTTCAGACCCATCATCCTGGACCCCTATTTTAGAGTACAATGCCACTTAAAGATAAGTGGTGGTGTGGTTACTTTTGTATTAAAACAGACTTACAGACTTGCAACATGGACAAACCTTGAGAACAGGGTGCTAAGTGAAATAAGCCAGATACAAAAAGACAAACGTTGTATGATTCCACTTATAGGAGTTACCTAGAGTAGGCAATTCATGGAGACAGAATAGTGGTCACCAGAGGCTGGGGCCGGGGTGGAGGAGGAACGGTGAGTTAGTGTTTAATGGATACAGAGTTTCAGTTTAGCAAGATGAAAAGAGTCCTGGAGATGGACGGTGGTGATGGCTGCACAACATTATGAATACAAATACCACTGAACGATACATTTAAACTATTCACAACATTATAAATACAAATACCACTGAACTATACATATAAACTATTCACAACATTATAAATACAAATACCACTGAACTATACATATAAACTATTCACAACATTATGAATACAAATACCACTGAACTATAATCATTAAAAATGATTAAGGGAGTTCCCTAGTGTCCTCGTAGTTAGGATTCTGGCCTTTCACTGCCGTGGCCCGGGTTCAATTCCTGGTCAGGGAACTGAGATCCCGCAAGTCTCATGGCACGGCCAAAAAACAAACAAAAAAAAGTGATTAAGATGGTAAACTTTATGTCATGTGTATTTTACCAGAATAAAACAACAACGAAATGCATTATGAAATAAAATTACAACTTTTGTTTTCTTAAAACTCCAGAGACATTTCTGCCCGTGGCTGCCACTCTGGGCTGTGCCCAGGACCCTCAGGGTCTCTCACGTTCCTCTGTTGCTTGAGCAGCTTTAGGTAGAAAATTTGAGAAATGCTGTCTGCCTTTACAGAAGAGAAACCGGAGGCCCAGAGAGGTGATCCAACTCACAGTGCCCTCTGTCCTGGAGGTAAGAAGCACAGGCCTGGGGCAGCCCCTCCCACATTCTTGCTGTATGCGTCTGGGAGTGTTATTCATCTTCTCGAAGCTTCCATTTTCTCACCTGTAAAATGAGGATAACCCTACTCACGGGTGAGGTGAGGATGACCTGAGACAATGCTTGTGACGGGCTCAGTGTAGGGTCTGGGCACGTTAATAGTAAATGCTCAACGGACGTTGGTTTTATGGGACAAGTACGTTCCTCTGGGGCTTTTCTTGGTTAAATGAGGGGTAAGGAAAAGTATTAAGAACCGTACCACCCTTTATTCCTCCTGCATTCAACATGGTGACACTGCCCGAGGACAAACCCATGTATTTCTCAAGATGTCACAAGTGCTCCCTGAGGAGTAATCCTGTGTGGATTCAACCCCGACCACCTGTTTATAAATACTGGGTCTCTTAAGTAGATAAGGCCAACTGACCTCAGGCTCCACCAACTCCAGCACAGCCTTGTAAACAAGGGCAAAGTGGTTAATGTTTGTTCTTACTTAAAACATGTTCACACACATGTGCCCTGTTTATATCATCCTGCATGGAAATCCCCTCCTGTGGACCCCTAATCCACCCATTACTTCATGTATTCACCAAACATTTATTGAGCAATTTCCAGGAGCCCCAGATGGGTCGGTGAGTGCATGCCCCCACCTCCCTCTTACCACTCCGGCCAGTGCGTCCCCACACCTGGCAGCAGGAGGGTTTGGGTGGCCAGGCAGAAGGCACACCTCTGTGGTCTATGTGAAGGTGCCCACATTGGTCTGGCTCAGAGGCATCAGGGTGCATGAGACAGTTTCCTCTGCCAGCCTCCCTGTCCAGAGAGCCAGTCTGCAGACAAAGCTGTCTGCTCTGAGAATAACGAAGAAGGAGTGTGTTGGGGAGGGAGGGGGAGCCACAGGAACATCAAACCTCAGGGAGATGGAGGCAAGAAGCAGGTCCCCGGCCCCCACCAGCCAGAGACAGAATCCTGGAGCAACACAGTCTGGGAGGGAGGGGCTTGTCGTGTGAGAAACTGGCTGGGCAGAGGCGGGGTGGGTCAGGGAGGGGCTGTGGGAAACAGCTGGCTTGGCTGAGTTCCCAGTGGGGAGCTGCGGCCAGACTTATCTCCAGCCCCAGGGTCAGGAGCCCAGGCCGCTGAGGGGGCGACCAGGCCTCACCCGCCAGAAGGCTGGAGCACTGCCAGGAAGAGACAGGCAGCCTTCCAAGCACCCAGGGGCCGATGGGGAGGGAGCCCAGCTCGCTGCTGGCTGCTCTGCTCAGCCCCCAGCTTGGCAGCTCCCAGGCCTGGTCTCTGGGGAGCTCCAACTGGGACAGGGCCTCTCTGGGTCACATCACCTGCCTCCCCTCACAAAAATGTTCACCAGTGCATTTGACTTAAAAACAAAAATCAATTAATCAGCAATTAATGAATGCTTGGAGTGCCTTGGTGAATCATCTCTTTAATGACAAAAGTTGCATAATCACTTGTAACAAGTCTATGACTTCATTATTTACTTATTTAAGTCATTAGTTTATCTATTGCACAATCGAGGAAAGGGGGGATTCTAACCCTTGTTGGTTAGAAAGAGTTCCCCAAAGGATGATGGGACAGGGAGAGGACCCGGGTCCCTGTCACTCCTGAGGGTGGGCTGCTCTGGGGTCATTGCCATGGGCCCATCTGACACCAAAGGGGTCCCCGGGCTTAGAGGACAGGATCCAACATCAGCAGAGTCAAAAAGGCAATGCCGTCAATAGCACATTAACCCCTGGGCAGGCTGGCTGCACCGTGACGTTCCCACAGAGGCCGAAGGCCCTTAACAAACAGCCATGGAACTCACTTCCAAATGCCCAATGAAGTAACCTGAGAACCAGAGTAGCCACATTAACAAAAACAGAGTCTAGCCCATCTCTCCCAGGCCTGCCTTAGAGATAGCACAGACATGGAGGGAATCAGGGTGCAAGTGGACACCCTCTTGGCATCCTCAGACCTTGCCCCCGGGCCCTGTGCAGGTTACCCAGCATAGGAAAGCCCTTTCCCTCCCACTGGGATGTTACAGTACTCAAGCCTGATGACCTTTGCAAACTGGATGACCTTCTGGCTGGGTTTGGCGTCTCAGAAATAAGACTTCCCAATGAGATTCCACGACGGCGGAAGGTGGCGGAGAGGTCATTTTCAACATCTCAGAAAATCTGAGGAAATCACACATTCATATCTATCTGGCTCAAGCAAGTTAAAACTCAAGTCATTTCACTAAATATTTATGCTATCTTATGGCAGATGTAGGTAAATCCGATTAGTAAACAGAAAAACAAATTATTTCCCAAATGAGTTATACAGTTCTTGGTGGGCAAAACCTCTGAAAATCTAAGTGCAGGATAAAGTTCCAAAAAACCTCTCCTCAGTTTCCTTGACAGATATGTGATAACCTTACTGGGAGAGGATGCACCAACCCTTAAAAAACTCACTTAATTTCAGGTATTTAGGTGTAGTATAAACATTTTATTCTAGCTGCCAGTGTTGTTTCCACTTTTAAATCATCCTTGTATGTACATCTTTGAGGTTAGTGGTTCTTGACTAGGTCTGCTACCCAAGAAAACGAATCCAATCAGAATTTCATCCTCGGTCCACTTCGAGGTGTTCTATGGGTAAAAGGGTAACAAAATCCTTTTCTCTTTTGCATAAGGAATTAACCTTGGGTTACTACATAATTAAAACAGTTTTAGGGGAAGAAAAGACAGAGTCAGCAAGAGTATGTCACCCTTTCTCCCAAGAATTAAGACTCCCACCAACTTGGTTTCTGAGGCTTTTCCATCTCCCTCCATTAAAGGGTCTGGCATACCAGGCACAGAAGGGCCAGCCCATGTACGAGAATCAATCTTTGTCAAGAATAAGAGGCCCTGTGTTGAAAGGTCCCTGTGGTAGGTCAGGTCATCATTGTCCACGGTTTCTACAAGTCATTTAATGAAGGAGGTATAGTCTAAGTAAAAATGGAAACAGATTTAGTTAACAAATTAGGTTTCCCTCTGAGTAAATCAACTGAATTAAAAATCCGACTATCCTTGGGTGTCTCCCACGTTCCTCCTTTTTAGCTTATGCTCTTTGTCTTCTTGCCGATTCAGATTCTTCCCTTGTTCCCAAACTTGGTTCAAACCTTATGCTGCTGGAGGAAACTCTGCGCTTTTTTTTTTTTTTTGGCGGTACGTGGGCCTCTCACTGTTGTGGCTTCTCCCATTGCGGAGCACAGGCTCTGGACGCGCAGGCTCAGCGGCCATGGCTCACGGGCCCAGCCGCTCCGCGGCACGTGGGATCCTCGCGGACTGGGCCACGAACCTCCGTACCCTGCATCGGCAAGCGGACTCTCAACCACTGCGCCACCAGGGAAGACCGGAAACTCTGCTTTTAAACCCTGTCTTTTGTGGATCCCTCCTTACTCTGCTTTCCCATTTAGATCATGTAGTGAGCCAACATTGTACTTGCTTGTACTCAAGCATGCTGTTTCACTTTTAACCAGATCCTAAGCTACTGGTGGGCAGGGCCTCCTCCGACTCTGACCCACAGAAGAATCCCCAGGGAGAGTGGTTGTGCTACAAAAAGCTGTGGTACTTACCTAGTGATGCAGGAAATCCAGCCTCATTACTCCTGCTTCTCAATCTGCTTGAGGACATTCTTCCTTCTCATCGAGAGCACCATTATCAGGGCCCCTAAGAACCAGACAGCTGTCAGCTGATGAGGACAAGTCATGATGCTGCTCTGGCAGACTCTGGTGACACTGCCTACAAGATTCATAAAAGCAAATGATGCTTCTGATTCCCGTAGGAGGGAAAGACACCTTCTTTTTTTTTTAATAGTTTATGTTTATTTTCTTTCTTTTCTTTTTCTTTTTTTAACATTTTTATTACCTTCTTTGCTTCTTGATGCCCTTGGCCAATGTACCCAGGAACACATCTACCACCTCTCCTCTGCTTCTTCTGAAGACAAATAGGCCAACTCTGGTTTTTCTGCCACAAACTTATTTTTGACCAATAATTCCCAACACCGTGTATGCAATTCACTGTGCAGAAACAAAAGGCTTTGTAGAGTTTGGGGGTAGAGTGATAGGACAACCTATGCTCTACCAGGTCAATAAAAGTAATGTTGCTTTTTTCCATTCATGTGACCTACATAATAATTTTTAAAAGATAATCCTCTAGCTTATGAAATATCTACACTGTACTACAACATACATCCTATAAGTTATTTTGATAGTCTTTACATTAATTTGAGTTAGATGTTTTCTAGAAGAAACAGTCTTCAGAAACTAAGTGTTAAGAATAGTTGAAGGCTTCCCTGGTGGCGCAGTGTAAGAATCTACATGCTAGTGCAGGGGACATGGCTTCGAGCCCTGGTCCAGGAAGATCCCACATGCCGCAGAGCAACTAAGCCCGTGTGCCACAACTACTGAGGCTGTGCTCTAGAGCCCACAAGCCACAACTACTGAGCCCACATGCCACAGCTACTGAAGGCCGTGTGCCTAGAGCCCGTGCACTGCAACGAAGAGTAGCCCCCACTCGCCACAACTAGAGAAAGCCCGCGTGCAGCAACGAAAACGCAATGCAGCCAAAAATAAATAAATAAATAATTTTAAAAAATAGTTGAGACTTTCCATAAATAGATTTAATATCGTACCCTTCAGAGATGTGGCCTGCTATAATCCATACCACTTTATTATGAGTGAATGATGGAAACAATGCATTTGTGTTTCTAAACTGTTTCCTGATAATTGCTGAATAGTTTTCACAGTTACATATTATAATACTTTCATGTAAGAAAATTAGCACAGCTGGAGTCATGCGGTCTTTATTAATTTGACAAAAAACAGGAAAATCTGCACTCATCTATCAAAATTATATCTTACCAAGAATTTGAAAGGTATTTAAAAAAGATGTATTCACAGTCTGTCTGAATCGTGTACAAATCAGTGTCTGTAGAAGCAAAAGCCAGACAATGAACACGTGAGGGTAAATGATCCCACTGAAACCCACACCCCAGCACCTTGATAGCACCATAAACACGACAGTCCTGTACTCAGTTCCGATAGTTGACTTGTAAACTGTCCTGTTGCAACACTTACTTATTTTAAAAGGAAAATTGCTTTCTGGGAAGTCCTTCCTGCTACACAGACCAGGCTGAAGTGCTAACACCAGATTCCAGGGCCCAGGGTGGACTCAACTACTTCCTCGGGGCAACGCTGAAGCTGTCCGAGGCCCTGGGAAACAGCTTAGACATTCAAGAAGGGAGTTCACTTCAGCACCAGGCTGATCTTTAATGCACAGATCTGAAGTGTTTCTTGCCAGAGGAGAGGACTGTTCCAATGATGCTATCCAGATGATTTGGGATGTGAGCGTGATGGTGGCCTTGCTGGGATACCCTGCTCTGCAGCTTCAATGAGGGTTGTGAAGAGCTGAAACCACTGTTTTTAATCTCCTGTGTCTGGGGAATTTAAAATGAGGCAAGAAGATCACAAGGATCACTTCTTGGCTCAAATTTATGATGATATTATTTCATCCCAGGGCAAACCAAACATCCAGTTTTCAAGTCTCTTCCCAAACTCAGCGTTCAGGATCCTCTTGGAGTTGAGGAGAAAGACAAACGCAAATCTGGAGAAAAAGGAGTACTTTACTGGAAAGACTGGTTTCTGGAAGACTCAAGTCACCATAACATCAATTTTATAAGCCCTCAATAACAGTTACCATGAAAAGGGGTTATTGACAGGTAGCTAATATTTTAGAGAAGTTAAAGCTGGTAGTTACCAGAAAACAAGAGACTACAGCTACATTCTGAGGTTACATCTTACTCATTTTTGCATCCTTAGACTCCAGCACCATGCCAGCAACACAGAAGACATTGAACACAATTTTTCATCGTGGTTTCTGAGCTCATTTTCTTCAGGGCTAGATCATGAATGGGCAAATACGCAAGGCCAGGCACTGGGGGTCAGGATCAGAGGCTTCCTTGCGATGTCTGACCCTGGAAGATCTTATGTGGTAGTTCTCTCTCACATATTACAAAATACGATCAAGACTACATATATAAAGCTTGTTGAGGCCAAGTAAAGGGCGAGTACTAAACATATTATTTGTTTGGGCATCTGTTATGGAAGGAGGGTTTTTAAAATCAAGGGACACTTTGAAAAATGGGGATCCGTGAGTTTAAAAGTAAAAACACCACCTCGTCAGTTGTTGCTTCTGTAGTGAAATCAATAAATTGTTCACTTACGATTTTCTTTCAAGTTGCTTAGAAAGCTTCTCCTTTTTCTGATCAAGAGAGCTATTTACAGTGAGAGCTGTGATCTGAGGACCACAGACTAACCTGGTGAGAATCAAAAACAGAGAAGCGATCCCTTCCTCTTTGAAAAAAAATCCTCCAAATATGGTTGGTATTTCCATAGGCTAGTTTGTGGCAACATTCTGTATGTAAACACTCTCTATTCTTCTGTAGGCCCGTTGGACACAGACATCAGTGGTCGCCCTTCTTCCTACTGTCCTCCCCTTTTTATTAAGCAGGTCAGCTGGGCTGGTCAGGTTTTACCATTTGTTCTGTCTGGTTCCACAGCCACCCCTTGCCCCTGGGCGAGGGTGCATCCTCAGTGGAATTGCTACTGTTTTCTCTGGTGACAGTCTATTTTTCATGGTGGAAGACTAGCATTTTGATATCTCAGAAACAACTGAATTGACTCTAAGAAGGTTCAAAGGAAAAGTCTGCGTCCGAGACCGGTGCTTTAAAGAAATAAGATGTATTCTCTCTATGCTGAGATGTGGTTCCACCTTGCAGAAAGTGACAGGTCTATGGCAATCTTTCTACATAGGACAGCAATACATAGGATGGATTTGAACACAATCACACACACCACACACCCTCTTCAGAGATAAACCCTTCATGAAAGAGACAGCATGTTTGGGATCCTCACACAAATAAACTACTCTAGGTCAGGGCTCCCATCAAGACTGCTTCAAATCTTCAAATCACACATTAGTGTTCAGGTGGCTTTGTTGTAACTGTTGAACTGCATGTCTTCCTGGAAGATAATACCCACACTGTCACATATCTGAGGAGAAAAAGAAAATCTTGGGAAAAAGGGCCTAAGAGGAGCCAGTTTTTACACACAGGTTAGTACCAGCACATTACTCCTGAAGTTAGTTTCTTATAAGAAATATTCCATGACAGAAAACAAATACTCTAAACTCCAAGGAGAACCCCAAACCAGATCAAATGATGGCTGGAGAGACAGCAGCAGGAAACAGAGGGAAAGCTGGCCTCTCTTCAGCCACAAGGAGAAACTAAGTTTCTCACAAATGCTTAGAGTCTGATCACCATGGCTGAGGGCTGTCCGTGGTAAAAGAGGGGGTGTGCCCCGGCAAAGCTTCATCCAGAGGTGCCGTGTGCTCGCAGGTGGAGGCTCTGTTCACGTGCATTGGCGCAGCTGAACTGCACAGGGCCTGAACTCTGCAGCCCAATTCTCACAAAGGTACATTGAAACTAAAGGTAACGTGGAAGGGAAAACACAAAACACCCATTGTGAGGTTCTTGAGGAATCACTCGGATCCCCTCCTTCCCAGGCCAGGCTGTGAGCTCATCTTGTCCCATTGGCTGTTAGAGGCCCCTCCTCTCCCCTCTTGGCCGCTGGTTCTCCCCCTGACCCTTGGTTCTCCCACAGCTCACCAAGTGAAGTAACAGCTATCTCCAAGCTTTGTACTGATACAACTGACTCATAAACTTTATAAACCACCAGCTTTTGGCTATTGGTTCAAATTCTGACCTACTGTCAAGAGACAATGGGTTGTAGTTAAAAAGAAAAGACAAACCAGGACAGAAAGTGCTTCCCCAGCCATCTTACTCTTCTTTAATCCTACCATCTTTGGGCACATTGCATTTGCTATTTAAGAAAGTACGAAAGCAAGGCTGGTAGCATTGACTCATGACACATTCTTTGCACCACACACAGAGCAAAATCCTAGAACAACTGGATCATCTGCTTCCACAACAGAGCTGTCTTATTCGCTGTATACGAGAAGTGCTTGTGAGGGGAGTACCGGGAGAGAGACGGAAGGAGGGAGGGACCTGGGGGCAAGTGAACCTACAAGTATGCCTAAAAGTTAGGAATTTGGTGGAAAATCCAGAATTTACCTAAGGGTAATAGGGAATTGTTGAGTTATAGTTCCACTCTTTCCAGAAATAAATGACTGCATTTGGAACCTGAGGTTAAGACTTTTAAGATAAAGCAACCTCAAATAAGTTCAGACTGGCCTTGGGAAGAAATGGCAGCCATGGATGGTAATGAGCTTCAGTGCTTGAGAACAAGTGTCAAAATCAACCTACACCTCAGGTGAAAAAAAGTCTTATTTAAAAATGTAAGTCTGCAGCAAAAAATCTGAAAGTTTGAGCCCCTTTCCATCTTTCCATTTTGCTCTGGTGCCTGCTCTCCTTACAGTACCTCGCGAAAAGGTTCAGAATTCAATACAGATTTATTAGGTTGACTTTCAACATGTAGTTTAAGATGAAGAGTCCTGTTTGGTTTAAACCATTTCATTTAACCTCTTGGTAATGGTAGTCCTGAGAGTCTGCAGCGTTGGTAAAATCCACCTGTGACCAAAGGTCAACCTGCTGGTGGGAGCACAGCAACTTTCTGGCTCATCACTTTGCCTTGTTCTTGTCCCTCAAATCTGGCAGTTTCTGCGCTGAGGGACTCGGTCCACCACAATGACATGTTCAAAACCATTTTCTGTAGACACCTCCTTCCAACGCCCAATAGTGCAGGTGGTCAGGAAGACTTGGAAGGAAGCTGCAAAAAGTCCAGCTGGGAATCTTGACTTTGTTAGATGTGGACACAGGAAAATCACCTTTGTCCTCCCCAGATTTATTATAGTCAAAGGAGAAAAATCCATGAGATTCTAACTGCAAATATGCTAGATATAAAACTGATGGAATGCTAACTGGTCCATAAAGGGTTGCACAAGATAATCTGTGGCAAAGTAGAAAACAAGCCCAAAGGTGATAGAGATTGGAAGAGCTGGCAACGCTTTCTTGAAAATGGCGAGGAGCAATAATGTAAGGCACAAACCCTGCGGGGAAGAGGGGAAAAGACACAAACCCAGACATAATTATGCAAGTATTTTGTGCAAGTCAACTCAATCACAAGTCCCAGTTTTAATTTAGTTAGTTCAATACAATCCTTTGACGTTAACTTTTAGAACAAAATTTTTCATTAAATCTGGAAACATTTATTTTCCTTTGCAACAGAGATCATTATCCATACATTGTTGATATTTCATCCCTAGTTCTAGATAGGGAATAGAATCTGAAAATAAGTAAAATTATTTTTGAAAACAAATAAACAATACTGAAATTTCTATCTAAACTACTGGGTTGGCTACTGTAGGTTTAGTTTGGCTAGCTAAAAATCCCAGAGGTGAAGAACATTCTTTATGCTGTCTGGGGGCAAAAAGGTGCTCATGGAATAAACCAATAAAAGTTTGTTTATAAAGTGTATACTGTTTTCTTATAAACACAGAGCAGCTATATAATACACCCCATTTTTTATCCTAATTACTGAGACATTAACTATAAAGTCTGGAGGGTGAGCTGCATTTAAGGTTTATCCAAAGTAAGTAATCTTCTTCTTAAAAGCTTCAACACATCCAGAAAACTAACCTCAAAAGAGAAATAAATGAAAATTCTAACTGGTCATATGATCAAGATAAATCACAAATGTAATCATAAAATAAATGCATAAGTAAAGGCTCTCGTCTAACCTCTCATCCAACTTCATTCACATATATCAAAGATACCACATCTTTAGCAAAAATAGCAATAAGAAATATGAGTTGTTTACTTATATCACTGTCTTGAAAGCTTCAGGCTCACGTTGTAGCACTATAAGCAAAATCTATGTGTGATCGTGCACTGAGTTAGCTTTTCTTGCCTCATACTTACTGCCCAAAGGACACTGTACGCTGCAGGTCGTGGCCTTAAACACAATACCACCACCAAACGCAGACTAAGTGAGGATCTGCTTACCCCTTTAAGACTGATCTAATTCCTTACATTATCTATGCTGCTGGGCTTGAAGCAATGGTTCCTACTCGGAGGTACTTACCAGAATTTCCTGGGGAACTTTTAAAAAAACACACAATTAAAACAAATTAAATATTCGGTTGGCCAAAAACTTCATTTCGGTTTTCCATAACATCTTATGGAGAAGCCTGAACGAACTTTTTGGCCAGCCCACTAATATCTCAGGGTAGAGACCCACAGTTTTAAAAGCTCCCAGGTGATATTAATGTGTGGCCAGGTAGAGAATTACTCAGGTGAGGTCCAATTATTTGTGTTTTTAAAAAAGCTCCCCAGGTGATTGGAACACTCAGCCTAGCTGGGGTTAAAAGGACCACCTTTTAATCAGAATTTTGAGATGAGCTCTGACACGTTTTTAATCCGTGTATACTTACAATTAATATGGCTACAAAACAGGCTATGGTTGTGTTCCAGTCTCCACTGGCCGTTGCAGAAGCTTTACCAACCAGAACACTGTAGAAAATGAAATCTCCTAATCCAAGTTTTACTCCCCCTAAAAAGGAAAGATTATAAAAATACAGTTTGTCACTCTTAAAAAAAAGAAAGTTTGTCACTCTTTGCTATGACTTCACAATTCAAAACTGTCGCTGCCCCCCGCCCCCCATCCTATGCTGAATGAGAAGTCAGTAAATGATATCATACAAAATTAGGCTTTAGCTACGCTTTCCCTTTCTTTTTTGGTTTTCTATAACAGGAGGTTCAGATGTTATGTGGCTAACTCTGGTGTCTTAACAGTAGATGCTGCTGTTATATAGCAAAAATAATAACAATAAATAGTAATTGTCATCTACTGAATGCCTAGTTTATACCTGCACTTGTTCTAATAAATCCTCACAGAACCCCTATGAGATAGGTATCATCTCCTTTTTTTTGAAAAACAGCTTTACTGAGGTATAATTTATTTCATAAAATGCACCCACTGTAAAATGTACAATTCAATGACTGAAAAAATTGTGCAACCGTCACCACAATCCACCATATTTCCATCACCCCAATTAAGATACCTTGTGTTCACTTACAGTTAATCTCCACTCCCCTCCCAGGCCTTAAGCAACCACTGATCTGCTTTCTAACTCTATAAATCTGCCTTTTCTAGACACTGCACAGAAAGGGACTCATACAATATTAAGTCTTTTGTGACTGGCTTCTTTCATTTAACATAATTTTTTTAAATTGAAGTATAGTTGACATACAGTGTTGTGTTAGTTCCAGGTGTACAACGAAGTGATTCAGAGATATATATATATATATATATATATTTTACAGATTCTTTTCCATTATAGGTTATTACAAGATATTGAAAATAGCTCCCTGTGCTATACAGTAGGTCCTTGTTGTTTATCTACTTTAAATATAGTACTGTATATCTGTTAATCCCAAACTTCTAAATTATCCCCCGTGCCCCACACTTTCCCCTTTGGTAACCATAAGTTTGTTTTCTATGCCTGTGAGTCTATTTCTGTTTTGTATGTAAGTTCATTTGTATCATATTTTAGATTCCACATATAAGTGGTATCATATGATATTTGTCTTTCTCTGTCTGATTTACTTCACTCTGTATGATAATCTCTAGGTCCATCCATGTTGCTGCAAATGGCATTATTTCATTCTTTTATATGGCTGAGTAATATTCCATTGTGTATATACACCACATCTTCTTTATCCATTCTCCTGTCAGTGGACATTTAGATTGCTTCCATGTCTTGGCTATTGTAAATAGTGCTGCTATGAACACTGGGGTGCATGTATCTTTTTGAATTAGAGACTTCGTCTTTTCCAGATATATGCCCAGGAGTGAGGTTGCAGGATCCTATGGTAACTCTATTTTTAGTTTTTTAAGGAACCTCCATACTGTTCTCCATAGTGGCTTGAACCAATTTACATTCCCACCAACAGTGTAGGAGGGTTCCCTTTTCTCCACACCCTCTCCAACATTTATTATTTGTAGACTTTTTGATAATGGTCATTCTGACAGGTGTGAGGTGATACCTCATTGTAGTTTTGATTTGCATTTCTCTAATGATTAGTGATGTTGAGCATCTTTTCATATGCCTGTTGGCCATCTGTATTAACATAACATTTTTTAGGTTTATCCATGACATTGCATGTGTCTGTAGTTTGTTGCTTTTCACTGGTGAATAGTTTTTCATTGTATGGAAATACTATATTTCGTTTATCCATTTACCAGTTGATGGACATTTAGATTATTTTCAGTTTGGGGCTATTATGAATAATGCTGCTAAGAACATCAGTGCACACATCTTTGTGTGGGCAGACTGCTTTCATTTCCATGGGGTAGATCCCTAGGAGTGGAACTGTTGGGTTATATGGTAAGTTTATGTTTAGCCTTTTGAGAAACTGCTAAACTGTTTTCCATACTGGCTGTACCAGTACATTCCCACCAGCAGTGCACAAGGGTTCCAGCTTCTTCAGTCCTCACCAGCACTTGGCATTGCTGTCTTTTTGATTACAGCCATTCTGATTCATGATGTTGAGTATCTTTTCATGTGCTTACTAGCCATTATATCTCTCCTTTGGGGAAATATCTATCCAAAGTGTTACCTTATTTTTTAATTAGGTTATCTTCCTATTACTGAGTTGTAAGCATTCTCTGTATACCCTAACTATAAATCCTTTAACAGGATTTGCAAGGATTTGCAAATATTTTCTCTCAGTTTGTGGCTCCTTTTCCTTTTCTTAATGGTATCTTTTTTTTTTTAATTGTGGTAAAATACACAGTTCAATGGCATTAAGTACATTCATATTGTTGTGCTACCATCACCACCATCCATCCACGGAACTCTTATCACCTTGCAAAACTGAACCTCTGTACCCATGAAACAGTAACTCCTCCTTCCTCTCTCCCTCCAGCCCCTGGAAACCACCATTCCACTCTCCATCTCTGAGTCTGACTGCTCCAGGTACTTCATTTAAGTGGAATCATACAGTATTTGTCTTACTGTGACTGGCTTATTTCACTTAGTATAATGTCCTGGCTCATCCATGCTGCAGCATGTATTGGATTTTCCTTCCTTTTTAAAGCTGAATAATATCCCATTGTATGTAAGCACCACATTTTGTCTATCCATTCATCAGCCAGTGGACACTTAGGTTGCTTCCATCTCATGGCTATCGTGAACAGTGCTATGAACACGGGTATATAAATACCTCTTCTCTCTCTCTCTCTTTTTTTTTTTGGCCTCTCTGTGTGGCTTGTGGGATCTTAGTTCCCCAACCAGGGATCAAACCGGTGCCCCTGGCAGTGAAAGCACGTTGTTCTAACCACTGAACTGCCAGGGAATTCCCTAAATACTTCTTCTCTTAATGGTATCTTTTGAAGTGTGAAAGTTTTCAATTTTGACAAAGTCCGATCTATCAATTTTTTCTTCTATGTATCACTGTTATATTAAGGAACTCTTTGCCCAGCCCAAGGTCATGAAGTTTTTCTCCTACGTTTTCTTCTAGAAGTTTTAGAGTTTTACCACTTACATTTCAGTTTATGATCAATTTGGGGTTAATTTGGGATTGTGTGAATGATGGATAGGGTGAGACAGGGGTTTCCATTCATTCTCTTGCATGTGGATGTTCAATTGTCCCAGCACCATTTGTTGAAAAGACTATATCCTTTTGGCATTGAATTATTTTAGCATCTTTGTAAAAAATCATTGACCATAAATATAAGGCTTTACTTCTGGACTCTCAGTTCTGTTTCTTTGATTTATATGTCTGTCCTTGATTACTATGGCTTTAGAGTAAGTTTTGAAATCAGATAGCTTAAGTCCACCAACTTTTTTCTTCTCTTTCAAAATTGTTTTGGGTATTCTAAGTTCTTTACACTTCCAAAAAATTTTAGGATCAGCTTGTAGAAATTGACAAGCTGATCCTAAAACATACACAGAAATGCACAGGCCCTAGGTTTTCTGTTGTCAAATATTATTTTTAACTTTTCAAGTTCTTTTCAAAATGATAAACAAAACTATGTATTTAAAAATATGCTTTGGGGCTTCCCTGGTGGCGCAGGAGTTGAGAGTCCGCCTGCCGATGCAGGGGTTCGTGCCCCGGTCCGGGAAGATCCCACATGCCACGGAGCGGCTGGGACCGTGAGCCATGGCCACTGAGCCTGCGCGTCCAGGGCCTGTGCTCCGCAACGGGAGAGGCCACAACAGTGAGAGGCCCACATACCGCAAAAAAAAAAAAAAAAAAAAAATGCTTTGGACTTCCCTGCTGGTGCAGTGGTTAAGAATCCGCCTGCCAATGTAGGAGACACGGATTCGAGCCCTGATCTGGGAAGATCCCACATGCCGCGAAGCAACCAAGCCCGTGTGCCACAACTACTCAGCCTGTGCTCTAGAGCCTGCGAGCCACAACTACTGAGCCTGCATGCCACAACTACTGAAGCCTGCAAGCCTAGAGCCTGTGCTCTGCAACAAGAGAAGCCACCACAATGAGAAGCCCGCACACTGCAACCAAGAGTAACCCCGGCTCACCACAACTAGAGAAAGCCCGCGTGCATCAACGAAGACCCAACACAGCCAAAAATAAATAGATAAATTTATTAAAAAAATAAAGTTCCACAATGAACATGTACTGTTTTTTAAAAAATAAATAAATAAAATATGCTTTGACTTGGGGCTCAACAGTACATTAAGCTTTACTATTGGCTTTTACCTTTCTGGTTGTTATTTAAGTATTCCTAACTGAAGTGTGATCCTGATCTTAAAGTTTTGTTGCCTGAGTTACAGAAACTACTTCTGGAAGATAGGTGTTGAGGGCCTTGAGAAGCAGAGTCTGCGGGAGAAAGGGGCAGAGTTCTGATTAATAAGATCTTACTGAGAGGGATTTCCCTGGTGGCGCAGTAGTTAAGAATCCACCTGCCTAAAGCAGAGGTCACAGGTTCGATCCCTGGTCCAGGAAGATGGCACATGACACAGAGCAACTAAGCCCATGCACCACAACTACTGAGCCCACATGCCACAGCTACTGAAGCCCGTGTGCCTAGAGCCCGTGCTCTGCAACAAGAGAAGCCCGCGCACCACAACAAAGAGTAGCCCCTGCTCGCCACAAGTAGAGAAAGCCCGTGCACAGCAACGAAGGCCCAACCCAGCCAAAAATTAAAAAAAATTAAAAAAAAAAGATCTTACTGAGAAACCATTGTTCTTTTTAAACCGTGGAAGCCGGAGCAACGTCTTCCATAGTGGAAAAATTAAACATACAACCCTGAAATCCGATGCTATGAATTACATGGTCAGTTATCCTTTAACTTGCTAACCTTCCCAGACTGATGAATATTATCACCAGTTTCAGTTGTGGAGAAGAGTCCAACTCTACTATTTAGGTACTAGTGTGATCCAGGGCAAGTTTACTAACTTCTTTAATGCTCAAATTCTTCAGCTACAAGATGGGGATTACAGAGCTATTTCACAAGGTTGGTATCAGCGTTAAAAATAATACAGGAAAAGTTCTTGGCACACACAGAGGCTAAACAAATGACAGCCTTAGAAATACTTTTGATTCCAAATAGTAAGTACTATAAGAAAATAACTAAGGACTTCCCTGGTGATGCAGTGGTTAAGAATCCGCCTGCCAATGCAGGGGACACGGATTCAAGCCCTGGTCCGGGAAGATCCAACATGCCGCGGAGCAACTAAGCCCGTGCACCACAACTACTGAGCCTGTGCTCCGCAACAAGAGAAGCCACTGCAATGAGAAGCCCGCACACTGCAACGAAGAGTAGCCCCCACTCTCCGCAACTAGAGAAAGCCCACGCATAGTGACGAAGACCCAGTGCAGCCAGAAATAAATAAAATAAATAAATTAAAAAAAAAGAAACTAACTGAAAGAAACTAAGTTGTTCAGAAAAAAAATGCTATAGAAATGAATTTTTAAAAATAATGCAGAAGAAAAATTTTGCATTTCTCTGATAAGAGATTTGTGTCTAGAGAATACATCAAAAACTATTACAACTCAATAATAAAAAAGGACCCCCAAAATGGGCAATGGATCTGAATAGACAGTTCTCCAAAAAAATATACAAGTGGCCAATAAGCACACAAAAAGATACTCAACATTATTAGCCATCAGAAGAATGCAAATCAAAACCCTGATGACATACCACTTTACACCCACTAGGAATGATTATAATCAAAAAGACAAATAATAACAAGTGTTGGTGAGGCTGTGGAAAAATTGGAACATTCATACACTGCGGCGGGGAATGTAAAATGGTGCAGACACTTTGGAAAACAGTTTGGTAGTTCCTCAAAATGTTAAACATAGAGTTACCATATGACTCAGTAATTCTACTTGTAGGTATATACCTAAGAGAAATAAAACCATGTGTCCACACAGATGTGTACATGAATGTTCATACAACACTATGCATAATAGCTCAAAATGGAAACAATCTAGATGCCCATTAACTGATGAATGGATGATAAATGTGACATATCCGTACAATGGAATATTATTTGGCTATAAAAAGAAACGAAATGCTAATACATGTTACAACATAGAAAAAACCTGAAAACATAATGCTATATGAAAGAAATCAGTACAAAGAACCATATAGTGTATGATTCCATTTATATGAAATGTCCAGAAGAGGCAAATCTATTATGATAGTATATTTGTTGGTGCTGGGGGGAATAGGGGTAATGGGTACAGGGTTTCTTTCTGAGGTAATGAACATATTCTAATATTAGCATGTGGTGATGGTTGCAAAACTATAATAAAAACCATCGTGGACTTCCCCAGTGGCGCAGTGGTTAAGAATACGCTTGCCAGTGCAGGGGACACAGGTTCAAGCCCTGGTCCAGGAAGATCCCACATGCCACGCAGCAACTAAGCCCGTGCACCACAACTGCTGAGCCTGAGCTCTAGAGCCCATGAGCTACAACTACTGAGCCTGCATGCCACAACTACTGAGCCCACGTGCCTAGAGCCTGTGCTCCGCAACAAGAGAGGCCACTGCAATGAGAAGCCTGTGCACCCCTTCTCGCCGCAACTAGAGGAAGCCCGCACACAGCAACAAAGACCCAACACAGCCATAAATAAATAAATAAATAAATAAATAAATAAATAAATTTATTAACAAAAACCATTGCATTGTCCACTTTAAATGGCGGGGAATGAGAGGGATTGAAGAGGTGATGTTAAGGAGTATGGGGTTTCTTTATGGGGTGTTGAAAATGTTCTACAATCAATTGTGGTGATGGTTGAACAATTCTGTGAATATACTAATGTCACCCCTTTAAATGGGTGAATTGTATAGTATGTGAATTATGTCTCAACAGAGGTATCAAAAAATAAAAATAATGTACCAAATCAAGCTTAAAATTATAGCCTCACATTTTTTTCATTCAAAGGCTTATGTTTGTTTAAATAATAATATTATGTCAAATGCTAGTTATATTCTACAGAATTCATTTTAATGGAGAGAGAAATATGGATGTATTTTATTAGCAAAATTAAAAGAGTCAGGAAACAAAGAAGTAACCATCAATTTTTTTTCTTTAGGCACTTACTGAAGCAACAAGTTATATTCCATAACCAGAAGAGCCTGGATGAATCAGTATATAAAACCTAAGAAAAATCATGTTGCTCGGGAATATGTTTTCTTTAAACAGCTTCTTGGATTTATTCAGTAAAGATATGCCATGGCCAAACAACTAAAATCACAGCAATGGAAAGTGCTTAAGTTAGACAAGTATTATCAGTATTCCACTGCCAAGTGCTAATGCTGAGATTGGATGCTAGTTGCTTTACTGCTGTCTAGGTCTCCTATTGTTTTGCTTTGTTTTGGCCACTCTGAAAAATAATTTTAAGTAATGATGGAGTTCCTTTCGTATTAAAAGGGGCATTTGCAGGTCTACCAAACATAAGACATGGTAAAAATAATAAATGATGGTGAATATTTACTTTAATTGTAAGATTTCGCTATAGGACATCTAGCAGAATATATGCCTAGCTTAAATGTAACTATAACACAGTAAAATAATGAATATTTCCTACTATCTTTTTAATAAACAGAAACATATAAAAAACTTCCTGAAATTTATTATTTTGTGTTTTAACTACTAAAACCTCTTCCTCCACTTGAAGAAAATAACAAAATCCATCTCCCACTCTTCCCTTGAGGTTATAGAAAAAGAACCTCTATGAGTTAAATTTCTACTCCTGGAAACAACAGGTTAATTTCACTACTCTGATAAATTTTAAATCTATCAGTAATACACTGAGGCTTGCTATGGGCATGAAGTTTGGAAGAAGTGTAGTTTGAAATTCACTAGAAGACCAACTGCACATTGAATAAACATGTTTTACATTTCTAATTAAAATGTCTCAGTGTTCAGCTTTCTGATTAATTTTTGATTTTTAAAAGGTTGTTCTGGAAGACACATGTGCCTTTACATGTCAAATTCTATTGTAAACTGATACTTTTCTGTAACAACTCTGGTTTAACACACTAATGCAATCAGATATGGTTATGTGTGTTCTGGATGCTAAGATAAGGAAAGAATATCAATTATTAGTTTATATTGGTCCCAGATAAAGAAAATATTAATCTGAAGTTAGAAGGGGCAATACTTGGGTTTTTCTTAAAAAAAAAAAAAGTTAGAGATGAAGAGAAGGACATGAAGAGATGATCAGGAGAGAGAATCTTCAAGTAGGAAAGGCAGTCGTGAAAGAATCACACTGCAGCTATGCTTAACAGCTATATTTCTTTCTTTTGGCTGTATGCATCTTTGAGAAAAGAGGAAAGGAAGAGAAGAGGCAACTAATTACAGTGATAACTTTGAAGGCAGAGAAAACATCAGCAAATGCAAGCTCAAGGCTGGCCATAAAAGGAGGCAACTGTGTCTGGTTTCCCAGAGTGTGAAAGCTGCAGGCTGCAGATGGCTCTAAAATCTGGAAAACTCGCCCAGCACCAAAGTCATGGATCTGCCCAGGTTCTGACCCAGATAAAAGACTAATGGTGAGTTGTAAGAAGTGTTCTGATCAAGCTGAAGGATAAGGTCAAGGTCACAATTAATAGTGATTAGAGAAGCTAAGGAATCTAGTGTCTGTTTCTTTGAAACTACTTAATATTTTCGCTGTAATATTTTAATCAAGTGTTTCACTTTTGTGAAAACGAAAAAATTGAGGGTAACTTAGCTGGGAAATGTGCTAATCTCTTCTTATTCAGTAAATCACCTCTCTAACTAAGAATAAGTAAAGAGATGACTGAGCCCTAACCAGGGGGCTCTACTGGCTAATATCCTAAGAAGCCCCAAGTGCTGACCTGAATCCCAGTGACAGCACACCTTAGACACTGAACAAACTCTTACATTTCTGCAGAGAACCTAAATCCCTTTGATTTTCTTTAAAATTAATAAAATACAGTGCTTGCCGAAAAAGGGCAGTAACAATGTAAAAGGGTGAAGCATTTAAATCCATAGGTCTCTGTGCAGCAAGAGTGAAATATATTAATGAAAATTTTGTAGACATGAAGTCTTATCAGAATAATATTAAATTTTTTTTTTTTTTACCTTATAAAATCAATGCCAAAGATCAGGCTGTAAAGGGATAATTTCAAAAATCTGAGGTGCAGAATTTGGTCCATTAACAAATTTAACTATGAGAAAAGCACCAACTATTATTTCCTACTAAAAGCTGCACTGCTGTTTAGAATTAGACTGTAACACTTTGATTCATTTTATTTTGGCAGAGTTTGATACTGCAGCACCTAAAGGAATCCATGAATTTCCAATGTAGAGAAAGGCACATACTTTCCTCTGGGTCGTCACTGGCCACGATGCTGCTGGAAAGATCCTGTACAGCAGATCGCGACTCAGCCGTCGAGTGATGAGGCCCCAGGCGACTGTCCCTCTGGGCTTCCCACTCTTCGCTGAAGCCGCCATCATCACTCTCTGTCACAGGGTCTTGTGACTCACTTTCTGTGCCTTCAAGAAAAAGTGAACATCACAGTTGTAATATTTAGAAAAATCTCTTAATACCTTTAAGAAAATTACATGGAAACAGTAATTACCTGTCATCGTAACTAGGTGGGTTAGCTGGCTCTTAAACCACAAATCACGGGTTATTTCAATGCCTGTTGGTTGCTTCCCCAACAGCTATTTCTCCCCTTTTTTCCTGAGGGCAGAGTACTGATTTATTTGGGTTTCCACCTCCCACCCATGACTCCGGTGGTAAATCCAGTTCAGTCCAAGCTAAGTGTGGTCATCCTATAATTCCTCTTCCCAATGAAAGCTCTAAAGCTGTGGGGTTGGTACCAGCCAATGTGTAGTGAGACAAAGTCTGTTGGAAATTTGGGGAAAAGTTTTCTCACTCTTTGAGAGAGACGTAAGGAGACACAAACAGCCCCTTTCTTCCCCTGGATGTTGTGTTATCTGGATATGATGCCTGGCACTGCAGTCATCATCTTGTGACCATGAGGAGCAGAGGGCTGAGGACCAGGCTCATATCTAAGGGTAGCAGAGCAGGAAGACGGGAAAGAACCGGGGCCCCTGATAATTATCCAGTCATAAAATTAGCCAGCCGTGCAAATGCCTACACCTCAGGACTTCTGGTCAGGTGAGAGAACATTTCTTCTGATCTTTGCAGCTGGGGCTGCTGGCACTCACTGATCAATGGTACTCACCACTGGCTTTAGTGACTAAGTTATACAAGTAGACCACTATTGGGGGCTGGGAGGATGGGAAAGGAGGGAGTGAATTTTTTTATGGGCTAGTTAGTCATTTTGTTATAATGACTCGGTCTGACTGAAAATTGTGAGTATAACATGATTGTCTCAAGAACCTTCCATACGTCAAAAATAATTAAAATACATAAGTGAAGTTGATAATACTTTTTTCTCATTTATTTTTTATAAAATTAATACATGTTCATATTTATTCATCTATTATGAATAAATGAAGCTTGCATACTTCAGGCCTCTCGCTTGCATGGACATTGTTCTGAAAGGGGCTCTAGCAATTTTGTATTTTTAATCTGCATTGTTTTCTTAACCAGGTCTCCACAAAACCTGAATCTTCCCTGAGCTAGTTTATAAAATCATAAAAGTATACGATTTAGAAATAAAAACATCAGTGCCTGCTCTGCCCTATCCCTCCTCACTCCCGACCCTCACCCTACCTTCAACCCTTTCAGCTGTTTATTTTGGTATTTACCTCCATAATTAATTATAAATAGCACGCTCATAATGCTGTATCTTGATGTTTTTATCTCAGGTGCACTCGGGCAACCTCTGAGTTCTATTACTTTTTTCCTTTACAGACATCCCTCTTGGAATCCTACACCCCCTTGCTCCAAACTAACTTCTAGTTCCTATAACACAGAGGTTTTCAACTGGGGGTAGCACCTCCCTTCCATGGGATGTTTGGAAAAAACTAGGAGGGGGAGTTTTTGGTTATTGCAAACCTCGAAGCTACCCTTGGCATTTAGTGGGTGAGGGGCCAGGAATGCTAAACAATGTGAGGGGAGTCAGCACAATGAAGAACGCCCACCCGAAACACCAACCACACTCCCACTGAGGAACTCTGCAGCTCACCCAGCTCCTCCTCACTTCAAGGTCCTTGCCCATGGTGCTTCCTCTTCTAGAAAGCTCTTCTTCCTCTCTTTGGCTGGCCATCTCCTGTTATCACTTCCCCAGGGAAGTCCTCCTAACTTTCCAGAACAAATGAAATTCTTCCACTATAAACTTTCATAGCAACTTACACTTCTCCTTTGTAGTGCTTATCACAACCTGAATGAATTATTTGTTCAACATGCGTGTCTCCCCAGATAGGCTATAAACTCCACAGGAATGGAACCTCTCGTTCAGAGCTATATCCCCAGTGCCTAACAAATACTGGGCACACAGTCAGGTGCTCAATCAACATTTGTCAAAAGAACAAAATCTTGATGTACCCAAAAGACACTCATACTCACATATATATACATGTATACTCATAGACAACGAATCTTTCAATTTTCTTTAGCTTAACAAGGTTAACACAACAACCAGACCTGGAGCAACTGTTTCCTCTATTTCCCACTTCTCTACTAGGTCTACTGCTGGTCTAATGCCACCCTGTTTTGCTGCCTTGCTCACTGCAGAATGGGCCTAATATCTTTTGGTCCCAAATACGCAAATTCTAAGTTGAAAGCGTCCTCCTTGCAGTTACCCAAATGCTAGAACAGCAGTTTTCTTGGCTCTAGAAAACCTAAACTCTCCCTTTCCTGACAAACAGCAACTCAGTTAAGGCCCTTTTTCTTCTCTGACCAACCTTTATTCCGCCTCTGTTTGTCAGCTTCCTCATAAGGTTAGTCCTTGTTTTTCTTAAAAAAAAAGGTTTCCTTTCTTTTTGACTATTGATATTGTGCTGTTATTCCTCAACTTTTCTAATTATAACTCCTCCTAACTTGTGTTTGCCTTAACATCTTCTGTAGTATCCACAAGTGGGCCTTTCAATCTCCCATCCTAGGTCATCATTCTTACCCTCCTCCAGAAAGTCATGTCCACCTGGAATATTTTATCTTCTCAACATAAACATTATCACAACTCAAATCAAATTACATTTCAGTTACTCTGGACTTGTCAGACAAGAGGTTCTCATTTTTACATGTTTGAAGAGAGTGTTTATTCTACCTTTTTAAAACCATAGCCTCAACTTGAACCTTTCCACACTGGAATTAATGGTGTTTAATGGTAGAAATTCTTAACCTAGGGTGCCCTGGCTGACTGTTGGGCTTGGAGCATGTGAACTCAAATATTTACCTGTGTTTGCTAGGTATTACCACAGCTTCCAGGAGGTTCTCAAAAGAAAGTGGTTAAAAAATCATTGCTTCATAACTCATAAGATGACAATGACCGTGAAAACCAGGAAATTATCAAATAAAAGCCACCTACTTTGTGCATTATAATTGGAGTTTTTGGATACCTTCCTTTGGGCTTCTGGGTCTCCTTCTGCCATATTCACCAACCATACCATTGTTGCTGTTGAGAAAGACAAAAGTCCAGGTAAGGACTGGAAACACAAAAGGAAAGCTCACGAATAGAGAGCAGGCTGTTATTTCTCCACACAAATCACCAATCTTCTTAATGTCAACATAAGAATCCCTAACAATCAGAAGCAAATGCATATTAAAAACTACTGGGACGGGGCTTCCCTAGTGGTGCAGTGCTTAAGAATCCGCCTGCCAATGCAGGAGACACGCGTTCGAGCCCTGGTCCAGGAAGATCCCACATGCTGTGGAGCAACTAAGCCCGCGCGCCACAACTGCTGAAGCCTGTGCGCCTAGAGCCCGTGCTCTGCAACAAGAGAAGCCACCACAGTGAGAAGCCTGCGCACCGCAATGAAGAGCAGCCCCCGCTCGCCGCAACTAGAGAAAGCTCTCACACAGCAACAAAGACCCAATGCAGCCAAAAATAAATAAATAAATTTATTAAAAAAATAAAAACCACAAAAGGTTCTCTTTGATTTTGGCAGATAAAAAAAAATTCTGAAACTGGACATTTACTGTAGCTTTCAAACTGTAGCTGCTATAATACAACTGCTCATTGTTATTTATAATCCCTGAAAAGTAACCAGAAGGAAAATTGTTCAGGCCAGCAAGACTCCACCGAAACAACAGCTCGACTAGTTGAATATCCTAAAACAGTGTGAATTCACTGGTGAAAATTACTTATTGGAACTAAATTAGAGGACAAACTGGGGCTCACAAAGCATCGGATGAATTACTGTAATTCGAAAGATGCAACGAATATGTTCCCTTCATGTTATGTCTTACTTCTGGGATTTTCAATAATGCTAAACTGTGTTATATACAGGGAATAAGAAAAAAAAAAAAGTTAAAAGCAATAAACATGAACGGATGGTCAACTGCCTTTTCTATGTCCTCTCCACAAAAATACATATATATCAATATATCTATATAGCTCTAGATATACACACACATCCTGTCGCATTTTAATTAAGAGGCAATGTGAATACTTTAAAATGGTGCTTCTCTTACATACTGCAGGTAGGATGAAACATGGCGGGGAATTTGGTAACATCTAACAAAACTACATGTACATTTACCCCCGACCCAGCAATAACACTTCTGGAATTTATCCTGAAGATACACCAACAGTAAGACAAAAATACATACAAACACGTGCCATACAGGGTGACAGCAGAAACCAAGCCAGCAGCAACCTGAGTCCAATCCAGTAATGGTAAGCAATTTTAAACAAGATACTTGGCATTTTCTGTTTCTCTGGCATCACTGATTTTACAATTATATCCATTTTCCTAATACTCTAAGGCTTCTTGACTAGCTTATGAAAGAAATACATAACCAAAGAGGATAAAAATCCTGTAATAGCTGCACTTACTCATTCACCATAGCTTTGTAATTCAGAGGTCAGACAAGTTCCATTATATGATAACCTGACTAACTAATCAAAGTGAATATTAGCCAGGTTGGGGATTCACTGTAACTAAATCCAAACCCAATGAAGAGGAAATAGGGCAACCACCGGGTTTACGAATTTCTGTAGTCTTCTTGGCAATGAAGGCAGCAGGTATTTATTTGATTTTCTTTCTTTATGCAAGTATAGAAAGATAAAGCTACAAACTCTTTTAACACTTAATATTAACCATGGAAATCAAGGGTCAGCAAACTTTTTCTGTAAAGGGCCGGATAGTAAATATTGGGGCTTGTGGGTCAACATCTGGCCTCTGTCACATATTCTTCTTTGTTCTTTTCTTTTTCATTAACTCTTTAAAGATGTAAAAACCATTCTTAGCTTTCAGGCCTATACAAAAACAGGCCACGGGCCAGATTTGGCTATGGGCAGTAGTTTGCTAACCCCTGATGTAAATTATCATGAGCAGAATATATATTTGCTGAATGAATTAACATTACTAAAATAATATCTAAAAAACCCGCTTTCCAATCTTTCAACTTAACACCAAACATCTTAGATTAATAGAAAAATATGCGAATTAAAAATTAACAATCTAAAAACTTCCCAAACTGATATGAAATCAGAGAAAAACTTTACATAATGGTCAACCTCAAGGAACTGTTATCTTTGTTTTCTGAAAAGCTACCAAAGAGTAGGTGTACATTCTTCCTGTCCAAACAAGGGAGAAAACAAACAAAAATGCTCACATGTTTCCTGAGGGTAAGACCCTTTTGCAAACTGAATACTCTTAACTGGGGAGTATACAAATGCATCAAAGGATTGTATTTTTAAAGAACAAATAACTGAGAGGACTGACTTAAAAACTTTTCATATTAATGTTTATATCCATTTCAGGGGGAAAGAACTGATTAATATTGCTGTTTTTTGTATATTCTACTTGAAAAAAAACCTGTCAAACTCAATGATTTATGAAATGCTCACTAAAGATTCAGTATTTCATGAGAACAGATACTTTCTTGAACCTATTTCATCTACACAGGAGGTAAAGTTTTATGCTTGTATTTTCCCATATGTGTGGAATTACTGCAAAAAAATCTCAATATTGATTGTTATACAGACTTGAGTTTTTAAAAATTCATATTATATACAAATGATTTTTTTAAAAACAGTAAATCCTTTTTCTGAGTATAAAATTAACATACATGCTTAACGTTGTGGCAGACTGAAAGATCCTTTCTTCACCCCTCCTGCACCCACACTCTTGCCATGGTCTCGCTGAGATTGGAATGCAGTTTTCCTCTTCCTGACCAGGGACTCAGCTATGTGACTTGCTTCAACCAATGGCACATGGACAGAGATGACAGTGTGCTAATACTTAACAGGACTGCTGCCCTCTTGTTTCTCCAGATACAAGAACATCTTCAGTTAACCCACTGGCCCAAGGAGGACAGGGAACATGTGGAGCAGAGGTACCACAGCCAAGTCTGATCAGCTGAGTCAACTGACCCGCAGGTGCAGGAGTGATGGTGACTGATAATTATTTTTAAGGCATTAAGTTTTTTTTTTTTTTTTTAATAAATTTATTTATTTATTTTTGGCTGCGTTGGGTCTTCTTTGCTGCATGCAGGCTTTCACTAGTTGTGGCGAGTGGGGGCTACTCTTCGTTGCGGTGCTTGAGCTTCTCACTGCGGTGGCTTCTCTTGTTGCGGAGCACGGGCTCTAGGCACACGGGCTACAGTAGTTGTGGCGCACGGGCTTAGCTGTTCCACGGCATGTGGGATCTTCCTGGATCAGGGCTCGAACCCGTGTCCCCTGCAGTAGCAGGCGGATTCTTAACCACTGCACCACCAGGGAAGTCCCCTAAGGCATTAAGTTGTGAGGTGGTTTGTTACACAGCATTATCGTGGTACTAACAATAGATACAATGGTAGAAAAATGTAAAATCCTAAAACTAAGAAAAAATTTAAAACTCACAATCCCTTCACTTTGACATCCACAATTAAAAAATATAGAGTACAACAGGGACTTCAAGCAAGTTCACAAGAAAGACTGAGGTGAACTAACATGTGCTCCCAACTTGACCTCTCTCTACGTTCCACTATCTTCTGCTTTTCTGTCTTTTCCTTCCTTCCGGGTCTTTCACTATTCTCATCTAATTCCTCTTACTGAACTCTTAGAGCTATTTCTACCTGCTTTGTTTATTACTTTACTCCAGTAATTACTTCTTTTTGCTGGTCTCTTCAAAGCCTTTCTCCACTGGCTCCTTTCCCTCAACCTTCTCTCTCCTGGAACCATCTTTCCTCATACCTGTTCTTTTCTCAAGTCACCACTGCTCTGCCTGTGAACTAGTAGGTGATACTTACCTCTCCTTCTTCATCACCCAGTCTCTGTCCACTGTATCACTTCCACTGCCAGTGCCAGCAAAACCCAGACAGACACACACAGACGCACACTTTCCGTCCTTTGGAATACTGCTTCTGGTCCTATCATTCTACTGAAATTGCTCTCTTAAATGTCACTAAAGATGTCTAAAGCACCAAATTCTATATGGTTTACTTAGTCCTCATCATCCTTCACTTCTTTATAGCATCTGACATTCTCTCCTTCTTGAAACTCTGCTTTTTCAATAACTCAACAGATAAATAGGCCAAAAGTCCACAAGGATATATATCACACTGATAATACTGGTAAGTAACTGCTTGGTAAAGTATTAAGATTGGGGATGACAGTTACAATGAAATTTAACTTTATCTGTAATTCAAAAAGTTTTTCAATGATAAAGTATTAATGTATTACTTGTATAATTAAAAATTAATTCTAAAAATATGGAAAAATACAATACCAAGCCAGTCATAAAACAAGAAATTTAAACATGCAGCTAAAAAAATATATTAAAAAGTCCAAATAATTATTAATAGTTATTACTTACTATTAACTAATAGTTATTAGTCAATAAGCCAAGATGAAAACTAAAACAAGATGTTGTCTATTAGTTTCCCATACACATATACAAACAAGTGATAATGAAGGTGTTAGTTAATTAGGACCTTCACACTACTGAAGGGAATATAAATTGGTATAGCCTTTTTTTTTTTTTGTGGTATGCGGGCCTCTCACTGCTGTGGCCTCTCCCATTGCAGAGCACAGGCTCCAGACGCGCAGGTCCAGCAGCCACGGCCCATGGGCCCAGCCGTTCCGCAGCACGTGGGATCCTCCCGGACCGGGGCACAAACCCGTGTCCCCTGCATCGGCAGGCGGCCTCCCAACCACTGCGCCACCAGGGAAGCCCTGGTATAGCCTTTTGAGGAGGCAATCTGGCACTATCTATCAAAATTTAAAGGCACACATCCTTTGACTTAGCAATTCCATTTCTATGAATGTATCTGTACAACAATATTCACAAATTCATAAATGTTCTCTGCAAGCATTGTTTGTAATGGGAAATGATCAATAAAGATACCCTTTATTTAATATCTATATAAGACAAAACTATGCAGACATTTCATGTACTGATATGAAAAAACAGTCATGCTACTGCTAAGTGAAAAATGCTGGTTTTCCCAATTTTCTGATATTTTCTTATGTTCCATTTACTATTTTCTCTTCATTTCTCACTCTCTAAACATAGTAGTTGACAAAGATCTACTCCTGGTGTCCTCTTCTCTCCTCCTTTGATTTGAATCACTCATCCACTCCCACAGCTGCAACTGTCACCTCCATGCTGATGTTCTTCAATTCTGCATCTCTATTATCAACCTTTTCCTTTGCACTGGTACTTCATTTCTAAACTCCTGCCGGAAATTTCTACCTGGATGGCTCACAGGTCCTGCCAAGAAAATTAGATATGGGCTACAGGCAACACTACACAGGATTTCTCAAATAAGAAAAACCTCTCTTCTTTATCATCCTCCCTTTAAGCTTTAAACTTCTCTCACTCGTCACTAAAAATGACTGAAACTACCTCCAAAAGCTCTCATCAAGGCCTTTCCCTTGACTGCCATTACCTATCCCATAATTCAGACTCTCATTACTTTCCACCTAGATCATGGCAATATCTGTTTAGTTATGCTTCCCGTTCTCTCTCCCTCCCGTTCACCTTGCACAATGCTGCAAGCTTACAAAGGCACAGCTCTGATCACATTAGACTTCTGTTAAGTACCTTCTGTGATTCCCAAGTGATCATGAATAGAATACAGAGATCTAAACCAGTCCCTCAAAGCTATCCGTGATCTTGCCCTGAGTGCCTTTCCAAACCCATCTCCTAGTACTCTCCCTATTTTGTACTCCATGTTCTAGTCAACTGGAACACTTGAAATTTGAAGAAGATGCCCCACACTTATGCCTCCAAGCCATTCTTTGTGACAAGCCCACTTTTTAAAAAAAAAATTTATTTGGCTGCATTGGGTCTTTGTTGCTGCGCGGGCTTCACTAGTTGTGGCGCACAGGCTCAGTAGTTGTGGCACAGGGGCTTAGTTGCTCCGTGGCATGTGGGATCTTCCCGGATCAGGGATCGAACCCGTGTCCCCTGCACTGGCAGGCGGATTCTTAACCACTGCGCCATCAGGGAAGTCCCCAAGCCCACTTTTGGAAATGACTCTTCCATCTGCGCTTGCTGAAATCCTACCCACCCTTTGAAGGTTCAATCCAAATGCTGTCTCTTCCATGAAGCCTTTCTCTGATTCCCTATTTAGATTTTCCCTGTTTTGAGCTCTTTCTGCATTTTGCATTCCTTCTGAATAATCGGATAACAGCCTGCCTCAAATGTTGTTTATATACTTGTCTTATCTCACTTCTAAATTGTAAGCAAGGGAATTCCCTGGCGGTCCAGTGGTTACGACTCTTGAGTTTTCACTGCTGAGGGCTTGGGTTCGATTCCTGGTCGGGGAACTAAGATCTCACATGCCGTGCAGCACAGCCAAAAAAAAAAAATGTAAGCAAATGCACTCTGAGGGAAAGCAAAGTATCTTAATCATCTTTCTTTTTTTTTAATTTAGTTTTTGGCCATGCCATGGCAGGTGGGATCTTAGTTCCCCAACCAGGCCCCCTGCATTGGAAGCATGGAGTCTTAACCACTGGACAGCCAGGGAAGTCCCTCTTAATCATCTTCATATCCTCCACAGTACTCTGTGGGAGCAGATCAGGTCAATGATGAATAAATAGTTACTGAATGATTAGGAAGTGTATGACTCTAAAACCAAAAAAAGGGCAAACACATTCTGAAGGAAAAGTACAATTCTTTCAACATGCTAGTGCAAGATCCACCTACAATATATGTGTATAACAAGTACTCAATAGTTCTTGATTAATAAGATTTTAAATGAGAATACTGGCTCCTCAATCTCTAAATATTTCTTCTATCTCCACACATACTGAAAACTCTCTGGAACCAATGTCAGGAAGAAGATAATAATTTGCAAGGAAACAGATCTGCAGCATTTCCATCAATGCTATGCATTTAAGGTGAGAAAAAGTACCACGATAATGATCATAATTACATGTGTTTGAATCTCTGTAAATTCTAAGCTGTTCACTAACTTAACATCATTCTGAAATACTTACAAGAGTAAATAAGAGCCGGAAAGAGAGTTTCATTCCTCTCCTGAGCTGTTTCAACCAGCATACGAAGTGGGCCTTTTGGACACAAAACAGCCACTAAATCTAGAAAAAGGAAAATAGAAAAGACATCTGAAAAATGTATTGGCTAAACTTGTAAATGGGTGTGTGAGGGAGGAATTAACCAATTAAAAAGGTTTAATTTTTTTTTACACAGAAAGATGTTGAATTAATATGAAATTAACAGCAGGTAAGCTGATGGGGGAGGCGGATGGAGACAATCTAAACAAAATACACAAAACTACACAGAGACCTGTGCAAACTTCATTTTGGTTTGACTGCTATTTGGTTAGTTTACAGTGTATCATCGTTGGGTTCTTGGAATAAGTCTTCTCAGTTTGAAGAGAAGAGGCAGAAATAATGACAAGACAGAATTATTCTAGAGCAGTTGTCAATTTCCAAAGCAGAAACAAGGACAAGCCATTTCCAAACAAAACATACCTATGAGCCACAAACTGAAGGTTTACTTTAGGAGGGGATTTAATAGAGGGGATTTGACTTAACTTTTCAAAATATGAAGAACAGAGTAGAAGAGATTCATCTTCTCCCCTTTTTGAAAACAGTATATGTACTATTTAGGGATACTTGAAATAAGAGGGCAGTAAATTCAAACAAAATAACTAATAAACCTTTGCATGAGTTTAGCATTTCTTTAGCTCTCCTGTCAAAAGCACTTCACAAATATTTAGGTCTCAGAATACATGTGGTGCTGAAAAGTGTCTTATTTTACGAAAACAGCAACTCGGAGGAGGAAGCAATATGCATAAATTATTCTTGATTCTACCACCATCTGTCTCCAATAACTGCAGTTTTTCTTACATTTGCTATGTCGTGAAAATTCAGAGTATAGAAATACAGAAAATAATTTCAAACATTTAATAATGGGAAACAGATATAGGTAAATTTGTAAAGGAAGATTCGATAGCTTGTGTTGACATTACTATCATTCAGATGCATTTAAGTAAAAAACCTCACACCTGCAAGTGGTCATGTCTTCTTGTACACTACTACTACTACTACTACTACTACTACTACTACTACTACAACAACACACACACACACACACACACACACACACACACACACACAAGAAATCTCTACTCTCACTGCTTCCATTTTGATTTGTTTGGGATGAGAAAAGGGAAATTTGCCGTGCTCTGAAATAATGAGATTTCTAACCTGTTTCAACCTGCGATGTCCTGTAACTATCTTGGTTTTATGACACACTACTCCTTATAGAATTGCTAAATGATAAACCCTTATTTTTTAGAGCAATTAAAGTGAATTAAAATTAATTTTGTTTTGAAATTCTTAGAACAATCTTTGTGACATCTTCAGATCTTATGGAAATGGAGTTAAGAATCATTACTCTAAATATTGGGCACAAAAGTCTTTTATTTTAAAGGAACTCAAAGGTCTGTGGAGATAATTTGCATATGTATGGAAGAAACAGAGGGTTGATGGGAGAAACAGTGTAATGTAGTAGAAAGAATATGGGACTTAGGACTCATATGCTAGATCAAATGGTGTTAAGCTTGGGCAAATACTTTACCTCTACAAACTTCAGGTTCTTAGCAGTAAAACAAGAATAACTGCCTTGCTTACTTCACAGGATTATACATTTTAAAGAAACAGCTAATATTTACTGATAGATACCGTTATACGTGGGTACTGTACATATTGTTTAATTTAATCTTCATAATAACTAAGACTCGGGGGTTGAGCAATGTGTCTGTGGCCACATACCCAATAAATGATAGGAGTAGAAGAGTCTGGATTTGAATCCAGGCAGTCTGTCTCCAGAACTGGCTTTTTTTTTTAATATCAAAAATGGAATCAGACTCTTTATTATGATTCAACCCTGATGTTTTCAAGTTTTAACTTGCTCTAGTATGTCATAATGGTGCCTTGTGAGGCCTGTAGTGTGAGACTGTATGGTGGTGAAAGTTCCACTGCACACCTTGTTCAAGAGCCCAGCATTGTATATTTAGAAGTGAAATAGTCACTGTAACAATATCTGGAACTCCAAAGTGGATAAAGTGAGGAGGCCTGTATTGTGGGTTTAATACGTACTGAGACGTGTATAACTTTGATTTCTATTTTTGGTATCTGTGAGGCAAGAGATTCTCAGTTATTTTCCCTAAAGAGGGAAAACTTGGATAAGTAATTGCTGTTGCTACCACTGGCAAAATCAGGTGGCTAGACCACTTGCAATGTCCCAAGGGTCTGTAAAAATGCACAGATGGAGCCAACTGTTGGCCAGATTAAGACGACTGCCTGAAGTTCAGCTAATTTTGCTGACCCTTGGATCCCATTCTTTGATCAAGGATGCTTGGATTAAGCAATGAAAAGCAGAGCTCTCCAAGTGAGCTCCTTCACATGTAGTTTTGATACTGTCCATAAAGTGTACAAACTCCCACTGCTGTTTGTTCACTCATTTGATCCCAAAGGGCTCCCGTGGTAGCCAGGGGTCCAAGAGAGGGGTGACCTCCTCTAGCACCTTGTCAACTGGCAAGGGACTGAGGAAAGAAGAGTCCACCCTCTCCTATGGGTGAGATACTCCAGGGGGCCCAGACTCAGCTCTATCATATGGCTAACATTTCTGTCTTAGCAAGGAGGCCCTGGTGGCTGTGCTGAGCTTGTAGAATGCTGCCTCCATGATATGGAGATAAGGAGCAGATGGATTTGGAGCTTCACAGGTTCAGGGCCTGTGAAAACCTGTTTCCAGGAGAGCTCGGTATGTAGTCAGAAATGGTCATTCTAAACGTGTACAGCATGGGACTGAAAAGTGTAGTTCCTCACACCAGAGATCCGTGGGCAACTTATGATCATAGTGAGTGATCCAGATATTTCAGGAGGTATGAGAAGACGTTGCTAAAGCCTCTAAAGTGGGAGAAGGGACACTAACGGAAGTAACTACTGTATTATAATTTGGACAGATTCTAGAACCTTATGCTGTAGGAGGTCCCCATTCAAGGTGGGCCAATTTGTAACAGTATAAATAGGCTTAAGTAAAATTTGTAAATGAAGAGTATATTGCCTCCAGATCCCCAAAGGGCCTAAAACATAGTGGGCTTGTTTTAACATCATGGGCACAGAGAGGGTCAGCTGCTATTTCTTGACAGTGCCAGAGATGCAGAAGCCCTCAGCTTACCAAGTAACTTTCAGGAATTTAACTGGGGTGGCAGAGCCTTGTACTATGTACAGGGAAATGCCACCTCCCTTTTGAGCTCTATTGTGAATATCTGTATGTCCTCACCAAGTAGGTCCAGTGAATTTATTCAGAGGATGATATCATCAGTGTAATGTTGTATCTGTGCTCCTGGACAAAGGTGGATGTGGTTAAGATCCAGCCTGCAAAGATTTTGTGCAACAGTAGTAGGGCTGCTAAAGTACCTGAGTCACTAGGTAAAGATATAATGTGTCCCTTTGAAGGAGAAAGCAAACTGTGGCTGTCGAAAAAGGCATGGAACAGAAGAACATATTGATAAAATCTCTGACTGCAAAGTATTAACCAGCTGCTGACTGGATGGAGCGCAGAACTGGCATTCTTGATCGCAGCTGTGCAATGAAAAGATGAGTACTTTGCAAACCATCAAATACTATACAACCTAAGGTCACTATGAAAAGTTCGTCACAAAGAGTATATGACTTTTACAGTTCTGTGACTGACTGCTCAAATATGAGAACAGAGCCAATCGAATTCTATTTCCACTGATGTTTTATTCATCAATCAAGGGGGAATGATGAGGTTTTCTACTACAGGTCACCTGACATTTTAGTAAGCATTTGAATAGGGATGAAAGAACACTGCAGTTATCATACAGAGACCACAAATTGACCTCTGCAAGCAGATCTCTTTTTGGCTTTTATGCAAAGTGAGAGTTGCAGAGTTCACATCTTGGTTATTCATGGCTAAGGTATATTCTGACTTTTCAGGACCCATGTCACATGGGTTGCTAATAAATATGAAGCTCACACTGCCCAAATAAGTTTTACCTTTAAAGAGTAATTCTACCCAAGTTGCCTTATAAAAAGTAGTTAACTTAATTTTTGTATTAAAAATTAGTTGAGCATTTTGTGTCAAGCACTCTGCTAGTGCTTTCCAACAAATATTCTGAGAAGCATTATTCCCATTTTCCAAATGAGGAAACTGAAGCTCGAAGGGCCCGAATCACCTTCATAAAGTCATGAAGGCTATCAGTGGTAGCGATGGGATTTGAATCTAAGTCTTAGGACCAGCAGTCTATGGATCCTTCCACTAACTCATCACTGAGTTAAACTGGGGGAGATTAATAAAACATTTTTAAAGAACTTAACCTCAAAAAATTTGAAATCTTTATATGAAAAAGATAGTAGAGTTAACTGATTATTTACTGAAAAGCTATGGGACATTACTGTTGTCATTTTCCCTAAGTCAAGATAACTAGAAGAGGAAGGAAAACACACCAGGAGGTATTTCTGTGATGAACAAAATGTCAGTCTTGGGTTTTACCATATACTGAAATCACAGCCAAGATGAGCCACGCGGTCCATTCTGGGAGGTACTTGATAAATACCAGGGCCATGAGGGCACTGATCATAATGAGATATGCCTGCTGGAGTCTCAGTGGACCTTTCCAGTGAATGGCAATCATTCCCACCACACCAAAATTCCAGATCAGGAGTGCAACTGTAATGTAGTCCATGGCGACATTATAGGTTTTAAACACTTCCCTGAAAAAAATTAAACAGATATCTAAAAAGATTTGCATACAATAAGTTTCATCAAAACATTTTTTAGAACTATGGTTTTAACATAGATATTCATTAGATATTCACATCCCAGCTTCACACTTTTACCATATCTTTCTTTAAAAATGCACTTTTTTCCTCAAGTTGAGCTTATTTTAACAGAAAACTCTGTATCAGTCATATAAATGGGAAACCAGTATCACAGGCCACAGCTGTAAAAATAAGTACAAAAACTAAAAAAAAAGGCCATATAACACCTAAAATGCTATTCTATACTTTGGGAAATGCTTGTTTGAAGTATCTGAAATTGGAAAAAATTAAACATACAAAATAAATTTTAGAGCTTAGGACATAAGGTGTTATTTTCATAAAATTTAGTGCAGCCATTAAATATATATGTTTTATACACATGCACACAAACATGGGATATAGGCATGATATATTGTTGCCTGAAAAAAAAATATGATCTCATTTACATGAAATAGTGTGTGAGATGAGAAGAGAGAGCAAGAGATCGATGTAGTAGTTCCTGAAAAGATGCAGGACTTATCTTTAGATGATGGGAGTTTGGAATTTTTAAAACTTTTCTTCTTTTCTTTCTTTCTTTTTTTTTTCACAATGAATGAATGAATGAATGAATGACTTTTTATAATGAAGAAAATAGTATTTTAATTTTGGGAGGGGGAATTCCATCTTAAAATAAAGAGATACAAATATAGAAGATGGGTAACTGAGGAGAAAGAAAGCACTCGTTTATTTAAGCACAAACTTTGGTTTCTGGAGACTATCCAGAAAGGTGATCTTTCCATTTTGAAATTTCAAAATAAATGTTGAAATTTCTGGATGATGTAGCTATTTGTATTAAGCATTTCAGATAGCCCAGCACTCAAAACAAAAAACCCCCAAAACTCCAAACGATTGTTATCTTTAGCTAGGTAATACATGCCTAAAATGTAAAATTCCCAACATATACTGTGAAAAGTTTCCCCCCAAACCTTGTCTCTCTCTCCAAAGGAAAGCACTATTATTAACTTCATATGCATCCTTCCAGAGAGTGTCCATACATATCATAAATATACTTCTTTACCGCATACAAATGATAGCATACACATTGTTCTAAACCAGGGTTTTTTCTCTTAATGATATTCCTGGAGAACTTTCCACATTAGTATACTAGAGTACCTCATTCTTTTCAATGGCTTTATTGTATGGATGTACCATAATTTATTTAACCAGTTTTCTACTGATGGATACTTAGACTGATTCCATTCTTTTGCTATCAGAAACAATGCTGCAATGATTATCCCTACAGATTACTAGGTTCAGGACATATTCATATAAAACTTTAATGGATATGCCGAACTGCTCTTAATCAAAGTTTTACACCAATGTGTGCATGTTTATTTTCCTGCAACCTTGCCAAATTAGAACATTTATTAAACTATTTAATCCTTGTTAACCTAATGTACAGCTTTAATTAGCATTAATTTTATAAGGAGGGTGTGCATATTTTCATATATTTAAAAGTAACTTGTCTTTCTCTTTCTGTTGACTATTTTTTCATATCCTTCGCCCATTTTTTTTCTGTTAGGTTGTTGTTGATCTTATTGCCATGTAGAGGTTTATATATAAAGTAAATTAGCCTTTGTCTATAAAATGAGTTGAAAACACACTTAGCAGTTGGTCATTCATCTTCTGATTTTTTTCATGGTGTGGCTGGTTGGCTTGATTTTTGGGTTTTGTGTGAATGTGTGTGTGTGTGTATATATATATGTGTATATATTTATATATAAAACATTAGATTTAAGGAAGGACCTTTTAAGTTACATAATTAAATATACTTAAATTCCCCATCCCCCATGGTTTTCTCTAGTCCTTTTACGGTTTTACTTTCAGATTTAAATTTTTAATCCATTGGAATTTATCCTGGTATAGATATAAAGAAGAAATTCAAAATTTTCCTCTGGATGACTACCCAATTATCTCAACACCAATTACTAAATAATCCATTTACAGCCTACTGTTTCTATACTACCTTTATCATAAATTAAATTCCTTTATATATTTGAGCATTTTTTTAAGTCCTTCTAATCTTTTCTACTGATTATCTGTTTATAGTGCAGGTGTCACTATTTTAATTATTATAGTTTTATAATTTTTTTTGTTTTGTTTTTTGTTTTAAGTTATTTATTTATTTATTTATTTATGGTTGTGTTGGCTCTTCGTTGCTGCGCATGGGCTTTCTCTAGTTGTGGCGAGCGGGGGCTACTCTTCGTTGCAGTGCACGGGCATTGCGGTGGCTTCTCTTGTTGCAGAGCACGGGCTCTAGGCGCATGGGCTTGGTTGCTCCACGGCATGTGGGATCTTCCCGGACCAGGGCTCGAACCCATGTCCCCTGCATTGGCAGGCAGATTCTTAACCACTGTGCCACCAGGGAAGTCTCTAGTTTTATAATTTTGTATCAGGTAGGAGTAGTATCCCTCAGTTTTCTTCTTTTTTACGATTCTTGGAGCTTAGGACATAAGGTGTTATTTTCATATATTTAAAAGTAAAATTAATTTTGTTTTGAAATTCTTAGAACAATCTTTGTGACATCTTCAGATCTTATGGAAATGGAGTTAAGAATCATTACTCTAAATACTGGGCACAAAAGTCTTTTATTTTAAAGGAACTCAAAGGTCTGTGGAGATAATTTGCATATGTATGGAAGAAACAGAGGGTTGATGGGAGAAACAGTGTAATGTAGTAGAAAGAATATGGGACTTAGGACTCATATTCTAGATCAAATGGTGTTAAGCTTGGGCAAATACTTTACCTCTACAAACTTCAGATTCTTAGCAGTAAAACAAGAATAACTGCCTTGCTTACTTCACAGGATTATACATTTTAAAGAAACAGCTAATATTTACTGATAGATACCGTTATACAGTGGTTTACGACCTGTATTCTGCCACTGGGGCTGACAGAAAGACAAGGCGGGCAAATCTCTGAGCCTCTATTCTCTTCAACAGAGCAGCTCCACTTTTTTCTATTTTATATGTGAAGTTCTCATGTAAGATTTCATTTGAGAGGCGAAAGACTAACTGATGAAATAATATAAAAGTTTAAAAATCAATTCATGTTTATACACATGCTTGAAATGCTTTAACATTCTGATTCAAAGATTATTACTAGAAGTAAAGAATACAGTAAATTCTTTACTAAAAAGACTTAGAATTAACTGTAGTCTTGAGTTCTTTCAGTTCTACTTATTATAAACAAGGTTCAACAAAAGAATATCCCTATCGATAATATTAACTAGTTGTATATATACCAAGTATGGCCTATACATGGAAACAATTATAATTTAAGAATAATTCATCAACAAAGTACATTTCTTTAAGTGACAAGTTATAGAGCCCAAATAAAGTTAATTTCTGAAAAACAGACCAAATATTTCACTACTTACCCCAAGTAAATGAATGAGAAAAAGAACAGCAACAATAGGGATGAAATAATAAGCCAGGCATGGATGACCTAGAAAAGAGTTTCAGTATAATTAACAGATCCCATAACCCTAAAAAAAATCCAAATTTCTTACTTCAAAAATTGTATACTACTTCTGTATATGTTATGATTTTCAAATGGCAAAACACAAGCAGCTTTGGGATCAGTGAATACCTATAACAGAACTCTTTGGTGCTGAACTACTCATAATATAAATAGAAATTTCACCAAAATACATGTAGACCTTTGTTCCTTTAGAAATAGGTAAAATTTTAAAAAGAAAAGAATACATTAAAAAAACCAAATTATTGAAGACAACCTATGGGACTTCCCTGGTGGCGCAGTGGTTAAAAATCCGCCTACCAATGCAGGGGACACAGGTTCGAGCCCTGGTCCGGGAAGATCCCACATGCCGTGGAGCAACTAAGCCCCTGCACCACAACTACTGAGCCTGCGCTCTAGGGCCCGTGAGTCACAACTACTGAGCCCGCGTGCCACAACTACCAAAGCCCGTGCACCTTGAACTCATGGTCTGCAACAAGAGAAGCCACCACAATAAGATGCCAGCGCACAGCAATGAAGAATAGCCCCCGCTCGCCACAACTAGAGAAAGCCCGCAAGCAGTAATGAAGACCCAACGCAGCCAAAATAAATAAATAAATAAATAAATAAAATTTTAAGGGTTATTGTGTTAAAAAAAACAAGACAAAGACAACCTACGGAATGGGAGAAAATATTTGCAAATGATATGACTGACAAGGGGTTAATATCCAAAATATATGAACAAACCAAAAAACTCAATGTCAAAAAACAAACAACCCAATCAAAAAATGGGCAGAAGGCCTAAAGAGACATTTTTCCAAAGAATACATACACACGGACAACAGGCACATGAAAAGATGCTCAATATTGTTAATTATTAGAGAAATGCAAATCAAAACGAGTTATCACCTCATACTTGTCAGAATAGCTATCATCAAAATGTCCACAAATAACAAGTATTGGTGAGGATGTGGAGAAAAGGGAACTTTTGTACCCTGTTGGTGGGAATGTAAATTTGTGCAGTCACTGTGGAAACCAGTATGGAGGTTCCTCAAAAAACTAAAAATAAAACTACCATATATTCCAGCAATTCCACTCCTGGGTATGTATCCAAGAAAAACAAAAACACTAATTTGAAAAGATACATGCACCCCTATGTTCATAGCAGCACTATTTACAACAGGCAAGATATGGAAGCTACTCAAATGTCCATCAACAGAAGAATGGATAAATAAGATGTGTACACACACACACACACACACACACACAGGAATATTATTCAGCCTTATAAAAGAATAAAATTCTTCCATTTGCAGCAATGTGGATGGACCTAGAGAGTATTAGGCTTAGTGAAGTAAGTCAGACAGAGAAAGACAAATACTGTATGATACCACTTATATGTGGAATCTAAAAAGTAATACAAATAAATGTACATGTAAAACAGAAACAGATGCACAGATATAGAAAACAGACTAGTGGTTACCAAAGGGGAATGGGAAGTGAGGGGTACAAATTAGAGGTATGCCAATGTTCACTGCAGCACTATTTACAATAGCCAGGACATGGAAGCAACCTAAATGTCCATCAACAGGCGAATGGATAAAGAAGATGTGGTACATACATACAATGGAATATTACTCAGCCATAAAAAAGAACAAAATAATGCCACTTGCAGCAACATGGATGGACCTAGAGATTGTCATACTGAGTGAAGTCAGACACAGAAAGACAAATATCATATGATATTGCTTATATGTGGAATCTAAAAATAAGAGTACAAATGAGCTTATTTACAAAACAGACGTAGACTCATAGATGTAGAAAACAAACTTACGGTTACCAGGGGATAAGGGTGGGGAGGGAAAAACTGGGAGAGTGGAATGGACATATACACACTACTATATATAAGATAGATAACTAATAAGAACCTGCTGTATAGCACAGTGGACTCTACTCAATACTCTGTAATGGCCTATATGGGAAAGAATCTGGAAAAAAAAAAAAGAGTGTATATATATAGACATATAACTGATTCACTTTGCTGAACTCCTGAAACCAACACAACATTGTAAATCAACTATACTCCAATAAAAATAAAAAAACAGAAACAAATAAGGGGTATGGGATTAGGAGGTACAAACCACTATGTATAAAATAGATAAGCAACAAGAATATATTTTATAGCACATGGAATTATAGCCATTATCTTGTAATAACTTTTTTTTTTTTTTTTTTTTTTTTGCTGTATGCGGGCCTCTCACTGTTGTGGCCTCTCCCGTTGTGGAGCACAGGCTCCGGACGCGCAGGCTCAGCGGCCATGGCTCACGGGCCCAGCCGCTCCGCCGCATGTGGGATCTTCCTGGACCGGGGCACAAACCCGTGTCCCCTGCATCGGCAGGCAGACTCTCAACCACTGTGCCACCAGGGAAGCCCTGTAATAACTTTTAATGGAGTATAATCTGTAAAAATAACGAATCACTATGCTGTATACCTGAAACTAATATAATACTGTAAATTAACTATACTTCGATTAAAAAAAATTATCAACAGAGTCAACAGTTAACATTTAAACTTTAAAGCAGCAATATTTTCAATGGAGGAATTTTGATGTATTTCTTATATAAACAATAAATTAATTGATAAATAATTGATAATAAATTGATAAAATAATTGATAAATCAAATTCAATAAAATTGAAAATCAGATATTCAGTTAAGTGACCTATGCACACATATTTTAACTGTACAGAGAAAACAGGTCGTCTAAATTACATAACCATTTGATAAAAGAATATTCTGAGGTTTCAATAAGTATTATTGAATCTGAGGTTTCAATAAGTATTGCTATGCTATGTTTATTTTACTTGGTTCATTAATAAGTTAATACTTATATGTCAGTCCATTAATATTATGCAGAATTCATATAGAACTATATAAATATTAGTCATTATTACTCATGTACAGCTTATTAATATGAGAAATAGAAACAGAACCTGATTTTTAATTAATTAAATAACTAATTTCTTTGGCCACGCCATGTGGCATGCGGGATCTGAGTTCCCCGATGAGGGGTCGAACCCGTGCCTCCTGCAGTGGAAGCGTGGAGTCTTAACCACTAGACCGCCAGGGAAGTCCCCACAACTTGATTTTTATAATCTATTACACACGATAAAAAAAATTATGGTAATTTTATGTAATGAGTATATTGGGGAAAATACTATACAAGCCAAAGAGTCTGGGGTTTTAAAAAATAGAATGGAGAAGCATGATAAATTGTCAGGTAAGTTTTAACCAAAAGTGAAATTATTTTGAGGTAGATACACCCATATGCTTTATGCTTTCAATGAACTTTACTGTTTAATGACAGGAGTTACTTAATCAACAACTTTCCCAAACATATCTCTTAATCAGAAAAGACCAAATCAAACCTTAAAGAAAAAGGAGAAAAGAAAAGCTCCAAATCAAGAATATTATTTTGTCTTCTTTTTTAAAAAAAACTCCCCCACACGCCTCCCAGATCCAGTTGTTCCAATTATCTCACTCTAAGCTATCAAAATCTAGTTGTTACTAATGTTAACATTAGAATCTATGTTAATTTTGTCTTGTGGTTCCATTTTGATCACTCAAGGTGATCTGTGATTGTTAATTCTTTTGAAGAAAAGATTTCTTAAAAATTCTTTCTTTCTTTAAAACAATTTTATAAAATGTTACAATTTGGGAAAAGGTCAAAAGAGTGGCTTTACATCACTAAAGCTGGTATTCCTTTGACATTTAAATATTCTAAATTGACTATCCGAATACAACAAATTTAATATCTGGTGTTCCTCCATAAAAACCTCCCCTAACATTTTTTTAAAATTTTATTTATTTATTCATTTATTTAATTTTTGGCTGCATTGGGTCTTCGCTGCTGCACGCGGGCTTTCTCTAGTTGCAGTGAGCGGGGTCTACTCTTTGTTGTGAGGCGCAGGCTTCTCACTGTGGTGGCTTCTCTTGTTGCAGAGTACAGGTTCTAGGCACGCAGGCTTCAGCAGTTGTGGCACACGGGCTTCAGTAGTTGTGGCTTGCGGGCTCTAGAGCACAGACTCAGTAGTTGTGGTGCACGGGCTTAGTTGCTCTGCGGCATGTGGGATCTTCCTGGACCAGGGCTTGAACCCGTGTCCCCTGCATTGGCAGGCGGATTCTTAACCACTGCGCCACCAGGGAAGCCCCTCCCCTAACATTTTATTCTAAAACTTTTCAAACACACAATGAACCACTGCCCAGATACCACCAAAATTCTACCATTCACATTTTGCTGTACTTGCTTTGCAACACATCTATCCATCTCTCCACCCATTAGCCCATTTTAATACATATCAAAGTAAACTGAAGACACCTGTACATTTCCCTCTAAGTACTTCAACTTTAGTAAAATATTCTAAAGGGAGTCCTTACTCTAGTTTATCTGCAAAAAAAAAAAAAAATAAGCAGAAATGAATCTTCCCACCTGCATCCCAGCCCATCACAAGTGTTAGCTTTAGAAATAATCCAAGTTATAAAACTAAAAAGTATATATTACAAAACAGAAAAACTTTAAAGAGTGGGAGATGTACACTGGTATTCCATACTGAGCTCCAAATTAAGGGTTAGACTAAATATTATGTACAAGAAATCCTCCACTTTCTTAAGAAATGCTTTTTACCTTGTTTTATGGGGGAAAGGGCAAGGGAACATGGGAATGTTTTCTATTTAAAAAAAACAGCATTTTTCTGAATACAAAGTAACATATGCTTATAACATATAGAAAATATAGAAACACTAAAAGAAAAAACAATTCCCACTGACCAATGAGAACCAAAGTTGACATTAACATTTCCTTTCAGACATGTTTTCTGTCTGCATATGCAAAGACCTTTTAAAAAAATTAGAATCAGGTAATAGAAAATTCTACATTCTGCTTTTTAAATTAATTTTTTATTAAAGACAAATTCTCATCCCACCAAATATTTTTTTAAAATATGATTTTTAAATAACTAAATAATAGTCTACTTACATGGATGAACCCACAATTTAACTTTTCCCTTATGCATGGAATTTGTGGGGTTTTCCTTCTTTTTCCAATTATATTTTATGCTAGGAGTAATATCTAGTATGCAAATATTTTCCAGTATTTTTAACTCTGGGATAAATCATGAAAGCAAAATACAGAACCAAAGTGTACAAACATTTTCTAATTACTGACTATTGATACATACTGGCTTAGTGACTCCACGAAAAAGGCCTGATTAACCTTCACCAAGTCAATAAGTTAAATATGTTAATTTGTTATTTTAATATATATATTTTTTGCTAGTGAGAAAACACACATACACCTCTCTCTCCCTCTCTCTTCCTCTCCCTCTCCTGGCCATCTATATTTCCTTCATAATTTCTCTGCTTGGATTTTTAAAATTTCTTATTAGGATGTTCATAATTTTAATTATTTATAACTGCTCTTCATATGGTAAAAATATTAGCACTCTGCCTGTAATAATGGTTGTAAATTGTCTTCTTATTTAGATTAATCACTAATGTTATGATTTTCTGAATTATTACCTAAATTCAAAGCCTCTTCTGATGATGACTATATAACACCTTCCCTTTTTCTAGATCAGGTGGTAAAACAGGCCTTTCTCACATTCCTACAATCCCTAGTTCAGCTTTCCTATGCTAAAGGCTCTGAAAGAAAAGAGCCCCTGCTTCAGTACAGAACAGCAAGGATCTCCTCTAAACACTGAACTATCTAGGCCAGAAATCATGTGACTTTAGTAAGCTATACAGTTTCATCTATAACAAATGATATATAATAATTAACTGCCTTTTCCATTTCTTCCTTTTTGAGGTTTGTTTGGTCTTTTAGCTTCTTGTGCTTCTCAAAGACATTGCACAATCAACCACTGACACACAAATCCTCAGGGCTTATTACCAAACAGGTCCTGGCAAGTTTCTGAATTTCTGACTCAAAAGCTCCTTTTATTTTTATACTAGGAGTCAAAATCAACAACTTGTTTCTATAGAATTGGCTGTGTTTGCTAAGACTTGAATATTAAAAAGCAAAAGAAAACAACACAAAAATGAATGGGTGAACGTGGAAATCCAGCTAAGTATAAACCTTTTAGATTGTCTAATATGAAGCATTAACTAAAATATGCACAAAACTGACCAAAAATACATCAGGATAAGTTCCAGTTCTACCTACCGAATACAACTACAAAACCTGGATCGAATGCGTGCAGCTGCCAGTAGGCTGGGGAGTCAGAAGTACCAGGAAGCCAGCGATGAGTTTACCACTCTTTCCCTCCAGTACTACCCTCCTCCACCTGAACTCAATATAACCCAAGTGGACATTAGCAAGACTATGAGCTCCAGGAGAAGCCCTCTAAGTTCCTGCTAGCAAAGCAGAAAGAGGTCTCCTAACACCAAAGAAGAATGCAAAACCCCAGGTGACTCCCAATAACATGTGAGGAACAAAAGTAGCATATAATCCAGATACAAGTCACAAAGAAAGTCCAATAAAGCAGAGAAATGGAACTGGCAGGTAAACACTTATATGTAAACAAATATATATAGTGGAAAAAAAAAAGATAAAGTAATTGAGACATGAGCATATTTAAGCAGGGGGAGGAGTATGCTTCTCAACATGGGTTTACATCATTTGCTCTTTGGCTCTCTGAGTGTTGATGACTACCTGTCGCCATCACACACATCTTTTGTCTTCAATCTCTAGATTCTGATGTCAGACTGCAAATGGTCATCACTTAGGTTAATACTTCCACCCACTCAACAAACAAGGTTAAACTCTGTAAAATTTTAGAGTTTGTGAACACTGAAAAAGTATTCCATCTTATTAATAATCAACTAAATGCAAATTAAGACATTTTTGCTTTGCCTATGAGGGTTAGCACATATTTTTTTTAAAAAAATTAAACGCTGGTGAAGGTGGGGTAAGACAGCCTCTTTCACTACCAGTGTTAAGTACAAATTGATACTATCATCTTGAAAACAAAATTCTGCATAGCAAGACAGTTAAAAATATGCAGATAATTTGCTCCAGAAATTCTGTGCCTAGGATTTTACCCTAATAATTTGAAAAACGGAAAAGTTCTATGCATAAAGACATTCATTGCTTTTTAGAAGAGTGAAAATCTGGAAACAACTTAAATGTCCAAATTAGGGGAAGTGAATTACAATACACTCATTGAGTCAAATATTATGTAACCATTAGACATATTTGCTAAGAATTTATAATATGGAAAAATGCTTATGCCAAAGTAAAAGTTAAAAAAGGACACATACTGATTATGCATTTGATTTTAACCATGTTAAAGAATATACAGAAGTAAATACTAAAAAGAGAGTAGAATTCAATATTTGAAAAGTTAATATTTCTTTTATTTGAGAATGAGCCTAAAGGTTCATGACCTGTAATAATCTGTCCTTTTTCTGAGGCATGAATCTGAAACACGTGCCAGGTAGCTGAAATTCACAAGCAAGTCACTTAGGTAGAGAGTGAGGTAGGGGACCAGAGGCTGGGCGGGCTGGGCCTGTGTCTTTCCTGCACAACCTCCCCTGCCTTTGTTTCCCAAGTAAAGAATTTGTGTTCCTGCAGAAGAGAGAGAGGGAATGGACACCTACGAATTTAGAACCGGGAATTCGGCCAGTCATCAATGAGTTTAACAACAGCAGCTGAAGGTGGCTTTGCTGTTCTGTACTCAAGTTGCGAATCTGAATTTTTGTAGTTACAAGTTATTTTACGGAGACAATTATATGCTACAGTGCTATCTGTCAATGAGGGAATTCACAAAGGTTCAGGATATATCCTTCTGGAATGTCCGAAGTATACAGCAAATCAAAACGTTAAAACCATTTAGAGTGTGATATTATATGAAAACATTTGTTTTTCATTTATGCCTTTTTGTATTTTTTAAATGTTCCACAAATGAGGGGGGGAAACTAAAATTAACTTAGTTCTAGAATATAAGACCTTTTTCTTTACTAGACCAAGTAAGGTGACAACAAAACCCAACCATGAAAAGAAGATGGTGGAAAGCAAAGCTCTGTGTCTCATGCTCACCTTATAGCACCTGTATTTATATAGAACCACCAGGAGAATAGTCATGATGACAATGACGCTGATCATGATAGCAGCATTCAGAATTGAGTGCAGGGCTCTCTGCCCCACAGTCTCGGTGTCTTCTGTGAATGGCGTATAGATTCTAAAATAAAATAAAACACAAAAGCCCCAGGTAAGTGTTAATGGAGATTCCAAATTACATGCTCTCCAACACCAGTTTTGTTTCCTTGATTCAACTGATATAAGTCACTTTTTTCCATCTCATCAATCTAACCAAGAGTTTTTAACCTAATAAAAATAGCTATATGCTAAAATAAGTCCTTCAGAATAAAAGGAGATAGGTAAAATATGGAGGTGGACCTATGTGAGCCAGACACTGGCTCCATCTAGTGGATGATTTATACCGAAATAATTACCTCATCAAATGTTCTTTCTCCACAGCTTATTAGTGATTTGTTAAAGTACCAGATTCTGATAACCAATGAGAACCTACTACACAGCACAGAGAACTCTATACTCAGTGCTCTGTGGTGACCTAAATGGGAAGGAAATCCGAAAAAGAGGGGATATATGTATATGTATAGCTGATTCACTTTGCTGTACAGCAGAAACCAACACAACATTGTAAAGCAACTATACTCCGAAAACATTGGAAAAAAAAAAAAAAAAGTACCAGATTCTGCCATAAACTACCTAGGCTACAAGTGGTTGTCAGAGGAAGGTAAAATGGCTGGTAATTATCCTTCATCTGTACGGTGACTGCAACTGAAGTTGTCTTGAGATAATGTCACATATCCAGCTTGCCCTTGCTTCTCATTCACATAAAAACACTTTTATCCCAGGTACCAATGTTCCCAGTAGAAGACTTTATTTCTGCCTCCCCTACAGTTATGTGTGGCCATGAGAATAAGTAATGGCCAATGAGTTATAGGCAGATGTGTTGTGTGGAACTTCTAAGGGAGGAGTTAGTTCTGCTGAGAGTCACGTCTCATGTCCTTTTCTCCCCCACTCCTTCCTGCTGTCTGAATGAAGTCTGGGGCTCCAGCACCGATACTGGACCCCGAAATAACCTAGAGGGTAGAAGCCAAAAAAGAAGGGACAAAGGAGCCTCAGTCCTTGATGAAGAGAAGCCACTACACAATCTGAACTACTACCTCTGCACTACTCTGTGGGAGACAGAGAAAATATGTGCATCATTCAAACCAGATGTTTTGATTTTCTTTCTTTTGGCCGCACCACACGGCTTGCAGGATCTTAGTTCCCCAACCAGGGATCGAAGCCGGGCCCCGGCAGTTCCCTAACCACAGGGAATTCCCTGTTTTGATTTTCTATAATGGGCTCAGCAAACTTTCTGTAAAAAACTAGAGAGTAAATATTTTAAGCTTTGTGTGTCATATGGTCTCTGTTGCAACCACTCAACTCTGCCACTGTAGTATGAAAGCAGCCATAGACAATATATAAACGAATGGACATGGCAGCGTTCCAATTAAAACTTCATTTACAAAAGGAGGTGGCAGGCAGATCTGGCCTGTGGGGCATAGCTTGCTAACCCCTGTTCTTTAATATGCAGCCAAACCTAACTCTAACTTACAGAGATAATATTCCCCAACCTCTTTTGGTTGTTTCCAATCCCTGTCCTTCACTCACTGTCTTACCCTTTCTCCCAAAAGGTTAAAAGCTTGGCTTTCAGAACCCCACAGAGTTTTCCAGACACTCGCCAATTTCGAAATTCATTTAAAACTTTTTGAGCCCCATAAAAGTCCTAGAGACAGAACTAGGTGACATCTGAATCAAAGCATTTTTCTTGGAGACAAAGGGTCGACACCAACGGCACCAGAGAAATCTACATGACAGTTCCACAAACACTTAGTGCCAGCCTGCATTGCTTCTTCATCCTTTCATTGAACAACTTTTTTTTTTTGCTGAGCATTTATTACATACCTCACCCTGGAAATAAAGTTTCCTCACAGGCCTCATAGTACAGAAGGAAACCAAGCATTAAATAATGAAAATAAATAAATACTTGCATATCGTAACAAGTGAAAAAAGAACAGGTTGCTATGAGAAAGGATACCAGGAAGGACCTAATTCTGTTAGGAGGATCAGGGCAGTTATCTTTTAGGATTCAACATTTAAGCCAAGATGAGAAGGATGATAGGAATTAATCCACCAAAGTTAGAAAAGGAAAAGAACATTCCAGGGAGAAGAACAATGGGCCCGTGGCCCTGAGGTGGTAAAATCACTACTCAACTGCTCAATTCCAAATAAGTCCAACCCTATCTAGGGACGCCACATAAAAAATATAATTCTGCAGCTTTCACTTTCTCTACTTAAAGCATCATCTGCTTTTGGCCATCAGAGAGGATGGACTCCCTAGCCTTCATGTCCCTTCAGTGCAGAGGCCTTCAAGGTGGTGATGACACGCTATGAAGGACAGTACGCTGGCCTTGAGCATAATGATACACAACACTCATACGTACAGCTGCCCATCCTTCCGGGTATAAAAGCTGACTGATTTGATGGTGGCCACGACCACCACCATACAGAGAGTCACGGGGACAAAGAGCATGATCACATGTTTGGCGCCATATTTCAACGTCAGCTCCTCATCTTCCTCTTCCTCTTGTTCCACCACCTGCTGTGAGTTACCGGGGGCTCGGCCATTGGATAACGACTCAGAGTTGCCATGCCTCCGCCTCTCGCTGCCGTGCTCATGCCGCTCTCTACTGTCATTCTAAAAGCACAAGAGAGACTTGTTCAGTAAATTAGACTCCCAGTAGAATCAAGGTGCTCTATATCAAAAACAGAAAATTTAATGATTAGACCCGAGATTATCAACAGGCCCCTTATTACATGAGTTCCAAAAACCTGAGGCAAGAAAGAATCAATTTACAAGAAGTATGCAGTTTAAAAGCCAAGATTATTTACCACTGTCCACTGAAGGAACCCAGGTCCTCCCTTTCACCTGGCTCATGGCTTACCTCATTCTCACCTTCCATTCTCAACCTAATACAATTGTACTCATCCTTTGAGGTTTGACTTAAAAACGACACCTGCATGAAGCCTTCTTTACTTGCTGCAGCTGCAAGCAGAGTACGCTCACCTTTTTCAAAATCATGAAGTGCTTTCTACCTGTGGTTTCATATCAGTTATACCAGGAACTATCTCACCTTCATTATTTTTTTTAATATATATATTTATTTATTTACTTTTGGCTGCATTGGGTCTTTGTTGCTGCACGCAAGCTTTCTCTAGTTGCGGTGAGCGGGGGCTACTCTTCGTTGCGGTGTGTGGGCTTCTCATGGCGGTGGCATCTCTTGTTGCAGAGCACGGGCTCTAGGTGCGCGGGTTTCAGTAGTTGTGGCACGCGGGCTCAGCAGCGGTGACTCGCGGTCTCTGGAGTGCAGGCTAAGTAGCTGTGGTGCATGGGTTTAGTTGCTTAGTCGCTCCGCGGCATGTGGGGTCTTCCCGAACCAGGGGTCAAACCCATGTCCCCTGCATTGGCAGGCAGATTCTTAACCACTGCACCACCAGGGAAGTCCCTCACCTTCATTATTAATAAGACTTAAAAATCCTTGAAGTGATTTATGAGGGATCTCTCGGTATTATTTCTTACCATCTACAGTTATCTCAAAAAATATTCAATTAAAAAAAAACCTTTACAGAGAGAACCTACAACTTAATTCTGATGCCCTCCCACCCTGTCCCCACCCCATTCCCATCTTGCCCTGTATAGAGGAAGAGAACAATAAATATGTGATGAATAAAGGAATGGAAGTAGAACTTCCTTAGATTCTACTTTCCTCTTAACATAACCACCACTTTGTTACTTATAAATCCTTATCCTGGGTTTATCCTTTCCTATTCTTCAAGTTCAGTTTCCTTTTTGGTATTACTGTATCTAAAACTCACTTTTTGTAAAGGGTAGGATGAATCCCAAGAGCACTAACAGCAACAGCAAAATAAAAATAATAAAACAAAAGGAGAAAAATAACAGAGAAGTAAATAAAACAGGAGATGGAAGTAGACTGATAGTCACTGTTGCTGATAAGATAAAATCAGCTCAGTTAAGACAGGGTTCTCTGAGGAAGCTCATGTGAGAACATGCCACTCTTGTACCTCATTTTTGACTAGAGTTTAACCAAGTATCACTACAGAGGAATACTATTATTCAATAAAAATACATAACATGCTTAATAATAGCTTAAAATTATTACAAGGTACAATGGATTGTGATATGTCCTTTTTTTTTTTTTTTTTTTGGCTGCACTGCACGGCTTGCAGGATCTTAGTTCCCCGACCAGGGACTGAACCCGTGCCCTTGGCTGTGAGAGTGCAGAGTCTCAACCACCAGGCCACCAGGGGAGCCCTGAGGTGTGTTTTACATTTAATTCTCACAGCCACCTCATCATCACCACTTTACAGGCAAGGCTAGTAAGTGTTACAGAAATGGTTTGAACCTAGGTGTAACAGACTGTAGAAATCAAGTTTTTAACGCCCTCTCAATTTGCCATTCACAAGACAACATGGAAGCTCTGCACACTCAATGTGGGCTTTCTCTTTCCTTTGACTTTCAATTTATTCATTCCACAAGTAATCGGAATTCTATATTCCAGGTATTCTGCTGTGGCAATACTGAAATTAAAAAGATCTAGGTGCTGTCCTTAAGTAGCTCATGAGATAGTTTTAACATAGGAGAAATGTTATACTAGAGATGTGAACAAAGTGCTACAGGACTGATTAATTTTGTATGATCAAGAAAGGCAACATATGGTGGGAATGTAAATTGGTACAGCCACTATGGAAAACAGTCTGGAGGTTCCTTGAAAAACTAAAAATAGAGTTGCCATATGATCCAGCAATCCCACTCCTGGGCATATATCCAGACAAAACTCTAATTTGAAAAGATACATGCACCCCAATGTTCACAGCAGCACTGTTTACTAACCAAGATACGGATGCAACCTAAATGTCCATCAACAAATGAATGGATAAAGAAGATGTGGCATATACATATATGCAACACACACACACACACACACACACACACACACACACACACAATGGAATATTACTCAGCCATAAAAAAGAATGAAATAATGCCATTTGCAGCAACATGGATGGACCTAGAGATTATCATACAAAGTGAAGTAAATCAGAAAGAGAAAGACAAGTATCATATGATCTCACTTATATGCAGAATCTAAAATATGATACAAATGAACATATTTACAAAACAGAAGCAAACCCACAGACATAGAAAACAAACTTATGGTTACCAAAGGAGAAAGGGGGTAGAGGAGGGATAAATTAGGAGTTTGGGATTAGTAGATACAAACTACTATAAATAAAACAGATAAACAACAAAGTCCTACTGTATAGCACAAGGAACTATATTCAATACCCTGTAATAAACCACAATGGAAAATAATCTGAAAAAGAAAAAAAAAATATATATATATGTATAACAATCACTTTGCTATACACCTGAAACTAACACAACATTGTAAATCAACTATATGTCAATAAAAAATTAAGAATAAAATAAAATAAAAAAGAAACACAACATAAAAGATATAATTCTTGAGCAGAAAGTGAATGGGCTCCTGGCAGAGACAACATGTAGAGTGGCACAGGCCTATGCAGAAAATCAGTGAGTACTCCTAAGGGGGCTGGAGGACAGGGTGGTCAGGGCTGATGGCAGGAAAGGAAGGTTAGGAACAGGTTGTAAAGAACCTTGTTTGCCATGCCAGGGACTTCAACCTTTGTCCTGTAGGAAACAGAAAGTCATAAAAATTGTTAAGGTTGAGGAAGTGACACATCAGATTATGTTTCATTTTCAAGAAACTTGACTGAGTGACGATGGAAAATAGGAGAGGTATGAGAAGAATATTTCAGAAGTGGAATTGACAGGGCTTTGTGGCAAATTACATGTGAATGGTCAGGAAGGAGTCAAGGATGACTCTGGAGGTTTAGGCATAAGGGACTAGGAAGGTGGTGATGGCATTGATAGATATAGGGAACACAAGAAGATGAGCAGGCTAGAGGAGAGGAGAGAGATTTTAGTTAGGGAGATAGGTGAATCTGAAGTACCTACAACCAGGCAGGAAAGTCCAAAGGCAGTTAATAAGAATTTCAAGCTCAGAAGAGAGTTGGGGGAAGTCATTAGTTTCCATTGCTATGCAAGTGGATGAAATCTCAGGGAGAAAGTATAGATCGACATGTTGGTCATTAATGTACTACAACAGCTGTGGAAGGAAAAATACAGAGTGGGATGACGACCAACGAGAGAAGCAGCAGGTTATTCATAAATCATAATGGACTGGGGATTGAATGGAAACTGAGAAATTAGAGGCAATCATTCCTTGAAGTAAAACAAAAACAAAAAAAGTGACAACAGAAGGGATTCAAATTTGAAAAAGTTATTTTAGAGACTTAAGCATACTTGTCAGGTCAAAGTATAGAATTAGGATTAGAGTAAAAGGGTGATGATACAAGACAGAGAGACGATAATTAATGAAACAGGGTAAGGGATAAATGGCGGAGAAGAGAAGGAGAGAGAAAAGTTGGCCTTACAAAGGCACTGGTGCCCTCTGCCTCAGTCTGACCTCATGGAGAAAACATTTATGAAGACTCAAGCCCTATGAGGAGCGGAAAGGAAACTACTGCAAAGCACAAAAGATAAAAATATGTATACCACTCACCAAGAAAGATAATTTTTGCCGAACACAAGTCACTAAAGTTCAGTAGGAAGGAAATGGTTATGAGGAAGGTGGGATCTGGAAAACACGGGTATAGTGTGATTGATAGCTGAGGAGCAGGAGGGTTGAGGGAATTCATACTTCTATTTTCTTAGAAGGAGGTGACTACGTCATACGCTAAGAATGTTATGTTTGTGACTAATATTCAGCAATACAATTACGACCAACTTGATGGGCTGATTAATGTTCAATATAAACTAAAATGCAAGTAATAACATCTCCCTTTATAGAGTATTTACAAAGCATTTATATAATTTAGTATTATATAATTGATATAAAGTACTTATATAATTTACAAAGCACTCTCACGTCATCTTATTTATTCTTTTCATATATTGGAAGGTTTTGGCAGATGAACACTAAAGCAACTGGTCCAAAATCTCACAGCCAGAAAACAGCAGAGGCAGGAATCAAATCCAAGTCTCTTGCTTCAAAACCTGAGTTCTTGCTATGGCACCACAGCTGTCCTACCAGCCTACGTGAGCTGTAACTGGGTGAGCCTAGCATGAAAGCGGCAATCATAAAATGCCTGTTTATGGTACTCTACTGGATGTTCCGGTTTATGATGAACATTAGCGAGCCCCACCCTGCCCTGCCCCTGGAGCTGATACGGGGATACTAGAGCACTGTTTCTCTCTCTCTCTCTCTCTCTCTCTCTCTCTCTCTCTCTCTCTCACATACACACACACACCCCTTCATCTTTATAGTAATACTTCAGATACTGTTTTAAAAACTAACCATATTATTGTCTTCTAAAGTATAATTTATTTATTTAAACAGGTAAAAAATACATACGGTTCTAAAGCCAGGAAGTATACAGTAAAAAACCTCCCACTTAACTATCTACTTAGTTTCCTAATCCCCCAGGTTACCACTGTCACTGTTCTCGGCAAATCTTTTTAAAGTTTCCTTATGCATATACAAGCAAATACAAATATATATTCTCATTCCCCTTGTCCACACAAATGGTAGCACAATAAATGCACTGTCCTGTACTTTGCTTTCTTTTTTGAACTATGTATCTTAGAGAGTTTTTTACACATCAGTAAAGAATATCCTTATTCACTAAAAAAAATTTTTTTTTAGCCAGCTGTATAGTTAGTATATGACTATATCATAATTTAATAGGCCAATCCTCTAATGATGGACATTAAACTTGTTTCCAACTTTTTGCCGTTCCAAACACTGCTGCAATGAATGCCCCCTGTAAGTTACTTCACGTGTATGGGGGCATATTTGCAGGATAAATTCCCTAAAGTAAAAGTAAAAGTACGGGGTCAAAGTATACACACATTTGAAATCCTGATTTATACTGCCAAATAGTCCTCTTTATGGGTTGTACCAGTTTAAAGTCTAAGCAATGCAGGAGAGTGCCTGTTTCAACAAGCCCTTGTCAACATAGTAAGCTATGAGAGGCCTGAATTTATACCAGTTTGACAGGTATTAAAATATGGGATCTCAGTGTAATTTTAACTTTTACGTCTCTTATTATTAGAAAAGATGAGGTTTTTTTTTTTTTTTTTTGCGGTATGCAGGCCTCTCACTGTTGTGGCTTCTCCCGCTGCAGAGCACAGGCTCAGCGGCCATGGCTCACGGGCCCAGCCGCTCCGCAACATGTGGGATCCTCCTGGAACGGGGCACGAACCCGTGTCCCCTGCATCGGCAGGTGGACTCTCAACCACTGCGCCACCAGGGAAGCCCTGAGTATTTTTTTTAATGAACTAAGTATTCATATCCTTTGTCATCTTTCTATTTGGCTTATGGTACTTTGTTTTAATTAAAACTTATTAATTTAAAAAAGTGAATGTACAAGGATATAGCAGTCAACAAGACTGCCCTCATGAAATGATTTCAAGCAGGGGAAAACAGATAATAAACAAGATAATTACAGATTGGAACAGTACTATAATAGAGTGATGTGATAAATACATAGAATGGGACTACTTTCAAGTAATGTGACCAGAGAATATCTTTCTGAGGAAGTGACATTTGAGCTGAGACCTGAAGGATGAAAAGATGTGACAGGGCTTTGGTACTGTAAAGGATTAACTCAGCAGGTCAGGGGTGTCCAAACCCTGCACACACCAAAGAAAGATCTGGTCTGCTTCCTAGGAGATAACCTCTAAGCCCTTGGAATAGGCTGCCTGTTAAGAGTGTTTCTGTTTACATGAGGCCTTGGGTCACATTATTAACAATGTGATCCATGGTGGGAATTTTGGGCTACATGGTATCTGCTTGACCTTAGGAGGGGCTACAGAACTATGTTCAGACATGTCTACATGACCAACCCCCAATAAAACTCCTGGACACCAAGGCTCAAGTATGCTTCCCTGGTGAGCAATACTGCGTGCATGTTGTCTCACACTGTTCCTGGGAGAATTAAGCACCGTTCGCATGACTCCATTGGGAGAGGACAACTGGAAGCTTGGGCCTGGTGTCTCCTGGATCCTTGCCCTTTGTGCCTTTTTCTGTAGCTAACTTTAATCTTTGCCTTTTCACTGTAATAAATTGTAACAGTGAGTATAACGGCTTTTCTGAGATCTGTGGGTCCTTCTACTACCTGATCACTGAACCTGAGCATGGTCTTGAGGAACCCCAAATATATGTGTACACTGAAAACTATAAAATATTGCTAAGAGAAATTAAAGATCAAAAGAAAAAATAGACAAATGGGACTACATCAAACTTTAAAACTTCTGTGCATCAAAGAAACAAACAGTAAAAAGGCAACCACAGAATGGAAGAAAATGTTTGCAAATTACATACCTGATAATAGGTTAATATCCAGAATATATAAAGAACTCCTAAAATTTAACAACAAAGAAACAAATAATCTGATTTTAAAATGGCAAAAGACTTGAATAGACATTTCTCCAAAGAATATATACAAACGGCCAACAAGCATAAGAAAAGATGCTCAATATCACTATTCATCAGAGAAATTGAAATGAAAACTAAAATGAGATATCTTATATGCATTAGGATGGCTACTACCAAAAAAACAGAAAATAACAAGTATTAGCAAGGGTGCAGAGAAATTGAAGCCCTGTTGGCGGGAATGTAAAATGGTACAGCCGCTATAGGAAACAGTAAGCAGGTTCCTCAAAAAAATTAAAAACAGAATTGTCATATGATTCAGCAACCCTGCTTCTAGTTACATATCCAAAAGAATTAAAAGTAGTATCTCAAAGAGATATTTGTGCACCCATGATCACTGCAGCATTATTCACAAGAGCCAGGAGACAGAAGAAACTCAAATGTCTATCAATAGACAGATAAAGGAAATGTGATACATATGTACAATGGAATATTATTCAGCCTTAAAAGAGAAGGAAATCGGGCTTCCCTGGTGGCGCAGTGGTTTAGAGTCCACCTGCCGATGCAGGGGACACGGGTTCGTGCCCTGGTCCGGGAAGATCCCACATGCCGCGGAGCGGCTGGGCCCGTGAGCCATGGCTGCTGAGCCTGCGCATCCGGAGCCTGTGCTCCACAACGGGAGAGTCCACAACAGTGAGAGGCCCATGTACCGCAAAAAAAAAAAAAAAAAAGAGAAGGAAATCGTGTCACTTGCTGAAACATGGATGAATCTTGAGGACATTATACTGTGAAATAAGCAAGTCACAAAAAGACAGATACTGCATGATTCCACTTATATGAAGTATCTAAAGTAGTCCAACTCAAATAAAAGTGTAACTGTGGTTGCTAGGGGCTGTGGGGATGGGGAAATAGGAAGTTGTTCAATAGGTGCAGAGTATCAGTTTTGCAAGTTGAAAAAGTTCTAGAAATCTACTGTGCCAGAATGTGAATACAGTTAACACTACTGAACTGTACACTTAAAAATGGTTAAGATGGTAAAGTTTAAAATTTATGTCATGTCATTTATCACAATTAAAATAAATTTTTTAAAGACCTAAATTTTTGATAAACGTAGAGCTATACTGTGTATTCATGGATTGAAAGACTCAATATTGTTAACGTGTCAATTCTACCAACGCCACCCCCTCATCCCGCTACCAAGTGATCTGAAGGTTCAATGCAACCTCAATTGGCTTTTCTGTAGAAATGTTTATTAAGTTAATATGTAAATAAAGGACCTAGGATATCCAAAACAATGAAAGTTGGAGAACTAATGCCACAAGACTTCTTATACAGTTATGGTTATCAAAAAATGTAATATTGGCACAAATAACAAAACAGAGAGCCCAGAAACAGCCTGACACATATGCACAGCTGATTTTTCCCAAAGGTGCAAAGGCAATTCAGTGGAGAAAGGATAGTCTTTTTCAACAAATGACGCTGAAACAACTGGATATCCAAATGGAGAAAATTGAACTGTGATCCATACCTCATACCATATACAAAAAATTATACTTACAATACAGACCTAAATGTAAAACCTAAAACTACAGTTTCCAGAAGAAAGTAATGTAAGAAAAAACTTTTGAGAACTTGAGTTAAACAAGATTTCTCAGGTATGACATAAAGAAAAAGAAGATCCACAAAAGGAAAAATAGATAAAAGGGACTTTATCAGTATTTGAACTGATCTATCTCTGCGCTTTAAAAAACACTGTTAAGAAAATAAAAAGACAAGCCATAGACTGGGAGAAAATGTTTGCAAATCATATATATCATAGAGGACTTGTATCTGGAATATATAAAGAACTCTCAAAACTCAATAAAACAACCCCCTCCAAAAAAACAAGAAAGAAAAAGAAGACAAACAACCCAATTTAAAAATTGAGTAAGAGATTTGAACAGATACTTCACCAAAGATATTAGGATGACAAGCACAGGAAGAGATACTTAACATAATTATTCAGAGAAATGCAAACTAAAACCACAATGATATTAGTACCCACCCACTAGAATGTCTGAGAAACTGAAAAGACTGACTGTACCAAGGGCTGATGAGGATGTGGAGGAACTGGAACTCTCATTTGCTGCTGGTGCAAAATTATACAACCAATTTGGAAAACTGTTTGACAGTATCTTAAAAAACTACATATATACCTTCTACATTGGATCATGTTCTACACTCTTAGGTATTTACTCAAAATAAATGAAAGAATTATGTCTATTCAAAGATCTGTACACAAACATCCACAACAGCCTTATTTGTAATAACCCAAAACCAGAAACAATGCAAATACCCATGAACAAGTGAAGGGATTAAAAAAACCAAAACAAACAAAAAAACCTGTGGTATATCTATATAATGGAATACAACACAGCAATAAAAAGGAACTACTGCCACATGCTATAAGACTGATGAATCTTGACTAGAAGGAGTTATACTCAATGAAAAAGCCTCTCAAAAGAGTATGTACTGTATGATTTCATTTATATAAAATTCTATGAAATGAATACTAGAATACAGTGACAAAAATCTGATCAGTGGTTCCCTGGGAATAGACAGCAGTTGGGGGGGGGGGACAGGAGGGAGAGATTACAAGAGAGCATGAGGAAACTTTTAGGTGCAATGGTTATGTTCATTATTGTGACTGTGGTGGTGGTTTCCAGGGTACAAATGTATGTCAAAACTGATCAAAGTGTATACTTTAAATACATGCAGTTCACTGTGTGACAATTATACTTTAATAAAGCTGTTTTTTAAAAAGTGTTTTTCTAGGGACTTCCCCAGTGGTCCAGTGGGTAGGACTCCTTGCTCCCAGTGCAGGGGAGCCTGGGTTTGATCCCCGGTTGAGGAACTGGATCCTGCATGCATGCTGCAACTAAGAGTCTGCATGCCACAACTAAGAAGTCCTCATGCTGCAACTAGGAGTCCTCATGCCACAACTAGGAGTCCACATGCCACAACTAAGAAGAAGTCCACATGCCACAACTAAAAGTCCACACATCACAACTAAAGGATCCTGCATGCTGCAGCTAGGACCCAGTGCAGCCAAAAAAAAAATATATATATAAATATATATATATATATATATATATATATATATTCATTCATTCATTTATGGCTGCACTGGGTCTTGGTTGCTGCGCATGGGGTTTCTCTAGTTGTAGTGAGTGGGGGCTACTCTTCGTTGTGGTGTGAGGGTTTTTCATTGCTGTGGCTTCTCTTGTTGTGGAGCACGGGCTCTAGGGGCGCAGGATTCAGTAGTTGTGGCACGCGGGCTCAGTAGTTGTGGCTCGCGGGCTCTAGAGCGCAGGCTCAGTAGTTGTGGTGCACAGGCTTAGATGCTCTGCAGCATGTGGGATCTTCCTGGACCAGGGCTTGAACCCGTGTCCCCTGCATTGGCAGGCGGATTCTTAACCACTGCGCCACCAGGGAAGCCCTGGCAGGCGGATTCTTAACCACTGCACCACCAGGGAAGTCCCTAAATAAATAAATATATTTTTAAAAAAGTGAATGTTTAAGAAAAAAGTGTTTTTCTCAAAGAGGTGTGTAGAGCCTTTGAAAACTGTCACATTAGGAAGGTGACACTAGAACTACTGAGGGATTTCCAAAATGAAAAATCTTGGCTAAATATTAGAATGATGACTTAGCATTATTTTTAAGGCTAATTAAAAACAAACTTTTTACTATGGAAAAAGTTAAAGCATATACTGTCAGAAGTGTATAATGAAGCCCCACGTGCACTTTACCAGCTTCAATTATTGTCATCTCATGGTTAATCTTATTCCGTTTGTTTTCCCACCCACTTTGCCCCCAGTATTATTTTGAGGCAAACTCAGACGTATCATTTCCTTCATAAATATTTTAGTATATATTTCTAAAAGATAAGAACATAAAGGTCTCTTTGTGTGTGTGGTTTAGTAGCTCATTTCTTTCTTAATTAAAAAAAAAAAACTTTATTTTTTAGAGCAGTTTTAGGTTCACGGCAAAACTCGGCAGAAAGTACGAAGAGTTCCCATACACCCTACACTCCTTGCCCCACATGGCCTTCCCCCATCAACAACCTACACTAAAGTGGTACATTTTACAACCAACAAATCTACACTGACACCTCATTATCACCCAAACTCCATAGTTAGCTTTAGGGTTCACTCTTGGTATTGTACATTATGTGGGTTTTGAAGAATGCATAATAAATGCATCTACCATAGTACCATATAGAATAGTTCCACGGTCCTAAAAATCCTCTGTTCTCTGCCTACTGATCCCTCACCTTCCCCCTATGCTCTGGCCACCATGGATCTTTTTACAGCCTGCACAGTTCTGCCCTTAAAGGCTATATTTAAGATTCAGAAAAAACAGTGTTGTAGCCATTATAAATGATTTCATTTCATTGGCAGAGGAAGGATTACTCACTGTATAAATGTTGTAAGTTTCAGGGAGGGCCGGGTCCTATGGGAAGTGGCCAGCATGTGGGAAGTGAGTTCCTACGAAGCCACATTCCCCAGAGCTCCTACACCATTACGTCAGAGGCTTCATTTTAATTCTTTCTCCTTTCTCTCACTTCAGAACATGATGCGAGTACAGGTTGAGCCACTAAAGCATGTGGACCCTCAGGCAGGGATAGTTCTCAGGCAGCAAAAATTGTGGAGGTATTTTCAATAGAGCATAGGGCTTGCCCATTTTTTTTTAAAACCTTGTTTTCTGCCTGCCTGCCCCCGGTTTTTAGTTTTATTTCTGTAGTTAAAAGAAATATTATAAACAAAGGTTTATAAACATTTTTTTTTTTTTTTCGGTACGCGGGCCTCACACTGTTGTGGCCTCTCCCGTTGCAGAACACAGGCTCCGGACGCGCAGGCTCAGCGGCCATGACTCACGGGCCCAGCCGCTCCGCGGCACGTGGGATCCTCCCGAACCGGGGCACGAACCCGCGTTCCCTGCAACGGCAGGCAGACTCTCAACCACTGCGCCACCAGGGAAGCCCGGTTTATAAACATTTTTAGAAATTTTAAAAAGTGTTATCAACTTGTGTTTATAACACAGAAGCTAAGTGTCCTTCCTAATCTCTGTTCCACAATATGAACATGGTGAGCAATCTGATGTACATTCAGATACTTTTAAAGCCGTGTTCTGCAATTTGCCTTTGTCACTTAATGATATGTCTGATACCTTTCTATACCAACACTTGTAAATATACCTCAACTTAAACACTACAGTAATGGCACAGTAATAATGACAATTATGATAATAATTGCTAACATTTATTGACTATGTATGTGCAAGACACTCTAAGCACTTCAGATGAGTTGTCTCATTTAATCCTAATAAAACTCTGAGTTTATTAATATTCTAAACTTCATTAACAGATAAAGAAATCGACGCTCAGAGAGATCAGATAGTGTGCCAAAGATCCCAGAGCTAAGAAGTTCTAGAGCAGAGATTCTAATTTGGACAGTTTAGCCAAAAGATCCTACTATTCGCCATTACCTTATACTACTGACTGGGTAAAACATAAGAAAAGCCTGAGGTTATCTCCAAATTCTCACTGTTACAAATGATGTTTCAATAAATATTCTTGTCTATATTTTCTGGCACTCTTATGGAAATGTTTTTATAGGACAAGTTTCTAGAAGTGGAAATGCCAGGTCACAAGGTATATGCCTTTTTAGATTCAATTGCCAAATTATCTCCAAAAGGCATGTATATGTAGTGGACTCACTTGAAAACTTGCCTCCAAATAAACACAAATTTAACTCCCGTGAACATCAAACAAGAATGCCTATTTCCCCACACTTTTAGTAGCAATGAGGATCAAGCCTTGCTCACTGATAGGTGAAAAAGGAAAGGTTTTCATTTCTCTGTCTCATTACTAGTAAGGTTGATCAACTAGTCTTTTCATATATTTATTACCATGTATATTTCTTCTTCCTCCTCCATATACATATATTGCTCGTATCCTTTGGTAATATTGTTTCTGAGTTGTTTATGTCCCTTTTGGCTTCATAAGAATTCTTCGTATATTAAGATGTATCTGTCATTAGGCATTATAAGCCTTTGCCCAGTTTGCTTTTTGACTTTGTTCATGGCAGTTTTGCCACACTTCATTTTATAATTTTGTATTGCTGAATATGAACTTAGATGATTTTATAAGGAAAACAACTCATTTTTACATCTCAAATTCTAGTGTTTTTCAACATACACACATAGGTACATAGCTACAGTGAACATTCACAAATATTGCATCCTACTTTTTTCATCGAATATTATTTCATGTATACATTCCCATGTAATAAGTCCCATGTAAAAATTAACACTGCATTCCATTATGTTGATATAAATATATCTGCATATTATTTATTTAAAGATGGATATTTATTTATAAGAAAAACTATGAATCTTATAATACTTTATACATATTGTTTGGATTTCCACAAATAGAACTGTGAGGCTCCTAAGCCCTGCACTGTAGGAAAAACTAGAAGAGGAGCTTAACTGAAGAACTGGCAAGTTATGTGGAAACTTGAAAATATTTATTAATCATACGCAATATGTTTCCAACAGCAAGCAGAATTCCATCCAGCACCTGTCCAAGCTTTGTGATTGCCCAGAGTTAGAGCTTTAACCATCACTCTGTCATCAAGGAAGGCTGTCATTTCCCTGAACAGTTGATATAACTGGTGAGAGATAATATTTAACATTTATGGTGCTGTTGTGTTAGGCTTGAACCTAGAGTTGGTTTTTTTTTTAACAAACTATGAAGATCTGTGCCAAGGATTTCTAACTTTACTCTCATGCAAAAACAAGCATGTTCCTCTGGAGGTCACCAAGATTTTACGTTCCTCTTTCTCCTTATTTCATTTCAGCATAAATGGGAAAACAAATTCATTACCATAAACAGTACAGTAACATCATCATCCAAAGGCTGATTGAGCCTGTGGACCCGATTCAGCTTAAATTTAGATCACTCCTTTCATTTATTTTTTTTCTCCTCGAGGTCCCAAGTACTTAATCACCACTTTAAACAGCTTATAGGTTTGCATTCTGTTTAATTTTATAGGATTTCTCACACTTTAAAAAAGTGACCCACTATCATCTAGAAAATGAGGGGGTTAGTTCTGCCAGTTTATGATTTGCTAGTAACTTAATAAAGTTCTCTGCATTTAATATTTTGAATTCAGAAAAGATACTGCAGATGACCTTCTTTTATAAAGACCAGACACATTTTAATGTTGTAAATTTAGCAGCTGAAGGTAACGATTTACATGTCTTCTTCAGCAATTGCTTTACATAGAGAATTATTACTGACCTTTCAATGGATTACTACTTTAAGGCTTCTTTTTTAGTTAGCAAATGACTGATTTTTTTCTATTCTAAATCAAAAAGGCTGTTGACATTTATTTCCTTAAGGACTAGAAAATTTGGGTCAGAATAAACTAATATGAATTAAAACACTGAGTATTCAATTTATAAATCTAATTGTTTTTCTCTGTCACTTTCCCATTAATTCTTTATTCAAATATAGTGGTTCTCAAATTATGGCCCCTGGACCAGAAGCATTGGCATGATCTGGGAATTGATCAGAAATGCAAATTCTCTGGCCCCATCCCAGGCCTACAAAATCAGGAATTCTGGATTTGGGGCCAGAGAATTCGTACTAACAATTCTTCCAAGGATTCCAATGCACACTAAGGTTTGAAAGTTACTGCTGTAACATACATTTTATAAGGCTTAATTAACAATATAAATGAATTTTAGACTTATTTCAAAAAAAATCACTTCTCTGTATATTAGAAAAGCAAAAAGGTCTCAGCTAATCCACATAAAAGTTGTAAATCTACATCAAATCAAAACATGAACTCTACCCATCAAAATTTTGCACCAGAAAATAAAACTTTACAAATTAATAGGTATAGTAAAAGTAAACCAAAGGATGATGACAGATCACAAACTATAGAAAAAGGCCCAAATAATGTTCTTCTTAGAGCTACTTTAATATCTTACCTGCAAAATACATTTAGAAAACAAAGAATTTCCATTATTTTACAACTTATAAGCTTTGCCCTTTCTCAGAAATAGTTGTCATTAGTCAGTCGACCTTCCAGTCTCCAGTCCCTATAGACATAGCCAACCAACGGCAAAAAAACACATGAAGTCCATGCTAGTTTCTAGTTTGAGGTGGTGGGTAAACTAATGGAAAGTAGTAAAATTTTTGGTTGAATGCCATCTTAAGGAATCAGGACACGCACTCTTGAGGGAGAAATAAATAAAATGGATTCTCCACTTGGTTCTTGTGACATGCCAATGTTTGACAGCTGTTCTACATAAAAACTGGAGCTCTGCCCCACATGGTGACAGCAGTGCAGATAATGACACGGTGGCAACAGCAGTGATGTGAGATGGCTAAGGAAGTGTGTCCAGAGCACAGGGAGCCCAGGGCACCCTCTCACATGAAAGATGAAGTCCTTAAGCAACTGAGAAGATTCACTTCAGACTTCTATTTGCAGATAGAAAATTTTAAATTTTCTCTTGCTAATGTGAGAAAAAAACAAAAGCCGCTTTGTTCTTTTGCAGGGATATTTGTATTGAACTGGTTTAGAGATACTGGGTGATCAATAAACTCTAAAGTCAGCAGAGAAACACGAATGAAGTTCTGCCTTTTGGGATTTTACAGCCTAGATGGGGTCAACAACCATAAAAAAGTAAAAAATTCTAAAAAGTGAAAAGGTGAAAACGACGTAACTCCTCTCATCTGTTATTAGCAGGAATTAAGATTTTTATATGAGCTAGTTTTCTAGAAAATGAAAGCTTGCTTAAGGTGTAAGTCCAAAAACTCAATATTTTTAATGACAAGTTTCTATAGTGCACTGTAAACATTTCAGTCTTTTAAAATGGAGACTGACAAACACAACTGAAGCTTTTATCAAGGGCATAATATAAACTCCAATTACCAAGACCCCAGGCTATCATGCTTTTTTAGTTTCTTTTACATCAGCTGCTCTAATTCTCCCACTACTGTTAGTCAGTCATCATGGACACCTTGAATGCTTCTCCCCTTTCCACAGATATTCCCCAGATAGCATATTGTCCTTTTGTGACCTTTCTTTTTTTTTACTTTTTATTTCTTTTTTTTTTTTTTTTTGCGGTACGTGGGCCTCTCACTGTTGTGGCCTCTCCCATTGCGGAGCACAGGCTCCGGACGCACAGGCTCAGCGGCCATGGCTCACGGGCCCAGCCGGCTCCTGGACCGGGGCACGAACCCGTGTCCCCTGCATCGGCAGGCGGACTCTCAACCACTGCGCCACCAGGGAAGCCCTGTGACCTTTCTTTACATTCAAAAAATTTCCCCTTTAAAAATACCTTTCTTTTTAAATTATGAGATAACTATATTATAGAACATGTGGAAAAAATAAAAGGGGAAAATCACCAAAATCACCCATCTTTTCCTTGTCAGACTTTTCTGGTAGGGGTGTAAAACAATAACTGGAACAGTTGAACATTAGCTGGACTACACAGCAGTTTCCAGTATAGTTTACTTCAGTTCAGTCCGTCTTTATAGGATATGGAAAAGTATTTTTTGTATTCAGGGTGTTGAATATCTTTCTTAATCTATTTTTAATTGAAAAAAAAACCAAATAGTTTTCATTTTTAAAAGGAAAGGATAATTCACCTACTTAAAACATTTAAACTAGGCACCATCAACAAACTGAAGCCACAGATGGGAGAAAATATTTGAAAAGCATATAGCTAACGTGAGATTAGCATCCCTCCTCCCTCCAAAAATATACTTCTACAAAATCAGTAAGAAAAAGACAAATAACCAATTGAAAAATGGATAAAGATCATGAACAGGCAATTCACAAAAGAAGAAATGCAAATGGCCAATAAAAAAAAAGCTCAACTTTATTAGAAATTTGGGAAATACAATTAAAATAACATAAGATAATATTTCAAACCCATCCAACCGGGCTTCCCTAGTGGCGCAGTGGTTAAGAATCCACCTGCCAATGCAGGGGACACTGGTTCGAGCCCTGGTCCGGGAAGATCCCACATGCCTCAGAGCAACTAAGCCCGTGCACCACAACTACTGAGCCTGCACTCTAGAGCCTATGAGCTACAACTACTGAGCCCACGTGCCACAACTACTGAAGCCTGCATGCCTAGAGCCCGTGCTCTGCAATGAGAAGCCACCGCAATAAGCTGCGCACCTCAACAAAGAGTAGCCCCCACTCTCCGCAACTAGAGAAAGCCCACATGCAGCAACGAAGACCCAACACAGCCAAAATTAAATAAACACATAAATAAATTTATTTTTAAAAAAACCCCATCCAACCGACACATAATAAGTCAGACAATATCAAGAACTGGCAAGGATGGACTTCCCTGGTGGTGCAGTGGTTGAAGGTCCGCCTGCCGATGCGGGGGACACGGGTTCGTGCCCCGGTCCGGGAGGATCCCGCATGCCGCGTAGCGGCTGGGCCCGTGAGCCATGGCCGCTGAGCCTGCGCGTCCGGAGCCTGTGCTCCGAGACGCGAGGGGCCGCAGCAGTGAGGGGCCCGCGTAAAGCAAAAAAAAAAAAAAAAAAAGAACTGGCAAGGATGTAAAAGAATGCAAACAGCCATACACTCTTGATGTGTAACCACCTTGGAGAGCATACTGGCAATCTCAAATATAGTTTAAGATCATTATACCCAATCGCAGCAATGATCCTTGAGAAACTCACACATGTGCAGAAGGATTCATTAATTAGAATGTCACTGTAACACTGTTGGTTACTGTGAAAATTGGAAACTACCAAATATTTATAAATAGAATAGATTTTAATATATTCACAAAATAAAATGAATGAACTAGAGATACATGCACCTATATATAAATTCCCAAAACATGTGTCTTCTGCAGCATACACCTACATATACAAATTTCAAAAATGTGGGAAGGGCTTCCCTGGTGGCACAGTGGTTAAGAATCTGCCTGCCAATGCAGGGGACACAGGTTCAACCCCTGGTCTGGGAAGATCCCACATGCCACGGAGCAACTAAGCCCGTGCACCACAACTGCTGAGCCTGTGCTCTAGAGCCCGTGAGCCACAGCTACTGAGCCCGTGTGCCACAACTACTGAAGCCTGCACGTCTACAGCCCGTGCTCCACAAGAAAAGAAGCCACCAAAACGAGAAGTCAGCGCACCGCAATGAAGAGTAGCCCCTGCTCGCCACAACTAGAGAAAGCCCACGTGCAGCAACGAAGACCCAACATAGCCAAAAATAAATTAATTAAAAAAGAAAGTGGGAACTTTCTTCTACAACTTTTACACACACACACTCTATATAAAGTTTTAAAACATGCAAAGTAATATTATATAATATCAATATTGTTTATGTTCATAAATATTTATAGTAAGCATGACAAACTCCAAATTCAGGATAGTAACTACTATCCTGGGAGAAGAAGGGGAATGTGGGAGAGGTGCTTCAATTTTATCTGTAATTTCTTTTGTATAACTAGACTATCTTTCCAAATTAAATGCAAAATTTTGTCTTGTTTGGTTACGATTTCATTTAGTGTACAATCAATATATAACAGGAACAGAAAAAACTTAGTAAAAAAAAAGTACACACAGCAAATAAGACAATATGCTATACAGTAGAGTTTCCTGTGCTATATATATAACTGTATAGCACGGGGAACTCTGCTCAGTATTTTGTAATAACCTAAATGGGAAAAGAATTTGAAAAAGAAGAAATACATGTATATGCATAACTGAATCACTTTGCCATACACCTGAAACTAACACAACATTGTTAATCAACTATACTCCAATATAAAATAAAAGTTAAAAAAGAAAAAAAAAGGAAGAAATCAAAATGATGATTGTCTATGGTGGGTAGGAACTGACTATAATGGACCACAAAAGTATTTTCTGAGGTAATGTAAATGTTTTATAACTCGATTGTCATATTGGTTATACAGGTATATGTATTTTTAAAAATCCATTGAATTATAAATTTCGGATCTACATATTTCATTATTTATAAATTTTACCTCAACAACAAAATGATGCAATTAAAAAAAAAGACAATATGTTAAAGTTTAATAAAGTTGGGTGGCAGGTACATGGGTGCTCATTATATTAATTGCCATATTTTCTCTATATGCTTAAAATATTATGTAATAAAAAGTTAAGAAATAAATATTCGGATTAAAAGAAGCCCACTATTTTTCAGCTCTCTGACTAATCTCATAAACTTCAAATCCCTTCACTGTGAATGAGATTATCTATAGCAGCCTACAAAAGGAAAACCTATTTTCTGGGCTAAGGCTGCCCTGACTGTATCTGCTAAGGGTTGAAGAATAAAGCCACCGGCAACATTTGACCTTTGGAAAGAGAAAAATGCTTTAAATGTTATCTTCTACTTAACACTAACAATATATCATGTAACAATACTTGAAGTTACACAAGAGAAGTCATCTAATTGAGTACGATTTGGTTAATCAGATCCAAAATGGTTTCAATTTCATTATACTTCTTACAGGGTAACCAACTTGATCCTATTTTCTCAGGACTGCCCCAGTTTTAAAACTGAAAGTCTTGCCTTCCAGGAACCTCTCAGTCTCAGGCACACTGGGGCAGCTGGCCACCCTAACTTCTGGTCACAACAAAGCTTCTGGAAGAGAATTTATTTAGCAAATCAGCTAATTTTACAGATGGGAAAAATGAGGTACTAAGAAATTAGCTGAATTAAACCAAACTTACACATAGCTACTTCAAATTACAAGTGGATCAAACTTAGTTCTTCCTTCTGAGGAACCTGTTTACATCTCATTCAGCCACAAGCCCTAAATGCCAATTCATCAGTGTTCTTGGACAATTCTGAATACCCAGTTAACCTCTCACTTCTTTCCCAAACTCAAAGCACTGCCCCATGATATGAATTCAAGACTTGGGATGCTCCTGACTTTGGGGGGAGGTACTGAGTAGAGGAAAGGAACAGAGGCTCCACTTCTTTACACTGATCTTTACCTAGTCTGTAGGGAAGATATTCACTCTCCTTCTGGTTTCAAAAATATTTTTAAATGAATTTTCTTTTTGTAATATCTACTGCAAAATAGCATGTTTGAGTACTCTAGAATATAGAGTCATACAGAAAAGCACTTCACTAGAGTAGCTATTCAAAGGAGGGGAAGACAGAGGAAAAAGGAAAATCTGCTCATTTATGATAAACATCCCCAAAATGCCAGGCCCTAAAACTACATAATGTTTGTCACAGCACCTAGCACAGAGTCCAACACACTGAAGACATTCAACATGAGAGTTTCCTCTCCTGAGTAGTGTGGAAAGATTCACACTTTCCACATCTGTCAATTTCCTTTTAATTCCTCTAAACTAGTCCTGAGCAAATAAAGAAGAAATAAGCCTGATAAGGACTTTTTGTGCCTTTAGAGGCTTGTCTTCGGGTACTTGTATTTAACAACTCCACTATCCAACAGCAGAAATAAAAGAGCTGCTTTCAATTAATCTGCAAAAACAGCCTTCTATGTCCAATTTAAATCTGGACCTACCCCCATTTTTTCATAACCAACCAGAGCATATACTTAAACAATGGCTTCTTTATAGCTAAAAAACGTAATGATGAGATTCTTTTCCTCATTCTTTGGGGTTTTTTAAAGTATGTTAGTGCAAAATGAATAGACTTCGTATTTTTCTTCCCCAGCATTTTTTCATACAATATCTCTTTTCAGTATTACAACATTTTTCTGGGGTATGAGACCGTTGGAAGAACAGAAGAAATACTGGAGCGAGTTTGGGATTAGAAAGCACAGTTTTAAGTTCCAGGTCTGTTATTTAACTTTCTATGTGGTCTTGGACAAGCATTTTAACTGTAAAATGGCAATAATACCTATCTTGTGGTAACTGGAAAATATAAGAATGCATGCATAAGATCTTCATAAGCTATAGAAGATATTTTTAAGGAGATAAAAGATAAACTCAATTAACATCACATTATCAACAGCAGAGGCAAAAGTAAACAAATAAATTAGGCCTGATTCTCTAGACAATGGTGCCCTAATAGATCTGGAAGGTACCACTGAGAACACGACTTGCTAAGACTTGCTAAAATTAGACCATGAACACATGTAATTATCAATAACAATCCTACATCATTTGTACCTCCTCTAGAGCTACCCTTTTTTCAATTTATCAGTCACTGAGGTGTTAAAAAGAAAAAAAAAGGCAGTAAAAAATACCAGGAAAGCCCCACAAAACCTGAGTGTGAGGGATATAAACAATATTACACCAACAGTGGAGAGCTTTTATGTGCCAAGCACTGTTCTTGGAGGGAAGCAGGTAAGCAAATCATATCTAACTACACAGTATGTTAGGAACACTGGTAAGTGCTACGCAGAAGTAAAGCCAAGGAAGGGTACAGGGAGTGCCGGGTGGCAGGGAAGGAAGGCATGGCCTCACTGATAAGGTGACTCAGGAGGTGGCCTGAAGGAACTGAAGAGAGCCAGGGAGAAGAGTGGGAGGAGAATCCAGGGCCCAGAGGAAGCAGTGAGGGAGGGGAAAGATGGTGAGAGACAACAGAGGGTGGGGGAGGGGACAGTTTAAACCTCAGAGAGTAGATTTTATTCTGAGATGAGATGTCTTTGGAGGGTTTGGGGCAGATGAGTGACATTTAACTTCTTACCTGTGGAATCTTTTGTTCAAAGGGATCCACAGAAGATCAATATGTACAACAGATAAAATAGGAGATGCTCTGGTTAAGGAAGGGGCACCCAGAGACCTACGTCAACTGTTCCCACTTTTCCCTTCTCTCCTCTGAAGTAACAGTTTGAAAATGAGTACAAAGTCTGTAGCATCCAAACTTTCACAGCCTGTACCCCAAGAACTTTATAATCCTGCCCAGCCTATCTTTTCAAAAGGCCATTCCTGGGGAACAGCAAAAAGGAGTAAGTCAAGCTGCTGACACACAGCAGAGGAGCAGGAGTGCTGTCAGAAAAATCAGTCCTTCGTACCACTGCTTGTTAAACACCCGCCCAGGCACCAGACGCGACAGCCCCTCTTCCCTCCCCCAACCCCTCAGGTGTTCTCTTTCAGGGCGTCCCTTGAAATTCATTTTAACTTGATTTCACTTGTTTAAAAATGCTCTAGCAATACAGTGTCATCTGCCTCTGCTGACGTATCTCCAGATAGAGTCCCCTGTCAATTGATATGGTAGGAAAATTCTTCCTCCACTAGTGTTATTTCTTCTCTCAGTAATGACTTCCCAATTTGCTCTATTCTAATCCTACGCACCCATCAAAGTTTACTTTGTGAAGCCCTCCTCCCACGTTTTGACCCTGAATTGGAATCCTAAATCTTTGGAGTGTGAAGGGAACTTCCAGGCCACCTAGTGCTCTAGTTCACGGCTCATTCCACGAACTAACCCTCTGCAGATCTGGCTGGTAGTCTTCCAGCCTCCGTAACTGCTTTTAGTGACATGCACACACTAGCCCACAAGGCAGCCTATGCTCTTTCAGACGTAAAGTACTTGTGAGGAAATTTCTTTTTACTGAACCAGAACCTGTTTCCTTCTATCACTGGTTCTGCCCTCTGGTTCTAATAGAGGAAAGTCTGCCCTCTGCCCCCCATCCCCTGCATCCAGCATAGCTTACAGTTGGCCTTGTGGCTTTCCCCATTCTGTCTCCACCTCTAAAAATGCGGCTGATGCCCCAGCCATCTCACAAGCCATCTGTGGACTGCCTTCAACCTGTAATGGTTAGCTAACAGAGTGGCAGGCAGCTCTGGTCTGTGTGTATAGCCAGTGAAGTGTCTGTGTCCCATGCCACTGACTACACCCCTTTCCTGATTCTCTCCTTTGACCTATCCTAGGACTTCTACCCTTAGCCCTGCATTCATCATTCAGTCAATGAGCATTTACTGAGCACTGTCAAGAACCAGGCTAGGGTCTTCCCTGGTGGCGCAGTAGTTAAGAATCCGCCTGCCAATGCAGGGGACACGGGTGCAAGCCCTGATCCAGGAAGATCCCACATGCTGCGGAGCAACTAAGCCCGTGCACCACAACTACTGAGCCTGTGCTCTAGAGCCCACACACTACAACTACTGAAGCCCATGCGCCTTAGAGCCTGCAAGCCATAACTACTGAGCCTATGCTCCAGAGCCCGTGTGCTGCAACTACTGAGCCCGCGTGCTGCAACTACTGAAGCCCAGACACCTCGAGCCTGTGTTCTGCAACAAGAGAAGCCACCGCAATGAGAAGCCCGTGCACTGCACGAAGAGTAGCCCCCGCTCGCCACAACTAGAGAAAGCCTGCATGCAGCAAGGAAGACCCAACACAGCCAAAAATATATTAAAAAAGAAAAAAAATTAAGAAAGAAAAAAATAAAAGAACCAGGCTAGGCACTGAAAAACTAAAAGTAAATAAAATGTACTCAGCTCATAGAAGAATAAGAGCAAGCTAGGTAAAATAATAAATAGCCAGGGAAGTTGGAAAAGGCCTCAGAGGAGGAGGTGATGCCTGAGCCAGGGAGGAACTGTATCAACACCCAAGTCTCACACAGCCTTGTGTCCCCTGCACCAAATGGTACAATGCTTTCCCTTATTTGAAGTTCAGCAAATATGTAAATTTGATAAAGTAGAGAAAGCCTGCTCAGCCCCCTGAGCCTCTCCTGGAGGCGAGGGAGGGTGGTCACTGAATCCACAGTCTGAAAGGGCAGTTGTAGAGGTTGACACTGTACCTGGCTACGTACAGTATTGCTCAGGTGGTTGTCCTCGGACATCTGTGCATTCTGGAAGTAGGACAAGGGTGCAGGTAACTCTGTCATTGGAGCAACTGTATAGAAATACTTTTTCACAGAAAACAGAGCCTCTTGGGGTTCTGAAAAGGGAAAAAGAAAACAGTCTTTTGTGCATTACAGTTATACTTTTATTTTGAAACACTTTCATAAGTTACTTTCACCAAAAACAAACCTTTCTTTCATGTGTTATCCTCCAGGCCAAGCTTTCTAAGGACCTCACAGGCTGCTGTCACTTGCAGGCTCCTGGATTAGGTCTGAAATAGAATTTTACTGGGTTACCCAGAGTTGGTCAAATCCTAGTAAATCCACTCACACCAATTAAATACTTATAAGACTAATTTGTAAACCAGTAATGTATTAATTTGCCAGGACCCTCAACTGACAAACTTTTGTCAGCTCAAGATACCTCTTGGTAATGAGTAGATCTACTTGAGAAACCAAATATTTTCAATCAGAATGATATCTAATGATTTCAGATCTAGAGCAAAGGGAGCTAAATGATCTTAAAGAATGTTCTCATCAACATCCCTCTTCCAATCCAACCTAATTTACATCACCATAAAATTATTTGTCTAGTGCTTTTAATTTTGCAAAATTTCTTTTTATCATCTCATTTTTTTTCTTTACCACAATGACCCAAGACAGGGTAAACAGGTAACATCTATTTTACAAAAGCAAAAGGGCACCCAAGTTGAGTGACTTGCTTAAAAGTACACAACTGGGCAGACCAGGACCAAAATCGCAGACTCCTAACTCCCAGCCTCTACTCTGCATCCTGGCACAGCCTTGCTTACGCACATCATTCTGTCTCCCACACTTCAGCCTCCTGGGGGCCACATTCTCATTTGCCTGTCTACCTGAATTTCCATCAGCCGATTCCTTATGACTTCAACTATGCTTTTCATTGAAAGTCTTCAGAAATATAGAAGGAAAAAAATCTGTTTGCATACCTAAGCAGTATTCTAATTCACTTATAGTATCCAAAACATTACCATGTACATATTTACATGAAAGCATTTTGTTTCATTTTTACTTTTAACTTCAGGAACTTCTACACTCTAAATATTCTACTTTCTTATTCTAATGATTTTTTCATCAAAAACACATAAAGCAACTTTTTCCTCTAGTAAAGGTATTGACTTCCAATTAACCTTTAATGACCTATATTTGGATCATTCAAATCATGACAAATTCTTAATCAAGGTATGCTTTCCCTTTTATCCTACATGCTTTTTTTTTTTTTGGCCACGCCATGCGGCATGCAGGATCTTAATTGCTCCACCAGGGATCAAACTCCCACTCCCTGAGGTGGAAGCGCAGAGTCTTAACCACCAGACTGCCAGAGAAGTCCCTATCCTACATGCTTTTAAATACCGTGCCTGGGACTTCCCTGGTAACACAGTGGTTAAGACTCCGTGCTCCACAGGGGGCCCATGTTTGATCCCTGGTCAGGGAACTAGATCCCATATGCATGCTGCAGCTAAGAGTTCGCATGCCACAACTAAAGAGCCGGGTGAGCCACAACTAAGGAGCCCATCAGCCACAACTAAGGAGCCCGCCTGCTGCAACTAAGACCCAGCACAACCAAATAAATAAATAAATATTAAAAAAATAATAATAAAATAAATAAATACTGTGCCTACCTTTCTCCTCCCCTCCAACTTCAGCCCATAGTTAGCTGGTATGAGATCAGAGGATTGCTAATTAATATTAACTAAACATGATGTACTTATGCAATTCTGTTTTAAATATATAATATTAATTTGTTTTAAAAATAAAATGAATTAAAATTAAGAATAGATTCAATAGTTACTTTTATGGGGGTTAATCACTGTAAGGCGGTACACAAGAAGCTTCTGGGGGTATTGGTAATGCTTTGTTTCTTGATCTGGGTGCTAGTTACACAGAGGTTTCAGTCTGTGAAAATTCACTGAGTTGTACACCTACGATCTGTGCACATTCCTATATACTTCAATTAAAAAAGTCAAATAGAGTTTTGTGGGTGTAAACCTATATTTAGGGTTTGGCAATATGTATGTTAGCTTACCCAAAAGGGAGGTGGATTCCAATAGAACAGTTATATTTTCAAAGTATTGAAAGTAAATGTCCTGACCTATGCTTCTATATTTTTTTTTTTTTGCCTCTCACTGTTGTGGTCTCTCCCATTGTGGAGCACAGGCTCCGGACGCACAGGCCCAGCGGCCATGGCTCAGGGGCCTAGTCACTCCGCGGCATATGGGATCTTCCCGGACCGGGGCACGAACCCGTGTCCCCTGCATTGGTAGGCGGACTCTCAACCACTGCGCCACCAGGGAAGCCCTGCTTCTATATTTTTAAAAGTTGACTAATTGAAAATTTAACATTAATGTAGCATTAATGATCAGCAACGCAGCACATATTATTCCCTTCTTTTTCACAAAAACATTTAGTACAGCACCTACTACCTCAGCTAATGCAGAAATGCCACAGGATGGCAAACAGAAAAAGTTGTAACTGGTTACCTCCACTGGCTGCTCTGAAGACTATACCACGTCATTTAAAGTACAGCTCTATTACAAAAAAACCCTTAGAAATCTGTCACTGATATTCTCATACAATCCCTCAGAAACAAAACCAAGTAAGCAAGACAGTGTTAGCCAAATGAAACAAGCAAAAGGCAAGAAAAGGCGCTGCAGGCAAAAATAAATAGAAAGTAAATAAAGTGTAGTACATTTACAGGTACAATATGAGCAGAAGAAAAGTGATTGTTCATTCACTAAACAGGAGTTTACTGGCTGTCTACTTATATCAAAACTCAAAGACAGACACTGAGAGGATTTAATTAATTATGTTCACTTTACCCATTTTACAGATGGAAACAACGTGGCACACAGAAGTTCATGAACGTGCCCAAAGTCACATTCAGTAAGCAAAGGAGCAAAGCAAAGGTTCACGTATTACACTACTTTGCCTCTATATAAAATTTCATCCCTGCCATCTAGGAGTTTATAACAGTGAGCATTAAGACACACTGAGCTGATTTTTATTACTAGTAAAACTATTGCTTTGACATAAATGAGATCTTAAAAAAAAAAAGTAGTAAATGAGATCTTAAACTTCAATAACTGGTCTAACTAGAAATTAAAAACTAGTGCCAGGGCTTTCCTGGTGGCGTAGTGGTTGGGAATCCACCTGCCAATTCAGGGGACACGGGTTCGAGCCTTGGTCTAGGATGATCCCACATGCCGCCGAGCAACTAAGCCCATGCGCCACAGCTACTGAGCCTGTGCTCTAGAGCCCGCGAGCCACAACTACTGAGCCTGGGCACCACAACTACTGAAGCCCGTGCTCTACAACAAGAGAAGCCATCGCAATGAGAAGCCTGCACATGGCAACAAAGAGTAGCCCCCGCTCGCCACAACCAGAGAAAAGCCCGTGTGCAGCAATGAAGACACAACACAGCCAAAAATAAAATAAATAAAATAAAATAAATTTATTAAAGAAAAAAAACTAGTTTCAAAAGCATTCCCAATATAACAGTCCTGGTACTTCTTTTTTTTTTTTTAAAGATAAGCTATAATGAGCATCTGGTCATTTTAATTTAAGTGGTTCCCATTATTAATCTTATGCTTATAGGATCTGTCCAACTATTAAAAGAAATCACAAAAACTGATTATCATATTGGAGCTTTCTCAGACGAATCTTGTAAGAATCATCTATAATACAGTAGTCACTTTAACATATTCCAATACTACAGTCGATCCAGACTGAACCAACTGCAGATCAAAAATATTTGAAAAAAATTCCAAAATTAAGTAAAACCTAATTTGCTTGTGCCAGCAAATAATTACAATAGTATTTACATTGTATTTACAACTATATACATACCATTTCATTGTATTAGGTATTATAAGTAATCTAGAGATGATTTAAAGTATACAGGAGGATGTGTGTAGACTACATGCAAATACTATGCCATTTTATATAAGGGACTTGAACATCTGAGGATTTTGGTGCCCATGGGGGTGGGGGGTGGTGGGAGTCCTGAAACCACTTCTGCTCCACCCCCACCCCCTCAACCACAAGGGACGACTGTATTTAAAAGACACATCTGTATTTACATGTAAAACACTAAGGCTCAGGCAAGGTGAAAGAATCTGTCAGTGTACAATTATGAGGCAAGTAACACCAGTTCCAGAACCCAGATCTTCTGATGCCCAGCCCAGGTGTTTGCCAGTTCAACAGGAGAAAGCTCATGCCCCCACTACACAATGCTGCAGGGTGACTCTCCCTGGAAGAGCTGCTCTTTACATGGAGCTTAGTAGGAAGCAAAGGTAGGCAACAGGGTTAGCTAGGTCTTCAGTCAGGTCTGGTGAACAGACAATCATTGTTGGTACAAAGAAAGGGGCAGGCAAAGCTGGATTTGATTCTGGTCCAGTAACAGCTGAAAACAATTGATGACTGCACGGAGAAAGCCAACGACCCACTGTTCCCGGACCCACTGTTCCCGAAGCGTGGCAAAAGACACCAGTGGACTTTGTAACATTCTTAACAGTGCCCTGAGAGCAAGAAAAGATAGTTGTTGGGAAGTGAGGATCTTTCATGTGACCTGGATTGCATAGGGAGTGGGAGTACGAATGTAAGTAGATTTTGGTGTTTTCTCTCTCTGGCCAACTGCTAAAGATTTTCTGAGACTGATACAGCACAACACTCGAATTCACTGCCATCCATTCCTTTTTTCTCAAGACACTTGCTCAATCAGACAAAGGAAAAAAAAAATCCTTCTCTGATGGGCAACTACAATTTCTTTTTATTATATACGAAGACTAAAAAAAAGCTCCAAGAGAATACAAATAATCTCGAAGTTCAGATGTGCTGAACAGAAAAGTCTGTCCAGCCAGAAAACCTATCCATCAGCACTTCAAAAAGTATCACAGGAGCAGTGTTTAAAATCCCAAAAAGGAGCTTATTAAAAATTCCATTTAAGGAAACACCAACAGAAAAGTACATTTCTGTCTCTCACTACATCCCAAGGTAGCAATTTTTTTTTTCTTTTGGTCATGCCACGCGGCATGTGGGATCTTAGTTCCCTGATCAGGGATTGAACCCGTGCCCCCTGCACTGGAAGTGCGGAGTCTTAACCATTGGACTGCCAGGGAAGCCCATCCAAGGTAACAAATTAAAATAAATAAAAATAACTTGAAATTAATTTAAAACTTCAGGAATACAGCCTAGAAAGACCCTCAGAATTTTAAGAGGCCAGGAGCAAATAATTTCCCCAGTCCTACAAGAGGCTTTGTGAAAGTGGTAGGCTCTAAAAAGAGCAAGGATAGTGATACATCCCATTTGGTGATTTTTTTTCCCTCCTTCCTTCCCACTCTACTTCTGTGAACCATCTGTGGTAGATTAGATTATTATTCAGCAAATATTCACTCCCTCCCCCAGCATCCCCAAGGGAGGAATACTTCTCTCCAGTGATGTTGAGCTTGGCTCTGTGACTTGCTTTGGCCTCAAGGTAGGTGCAGTCTACTACCCACTCCAGGCCTTTGGGCACAATCTTATGACTTGCTTTGGTCGATGGGATTTTGGCAGATGTGGCACAGACAGTTAAACTGTGCTTGTGCAGGTGGCCTTTCCTTCTGTACTTCTGCTGTTCCCTCATGAAGAACTTACTTTGGGTAGCCACTGCCCCTTCAGTCTGGGCCCCAGAACAAGACAAGCAAAGCAGAACTGTCTTAGCTGTCCCCTTTAAGCAGACCGAGAGCTAATGCTCTAAGGCAGCGGTCCACAACCTTTTTGGCACCAGGGACCGGTTTCGTGGAAGACAACTTTTCCAAGGACCGGGGGCGGGGGGATGGTTTCAAGATGGTTCAAGCGCATTACATTTATTGTGCACTTTATTTCTATATGATGAAATAATTATACAACTGACCATAATGCAGAATCAGTGTGAGCCCTGAGCCTGTTTTCCTGCAACTAGATGGTCCCATCTAAGGGTGATGGGAGACAGTGAAACCCAAAGAGTGTTGCTTATCCTTTCACTTTTTTCAGGAGCTTTTGGATTTGAGAATTGTGGATATGGGACCATGGTTCTGTATTATTATAGATTCTTTTCCCCCCCAAATTTAATTTCTACATGGAAGATATAATTACCCTGAGTCATTGTATCAAATTTGTTGTGGAAATGGGTAGAACACAACTAATCTTTAATGAAGAAAATGACTATTCACACTTAATTAATTCGTAAATCATTGACTATACTCAGCAATACTTGCATTCTCTCATTTGCTTTAGATCAACTTAAGGAACTGTACAAGGCATTGTGAAAACCAAATATTAATATCCTTTAATCAACAAACACTTATTGGGTTTCTTCTACATAACCATATACTGTGATAGGTACCAGGGGTGCCAGTGAATCAGATGATGCTTCTGTTCACCTAAGGAGCTTACTATCTAGAGGGGAAGACAGACAAGTATGTTTTTACATTAATTACATGTTGAAATAAAAATATTTTAAATGTATTGGGTTATATAAAATATATCATTCAAGTTAATTTTACCTATTTCTATCTCAAAAATTTTTGCTCATTAGAAAATGTAAAATTAACCTTTGTAGCTCACATTATGTTTCTAATGGACAGTACTGCTCTAAAGCTTCAGGTTTTCTCTCCTACAAACAGGCTTAATACTGAAAATCCCTGACAACCTTTTCCTTCCTGAAGCTTCCCTCCCTTCCTCAGTTTTTATGACACTGCACTATGGAGGTTCTCCTCCCACCACTCATTCCCCTCAGCTGGTTCCTCATCATCTTCCACCCCCCCATTATAAGTGTTCCTAAGGCTCTGCCTGGGCTTCCTTGTCCCCCCTCTTTCCTTAGGCATCTCCTCCACTGCTCCAACATCAACTGCTAAGTCTGTTTAAGTGACCCATGTTTACAGCTCCAGGCCTGTCCATGGGATATTTAACTGCTGGCACTTCAAAAGTGAGACTTCCAAACTGTTTCCTCATCATCTTCCTCTCTAGACTAGTTCTTTGCCTCTAACTTCCTTATTTCTGTAATCGTCTCCCCCATTCTCTAAACTTAAAGCCTCCTAGTCAACTTCACACTTTACTCCTTGCGCCTCAATTGGCTGTTATGTCCTCTTCATAATGATATTCTTCTTTCTAAGCTTCTGCCACCACCAAAGGTCAAATTTTCATTATATCTCACCCGGATTATGCAAAAGTCACCTCAAATCTCTTATCCATTCTAGCCCCCACGTACCTAAAGCAAAGTTCTTATCACAAAACTTATGAAAAGCAAAGCTCAAAACACCTTCCAAATCTGCCTGGCATCTATCACATGAAGGAGAGGCAGTATTAGCGGGCTCTGAAAGGTTTTTCAGAGTACATCCAAAAGAAGTCTCTCCCTGCAACCTGATGTAACAGTAGTGGGAGAGCAGGAGCAGAGGCAACCTGGATCTGAGAGAGAAGAGGACCACATTGGCCTTGCTGACAAATGTTATATCTTTCCTGCTAGAATGATTCTCAGAGACCAACTCCAATCCTCCAGTTCTCCCCAAATGGAAATTCACGCAGCAGTCTAGGACTAGGGGCAGCCATTAACTTAAAATTCAGCACTAGATCATATCCATTCAGAGGAAAGTATGCCCAGAATTACGGTAACTATCTACCCAAGGACGAGGAATAGACGAATGGAAAAGCTGATGATCGATGCCGCTTCTATCATCTACTTTACCTTGGGGAAGGCGGGTAGAGGTGAGGGAATCCATCCACTCAATAAATAGGCTCCTTTTCATTATTAAGGGCTTGTTATTAAATGGAGGTGGGAGGGGGTTTAAGTTGGCTGAACCCTGCAAATGAGTTAAGGAGAACTGAAATTGGCTTTTGCAGGTGACTGAAATCAGCCAAATGCAACAGGCTTCAATCTACTTTCCTGTTTTTATTCTCCTTCATAACAGTTATTAAATGTGCACACTGGGTCACTGGACCCTTAGCATCCAGAGGGCCCCTCTTCCTAGTACACTCTCTGATATAATGCTCTCCTCAATTCAACTCCGAGGGTGTAAACCTTTCCATTGTAAAAGATAACGTAAATAACAAGATGCCCTTAACCAGATGTAATCTCTACCTGCCTCAAACTTCAGAGAATACTATGACTTTTACAATGTACTCTGCCATAATTTGCATACTATTCGTATCTCACATAGTAAACCTTGAACACTTTATTCATCTTGTCCAAAGCAGGCAAGCAATGCTTTTTAAATTATTAAGTTACTCTCCTACAAGAGAAGCAGATATTTATTTGAAAGGAATTTGAGCGGGATGAAAACGTCAAGTATCTAAAATACATGCAAAGCACTGGACATATATGCCTCGTGACAGTCCCGATCAGGCAGACCCTGTTGTATTCCGTCCCGAACTGAGACAGAAGGAACTTAGCCCTGAGTGCCACTCGCTTCCCCTGGACAAGGACACATTCAGGGCATAAGGCGCAGAGTTTCAACAGTTGCTCAACCAGACCCAGCGCCAGGCGCTTCCTCTTTCTCCTGCTCCACTCCAGGCAAGACGGTCAATCCCCGCCCAAGGCACCTGCGCCCTGAGATGTCTTCGGGAAACCAGCACTTCCGGACCAAGGCTGCGAAGGGGAACCTCTCTTCAACCTGATCGCGCGCCGCGCCCGGAGCCCGAGAAACGGGCCGCCCCTACTCGTTCTCCACACGGGGTTCCCTGGTGCCCGCCCGACCGCACCCCGCTCCCCATTCTCGAGGACACCGGCTCCCCGGCCCGGACAACGACAAAGGGCCCGTCCCTGCCCGCAGCCACCCGTGTCGGCACCGGATGAGAGGTGTGTTTCTCTCTCCCCAGCTCCCCATCGGGCACCTACCCTTTCCTCGCCGCCACCACCGGCCGCTAGCAGCTGAGGTTCCTTCCCGAGCAGCCGCTGTTTTGTTTCCGATGTGAAATCGCGGCCTTTGGAGCGGCCCGGCCCAGGCCCCGCCCAAAAGGCCTCACCGGTTTCGTCACTTCCGGCCCGGGCGTCGTTGGTGACCGGCCTCCGAGGGGCGGGGCCAAAGGCGGAGGGGCGTGGACCAGAGGAAGGGGGTGGATCTTCCGGTGGTGAGTGGGGACTAAGGAGCAGACCCTGCGTTCCCGTTGGCCTTCCGACCCGGAGGGACACCCTTGCTCCCCTCTCGGCACCCGCCGACCCCTGATGATGCCAGCACCGGTATGAGGTTGTCAGAGATCTACTGCTCTTGAGGATCAAAATTTCTACGTAAACTGGACCCAGTGTGTGCTTCTCCTACAAGTGCTGGCATCTTAAATCTAACGTTTCTTTCATTTCTCTATAGTCCTATTTGTACAGTGTTTCTCAGTGCGAATCAGCCGCACCACAATCAAAAGGAAGCTAACTTAAATTGTAACTACCTGTGCCCTCCATCCCCTACCCAATGAATCAAAACTTTTGGTGGGTGAGAACCTGAGAAACTGCATTTTAAACAAACATCGTCTGGGATTCTTCCGCTCCAAGTGTAAGAACCAGTTTTCCTAGATGGTAAGCTTTCAGAGAGCATAAATTGTGTTATTTTTATTTTTTTATTTTTTGCGGTACGCGGGCCTCTCACCGCCGCGGCCTCTCCCTGACCGGGGCACGAACCCTTGTCCCCTGCATCGGCAGGCGGACTCTCAACCACTGCGCCACCAGGGAAGCCCAATTGTGTTATTTTTGTAATCCCAAAACCTAACATAGTATCTGGTACACAATGAGTTGCTCTATGGTTGTTTGATTTTTGCATCTTCCAGCTTTCCATTCAAATGGCTGTAAAAACAGTACCAATAACTCCTTAAGTAGCATACCACACACATACATTCATCTGAAAGCTAAGTTAACAATGAGTACTATGTAAAACCAAAGGTGAACAATGGAGAAATGTTCAAATTCACAGGTAATCAGAAAACTGAAATCAATAACATGGCATCTGGCCAAATGAGATTTTTTATTTCTCTTAAATTCCTCCCCCAAGATAACCCTTCATATTCCTAGAGCCATCTCTCCTCCCTGGCCCCCTCGAATACATGACCGGTTTTAAATAGGTTTTACACACTTTATATTTACGAACAGAAGTAGCAGTAGCAAGTTTTTCTATTAACAGAGAATGTTGGGGAAACAAAAAGGTTGACACCCCCCAAAAACAATTTTTTTTTTTTTTTTTGCGGTACGCGGGCCTCTCACTGTTGTGGCCTCTCCCGTTGAGGAGCACAGGCTCCGGACGCGCAGGCTCAGCGGCCATGGCTCAAGGGCCCAGCTGCTCCGCGGCATGTAGGGATCTTCCCGGACCCAGACACGAACCCGTGTCCCCTGCATCGGCAGGCGGACTCTCAACCACTGCGCCACTAGGGAAGCCCAACAATTTTTTTTAAAGTTCTCTCTTCCGTCCTCAAACTTCACAAGGGTAGGAATTTTTGCCCGTTTGTTTACATATATTGCAAATGCTGAGAACAATGCCTAGCACATAAAACAGTTCAATACATTTGTCAAACAAGCATAGGCTAAAAACCATCCATTTGTGAACTAGTTCAATCTCTTTGAATGCAATCTGGGATGTAAGTAGAAAGTGTTAAAATTCTGGTAAACTATTCTTAGAAACAATCTCAATACAAAAATTTTGTGCAAAGATGTTCATGGAGTATTATTAATAGCAAAAATTGGAATGCTAGATGTCCTACAATAAAGGACGGTTCACCCACTTCACCTAATATCATTAAAATTGTTTATGAAGGGCTCCCCTGGAGGTGCAGTGGTTGAGAGTCCGCCTGTCGATGCAGGGGACACGGGTTCATGCCCTGGTCCGGGAAGATCCCACATGCCGCGGAGTGGCTGGGCCCGTGAGCCATGGCCACTGAGCCTGCGCGTCCGGAGCCTGTGCTCCGCAACAGGAGAGGCCACAACAGTGAGAGGCCCGCGTACCGCAAAAATAAATAAATAAAATAAATATATGTTTATGAAGATTATGTGTAACAGAAACATTCTAATCCTGTTAATTAAAAAATAAGACATAACATTAATGCATACATCAAAACACATTCCTGCAAAAAGGAAATAAAATTGATTTAAAAAGCAACCAGTGGCTGAATTACTGGACTAAAGATAAATTTTCCTCTAGTTTTCTGTATTTCTTCACCTTTTTAGGAATATGGAAACCCAGAAAGCGCTGAGGAAGAACCAGTAAAAAGACACAGACTAGACCCCTTCCCGGAAATGCGTATGCTAGCTTTCTGTGTGCTTAGGTACCGGAGCTACTGAGGGTCAAGGTCTGGACAGCCGAAAAGAATGTGATGCGCAGATGAGAGCAGCAATTAACCAAAAGTTGATAGAAAGAGAATGCGTCAAAGAGTTACTGAGAGCTAAATTAATTGAATGTGGCTGGAAGGATCAGTTGAAGTCACACTGCAAAGAAGTAATTAAAGAAAAAGGACTAGAACACGTTACTGTTGATGACTTTGGTGGCTGACATCACACCAAAATGCAGAGCCCTGGTACCTGATAGTGTAAAGGAGCTCCTACAAAGAATAAGAACATTCCTTGCTCAGCATGCAGCCTTTAAGATTGAATTAGATTGTTGTTTTGTGGTTTTATTTCTGAAAGTAAAACTTGCCATAAATTAGGAATTGATTTCCCAAAATAAAATCCTTTTTTGTATGATGGTATACAGTTTTCAGTAATGTATACAATTGTATAGATTTTTCCCCCTAAATGTGTTATTTTAATAAATATCTCATGAATGAGTTTGAAGTTTCCTTGGATTTTGGAATAAATGGGACTTTATTAATAATTCATCAGATTTGTTAAAAGTCAAGCAGCTAATATAGTTTAAGTGTTAAGTATGTAAACGTTAAGTAAGCAAATCTCTGTAATAACAATTGAGGAGAGGGAAGCAGCCTCTTCTGATTGTTTGGATGTAGTGTATGCCTCTTTTGAATTCCTATATTTTATAATATATGTCCCATCTTGTTAAAAAAAAAAAGATACAGATTAGAGGAACAAGGCTAAAGTGACATCCTAGACACCAAGAAAGAAGAGTCCCAAATAGAGAGCAAACATCCATAGTGCTAAGAGGTAAACTAGGGTGTAGCCTCTTAAAAAGCCAGAGTCTCATTTAGGCTATCACCAGTCACCAGTGGAATGAAGAGATACAGACTACTGAGACTTAAGAAATTTGGAAGCAAGATCCTTTTTGACTCAGCTCCTACAGAAATGGAAATAAAAACAAAAATAAACAAATGGGACCTAATGAAACTTAAAAGCTTTTGCACAGCAAAGGAAACCATAAACAAGACGAAAAGACAACCCTCAGAATGGGAGAAAATATTTGCAAATGAAGCGACTGACAAAGGATTAATCTCCAAAACATACAAGCAACTCATACAGCTCAATATCAAAAAAACAAACAACCCAATCCAAAAATGGGCAGAGGACCTAAATAGACACTTCTCCAAAGAAGATATACAGATTGCCAACACATGAAAGAATGCTCAACATCATTAATCATTAGAGAAATGCAAATCAAAACTACAATGAGATATCATCTCACACCAGTCAGAATGGCCATCATCAAAAAATCTACAAACAATAAGTGCTGGAGAAGGTGTGGAGAAAAGGGAACTCTCTTGCACTGTTGGTGGGAATGTAAATTGATACAGCCACTATGGAGAACAGTATGGAGGTTCCTTAAAAAACTACAAATAGAACTACCATATGACCCAGCAATCCCACTACTGGGCATATACCCTGAGAAAACCGTAATTCAAAGGGAGTCATGTAGGGCTTCCCTGGTGGCGCAGTGGTTGAGAGTCCGCCTACCGATGCAGGGGACACGGGTTCATGCCCTGGTCTGGGAAGATCTCACGTGCCGCGGAGCGCCTAGGCCCGTGAGCCATGGCCGCTGAGCCTGCGCTCCGCAATGGGAGAGGCCACAACACTGAGAGGCCCGCGTACCGCAAAAACACAAAACAAAACAAAAACAGTCATGTACCAAAATGTTCATTGCAGCTCTATTCACAATAGCCAAGACATGGAAGCAACCTAAGTGTCCATCAACAGATGAATGGATAAAGAAGATGTGGCACATATATACAATGGAATATTACTCAGCCATAAGAACGAACGAAACTGAGTTATCTGTGGTGAGGTGGATGGACCTAGAGACTGTCATAGTGAAGTCAGAAAGAGAAAAACAAATACCGTATGCTAACACATATATATGGAATCTAAAAAAGAAAAGAAAAATGGTCAGAAGAACCTAGGGGCAAGATGGTAAAGATGCAGACCTACTAAGAGAATGGACTTGAGGATACGGGGAGGGGGAAGGGTAAGCTGGGATAAAGTGAGAGAGTGGCATGGACATATATACACTACCAAATGTAAAACAGATAACTAGTGGGAAGCAGCCGCATAGCACATGGAGATCAGCTCGGTGCTTTGTGACCACCTAGAGGGGTGGGATAGGGAGGGTGAGAGGGAGGGAGATGCAAGAGGGAAGAGATGTGGGGACATATGCATAACTGATTCACTCCATTATAAAGCAGAAACTAACACACCATTGTAAAGCAATTATACTCCAACGAAGATGTTAAAAAAAATTTTTGGAGAGTACATATAACTATAAGCTACTCTTTGTGGAATCTCTACTGTAGTGAAAAGGAGAGGACCTAAGGTTGTTTTGTTTAAAAACTTACTCCAGCCTGAAGGAAGGAAGAAGATAACGGAAACTCCAGGGCAAGGCTCAAGAAACTGCAAACTGTAGTTACAAACCAGAAACATGAGTGGGGGAGGTCTTCTGGATAGGAGTACCCATCCTTAATTATAGAAAGCAAAGGTTCAAGATGCATGTCATAAACTGGAGAGAATATGCCTAAATGACTCTTTTAAAGTTAAGCTTTTGTTAACCTTGAGAGTTTTTGCTAAGTAAGAGGGAAAATCAAATGACTTTTATTCATTCATACCTACCTAAGATAGCACTGGAAGTTTTTTTTTTTGCCATGCCGCACAGCATGCAGGATCTTAGTCCCCTGACCATGGATTGAAACAATCTGTTTCCCTTGAAGTGGAAGCGCAGAGTCTTAACCATTGGACCACCATGGAAGTCCCAGCACTGGAAGTTTAAGAACTATAAAAGCTGCAGTGTTTGTGGTTAAGAAGTGAAGTTCAGTAAAAGAATGAGAAAAATAGTAGAGGGTCCAGACTATCTGCAGTGGTGTATTTATATTTTCCCCAGAAGTGTCTGGAACTTGGGAGCAGGAATGGAGAAATAAATGACCACAAAAAAAAAAAAAAAAAAGAAAAGAAAAGAAAAGAAAAAAATGGTGGCAAAAATCAATAGTAAGCAGTGAAAGATGAAGCAGACAGGAAATCCAGTGCCGGACCTGTTAGAGCTACTTGGGGAGAGGGGCTGTTCGAGCCTCTAGAGAGGCTAGAGCAGTCACTAGTCACAAGTAAATAAAGTCAAGATTCAAGGCCAGTTCTTTACACCATAGATTCAGCAAGGCAATCCAATTTATTAACACTTCCCACATAAAAGCAGTTTACTTTTATTTATACATCATTGCTCTGTTTGCTATGGGAGTAAAGTAGAATTGAAAAATGAAAAATAATACTGTCATCAAGACTAGGTGCTTGACCATATTCTATCTTACTAGCTCTCACATCGTTTTCATTCTTTGCAAGGATCTGGCTCAGATTTGGAACAGCTCAAGATGAAGGGCTGGCTTTAGCTTACTCATCTTGCATTTTTAGTCTTAAGTTCTGTATGACTGTCAATATTTTATTAAATCTAATTTCCTTCTTAAAGAACCTGGGCCCCGTTTAAAAAAAAAAGTCTCAAGAATATACTCAAAATGAAACTTTAATATCTAGCTTTTCCACCTGCTGTAACAATTAGCCAAATCTCTTCACCTGGGTATATTTGCCATTATCTTTTAACTGACAGGGGAAAAAAATGAACCTTCATAGTTTCTAGATCCTACAATGTGAAGTGTTCTCTAGTTTTTCCTTTTGTTATGAGAAAAAAAACCAGGAAAAATTGTTTAAACAATTTTTAAATTCACAATACTTTTTGCCTCAACAAAGATTTGCTAAAAATGCTTCCTATGAGGGAATTTTATTAACAAGCACTTTCCTCTGCTCTTAGGTGGCTATTAGCATCTAGACCATATCTATCCAATGTAACTTTCTTTAGTCAAAATAATGTTCTTCAATCTACAATGTCTACCCAATATTGGAAACCATTAGCTAAATATGGCTATTGAGCACTTGAAATATGAATACTGCAAACAAAAAACTGGATTTTTAAATCCACTTTAGTCACACATCACTTCTTAACACTTGAAATATGGCTAGTGTAACTGAAGAGCTGAGTTTTAAATTTAATTTTAATGAATTAAAAAACTTGACAGCGCAGATCTAGACCATGAATTATACAGAATCCAATACGCAGGCCTCTAGATATCCTACCTAAGGAACACTAGCAGTGTTGCAGTGAGCAGTTAAGACTATGTGATCTTGGGAATTCCCTGGCGGTCCAGTAGTTAGGACTCCGCGCTTTCACTGCTGAGGGTGCAAGCTAAGATCCAGCATGCCCTGCAGTGCAGCCAAAAAAGAAAGAGACTATGTGATCTCTAAGGTCCCCTCTACATATTACTACCTCTGCTGAGAAGCTTCCTACTATCTATCCCTTTCCTCTCAACCTTGAAGTTAGCTCATCAAGTTTGACAGTTCATATAGTACATTGTATATCTATTAGTGATCATCTCATTATTTTTTTCTCCACCACTAGACTCTCAGCTACTAAAGAGATCTTATTTATGTCTATCACTCCATCTAGCTTAAAACATGAATGGCACATATTAATTGTGCTTCAATGGCAAATGTAAGTCATACACAAAAAGACGAATGGGTTACCTGGCTTAATATTTCAGCTACCACTCTGTGCAAGAGAATCCAAAAGTCATCTATCCAACTAATACATGATGAGGCAGAGTAGGCAGACTTAGAGCGTCATTTAATTCAAACAACATGGCTTGAAAAAAATTTTTATTCATTTTTGTTTATAGAAATTATCTTTTCTTCCTGGGCATTTCAGATTGCCAATCCTAATTTAGCCTTCGTATGAGTCAAGTAATAAAATGAAAGGCAAAGAATCTTTTAAATAAAGATGAAAATTAAGCATTCAAATGCAAATAAACAATATTTCAATAATTTAACATAATCACATTTCGAAAAATCTACCAGTTTATCAAATATTATAAGCTCACCTTGGTCTATAGTATGAATATAATAGTAATAATTCCTGGGTTTAAAATATACACTTGTGAATTTCTCTAGTTTTCTTCCCGACACTTAGACTGCCTATTTCTTTGCCTATTTGGGATTCCTTCTAATACCTTTCTTTAGCTACTGGTATTCACAAATCAATTTCACCATCTTTTGCTAAGCAAAACAATTTCTCAATTTCATATTAATAGAAGGCTGAAATATGACTTGGAAAAATGTGTTAACCACTTTGACATAAAACCTTTCAGCAGTTTTTGGGTAGAAAGTGGAAACATTCATAGAACTTATTTGAAAGAGCTGGGTAAATAAGCCTCATATACACATTGTATACCTGCTTACATTTATTTGCATTAAATTTTTTTCTTCATATTAAAGGAGAAAAAAATGTTAATAATGTTTAGTACAATTTGACTCTTGAACTCATTGTTTTCTCAGTTTGTCCACCATATCTAGTATCCATGCCTGATTAGTACCTGAAACTGCACTCTCCACAAAATAATCATCGGCCTCTACTATTACATATCAGGAAGTGCTATGATAAGATTCAGAGTGAGTAACAACATAAACTTCTCTCAGGAGAAAATGTGCTGGGGCTGGCTGGGAATAAAGCCTAGAATATTGGAGTTGTTCTCAGGCAACCTTTTTGGAAGACTACTTCATGTTTATAAACATAAATAATACCTACCTCTTTATTTGCCTCAAAAAACGTTTTTCTCCTTAAAATGAACTTAAAAAGAAAATTAAGCTGCATTAGTGCAATCTATTAGGATAAAATACTAGTACTGAGTAGACACTTTAATCTTCTAATCAAAGCAGTTCTTGGATCACTTAGCACTGGCAACATGTGGTAGCTGGTGAGAAAGGCAAACTCTCAGGCCCACTCTAGCCCTAAGTCTGCATTTTAACAAGATCCCCCCAGGTGATTCAGCTGCATGTTAAAGTTTGAGAAAAACCATTTTCTTCCTGTACACAGATATACACATTTAAAATTATTTTATTTACAGGGTCAAATGAGGAAAAAGCACATTGGTTTCCTCCTAACTGCCACATCAAGAATGGTTGTCAAGACTTTCATCTAATTTTATAACAACCTGAATGGGCAATATGGATTAAACTAAGGTTTCCAAGTTGAAATTAACCTATGGACAAATGGTAAAGACAACCCAGAAAGTTCAAGCAATTTAGTAAAAATTTTCTTATGTGTATTCTTCCTGACACTACAATATGTCAGCTTATACATGTCCAGTTCTTTATATACAAACCTGAAAAATAAGAACTCTGAAAACCTTGAAGTTTAACCTTTGTGGCAAAATCTGACTTGAACTGACATTAAAGTATTAATGTAGTAAATGTAGTAGGTCTTTTAACCCACTGACTGTGATCATTCCTGTTTTGCTGCAAAAGTGTTAACGTATAAATTTGGGATCCTGACACAAATCTCACTGGAAGTGTTACGCAGTATATGGTATGTGCCCCCAAGGGTTTCACACAAGGGCCCTTTTAAGGTAAATGTAATTGAAAGAGCAGAAGAGACCCAAGCAAGGAAAATTAAATCTACTTGAATAAACTTCCATGCTAATGCTGGCTAAATAAAAACAACCTAATATGATGCCTTAGAAGCAATAATATGGTAAAAGAGAGAGAGGCATAATAAACTGCTTGAACAGGGAGTCACGCTGGGGGTCAATCTGAGAAAAGGCTAGTAAAAGAATTTGTAAATGGTAAGGAGCATGTTTCTAAAATTTTCCCTTCAGAAACCACAATTTAAAATATTATAACACTAAAGGGGGGAATATCTCCACAGATGTCTAGATTAATCGAAAATAAGGCAAACGGCCTCTTTGACCTTTAGTTACTAATACTCAAAAACTGAGTCCGTCAAAAATTCAGCCCGTATTTTCAAGTTAAGTTTCTAGTATGCACCGCATAATTACAACATGATGCCATTTATTTAACAAGACTGTGAAAGAATGAGTCCCCAAATCAAATATATACATTTTTAATATTTGAAATATTTACATAATGGAACCATGTCATGGTCCAATGTTAAGAACAGTGTTTTCAAATGTCCTCTTAAGATTAAAAAAAATCTAGTAACTCAAGCTCAGTTTACGCTTTTTATGCTTTTTTTTTAACACCCCCTCCCCCACCCAATCTTTTTAAAAAATAAATACTCAGACACAGGAATAGCTGCACCTAATTTCTGTTAAGAACTATTTAAAACTTGTTACATTTTCAGGTAATTTTGCTCCCTGGTGAATTTCTGATCTACCATAAAGAAAGCCCCATGTATGTCTCTAAGAACACCATCAGTACGTTTTTAAACTTTGATGAGCAGAGGTAAACAAGGTGTGTGCCTACATATACACACACAAGATAGAAACCCTTTACAAAACAAAAAACTAGTGGTAACTGCTTTAAATGATTTACTTTATCCTCAGAAATAAGATGTAACCTTTGTAAATTGCCATGATAAATTCCTATTGTATTTTGTCAAACATTCCTAGTCTGTAAAATTGCCTAATTTTTTATTTTGCTTATTTTTAAAAAAGATTTTTTTCACTTAAGCTTTTTGAATGAAGCTTTTTTTTTTAAAACAAAGGGGTACAAAATTAAACTAAGGACCAATTAGTGCAAAAAATGCATTAAATAAAGCTCTCCAGAATCTAAGGATCTGCCTCATACCTGAACAATGAAATCAGGGGGGAAAACCACTATGACTCACACTCCCTTAAAAGAGAGGCTGACGCAGCCAGCTTTCAACAGAAAAACCCATTCCGTTCAACAAACTGTTGCTTGCCACAAGAGAATACTATACTCCGGGAGACTAATAACCTAATTATCCCAGACATTTGGGTTGGCACAATACCATGTTTCCTTTACAATTCTAGTCTTCAATTAGGAAATGTTTCAGGGAAACTTCCAAAGCAAATTAGGGAAAAGTAAGACTTTTATACATACATTCACACAAACACATTCATACAGAGATACAGTAGGAATGGATTGTCTGCTACTTTTCGCACTCTAATTTTAAATTCCATGCCATCATGAGGGCCTGCCATTTTTGATCAAGGGGGTAAGGGTAATAGGTATGACTGGTATTCTTTCAATTTAAAATTGTTCATGTTGGTGCCTATACAGTACAGTTCAATATTAAGTGCAATTCTGCAAAAGAATTGGCGAGTCATTTTAATATTTACAAGGAACAAATCAGCAGAACAAAATTATATCAGATAGGCTGTGTACAGTAGCTGCGGCTTATAAAACATACCAGTAATTTGTACCTGGTGAGTATAAAGAGAACCATGGTAGGATTCAGATGTCTTTACAACCAAGGGAGTACACATGGCATTAACAAATTAGAGGACAAAAAAATTCACATTTTCTACATTAAAAAAAAATTACAGATCTCACAAACGTCTTTGAAGACAAAAAAAAAAAAAAAAAATTGAAGTCCTGTGAAGGGTGGGAAAGAAGAAATCTGAAATGGAACTCTAAATGTAAAAAGAATTTTACTTCACAAGACCAATTTTCTTGGCTTCTGTTTCATATATCAATAATCTCCACATCTTGACTATAAAAACTTCTGCTTCTTCATCAAGTACCTAGAAAAGGAACAAGACAAAAAACAGTCACACACGTAAGAGAAGCAATCATAAACATCTCCCAACAAGGTAACTGGAATAAAAAAGGCTTTTATCTACCAACAAGCATTTATTTATACATGTCTTGAAAAACTACTTCCTGAGGAAAGCAAATGTTATAAAGAACACAGTAATTTAGACAGAACTGGTTATGTAACTACATAATACTTAATACAGAGTATCTCATTTACCCCTCCCCAAGAACCTCACAATCTTAACATTTATTGAGCACTTATTACATAAGTGACACTGAAATATTAAATGAGAATATATGTGTAGCATTTTAATATAGTATCTGGGATAGAGTAAACAAAGTGAACACTATCATCATGAGGGACACAAGACTATTGAATAAATAAAAGGTTTTTTCTCCTTGGCAAATCAAGTTATTTTTTCTATCTACATATGAGTTAGTTGCATCATGTCCTCACCACTGCACTACTCCTGCCCTCATCACCCACACATATGTGGCACTCTACACCAGGGCTGCTGTGCAGTAAACTGGAATAGCATGCTTCCTTCTACAGAAGGCAGCAATGACTGAGTTCCAGGGTACCACCGTCATAATGGCATCTGGCCTAATGCTGCCAAGACTCTGGAGAAGCAGGCCAGGTTAGGAGTTAAGCAAACCACATCTCTAGCCAGACTACTTGGATTCAAATAGCTCTTCTACCTCTTATTAGTTACGTATTCTTGGTTGGGTTACTTAATCACAATGAGCCTCAGTTCTCTCATCTGTAAGACAGAGGTTATAGTAGCTATGTCATACTGCTTCTACTGTGGGAATTAAAAGAGTTGATATGTACCAAGTGCTTTGAAGAGTGCTTATTATTACAATCAGTAAGTACCTAAAACAAGCCAGAAATGGATTTTCCTGAGAAATTTCCTTACATTTCTCAGTGATGACAAATAAAGAACTTAAATAAGACATCTATGAGCCAGATTTAACCCATAGTTTAAAAAAAAACTGCTGTTGGAATTCCCTCGTGGTCCAGTGGTTAGGACTCCACATTCTCACTGCCAAGGGCGCAGATTCAATCCCTGGTCAGGGAACTAAGATCCCACAGCCAAAAAAAAATGAACTACGCTGCAACACTAATTAATGAGGAATTGAACCCAGGTACAAAAATGCAACCAAAGTTCATTAACTTACATAAAATGAGGAAAGGTACAGTTTGAAAAAGATTTCTAATAAGAGCAAAATACTACTTGAGCTAAAATTTCCATCTCATTTATTCAAGAAATATTTAGAGGGTCCATGAGCTATTACCAGAACTGGCTGACAACACCAACTCAATTGGTTTCCTCCCACTCTGATCAACAATGAGCCAGAAAATAATCAAAAACAATATAAGCGAATAAGCAGTAGAGTTTAATTATACTCTAAATATCAAACTATTTCAACAGATCAAACGGATTAATAGTGACACATGACATCTTCACCAACAGTGATTATACCTCTGCCAAGGCCACAAACCAGAACACTGATTTTTTTTTTTTTTTGGCTGCATGACTTGTGGGATCTCAGTCCCCCCACCAGGTATTCAACCTGGGCCCTTGGCAATGAAAATGTAGAGTCCTAACCACTGGACTGCCAGGAATTCCCTGATTTTTTTTTTTTAATTCCTTAACTCAGGCCTAACTACAAAACCCTCTCTTCACTCAAGGATAACTTTGTGAAGAGGCTGGAAGGTCAAGGAAGTTCAGATTGTATCCCTAAGGACTGGGATCTATTCACATTTCTCCTTTCATCTGAGGCTCAGAATTATGGCATCAAACTTTTCACAAACGTTTTTTCAGGAATTTTAGACAACAGATGCATTAGGCTAGCTAGGCAGCAGAAAACTAATGTTATCTGGCTTCAGACATCACATAGTGTTTGGACACATAACATCTTGACCTTAGAGCTCCTTTTAGTTAGGCACCCTCCTATGGCACTCCCTGACAACTTTAATTGCAGCTCAAAATGAAAGTTTCCCTGGTCACCTATCATCTCACATCATGCTTGACGTTTCTTCTTCCTCTCTGACTCTTCTTCCTGTTGCTACTTTCCCACTCTGCCCTTTAGACCCTATTCCACTTTATGCTATCCCAACTTCTTTAATTAGACTTTTCATCTCCTTACCTTAATTGAAAATGTGGTACGTCCCCTAAAGACCCTAACACCCCTGTGGCCTTCTGAGAAAGCTCCTCACTTTCAAAGCTTTAGTCTCCACAAGAGAGGGGAAGCTGCTGGATCTTCATTGTTTTTCTCCTAGTAAACAATATCTCCACTGATGTTCGCGAGATCTCATTACACCACCGGTTCACTCCAACAGCAGCTGTCTAGCAAATATCTAATCTTTCATCCACATTAAATGAGTGCTCTGGCAGCTGGTTCTTGTATTTCTCTCCAATCCCAGTCCCAACACACAGTAATTTCTATTTCTGTGTGTTATAACCCAGCTTAAAGTTCATTGATATTCTAAACAATGACATCAACTCTGCCCCAGAATCTCCCATGGCCATACTTTGCACCTTGCCATAATCTGGATTAATTTACCAATTGTATTCTTAAACATTCTACTCTCTAAATAAACCTCTCTTTCCAGTTATTTCATTCCAACACATCTCCCACAGCTTCACTGGAACCACCAATCTTTGATTCATTCAGACCACCAACTCTGTTCTGATATTATTTCCTTTTCTTCCTAGACTGGAGTTCACAGTCCATTCTATCACTCTCTCACCTTTACCATCAATTCTCTTCCTTTCTTTTCTCACAAAATCAATGCAACCACAACCACTAACTCTAATATCCAAATTAAGTGCAATTTGGGATTTGATGTTTAACTACTGACAACCCAAAAGACACCTGCCCAAGTGACAAAAGAGTAATACAATCTTCAAGTCTCAGTTTACATGGTAATTCCTGTGATGGTTTCCCTAACTGCCGTCAACACCTAACTACTCATCTCCTCTGCCCCCATGATCATTTTTATATATCTCCATTATACTAAGGATATTACAGTATCAATATTGGTACACTTGTTTCCCTGTTGGTTCTTTAAGGGCAGATATTCCACCTTTCTGTGCTTCTAGCACATTGCTCTACCCAGTAAACACATAATAAATGGTCTCTAAGTTTATGAATAGATTCAGAATTTATATTTATACACACAAACACCAAAAACAGGGGAGGGGAGAGAATGATAAAAAAAAACCTAACTCGGGCTTCCCTGGTGGCGCAGTGGTTGAGGGTCTGCCTGCCGACGCAGGGGACACGGGTTCGTGCCCCAGTCCGGGAAGATCCCACATGCCGCGGAGCGGCTGGGCCCGTGAGCCATGGCCGCTGAGCCTGTGCGTCCGGAGCCTGTGCTCCGCAACGGGAGAGGCCACAACAGTGAGAGGCCCGCGTACCGCAAAGGAAAAAGAAAAACAAAAAAACCCTAACTCTACTGTTGTCTAATAATATCTTACTATGAACGCCTTTAACCTCTTAATGCATGTTCAAATTTTAATTCAGGCCCATAAAGATTCTGGAACCAACACAAGGAGAAATTCAATCAAATTCAGAGAAGTTAGTTTGTTCACACTGATATTAATTTAAAATTTTTTTTCACATCTTTATTGGAGTATAAATGCTTTACAATGTTGTGTTAGTTTCTGCTGTACAACAAAGTGAATCAGCTATATGTATACATATATCCCCATACCCCCTCCCTCTTGTACCTCCCTCCCACCCTCCGTATCCCATCCCTCTAGGTCGTCACAACGCACTGAGCTGATCTCCCTGTGTAATTAAAATATTAACAACAGTAAATTTCTAACTTACCATGGCAACATCATCTAAAATGCTCTGAGGTGAACTATGAGCCATAACCTAAGAGAAAAAAAATAACTGTCACTTTGAAAATAAATAAAACATTAGCAATACAGTAAAAAAAAAATTTTTAAGGTGTCCTCAAAATAGTATGAGAATTTCTTGTGACTTTAGAACCTTTCTATAAATTTCTTAATTCCCAGAATCTCCCTCTTTTCAATAAAAGTCTGACACTAAAACCTGGGATCTTAATCATCACATTATTTGTCTTCTAATTCAAATCCAGACTTATAAGTGTTTACGCTACAGTAATGACAAGTGGAAAGGGTCACTTAAATTAGCTATGCCTAATGTTAAAAGAGCAGTACTGGTAGAAAAATACCATTTCCTTAAAACGCAATTAGCTATTGCTTTATAGAAATACTTTGCCTTCAGGGGACAATGAAAGGATGTGGTATACCTTGGTGGTTAAGAGCATGAGTTCTACAGGCTACTTATCATGTAACCATGGTCAAGACACAATCTCTCCCTAAGCCTCAATTTCTTCACGTATTGAATGGGGATACTGTTAGTAACTTGCACTTCCTAAGGTTGTTGGAAGGTTTGAAGAAGATGAAGTCTTGTAAAATGCTTAACACCGTACCTCCCGGGAAAGAAGCCTGGCACACAGTAATCAGTCAGTTAACACCACTATTACGCTATGAAGGGCACTATACTTTCTTTTCCGAAGGATGGATTACTGAAAAAGAATTGAGACAAGCTATTGGCTGTCTCCACAAAACCTCAACTGTACTTCAGCAACATTCTAACCATTAAGACAAGAAGGGGGTGGCAAAGCATTCTCAGGGGCAGGGAGAGAGCAAAATTGGCAGCAGCCAGCTATTCTGTCCTCTCTGACCCTCTGAAATGAAAGCATGCAGCGTGGGGTCTGAAATAGTATAGAGGGGTTCACTTAAGTAGCCATGACTCTTGTAATTAAAACTAAATTATCACTGACTTGGCCCTGTAAAAATTTTCAATTTAGAAAGTCTCTAACATTTTGAAGTATATAACAAACGTTGGCAAAAGAGTAAAAGACTAACCTTAGAACAAACAAAATCAACTAATGTAGCTTCTTCTTCACCTATGTATTCTATGATTTTTTTATTAATCCATGGTCTAATTCGTCGTTCCATCAATATCTATAAAATAAAGCATGGTTACTAAATTGAAGAGCTTTTTATTACATTTACTTAAAAAACCTATATAACTTCATAATTTTTCTTAAGGCTAAAATACAGTATGATCATTAACAAGTTGACTTAACACAGATAAGTATCGAGACGAAATTATTTGCTTCTAATTTATGAAGACCTCAGGTACCAAAAGAATTTCCACAATAATCTATTACTATTGACCATGTCAAGATTCTAGCCACCTTATCACCCCTATTTGTCATAAACGGAATGAACTGAGTTTGTGTGCTATAGTCAAAACCAAAAACTTGCAATAAAATAATGAAATACAATTTGCTACTCACAGAATCCACAATAGACCAATCCAGGGGATAAGCAAAGAGCTCAGGTTTGGCTGTAGGGATTTTTTCAATGAGACTCTTAATGTGTTTGCGCTTTTCTTCAGTGTTCACAGTGCCTTTGGCAGCATTTTTATCATCTTCACCATAATCCAAGGGAACCAGTTTCCTTTTTCGGGGTACATCATCACTGTCTTCATCCTCAAATTTGTTGAAGACACTATCTACAGGGAGTTTCTTTCTCTTCACAGAATTAGGCTGACCAGGACTATTGGAAGCACCTATAGTAAAAACACTGTATTAGCACAATGACTTAATACTCAAATGTTACATTTTACAACCCACCATGCCTAAAAAGCACTGTAAATATACCTCCACAAACCTCAGAGAAAGATGCCAGCTATAAAAAATAACTCACTAATCACAAGCGCTAGAAAATTTAACTCTTCACTTCTCAGAACTCAGGGCAGCTGCAGATACAGGAGCACTAGCAGAACTATGAAAACAATCATGAGCTAGAAAGGCTTTTTTTTTTAAGTAGTTTTCTAACTACCTACCAAGCAGTACATATTTATTTTTCCCTTAAGGCAAAATTTATGTAGTTGTGGCGGGTAGAGGGGGAAAGGAGGGAAAAAGGAGGAACGAAATGCAAACATACCCAGTTTAAGACTCAGTCCTATTTTTGGCCTATGCTCCTCAGGTTGTTGTTGATCTGGTGAATTTTCATGAGGAATAATAATACCACAGGGAGACTCATCTCCAGGAGTGTTGGGAGTTGCATTGCCACTGGCAGAGGAAACAGATGGGGCAGAACTGATGGGCCTCAGAGTTGGTTTGAGACAGGGCTTTTGCTCTGGCTCTTCTTCCTCCTCCATGGGTTCCTCTCGTTTTTCTTCTTTTTCTTGCTTTTCTTCTTCCTCTTCCTCTGATTCTGGTTCTTGCTTTATTTGTGGTTGTCTGCGCCTCTCAGCCTCTTGTTCCATCTAAAACCAGAAAATAACCTGGTCAACTGAAACAGACCCCAACTATCTTCAATTCAACCAGCTCTATGTTTTATCTTTCACAAAATCTCTATTTTTCTTCTTCCTTAGGAATAACAAAACACTGCCTCCTTCTATAATCAGAACTAAATCTATAGAATATATTAGGTACTCTGTAAAATTTTTTTTAGTATTTCACATATATTACCATTCTTCAGTGGCCTGTATACACTCTACAGAGATAACAAAGGTAATTGCTAATAGTTGGCTAATTCAAAATGAAAAAGTATGTTTTTATATCTTTATTAAAGAAATTATAATCAGAAATTTTATTTTATTGGGTTGGCCAAAAGGTTCGCTCGGTTTTTTTGGCTCTAGTAGCACTTAGTTGTCTTTAACTTCATTCGAAACAATTTTGTTAGACTGTGTGTGACAGCTGTCATATCAGCATGCATTTAAAAAACAGACATCAAAATTGGTGAATTTTTGTGTAGCCATTTTAATATTGAAGATGGAAGAAAAACCCAACATTTTTGGCATATTACTCTTTATTATTTCAAGAAAGGTAAAACGCAACCGAAATGCAAAAAAAGATTTGTGCCGTGTATGGAGAAGGTGCTGTGACTGACTGAACATGTCAAAAGTGGTCAGCAAAGTTTCATGCTGGAGATTTCTCACTGGACGATGCTCCATGGTTGGGTAGACCAGTTCAAGCTGATAGCAATCAAATCGAGACATTGAGAACAATCAACGTTATACCATGCAGGAGACAGCCAACATACTCAAAATATCCCAATCAAGCGCTGAAAATCATTTGCACCAGCTTGGTTATGTGAATCGCTTTGATGTTTGGGTTCCACGTAAGTTAAGCGAAAAAAACTTAACCGTATTTCTGCATGCGATTCTCTCATTAAACGTAATGACAATGTTCCGTTTCTAAAACATATTGTGATGGGTGATGAAAAGTGGATACTGTACAATAATGTGGAACGGAAGAGATGGTGGGGCAAGCAAAATAAACGACCACCAACCACACCAAAGGCCAGTCTTCATCCAAAGAAGGTGATGTTGTATATATCGTGGGGTTGGGAGCCTTCTATTATATTGAGTCCCTTCCAGAAAATCAAACGATTAATTCCAACAAGTACTGATCCCAATTCGACAAACTGAAAGCAGCACTTGACGAAAAGAGTCCAGAATTAGTCAACAGAAAATGCATAATCTTCCATCAGGGTAACGCAAGACTGCATGTTTCTTTGATGACCAGGCAAAAACCATTACAGCTTGGCTGGGATGTTCTGATTCATTCCCCGTATTCACCAGATATTGCACCTTCGGATTTCCATTTATTTCGGTCTTTACAAAATTCTCTTAATGGAAAAAATTTCAATTCCCTGGAAGACTGTAAAAGGCACCTGGAACAGTTCTTTGCTCAAAAAGATAAAAAGTTTCGGGAAGATGGAATTATGAAGTTGCCTGAAAAATGGCAGAAGGTAGGTCGAACAAAAGGGTGAATACGTTGTTCAGTAAAGTTCTTGGTGAAAATGAAAAATGTGTCTTTTACTTTACTTAAAAACCAAAGGCACTTTTTGGCCAACCCAATAGAACCCAATAGTATACACAATACACAAAAGGCAATTCAAATCCTCAGCCTGGTCATAGATAATCATTTTTTATTTCTTGGTAATGGCTGAAGGTGGTAGTCACTTCTGTATTCACAAACAGGAAAAGGAAGAAGTGGCGGGAGAGAGAATTCTGAAGTCAAACTCCTAAACCAAAATGAACACTCCCCCTGAAATTACAAAATATGATAAAAAATAAACATCATAAGAGCATTATAAACTGGGATGAATACATCAGCAAGTTTTCTGAGCGTGAAACAAACACAGGAAAAACAAAAGTAAAAGTACGTATCCTGAACTACACAAAAATTTAAAATCTGTGCATAACACCATTTATCAACTCACAAAGGAAGTACAATGACCATTAAACCATCTGCAAGGCATTCAAACCCACTGGTAATCAGAGAATTAAAACATAGTAATATTGGGCTTCCCTGGTGGCGCAGTGGTTGAGAATCTGCCTGCCGATGCAGGGGACACAGGTTTGTGCCCCGGTCTGGGAAGATCCCACATGCCGCGGAGCGGCTGGGCCCGTGAGCCACGGCCGCTGAGCCTGCACGTCCGGAGCCTGTGCTCCGCAACGGGAGAGACCACAACAGTGAGAGGCCCGCGTAACGCAAAAAAAAAAAAAAAAAAAAAAAAACCATAGTAATATTCCCCAACCTAAATGTTATAATGGCAAGGATTTAAAACACTGACAATACTACCATGATGATGAAAAAAAAGACACCTGGACTATAAACTGGAGAAATTCTTGGTGGAAGATTATACCTGAAGAAAAGCACATTAGAAAACAAAACAAAACAGAAACAGACTCATACAGAGAACAAGTTGGTGGTCACCAGAGGGGAGCAGGATGGGGGGTAGGGCAAAAACGTGAAGGGGATTAAGAGGTACAAACTTCCAGGCTTCCCTGGTTGCGCAGTGGTTGATAATCTGCCTACTAATGCAGGGGACAAGGGTTCGAGCCCTCGTCTGGGAGGATCCCACATGCCGCGGAGCAACTAAGCCCGTGAGCCACAATTACTGAGCCTGCGCGTCTGGAGCCTGTGCTCCGCAACAAGAGAGGCCGCGATAATGAGAGGCCCGCGCACCACGATGAAGAGTGGCCCCTGCTTGCCACAACTAGAGAAAACCCTCGCACAGAAACGAAGACCCAACACAGTAAAAATAAATAAATAAATTACTAAAACTCCTACCCCCAACATCTTTTAAAAAAAAAAAAAGAGGTACCAACTTCGTTATAAAATAACTTATGGGGAATGTAACATACAGCATAGGGAATATAGTCAATATTGTTTTAATAACTTGGTATGGTGACAGATGGTTACTAGACTTATCGTGGTGATCAATTCATAATGTATACACATGTCAAATCACTGTTGTACACCTAAAACTAATATAATACTGTATGTCAACTATACTTCAATAAAAATCTAAAAATGAAAAAAAAGCACATTAGAACAAAAAGTGCACGTAACAATATTCCCACTTATAAAACTATAAAACTTATGTGTGAGGGGGGTTATAAGAATTCAGCCAGTTTTTAATTTCTTCATTACTGTGTTCTATGTTGTCTGAACTTTCTATTTACTTATGTAAGTACTTAACAGAAAAAAATAACACTATTTTATTTTGAAGAATAAAAGGGACATGTAAGAAGACATGGTTCCTGTTAATAACATATAACAGATTTTTTTAAGTTGATATGAAGAATTTATAGTATTAAGATCTGTGATACACTAAGAACTAAAAACTTTTCTAACATGACACTACTCTTAAAAGCAAGAATGGGTATGCCATTTCCTATGACAGTCTTTTTCATTTTTAAATGACAAGCTGTTCATGAAAACATCTTTATTTTGGAAATAAAATATTTAGGGCGGTAATGAGAGAATTCAAACTACAAAAGTCATTAAGTGTCAGAGCACATATAAGAAGGACAGTTTCTAGCAAAGTTACATTAAAAGACATTCACTTAATAAGTAATACTTCACAGAAATAAAGGAGTAAGACATACAGATGATGTTGAAAATAAAGCTGTAAATCAACTAATATTGATGACTTACATAATAAAATAAAGAAAAAGAATACTAATATCCTCCCCCAAAATAGCAAGATGCATGGAGTGTAAACATTTCCCTTATAAACTAAACTATATCATAGTTGGCTGGCTTTAGATGACATGATAGCCTTAAAAGAATATTGTTATGGATGTCATAGTATCTTACCCTCTGGAGCTCTGCATCTGGATCCGGGTGCCCTTCTGCCAAAAGGCGCTGCCTGATTTCCTCTAGCTCTTCCTTCTCTCTCTTCCTATCCCGTTCATCTGCTTCCATTTCCTTTTCCCTATCACGCAACCTTTTCTGAAGAGCGCTTCCTCTGCAAAAGTAAATAACAGGCCTTATTTAATACTCAGGTCTAAACTACTACACATAATGTCTCCAAAAGCAAGTTCTTTCCATACTAACAGCTGCATGCTAAGAGACTGAAGACTGTCTTAATGCTCTATATCTGTAGAACACCCAAGACAGTGTACTCTCTGCATGTTAATGTTTACTAAGTCAGCACTGTCTTGTCACGTTATCACCATGCCTCATTCTTAAGTCACTCTAAATGAGTATCTACAAGTAAAAAAGTAGCTTTCAGAGGGAAGAATGCTCTCATTTTATACCTATTCCACAGGGAAACTAACAGGTAATCTGTGTTGTCTTGGAGGCCAAGTTGTGAAAAATTAATACAAGGAGTAGTAATATCCCAAATATTAGTTTTGTACCTTCAATTTAAATCAACTCCTTTCCTTGTGGGAAAAAAAAAAAATTAACAGAAGCAGCAGGGCATAATCAAGAGAAAGCAGAGGTTCTATTTAGCACTTTATTATATCTCAGAATGTTGAAATAATGTACTGCTAATCTATGATTCAATAGTTTTACTTTGCATTTTCTACAAAGTCAAATCCTTGGCATTCAGTCAATTTAAAGTGTTAATCCAATGTTTTGATTATTTCAGCTACAGTGTATTAAATTATATATATTAAATGCATTCACTACATGACTGTATCATGTCAGGCACATGAGAAAAAAATCAAAATATTCTTCATAACCTTAGGGAAATTATAGTTTGGAGTGGAGGGAGCAGAACAAAGCAAACAATTTTACCAAAGTGCCATAAATGTTAGAAGAATGAGAACAGTTTAGAAATGCCACGGGAACAGATATCAGGAAATGCAGGCTTCACAACTCTCACTTCATAATAGTATAGCAATTGGGTGAAGGAGGGCGGGAGGGTGTTCAGATTACTATGTAGCACTCTAGAAATCCTTGAAGACAAAAATTTCTAGGCCACCTTAGATAGTCATAAAGGCAAGTTATAATTTGCTATAAAAACTGAAGTTCTTTAAAACACATGAGGGACTTTCCTGGTGGTCCAGAGGGTAAGACTCCGCACTCCCAATGCAGGGGGCCAGGGTTCAATCCCTGGTTGGGGAACTAGATCCCGCATGCATGCAGCAACTAAGAGACTGCATGCCGCAACTAAAGATTCTGCATGCCACAACTAAGACCCAGTGCAGTCAAAATAAATAAACACACATTTTAATAAATAAATAAATAAAAAATAAAACACAGGAAGAAAAGTTAATTTGTCACAATACTATTATGAACCTTCCTCCAAAGAAGGTGCATAGAATTGTCAATTCTTTTATAACAGGCCCGGACCCCCGGAAAACAGCATTATCAACTATGGGGATAATTACAAGATGAATTCAAAGATTTCTTTCTTACTCCACTGAGTGAACTTGCACTCTCTTGTAGACAAGAGAAAATACAGCTAATAAAAAGCTGACAGTATGAGTTCATAAAGCAAGGCTTCTTTACCTGTAATATTTGGGATCATCTCTATCATCATCATAATCTTCTAAGAATTCTTTTAGTCGTTTAGCTTCTTTTGCCTTTGAGGAAATGAAGGACAAAGTGTGCAAAATTAACATAAAATTAATTTAGATTACCCCCTCGCCCTTTCTTGGGAATAGATTTTTCTTATCCATACCACTTGAACGTTTTCATTCTCATAAACTTATATATTAAATGTAAGTAACATTAGATTTTTAAAATCTTTTACTCTTAAAGGCAAGTCAGATTTAGGGCTTATCCATGAAATGAAAGCCACATATACTGATGGTATGCTACAATAAATTTTCTCTATGAAGATACACTTCAAAGTACAGTAATTTTTTTCTAATGAAACCTAAGCACACCAAGAAAGAAAACTGGAAGTTATCTTATTGAATCTGTTAACCGGACAAAAATATTTTACGTTTCGTTTATAGGTAGATGATGATACAAGTAGTTTTTATGAACTGCAGGATTAAAAATTTAAATCACGTTTATGCATCAATCGAAAGGTAATGCCTGCCTAACTTTGAGTACACAAACCATGAAAGTATATGAATCTCTTACTCCTATTTTTGGAATTTTAAATACAACAACTATTATATTTCACAGAAATTATATCTAATTATATCTAATATACAGACATAAAAAATACTTTAAAGTGAGTATTTATAATCTACGTCTCTATCTACTATACCAACAATATTATATACAAAGCAGATGTAGGTTTATGACTACAGTAAAATATTAACACATTTCATCCAGTTCAAATGTTACACCTTTCTAAAGACTTCCCCAATATAACCATCTATCCATGACCAACTCCTTCCCCCAGACAAAATTAATCACTTTCTCTGTACTCCACTCCCAAAATACTGTGAACACACCATTATCATACCTTAAACACTCACACACACAATACAGCAACCAGTCATCTCTCTGACAATACCACCCAATTGTTTAAGAGTTTGAAGCATTAGTTATTCTTGTACACCCAGTAACTAGCACAAAATCTGTCAAATGCATTCAAGTAGATTGTCAGGTAGCGATGACAATATTTACAGATATCTAAATAAAACACAGGGGACTTCCCTGGTGGGGCAGTGGTTAAGAAGAACCTGCCTGCCAATACAGGGCACACAGGTTCGAACCCTTGTCTGGGAAGATCCCACACGCCATGGAGCAACTAAGCCCGTGAGCCACAATTACTGAGCCTGTGCTCTAGAGCCCATGAGCTGCAACTACCGAGTCCACATGCCGCAACTACTGAAGCCCATGTGCCTAGAGCCCGTGCTCTGCAACAAGAGAAGCCACCCCAATGAGAAGCCCGTGCACCACAGCGAAGAGTAGTCCCCACTCGACAAACTAGAGAAAGCCCGCATGCAGCAACGAAAACCAATGCAGCCAAATAAATAAATACACACACACACAGAGAAAGGCCCATAATGTATGTACTAAAGTATTAACATAAGTCACCTTTCATGAGGTGACTTTTTACACTATACACTTCTGCTACTTGAACATTTTTTAATGAGCAAGTAACTGCTTTTCTAACTGCTGGATATTTTTTTAAGCTCCCAAGCAAAAGATAACTAATAGGAAATTTTTCTCTAGAAAAACAGGTTTCAGATTTGCTTGCAGGAAGCAGAATCACTTCTTCAAATAATTTTATGTCTCTTACTATAGTATTCTCTATTTTCTAACCTACGGTTTAAGAAGAAATTCTAGAATGGGAGCTACAATCCAGGGAAATCAAATTATTTTAAATAACTGTAGGACCTTAGAAGACCTACCATCCAGAAAACTATACTATCTAGTTGCTGCATGCACTCTTTTGGTTACTTACAAAAATTTCCTCTATGTCTTATGTTCAAAAGCTATTTGAAGAAGATTCCTAACTTCAGTAATGTTTTTGGAAGAATAATCTCCAAACTGGAGATAAAGAAACCTTCATGAACTTCTGGCAATGACAGAACATATGGAACATAATACTGAAGCAAGTACTATGATAAAATAAATTATCTTTTTGTCATTTTACTTAGGTAACAACCTTGGCCAATTGCTTTCACTGTTACAGTCTATCAAACAGTGTAAATGAAAAAAAAAAACAACATTCATTTTTATGATTATCATGGAGTTAAAAGGAAGGATAATGTAGTAACATAAGGAAAAACAATAATTTATAAGCGCTATATACTGAAGTCAATAATTTTGATTTCTAAAAACAGGTCTTCTCATGAGACTATTTCCTTCATCCAAATGTACTACACTAATACAGAATATCAAAGCCTCTTAAAAGCCTCTTGAAATTCAAAAATACTGCAGATTCTTAATCAAAGAAAGGTCTATAAATTCTCATTTTATACTATGACAGATTTACTTTGACAGTATGCCAAATGGTAATTTAGTTTATAGGGAGCAAAAACGTGAAAAATAGGAGGGAAAAACATTTTGGTGTACTGAAATTGTCCCAAAGATACTTGAAATATATAAAAATTATCTATACTAGGAGCTCATACTTTTTAACTATAAAGTCACTTCTACTTAACAATAAAGATTTGATCTGATTTTTATCTGAAAAATCACTTATTTTTAACCAAGAAAATTACCATTTCTCTTCTTCTTTCTTCTTCTCTTTCAGCCTCTTTCTCATACTCCCGGGTTTTCTTTCGTTCTCTGATTTCCCAATTCTTAAGGCGCTAAAAAAAAAATTGTCAAAGCTTAAAAATGTATACAAAGGGTTCTAAAATTTTTGACTAACCTACTAAGTACGAAGATTTAAGAATAAAAGCTTTCCCTCAATTTACCTCTTGATAAGCAGCCTCTTTCTCTCGGAGCTTTCTTTCAAGTTTTCTTCGTTCATATGCATCTTCCTCATCCTCTTCTCTGTCCCGCTTCTTGTCTTTTTCTCTCTCGCGCTCCCGTTCCCTTTCTCGCTCTCTCTCTCGCTCTCGTTCTCTTTCTCGTTCCCGTTCTCTCTCTCTCTCTCTTTCCCTCTCCCGTTCCCTTTCACGATCTCTGCTCTTTTCTCTACATAAACAAAAGATTTAAAAAATCGGTCAGTCTTTGTGTTTTCGTTTAAACCCAAGAGAAAGTCGGACAACATATATTATGAAATAATATATAAACTCACTAGCCAGAATTTAGCATTTGGTTTCTGCAGAATTGTAAACTCCTCTTTACAAGTCAGAAAGACGTAGAATATAATCCTGGCCCCAAATTCTGAACTGCTTTCTATACTCAATGTTAATGCTTATCAGCATCTCAGAAAACAAACAAAAAAACCTAGATATGAGAAATACTAAGGGCCAACGAACATGTTACAAGATAGTCTACTTCACTAGTGATCAAGGAATACAGATATTGGCAAAGGTGAGAAGCAAAGAGCATTCTGGCATGTTGCATGGGTAAACTAGAACTACAGCTGACTCTTGAACAACATGAGTTTGCATTGTGCAGGTCCACTTATACAGAGTTTTCTCAATAGTAAATACTACAGTACTACACAATCCGAGGTAGGTCAAATCCACAATTGGTTGAATCCATGGACGAAGAACCGCAGATATGGAAAACCGTGTATACAGAGGGCCAACTATAAGTTATACTCGAATTTTTGCCTGCACAGAGGGTCGGCACCCCTAACCCCAGCATTGTTCAAGGGTCAACTGTACATCTATCAGTAATAAAAAGTTCTCAAGTATTTAATTCAGAGTGATAAAACCAAACTGCAGATTTGTGATACCATGGATATAATTATACAAATTTATGTATATATATGATATGAAACAGTACACTGTAGTAAAAGTATAAAACCACTCATTTTAATACATGTCAAATTCTCAATAGCGGTTATTCAAGAGAATAATGGTTATTCCAGTGCAAGAAGGAAGGGAAGGATTTTAATGCCCACTAAAGATAATAAGAGTCCTGAATTCCAGTTCCAGCAACCGGTGGACCTCCCTTCAGCTATAATCAGGTAGAATAATATCTCAACCCAGTAATGTATATTTGAAAACTAGCTTGGGAAATAAAAAAGGTGGGATTTCCTCTCTTGCCTCCGTCTACTGGCTTCCTTCTACTCATGCCCTTCTCCAATTCCTCTGTTCACTTTTGCGCTACCTCATTCCTAAAGAATTTGAGATATGTCATATGAATTCAGTATAATTATGAAAAAATTTACATAAAACCAAACCAAACCAAAGTGAAATAACTTACTAGAAGCCATAAAGAAACAGTAAACTTAGAGCCTGGGAGGTTAAGTTGTGGCCACGCAGTGGGCTATAGGACCAAACAGACACCAGGAGCTAAAAGCAGTGGTACTAGAGCCGATTTCCCACTAGAAGGGACCTCAATCAAACAGTGACTAGAGAAAATGCCCACTGACCAAGTGAGAGAACAAGGAATCGTGTCTATTCAAAACACTGGGTGGACGGCTGGTGTGTGCTGGTTCTGTATAAAAACTGGCTTCAGACCGAAACTAACACTGAAGTTGAAAATTGTTAATTTAACCAATATATTTTTCTTTTTTTTTAGTTTATTTACTTTTGGCTGTGTTGGGTCTTCGTTGCTGTGTGCAGGCTTTCTCTAGTTGCGGTGAGTGGGGGCTACTCTTCATTGCGGTGCGCGGGCTTCTCATTGCGGTGGCTTCTCTTATTGCGGAGCACGGGCTCTAGGCACGCGGGCTTCAGCAGTTGTGGCTCACGGGCTCTAGAGTGCAGGCTCAGTAGTTGTGGCACACAGGCTTAGTTGCTCCGCGGCATGTGGGATCTTCCCGGACCAGGGATTGAACCTGTGTCCCCTGCACTGGGAGGCAGATTCTTATACACTGCACCACCAGGGAAGCCCTTAACCAATATTTTACATGTGTGTGAGACAGCAAGCCAGGTATGCTTCGTGTCTCAGGAAGTTCTATCACTACATCCATGCAAATGGCCCAAGAAGAGTACTAACCTGCAGTTCTATTAAAGCTATCAAGCACACAGTAACTTCCATAAAGCCTTACCTTGATCGACTGCGATCCTTATTCCGATCTGAACTCCTTTCTCGATCACGGTCCCGATCTCTCTCTCGATCCCGATCTCGATCTCTCTCTTTTGTCCGGTCACGATCCCTATCCCGTTCTCGTTCCCGCTCCCGTTCCTTCTCCTTTTCTCGTTCACGTTCTCTTTCCCTTTCTCGTTCCCGTTCTCGCCTTTCTCGTTCCCTTTCACGCTCCCTCTCTCTTTCTCTCCGTTCTTTCTCAATTTCCTGTCTTTCTTTTTCCTTTTTGCCTTTCTCTTCTTCCAGTTTCTAGAAACCAATAAAAGTACTTTTAGAGTTAACTCTATAGCTCCAGTATTGAGACTTTTCCCGGCGCAAAGCCCAATATTGGGAACGACCAAAAACAAAAAAAAAAACAAACCCAAACCACTGGTACTTTAATATTAAATACTTGTGGTTTTACTTAACAAATAAAACTGAAGCAATCACAAGCCTAGATAGATTTCGTGCAAAACCATACACTCTAAACAGACCAGGAATCTCCAATCTTGGATGCTGGGAGATTGTGTCAAGTGTGGCTGACCACTCAATGATTGTGTAGTAACTAAAATGACCATGAGGAGTGTGATGGTTCATAATAATTTCTAGAAATACAATCACTTGGCTACAATGTAATTCTTCCCATTATGAATTTCTTTAAATCAGTGGGACTACTGCTGCTACTATAACCCCAGATTCCCATTACCTAACGATTATTAGTTGAGTATTTTAAAGGGGAGGTGGGGGAAGAGAGTCAGGTCACTGGAATGCAACTAAATAATCTTCTGCCCTCTGGTTTGCCCACCCTCCAAAAGACAAGCTGAATTCAGCCAATATCTACCCTATCACCTATGGAAACATTTACTCCCACCATTACAAGATGGACAGCCCACCAAATACAAAAAGTTTGAAAATCACTTGCTTCAAGCAAAAAATGTGCATAATCATAATATTTTTATTTAATTAATTTTTGGCTTAATGTTAAAAGCAACATATTTATGCCCATTATGCCTATAAGACAATGAAAATACATTAACAGTGATAAATCCATCCTTGGAAGGAACGATTGCGTATTAACTTACAGATGCTGTGCTAGGACATGGATCGCCAACACTGGATTAACCTTGCCTACAAGCTATGCTTCTGGGAGGAAGAGCAAGTACATGGTTCACAAATAAACCAAATAACATTCAGACCAAGTTTGTACCCTGACAAGATTACCAGTGCACCACACGGTTTCTACACAAACTCAGAAAAAAAAATACCCCAAACAGGAAAAACAAAAACAAAACATTTTTCCTTTGGTTCCATGTTTAGTGTCACCGAAATGAAATTTAAATGACAACAATAAAATGTGCATTTTTTTCTTTTCTCAGTCATGTAAAGCATTTAAAACAACTTTAAAAAGCAATCTTACCTGTTATACTCTCTTTCTCTTGCTCATGGATCAGAGAACTGATAGAAGATTACGAAAGAAAAGCTAATGCATGAGAAATCAATATATTCAGCTGTGGTGCCAGCCTTATATCAAAATGGAACGCAGGCCAAGCCAATACTGAATACATTGAAATTACAAAGGGAAGAGAAAAGAAATGGCAAAAAGAGGACAGAAACTGAAAACTATTTAAAGGGGTAAATTCTAATTTTTGAAACAGTACTATAATGGAATAAAAAAATGTGTATTGTAAAATGAGGCTAGACTACATAAAACTTACCTCAGTGTCATACACTTATAAGAAATTTGTTTATTTCTGAGATAATAAATACTTACAGATTATTTTAGCTGTTCCAATAATAATTTCTTTTGTAGAGTCCCTCAATTGTTTTATGCTTGCCTATTCACTACACTACTTATTTCTTAAATGTCTAGTTCCACTTATGTAAATGATTTGTTTCAGAACTCATTTCAAAAGTTTTGTTCTAAGTAAATGAAAAAGTGAGTGAATCTTGTCCATATTAAATGCAATTCTAAAAGATTATATTAGATTATGTATGCAGTAAATAGATACACACACACGTATATATTTTTTAAGACAAAGACTGGAGAAAGAGGAAATGAAGTGGTCTAAAAAGACATAAGAAAGTAGTGAAATAATGAAGAGGAAAGGACAGAAAAAAAAAATCATAAATCTTACCTTATTCTCTCTTCAGACTCGTCCGTGCTGTAAATGGACGCCCCCTGCCACGCTGATACCCTGACAGTCTGTGGTTATTTAATAAACTCATACCAAAACATGCAAAGGTTCACTGAGCTCAATTTTTGTTACCGAAGTTTCAAATATCCCCTTTAACCATACCCCCCCGATAAAAAAAACTGTTTTTCTTTTTCACTTTGATTTTTATTTTTAAAACACATTTTGGAAATTCAAAACATTCTCCCCACAGTGAAATACGTGTAAGGCAGTCAAAGGCCTGACAGCTTCTCAAACTCTGAAGCAATTACCTTTTGAATTAATTTTTTAAAACATGATTTCCTTATACTTTACCAATGACATGACAGGATTTAACAAATAAAAGGGGGTAAACCACACACACACTGTATACCATTTTCAAGCTTGCTCAGAAAATTTTGAGTACTGAACCTAACCAAAAGTATTCCTCTAAAATGACTTCCCATGGACTAACTTTTTAACTCTCAAAATTAATCTGGGAGAACTACAGTTGTGCTTTTAGACATACTTAATTCCTGAAAAGGCCCTGTGTATGTGAGCTAGGGCTCGGCATCATGATAATAATGTGTTCAGCAGCATCGATTCGATGGCATTAACTGTCAACATGGGATTTCGAAAGCTATAAGAAAAAGTAAGATTAAATAAAAGAAAAAATGAACACTTAACATCTCACTGAGTTAAAGGTCACTCAATCTTAGGAAAGAACCAGTAACATCTTATTATCTCTAACATCAAAATACATTTCACGCAGTGTCTGCATTTCACCGTCCATAAGCATCACCTTCAACACCAGGGAACATTCACAGATGCACTGTCATTGAGAGAAGCTTTCAATAGGCAAAACTCGTGAGTGGGATTTACTATGAACAAATACCCGTTTCCAAGCCAGTTACCCCTTTGCATATTTTTCTGAGGGGGCATCCATAAATATAATAAAAAACAGAAGCTCATACTTACATCCTATTCCTTGTTACTTTCCAAGCTGAGAGTTTCATCTTGCATTAGTCACCATATGATCTCTATCATAATGGTGGGGGTCAATGAATAGATTAGCTTTATGGGAATTTACAGTTCTTCCATGCATCTAAAATTTGGTAAGTCTGGTAACCACTGACCTACTTTTTAAAATCTCCCCCTCTCAAATCTATACAAATATAATCTTAAATTTTAATCTCAGCTCTAAAGAAAAGGTTTTCCTAAGATTAAGTTAAATAACTGCCCCCAGAAATACACTACAGTGTATGTTATTCTGCTGCCCCCTTGAATCTAGTTTAAATCTGACCTTGATGTTTATGTTGAAATCTAAAAATAAAACTAGCTTTTATTCATATTAAAGTGAGATGACTGCAGAGTAGTCAGTAACTGAAAAAGCTACGTACAATATGCCAAGGACAACACTAATATGGTAATGGTCTTCTGTTTCTTTGTTTCTATCTAAATATCAATTAAACCTATATAAAAAGCATTTAAAATTATATTCTACTGTAAGGTTGATTTTTCTTTTTTTGTCTGTTTGCTTTGGATTCTGTAAAAAGTCTAGATTGGTATCAAGTGAAAAAACAAGAATACTACCTTGTGTGTGTCTCTGAATTTGCTGATCTCTCGGGATATCAGGTCTCTTTTGTCTTCTTCCATTTCTATAGCATTTATATCCTCCTAAAAGACAAGGGGGACAGGTGGGAATGCATAACGATCAATCTACACTGACAGAAATTAAAGGTTAGATGTTCTGTACAGGTTTTACAAAAGACAGGAGTAAATAAAAAACTTATGTAGTAACAAATCCAACAATCTAAGTTAAATAGTAAAGAGTTAGACAAGAATCACAAATCTGGCAATTAGCAGTAAACGTAAGTTATTGCCAAAGTCTATAATGTAAACTAACCTTAGTGATGAGTGGATAAGGGATCAGTGGGGCCACTGGAAATCTGCGAAAAATCTGCGGAAAAATCCACAAAGATTAAAACAAACAAATAAGCGTTCATATTACTCTGAAAAACAATTTTCTGTATGTTTATACTGTAAGCAAGATTTCTGTAACATTTTCTTGATTTCAAATTACTTGATAATAAAAAAGATTTCACTCACTCTATAACCCCTCCCATGACCCACCACTTCCTCTCCCTCCAACACCCCCAACCAGTGGAATAAGGAGGGTCTCGCACTAGCAGTGCTTCTTCCTTGATTCCTTCCAAGACAGAGGAAACAATCATAACAACAAAATTTACCCATAATTCCTGCCATAGAGCAGGATTTCTTGGATTCTCTCCTCCCAACCCGTATCAAACAAATATGTCAAATTATTTTCTCCTTTACCATTAATGGGGGAAGAGGAAGAACAAACCCTACAGGTCTTAATTACCCTATACCTGACTGACTCTTACCAATTACCATTCCCAGTGATTGGCAGTTCACTAGACAGGTTCTTATGGCCCCATGAGGAAGAACAAGCCAAGTAATAAAAATGTATCTGGGGCTTCCCTGGTGGTGCAGTGGTTGGGAATCCGCCTGCCAATGCAGGGGACACGGGTTCGAGCCATGGTCTGGGAAAATCCCACATGCCATGGAGCAACTAAGCCCGTGCACCACAACTACTGAGCCTGCGCTCTAGAGCCCACGAGCCACAAGTACTGAAGCCCGTGCACCTAGAGCCCGAGCTGCACAACGAAGAGTAGCCCCCACTTGACGCAACTAGAGAAAGCCGCACGCAACAACAAAGACCCAATGCAGCCAAAAATAAGTAATAAATAAATTTATATATAAAAAAGAAAATGTATCTGATGTATCTGGCCACGAAGAAAACTGAAGATGGACTAATAAGGCAATAAAATGCAAAACAGTATGAACTATAACTACCCCTTGATATTAAATCACAATATATGTTTCATAGTACTACTTTTCCAGGGCATATACAATCCATTCATATAATACACTTCCAATATTTTTAAAGAACACTCCCTATAATTTCTCTAAGTATATTCAAATTAAATGAATATAAGAAAACCAAACATTTTCTCTCAACCTGGACTCCCTATTGTTCAATTAGCTTAGGATGACAAAAGTAGGTGATGATATAATACACTGGGGAGGAGTGTTTCATCTCATGATGTTCTTTCATAGTACTCCAGTTATAAGGCCAATAGCACTACTGTCCATGGAAGGAAATGAGACGTGGCTTATAAGGAAAGGTGGCTAAAAATTTGAAAATGGGTCAAAATCCTCACTGAATGAGACCTGGTATCCCGCTTGGAGTAGAGACAGAAGAAAAATAATAAGGGAGTAAGGCAAAACAAGGCCAACCCCTTTGTGACAAAAGGGGAAAAAAAATCTTACTTTGTCCCTTAATATCAGTTCCTATTCATCACTCAAGTCTGGGGGTTTTTTCCCCCTTACTTAATGAATCCACAAATATGCACAAGCTTCCATGTCACTGCATTTCAAACATGCGAAACAGGAACATTGTGGTAAAAAAAAATTAGGAAGTTAGTTGGTAAAACATGGTCAAATTAGCCTTAACAGTATATTGTTTAAAACGCTAGTCATTCTACTTTCCCCTCAGAAGTTGGAAATAATGAAAGCACAAGAGTGACAGTACAAAATGTAAACTGTAGGAATGACTCTGTTGTCAGAAATCAGTAACACATACGTCCTCCTTCTTTTCCTTCTTCTTCTTCCTGGGGTGAGAGTCAGATTCTTGCGAGGGGGCATTGAGCTCACTGGAGTATTCCCGTATTAAAACTTCAATGGCCCCTTTGATCATCTGATCTCTTCTCTTTGTTTCTTCATCCAAGGCTTCTTCGTCATCATTAGTGACAGTTTCTGGCCTGGCATTCTTAAAAAAAACAAGGCAGATTCAGGAGAGGGAAGGGGAAAATCAAACAAGAAAATCAAAATCATTCTAAAACAAGTTAGTACACAAAACAAACATGTTTTCTCCCAAACATCTCTGCAGTCCTATTAAATGCAGATTTGGATTTATTCCTAACTTCACAAAACTAAACTTCATTTGTTTTATTGTTTTTTCCTTCGATACACTGTACTTTACGATTTTCTTTTCCTTTCTACCCTTGATAGTTAACATTCTGACCCCTAACCAGCTACAGAAAGACTGAAATCACAGGGCTAGCGTACTACACATCTGCAAAGCTTTCACAATTTTTCAGATTGTCTTGCTCAATACCTGCACAGACTAATGATGTTTACTGAATAACTCATTCAAAGTTGAAAACTTTATTACATGAAAAAAGCAAATTACAATTTTATGTACACTATGGTAGCCACCATTTAAAATAAACAAAAACAGCGACTTCCCTGGCGGTCCAGTGGTTAAGACTCTGCACTTCCACTGTAGGGAGCGCGGGTTTGATCCCTGATCGGGGAACTAAGATCCCATATGCCGTGCATATGGGATCTTAGTTTATTTATTTAAGAAATTTATTTCTTAAATTTGCTCAACAAACTCTTAAGAGCCTACCCTATGCAAGATACTATGTTAGATGGTACAAAATTCAAAATTAAAAAAATAACTTGCCGTTAAGCATTTAACAATACAGGGTAAGAGAAGATTATGATAGAGACAACTTTCACGTTAAGGCATTAAATGTGATATTATAAAACTAACCACTCTTTACTTTCTCAAACCTGCCTCTTCATCTAATATTCTTGTAACCAACTTTCTACTTGGCATCTGGGATAAAGAAGAGATGCTTTAACCAAGGACTGTAATTAAATTGTTTACATTATTTACCAAGAATATTGTAAACTAAAATTGTGGTGATGTGTTCCTTTCTTATTCTAAATCAATAACATATCACAATAAGGTCTTTATGCAGCTTTCACTAAAATCCCTTCAGTGATACTCTGCTTCTCCAAAAGTTTTAAATGAAAGAATTAAACCACCAGTAACTTGTCACTGAAACCGTAGGTCCTGAGATACATATGGCTATTTCAACCCAAATACTCAGCTGTTGAGACCTAAATTCTTTATTATGAAAATATACCTCATGAGGGAACATCCAGTCTGTCTTCAGCATTTTCCCTACATTCTAAATTTCTTTCCATGAACCCTCTACATCTCCATGCTTTTTTTAAGCATAAGGATTGAGGTGGGGTTATAAATCCAAAGGCTTACTCAACTAAAAATACTCATAGCCCCTAAATTCCCTACCACCATCATCCTAAACCAAAACTTAAATATTAGTATAGCTGGTCTTACCTAAATTAGAAGTAAAGCATTTGGAATGAACTAGTTCACACCACCTTACAAATGACTACTGCCCCTTGATCTATAGAGAAAATGTACATTTTTAGAAGGAAAGCTTATGAGCCCAAATCTCTTAACCAATTGTTAATGTAAGAAAAACAAAAGTAGCAATATGTACCATGGAAGGAAAAGTTATTTTTAGTTTCAACTTAAACTCTACCTCTGGGTCCTGAACCACAGACAGTTTCCCGATTTCCAGTTTTTTCTTCCACTTCAGAAACAGAAAGCACATTCAGTAATACTGAGCAGCAAAAAGTGAAGGGTTTGGAAGTACAAGAGGATCAAAGAAATCAACTGAATATCTGAGATGTTTACATGGCCCACCTATTTGGCTCTTTTCAGAGGAATTAAAAGTTTCCATAGTAAAGCTGCTAGCTGGAGAGTTAGAAAGCAGCTCTACTAGACTCACTCTTTGGCACTGACCTCCTAGAGTTCAAAACAAGAACTTCTTTGGGAACTAAGCAAATGCAGTTCTTTCTTTTGAGAAAATGTAGATTCAACCAGACTAATTTCCAGGCAAAGATGTGAAGATGTTCCTACCTGCAGTATCTGATCTGTCCTCAATTAAAATGTAAAGCAAGCAGCTCTTTCCAAAGATTATTTGTACTTCCACCACTTGGCGGAGTTCATTCTTGAATGTGTGATTAACAAGCACTATCTGTGACGATCAAGCAAATATCTCTACTCCTATACCGCTACTGCTGAACAACCAGAAAGCAACAGGACAAGGACTAGATCAGCGTGGCTACCCCAAATGAAACACTTTTACTAAAGGTCATAAAAGTTGCTTCTACAAATTCTGCAAAATCCAAATAAAAGCTTTTAATCAAGTTACTACTCAAGGCATATAATTCCTCTTAAAATTCTGGGTCAGGAAAAATCTTTCTAGCAAAACTCGTGGTTCTTTTTCAATCGGAGAACTATACAACTAATAGTATTTTTTCTTCTGTCTGGGAATCAGGAAAATGTCTGGATAGGTAGCATACAAGTTTCTCAATGTCTCATTCTCATGTCACCTACTTTAAGTCACTATTTTCTAAATTTCTCCAATAAATTGACAATAAAAGAGAAAGAACAAGTATACTTTCACATCTTACCCTGAAAAATCATGACAAACCTGCAATCTACTCCACAATATACTTATATTTGCTTAAGCTGTTTGAAAAAAAATTTTAACTGACAGAATTGCTCAACATTTTCATTTTACCAGTATTGTTGAGTAAGATCAACACTCCAAGAAAATATACCATGTTTGTCTAATGACTTTAAGTACCTCTGGGCCATGCCAAACACACCCAGAAGTCATGTCTGTTAATTTTTTAAATTTCATTTTATCTGAAATAACCGTTCTGTTTTTATTGGAGGTGGCTTCAATTCCATTCTTGAAGAAAAATATAAACAGATTTCAATTGTGATTCCTCTTATTAATGGTGATTACAAAACAAAGTCACATGATTATACATTTCCTTATTTATTACCTAACTATACAGATTTACTTCATGCTCAGAGAACACCATCTGCAAATGCCACCACTTAAACCGCCTCACAAGCTAAATTTCAAGCTCAGTAAAACAATGAATCCAGGGAATTATATAAAAAACTTTGAAGACACTGAATGCATGCTTTATTTTAAAAAAGAATTCAGTTATCACAGCAAGGAAAATCTAAGAAGTCTTGCTGCAGACAGTTGGCTTTTTTAAGGTTTTACTGGTATGACAGGCAACAGTGCTCATATGAGATAAAATACAATTTCTCTGGAGTGTAAATTGTGTTACTTCCTTTTAAAGCTAGGGAAAGACAGTAAGATTACCAGGTGAGCAACATAACTGCAACTGTTATAATAAATGCTCTCCCCATTCTTGTTATGAGCAAGACCTTAACCCAGGTTCTGTGGAGGTACAAGATGAAAAAACATAGTCTGTGAATTTATTGTCCTGTCTATCTTATAATCAGAGAATGCGGGATACGGGAATGAAACAGGGTACAAGGAGCTGTGAGAGAGCGATACAAACAATACATACTACAAAGCAGACTGATGTAACAACAGTAAAATCCTGTTTTATATGAGAAGAGAGGATTTACTTCTGCCTGAGAGGAATCTAGGACTGATGTCAGCTATATGAATCAAGCAACATTTTAACTACATGGATAGAATTTCAACAGGGAGCTTGGATGAGCAACAAGGACATCAAAGCACAAAGGAGTTTGTAGGGATACATGACTGACACATGAAGGGAATTGATGGAGAAAGCTAGAAAGGTAGACTGGAGCAAGCCTTGGATGCCATGCTAAGAATATGGGCTTTACACTGTGAGAAATTCAAAACCATTAGGATGCATGAGCAGGGGGCTGACATAATTATACTTATGTTTTAGAAATATAGGACAGTACTGTAACAGGCAGATGAGAAGAAAACAATGTAGATAAATCAGTTAAAATACTATTAAAAATCCAGAGAAAGACAAGATTAAGTGAAAAAAAAGCTGTTTACAAAATAATACTTCAGAATTCAATCCTTCATTTATAAAAGGAAAATAAACTCACATATTCCAATTAAAACTATACTCATCCATACAGAGAAAAATGCCTGGAAGAATATGCAACAAAAATGTCTACAGTGCTTACTAATGATGATAGAATTACGGGTGATACTTACCGTCTTCTTTATAGGTTGTTCTATTTTTATGAATTTTTTTTACAATGTTTTTGTAAAGGAGGGAGTGGTGTAACCAAGAAACCTATTTCTACTTTGAATGATAGTGAAAAGCCTGAAGAGAGCAAAAAGGCTGTTTTGTTTTTGTAGAGACAGAAAGGTAATAATCAATCTATTTTAGATCTGTTCAGCTTGACGTGTCAAAAGGAACTAGGAAAGGAAAACAAGGAAATATACACTCAGGTTTTAGCTATTTTTTGCTTTTGTTGAGAGGGAATAATAATGTATACATTACAACAAAACATACAAAAATTTCCTTTACTTTAGCTTCACTTAATAGAGCCACCACCAGATGACAGCAATAAGACTTATTTTCATTCATTTTAGAACCTGTGTACTTCTAAACGAGAGGGCAACTAATAAAAATTTCGTAGGTTGAAATATATTTTGTACTTACTTAAAAGCTGCCTTAATGAATTAGCTCTGTTTGGAATAGTCTGTACCAGTGTTTTCTCTGGCAAGTTAACCTTGTCCAGCCTCCCTTACTACCTTCATCCCAACCTGGAACAAGCAAACCAACAGTCATCCACCCACTATGGGTAGATAAAAGACTTAAAGTAACTATAAACTATAAAAACACCCTCTTGATGATCTTGTGAAGCCCCGTATTAGATTTTTTATAATGAGAAGTATTTACACTGAAGAGCAAAGCTGGCCTAGAGAAGACAATGCTATAAAAAACATACCCCATTAGAAGCTTTCTTCTTTGCTTTCCATTCATCCAGTTGTGCTTTTGTCTTTGCATCAACTTTAACAAGTAGCTTCTTCTCTCCAATCTGCAGGTCATGCAATAACCTGAGAGCACGGAGGGTTGATTCAGGCTCCTTATACTCACAGAATCCAAAGGCTAGCAATGGATGTAAAAAATTAGTGAAATATCAATACAATTATGAAAGATGAAAAATATTTATGAAAAACTGAAATCATTACAGACCAAACATTATAATACAGGGATTATTTATTTTGTCACTCCTCCCTTTCCTGCAATTACCTTTGATACGGATTTCATTTTTAGTACCCTCAAACAACCAAAAGAAAAAAGGGAAAACAAAAACGGGAAATGGGGCTTCCCTGGTGGCGCAGTGGTTGAGAGTCTGCCTGCCGATGCAGGGGACACGGGCTCGCGCCCCGGTCCGGGAGGATCCCACATGCCGCGGAGCGGCTGGGCCCGTGAGCCATGGCCGCTGAGCCTGCGCGTCCGGAGCCTGTGCTCCGCAACGGGAGAGGCCACAACAGTGAGAGGCCTGCGTACCACAAAAAAAAAAACCCCAAAAAACAGGTGTCTCTACCAACTAGTATGAAAAGAACAGTTTGCTTTCAAAACTAAGAGGTTATCTCATCATCTCTTCTCCTACTTTCTTCCTAAGTCCTAATTGTTCCATCTTGATCATACACTCCTGCTCTGAAACAAAAAGGACTTCTTGAAGTTATCTTATAAGAAACCAGTTAGTCTGAATAATTTTTTTCCCTCTCCTACCTCCTTCACGTTATCCTTTTCTACTTTCTCATCTCAACTCTCAGCCAACATCTTCCCAAATGCCTTTAATCCTATTAAAGAGTGAAGACAGAGTGCTAGTAAAACACTCCTATGGTTAAGGACAATGAGAGTAAATGCAAATGTACTTATGCACACAGGTTAAGATGATCTCAATAAATAAGGAAAAATTTACCTACCTTGAAGTTTTCCAGACGCGCCTTGTACTCTCTTCCAGCTCAAAACCAAGCCACATTTCTGTAAAAGAAAACAAACAAAGATCTTTACCACCTAAGCTAATTTATCATGCAAATAAGAGCACAACTATATTCCCGCTAGAAAAAAATAGAAGTTAAAAAAAAAAAATCTTGTCAGCAACTAAATTTTGCAATTCCCAGAAACCTACTATATGAAAGAAACACACAATAAATCATTTTAAAGGAAAATATAAATTCTTACTGATTCTTATTTGTATAAAAGTGCCTACCTTTCAATAAATTAGACACTTTACAGTTATATTTATCCTACAAACATATATATAAAACCAAAATGCCCAAATATTATAATAAACTATAATAAATTTCAGTAAATATTGAGCTCATAAAGACTCTGTTCTAAAACACATGTATATATTATAAAGATTTTTAATGACACAGGGAAATGCTTGACATGGGATGCAAAAATACCTTGAACCATGAAATTGCAGATATACAGTAAAATTTTTAACTATGTAAAGAAAAAAAATTTCCATAAAGTGATCAGAAATATTCCAAAATGTTAATGGGGCAGGTTGTCTGAAGGGTGGGATATTGTTACACTTTGTTTACTTCTAAAGTTCTTAAATATTAGTTCTAATTATTAAAGTAAAAAACGAAGGTTTAAAAAAAGTTTTGTGGAAAATAATAACTGAAGATTGCCTCTCAAAGCTGAGAAATAAGTGGAGTTTTCTCTGAAGGGAAATCTCTTTCCCTTCAGAGAAATTACTAAAATGATAGTCAAAGAACTGGGACTTCCCTGGCAGTCCAATGGTTAAGACTCCACGCTTCCACTGCAGGGTGAGAGGGTTTGATCCCTGGTTGAAGAACTAAGATCCCACATACTGTGCAGCGTGGTCAAAAAATAAATAAATAAAATAAAATAATTTACATACATATATATATATATATAAAAGAAAATTTCCCAGGACTTCCCTAGCAGCACAGTGGTTAAGAATCTCCCTGCCAATGCAGGGGACACGGGTTTGAGCCCTGGACGAGGAAGATCCGCGGAGCAACTAAGCCCATGTGCCACAACTACTGAACCTGCACTCTAGAGCCCGCGAGCCACAACTACTGAAGCCTGCCTGCCTAGAGCCCGTGCTCCGCAACAAGAGAAGCCACTGCAATGAGAAGTCAGTGCAATGTAGAGTAGCCCCTGCTCGCTGCAACTAGAGAAAGCCCACACGCAGCTATGAAGACCCAACGCAGCCAAAAATAAAAATAAATAAATTAAAAAAAAAAAGAATCCACCTGCCAATGCAGGGGACATGGGTTTGATTCCTGGTCCGGGAAGATCGCACATGCTGCAGAGCAACTAAGCTCAGACGCCACAACTACTGAGCCTGTGCTCCAGAGCCCGCGAGCCACAACTACTGAAGCCCGTGAGCTCTAGGGACCGTGTGTCGCAACTACTGAGCTCGTGTGCTGCAACTACTGAAGGCTGAGAGCATAGAGCCCGTGCTCCGCAACAAGAGAAGCTACTGCAATAAGCCCCCACTCTCCACAACTAGAGAAAGCCAGCGCGTAGCAACGAAGACCCAATGCAGCGCACCCCCCCCCCAAAAAACAAAGAAAAAGAAAATTGTCCGTAAGGTCAAACATAGCATGAGGAACAGCAGCAGAATTCAATAAAATTTTGCAAAGACAGAAGATAAATGGATGGATAATAACTCATTCAGTAGAGCAAAGAAAGCTATGACACCAAGTGTCTACAGAAGCAGATACCGATAAGAAGAATTAAGCTAACTGATTCTACAAAACCCAGTGGATCCAGACTGGGTGGGGGAAGGTACAGGGGAGAATGGGGCTTAAGTGTGAAGCTGAATAAAAACAGGTTCTTGCCTGACAATACAAATATGGAATAATCAAAGCCTCAGAGGTTTCAAGCAACTACCCTATCCCCACCCCCAGAGAAGACAGCCTGAAGAGTTACAGTCTGAAGAAAGTGAACAGAACAAGCTTGGGATGTGGAGCACCAGATCTGAAAGATCTGTACGAGATACAGAGTGAGTAAGAAGGGAAGAAAGTAAAGGTATAAGAAGTGCTTGAACTCAGTCCTGCATCTGCAACCTCATACAGGCAGCCAATCATAAACTCACTAGGCATAAAATTGGAAATTTTCTAGAGAAACCAACCAGCCTCAAAGAAAAGACCCCACGGATTAACATTTAAAACCTCTGGCTGCCATTTAGATTACCCTACAAAGATACCCAACATTTTACAAGTTCAGCTTACGTACACAAAAAAGCTTTTAATCCCTAACTCTTAAATATGGACAATCAAGGATCACCAGACATCTAAGTAAAGCCTTAAAAGTGAAAGAGAAATAGAAGAGAGAAATTCAGGAATCCAAAGATAGCTTAAAAAAACATTCTGCTGCATATATAAATCAACAACAGTTTTAAAAAGGGATGTTTCAAACTGAAAACATACACAGATGTCCACACAAAAACTTGTACACAAATATTCACAGCATTATTATTCATAATAACGAAGTGGAAACAATTCAATTGTCCATCAACTGATGGACGGATAAACAAAAGGTGGTACATCCATTAAATGGAATATTCTGGCCATAAAAAGGAACAAAGTACTGCTAACAAGCTACACTACAGATTTATGCTAAGTGAAAGAAGACAACACACAAAAAGCCACATATTCTAAAATTCCATTTACATAAAATGCCCGGAATAGGCAAATCCATAGACAGAAGGTGCAATAGTGGCTGCCAGAGGCTCAGGGGAGGAGAAAATAGGAAGCATTGTTAATGGGTACAGGGTTTCTATTTGGGGTAGTAAAAATGTTCAGGAATTAGACGGTGGTGATGTTTGCACAACTTTCTGAAAATACTAAAAGCCACTGAACTGTATATTATAAAAGGGTGAACTTTATGGTATGTAAATTATATCTCAATAAAGATGTCTTAAAAAATGTCCTCCCAATGTTCTACTTTGGGAAAAAAATGGCATCATCTTGTAAAAGTGTAGATAAGCATGCCCCATGATTCAGAAATTCCACTTCTAAGAGAATACATGACAGAATTTCTTTCATGTTCACCTAGGAAGACGCACTATTACCACTAATTATATAGCAAAACATAATATCAAAAAAAAGGAAAACAATCCATATGACCATCAGTAAAAAATTTGACCATTTATGGCATATTTCTATAATGCAATGGTATATAACAGTGAAAAATAAATAAACTACATATAGGCTGGGTGAAAAAAGCAAATTTTGGAGGAATACAGAACTAAAACTTACAAATTATAAACGTTCATTTATATAAATATATAATTAAAGTAAAAAATATGGACAGGAATGATAAACACCAAACTTAGGATAGTGGATTACCTCTGGTTATTACCTCTGTGGAAGAAAGAAATGGGAATTAGAACCTTCATGTTTTGTTTCTTTGGGATAAAAACTGAAGCTAGTATCACAAAATATTAAGATCTGACTAAGCTAGGTTTTGTGTTTATTTTCTAAACGCCTTTTTTAAAACACTTCTGAAAGCAAGGATCACATGATTTATAAAACAGAACTGGCAATATGTACGTTACTGATAAAATGAAGAAGGAAAAGATTTTAAAATAACTTCTCAACACAGTGGAGATTATGGAGGGAGGGAGTATGGACAGTGTTATTTTTCATTAAAAAAATCATTCAGGGACTTACTTCCCTGGTGGCGCAGTGGTTAAGAATCTGTCTGCTAATACAAGGGACATGGGTTCAAGCCCTGGTCCGGGAAGATCCCATGTGCTGCGGATCAACTAAGTCCACGAGCCACAACTACTGAGCCCACACACCACAACTACTGAAGCTCGCATGCCTAGAGCTCGTGCTCCTCAACAAGAGAGGCCACCGAAATGAGAAGCCCCCGTACTGTGGCAAAGAGTAGCCCCCACTCGCCGCAACTAGAGAAAGCCCGCGCGCAGCAATGAAGACCCAATGCAGCCGAATATTAATTAATTAATTTTAAAAAATCATTCAGTATTTTTTCACTTACAGTGTGCACGTAGGGACTTCGCTGGTGGCGCAGTGGTTAAGAATCCACCTGCCAATGCAGGTGACACGGGTTCCATCCCTGTTCCGGGAAGATCCCACATGCTGCAAAGTAACTAAGCCTGTGAACCACAACTACTGAGCCTGCGTGCCTAGAGCCCATGCTCCACAACAAGAGAAGCCACTGCAATGAGAAGCCCGTGCACCGCGATGGAGAGTAGGCCGTACTCGCAGCAACTAGAGAAAGCCCGCGAGCAGCAACAAAGACCCAACGTAGCCAAAAAAAAGTGCTTTAACAAAAATGTGCATGTAGCACCAGGATAAATTTTTAAAACTAAGAGACAAAGGAAAATCAATGACCAAGTCAAAAAAACTTATATATGCTCAGAATAAAAACTGCAAAAGGAGTCAATCAATCACAATTAGATGCTAAAATTATTGTTTAAAGGCGGCTAAAGAAAAAGACTCACATAGTCCTCAAATACTAACCCAGAGGTTACTTATTAGAGAAAAAGGGACTAAAGGTACCATTACAATGGAGAGATCTGACCACCTTAACCAAGTAACTAAACTTAATACCACCAAAAATGGGACCAAGAGTCGTGGTATGTCTCTTGCTATGCTGCACCTGAAAACAATGCACCACCCATGAACCACTCTTACAAAGAATGCTTACTCTGAATCTAATTATGAGCAATCAATCAAATTCAAATTGGGAGAGACATTCTGCAAAAGACCCAGGCGCTTCAAAAACATCAATGTCATGAAAGACAAAAACAAGCAAACAAAAAGAGGCAGGGAACTGTTCTACAATAAAGGAAATGTCTAAAGAAACATGACAATTAACTGCAATGTATAGGGACTTCCCTGGTTGTCTGGTAGTTAAGACTGCGCACTCCCAATGCAGGAGGGCCCGGTTTGATCCCTGGTCAGGGAACTAGATCCTGCATGCCACAACTAAGAGCCCACATGCCACAACGAAAAAGATCCCGCATGCCACAACTAAGACCCAGTGCAGCCAAATAAATAAATATTTTAAAAAAATAATAATAATAAAGGGCCTCCCTGGTGGCGCAGTGGTTGGGGGTCCGCCTGCCGATGCAGGGGACGCGGGTTCGTGCCCTGGTCCGGGAGGATCCCACATGCCGCGGAGTGGCTGGGCCCGTGGACCATGGCTGCTGAGCCTGTGCATCCGGAGCCTGTGCTCCGCAACGGGAGAGGCCACAGCAGTGAGAGGCCCGCGTACCGCCAAAAAAAATAATAATAATAATAATTGTAATAGTAATAATAATAAAAATAAGTGCGCTCTCTCTCTCTCTCTCTTTCTCTCTCTCTCTATATATATATATATATCCCTGACTGGAAATTACTGGAAAAATTAAATATGAACTATATGTATTTTAATTAACAATACTATATCAGCCTTAAATTTGATAATGGTTTTGTGAAAATGTAGGAGAATATCCTTGATCTTAGGAAATATAAGAAGTATTCAAAGGTGAAATGTAATGTCACAACTTACTCTGAAATTACTCAGAAGAAAAAAAAATCGAGGGGTGTGTGTGTGTGTGTGTGTGTGCGCGCGCGCGCACGCACACGCAGAGTGTGTGTAAATATGACAAAATGTGTTACAAGGGTGTTCACTATTTAATTCATTTAACTTTTCTGCAGGACTGAAACTTTTCAAAATATAAACGAGGAAATTATTCAGAGCCCTCTTGCTAATTTTTCTTTAGTTTGAAATTTATAACAAAAAATTTTTAAAATGAAAAATAAACAGTTTAACTTACAGCAAGGAGCTGTCTTATAAGCATGTCTGAGGCTTTTTCAGAAATGTTGCCAACAAAAACTGTAGTAGTGGGACCACAGTTTTCATCATTTTCTTTAGCCTTCAAGCCTGGATGATCCTTCCGTGCTCCCAAATGTTTTCCAACCATGGACACAGTCGGTACTAAGACCTAAGTGATGAAAGACAATAAAATTGGAACTTGCAATTAAATTTGCTATCATGCTTAATGTAATAACATTAGGCTAAAAACATCAATTTTAAAGTATTAAATATATAGCACATCACCATTACAGGTTCTACATACTTAGTCTAAAACTCCCAAAGCGCATTTTTCATTAACGTGAACTTATTCATGACAAGTAAAGTTCCACTATTGCATTACCTTTCTTTTAAAGACAACTTGGAGGGCTTCCCTAGTGGCTCAGTGGTTAAGAATCTGCCTGCCAATGCGGGGGACACGGGTTCGAACCCTGATCTGGAAGATCCCACGTGCCACAGAGCAACTAAGCCCATGCACCACAACTACTGAGCCTGCGCTTTAGAGCCCGTGAGCCACAACTACTGAGCTCACGTGCCACAACTACCGAAGTCCACGGGCCTAGAGCCCATGCTCCGCAATAAGAGAAGCCACCGCAATGAGAAGCCTGCGCACCGCAATGAAGAGTAACCCCTGCTCACTAAAACTAGAGAAAGCCCGCGCGCAGCGATGAAGACCCAACGCAGCCAGAAATAAATGAATAAATAAATTTATAAAAAACAAAAAAAAAGGAAACAACTTGGAAAGAAATTTTCTTATGTTTAAGACAATCCTTAAATGTTTAAGACATAGTAAATCTCTGCATTCATATAAAAGGAAACTGCAATTATCCCTGCTAATTTTCTTATAGAATATTCAAATACTCCCATAGCACTCTCCCCACACTTAAAGTTTACCTTTTCTCAGTTACTTGTGTTTCTATCTTATTTTCCCTTCATAACATTCAACTTCCCAGAGGAAAGAAATAGTCTTATTCATCTTTGTATTTGAAATTGAATTGAGCAAAACATCCACAGTAGGCACTGAAGTGGTGAGCTGGGGGAGCTGCCTTTTCCTAGGCTAAAATGCAAGAGGGTAAGAGTACCTGTCATGTGGAGGTTTCCCAATAAATGTTTCCCAATGAATGTCGAATGCAAGAAAAGCTGGATTCCCCCTTGGTCTGCCTCACAGCAGATTCCTATTTGTTCATGTAGTTCCTATCTCATCACTTTTTTTTTTTTTGCGGTACACAGGTCTCTCACTGTTGTGGCCTCTCCCATTGCGGAGCCCAGGCTCCAGACGCGCAGGCCCAGCGGCCACGGCTCACGGGCGCAGCCGCTCCGCGGCATGTGGGATCCTCCCGGACCGGGGCACGAACCCATGTCCCCTGCATCGGCAGGCGGACTCTCAACCACTGCACCACCAGGGAAGCCCTCATCACCCTTTTAATATAAATAATACTCCCCGCCTTTTTCAAAACCCACAGGTAGAAAAACAGTTGAAAGTAATGAGACCTACTCTCCCTCACAATGAATTATAAATTAAGACCGGTATTTTACTAATTAACTCAAAGAAAATTTTTAGTTAAATAAATGTTTTAAGAGGGTTATTATTTATTCACATGTTACAGTATACTAGCATTCTTACCTAAGATGCCTAGAGTGTACAGAGCTTTTATGAATGTAGAGAATTAAAGTTCAAGACATAAGACTGAATAATGAAACACTTCAGCAGAGGAAAGGCTTCAATAAAACTTTACAAAGCTTGAAGATACCATACTAGAGGACAGAGAAAAAATAGCTTGGAAGAAGCTAAAAATTAGGTAGGTGGGAGGAAAGAGTAGAAATATATTCAACTTTCATTTCAAAATTTAGATTTCTGCTAGATCATTCCTCCTTTTTCTTTTAAGAAATCAGACATGTCAGATCACTTCTCCTATCTCCCAGGATCAAGACACGAGGGCATGATGAAAGAGTCAATGTCTAAATCTGAAATAACAGTATATGAAGAGTCTAGAGAATAAAAGGGAGATCACTAAACTATTTAGGGAGCATATTTTAGGGGCAAGTGCTTATACGCATAGAGTGAAAACAATACTTATTTAAATAAGTAGTATGATATACATGGATGCTCTTATTCCCTTCCTATTATTCTTTTAAATATTTAAAATAATTTATCTGGGCTTATAAAGTTGTTCAGATTTAAAAGCAGTGGCACTCCTAATTCCTCCTTAAAGTTATACTTACAGTTGGAGCTGGAGCCATAATGCTCATTGGTACAGGAATCATTGGAGTCCCTAAGAAAAAAGCATAATGAATCTTAAGAATATAATTATATATACAACTATATATTGTATATCAACTACATGCCATACAAATAAGTACTTCCAACTCACAGTTCTTTTAAGGGGAAATGTAGGACTAATGAAAATGAGAAATTAATGGATATTTTTCAAAAGCAACATAGTTATCAGGTTGGTCTAAATAAACTTACAAGCAAAAAGACTCTCTAAAAGCAAAAAGACTACCACAGCCTGCTTTTGCCTTAAGGAGTAAAACTGTGGATAGTTATCAATTCATGTTCATCTAGTTCAGTACATCCTCAAAACCAGCAACTTTCATACAGATTTGCTTACAGGTGAACAATGGTATTAATGACTCCTTTAAAGGTAAAAATAAATTCTTTGAAAGTTAAAAAACAAAAGCATCAAATAAGAAATTAATCTGGAAACCTAGGAAGAATCTTGTTATTCCTGGTTATTTAATATAAGCAAAAATCATGAAAAAAAAAATAAGATCAGTAATCTCAGTCACTGTCAAAGAGAAAATCTCTAAGACAAGCATCTACTGCCCTAAGGCTTTTAGACAGCTATCAATGGGCTATCACTATTGACATCTTACTGCAATCTGCAATTTTGTTTTCACCTAAATTGTTTACTAATCAATAGCTGCTACATTGACAGTCCTTGTGTACATAACTAATGACGAAATCTTACCATTTGAGAACTAAGAAAAAGGTTGCAATGAGGGTAAAACCAGTAAAAGATCTGTCTACTAAAACACAAATTTTAAAATGCTTCTAGAAGTATCTCAAGAAGTTCTGAAATCACTTTTCAGTTCAAATTTAGCATCAACTTAAGATAACTGTCCATCTAAGACTGGTAATAAACTCTTAACAACTATCCATTTATTTTCCAATATAACCTATTTAAAATAACCTCAGTTTTAAACAAAATTTTTAGAAGATGAAAATCTAGATACTTACCAATAAGCCTACAGAAGACTGTACAAAATAGAAAAAAAAAAAAGACTGCAGAATCAAATTTGGGTTCTTTTTTTTCCTTTTGCGGTACACGGGCCTCTCACCGCTGTAGCCTCTCCCATTGCGGAGCACAGGCTCTGGACACGCAGGCTCAGCAGCCATGGCTCAGGGCCCAGCCGCTCCGCGGCATGTGGGATCTTCCCAGACCGGGGCACGAACCCGTGTGCCCTGCATCGGCAGGCGGACTCTCAACCACTGCGCCACCAGGGTAAGCCCTGGGTTCAATTCTTGGTTCTATCACTTTTAGCTATGCAAACTTGGGAAAGCTCTTTAACCTCAGCTTCAGTTTCCTCAATTCAAATGAGGTAATTATTTCCTCAGAGTGCCTACTGAGATCATTTATGTGGAGCACTTAAATAGGTGGATACTCAAAACTACCATCAACTCTAAATTTTTCACTTTTAACTTTGCAAAACAAAAGCAAATACTCCATTTACCAACTGTAATCTGTGCAGCACCTCTTCCACAGGTAAACCTTCTATTTAAGAAAACCTTAAGAAAAAGACATTTTGAAAAGAAAATTTTTTTTCCTTTTTAATAGTTACTAAAAGGTTTAATAGTATGGTTCCCACCTCAACTTACTAATTTCATGAAATGCAGAATTTACAAAAATGTACTGCTGCTCATTACAGATCTATGAATGCTACGGTTAAAAAAAAAAAAAAGGCAAAGTGCACAAAGTGTAAACAGTGTATATACCAGCTGAGGTCTAAAAAAAAAAGTAGGGTAGAATAAACATAAGCAAACACAGTGGGATATACTTTACATCTCTGGAGAGCTACACACCAGAAACTGATAAGAAAGACTTCCCCCCCTTTGGGGAAGGGAATGCTCAGGAACTATGGGGGGGGAACTTCCTTTAATCTATAGCATGCATTACTTTTTTTTTTTTTTTTGCGGTACGCGGGCCTCTCACTGTTGTGGCCTCTCCCGCTGCGGAGCACAGGATCCGGACGCGCAGGCTCAGCGGCCATGGCTCACGGGCCCAGCCACTCCGCGGCATGTGGGATCTTCCCGGACCGGGGCACGAACCCGTGTCCCCTGCATTGGCAGGCGGACTCTCAACCACTGCGCCACCAGGGAAGCCCAGCATGCATTACTTTTAAAGGAAAAATTATGTTTTTTTTCTAATTTATTTTCTAATTTAATATATAATGTGATCGCCACATACGTTATCTCAGAGTTCAATTAATTGCAGTAATAGGCAACACAAGAAAATTATACATGAATATGGGTATTGTGGTCTTGAATTATTATACTAGTTTAGCATACTTCTTGTTTTTATTTTTTCAAGTATTTACGCTGCACACAGGATGCAGGTATGAATGAGTTAGCTGTAACTAAAGTCTGATTTATCATTCAAGTATGCTTCCCTAAACAGAAATGATACTGTATGCTATCACAAATGGAATCAGAATTGTTTAATAGCGTTAATACTCTGTGAACAAATGCCCACATTAGTATGGCACTGACCAAACAGACAAGAAGAAATACTGAAAATCTGGTTTTAAGGTCTGCTGACCCATCTTAAAAGATATACTAGGATTAGCCTTAAGAGAAACATGGCCCATTTATCTTCCACTTCCATTTATAATTTGGTATAGTGTTCATCAGAAAATAAGTTACATTTAGTATGTGTTTTTAAAAAATTCAAAGGAATTTAAAATCTTTCCTATAAAACCAATATACTGGTAAGGAACTGATTTTTTTCATTGTCACCGTTCCTGATTCTGAACAAGTTTTATCTCCAATGCCTTAAAATTTCTTCAGAAATAGAAAGTAAACTACTCTTCCCTATAACTCTAATAACACAAACTTTGCTAAAAGTATCATGGTTATTAGTAAAGACTATCAAAAAATAGATCATATTATGAGACTATAAATTAAAGAAAAAAAAATATGGGGACGCCCTCAAATATTGATGCCCAAATGAAAATGGCTCAGGGCACTATCCTTCTCAAGTAATCAATTGGTTTGATGGTTGACAAGTAACTTTTTTCGGTTTTCTATTAACATTATTTTCTTAATCGCCCTTTTCAGGAGAAATTCCTTTACAGTCCATTACAGAGCTGTTAAGTTACTGACTAAAATTCAGTAATTGTTACATGGAATAATAAACTGATAGTACTCAAACGTTCACACTAGGTCCCCGGCAGCAAGGGGTAACAAATACACATCCATGATTATCTAAAAGACCAACTTAACACAGCCAGCTACAAGCATAAATGTCTTAAAAACTTGTACAAGTACTGCATTCTACTCCACAGTATATATGCATAAATAGTAGTTCTGATTTCTTTTTTTTTTTAATTTTGGCTGCGTTTCGTTGCTGCACACGGGCTTTCTCTAGTTGCGACACGCAGGCTTCTCATGGTGGTGGTTTCTCTTGTTGGGAGCATGGGCTCTAGGCGCACGGGCTTCAGTAGTTGTGGCTTGTGGGCTCTAGAGCACAGGCTCAGTAGTTGTGGCGCACGGGCTTAGCTGCTCCATGGCATGTGGGATCTTCCCAGACCAGGGCTTGAACCCGTGTCTCCTGCATTGGCAGGCGGATTCTTAACCACTGTGCCACAGGGAAGCCCTGTTCTGATTTTTTTAAATTATGATTTACCCTCAAATTCCTGAAGTTTTAAATGATACCCCAGAAAAATTGCCATTTTTATCTTGTGACTTTTCACTTACTTCAACACTGCTGTGTACTTGACCTAGGGGTAGGAGGCCCCCAAAGCTGAGCCTCTATAATGTACATGTTATGAATTAACAACCCATCATATAAGCCAACTGCAACGTACTTTTGATTCTGCAACAGTCAAGCTCTTTAGTGAACACTGTTAACTTCAAACACATAATCCAATAGTTAAAGCCAGGTCACTGAAGTAGACCTTTCCTCAAAAAGAAATACTTCTGGATGGTTTACAAGATCATTTGTTCATTTCAGCCTGAATTACATAGATTCTATGCTAAAAGAAAATACTTCTAACCTGCAGATTAAGGAGGGCTCTTAGATACTACCTTTCAGAAGGGAAACTGGGAAACTGATTCTGCATGAAATGCTTTCAACCCCATCAAAATATAAAAATATGTGAACTACCACTCATAAACCAGAGGAAAACTCTTTCTCCTAAACCAATGTTAATTACAAACCTCAAGGTAATGGTTCTCAAATGTGGGTTCTCTTAACTGTGCTTAAATGGATACCTATGAATCACCTGTGAACTTGTTGAAAAGAGACTCCTGAGCCCCAATTTCTGAGGATTTGATTCAGTGGCTTGCGGTGGCGCCTTAAAAATTTTTTTATTTTTTTTAAACCTCGTAAAACATTGGAGAGAAGCTGCTTTTAAATAGCTATTTGGAGAGCTCTCCAAGATTTACTGTCAAGGATTTCCCTGGCGGCGCAGTGGTTAAGAATCCGCCTGCCAATGCAGGGGACATGGGTTCAAGCCCTGGTCCGGGGAGATCCCAAAAGCTGGGGAGCAACTAAGCCCATGTGCCACAACTACTAAGCCTGCACTCTAGAGCCCGCGAGCCACGACTATTGAAGCCTGCGTGCCTAGAGCCCATGAGCCACAACTACTGAAGCCTGCGCGCCTAAAGCTTGTGCTCTGCAATAAGAGAAGCCACCGCAATGAGAGAAGCCCACGCACCACAACGAATAGCCCCCGCTCGCCGCAACTAGAGAATGCCCGTGCTCAGCAACGAAGACCCAATGCAGCCAAAGATAAATAAATTAAAAAAAAGATTTATTGTCAAGTATAAAAAAAAAACAAGGCAGAATAGAATACATAGGATGTTACTGTATATCGGTGTCAAAAGAATAAAACAAAACAAATGGATAGAAAAATAAAAATATCTGAAAGGATAAAGAAGAAACTAATAACCCTGCTTTGTTCCCCCTTTCAGTAAGGGGACGGTAACAAGTTATATGGGAATGTGAGAAAAATTTTCCACTGTATACCCTTCTGATTTTTGAACGTATAGTTTTTAAAACGTATAGTGTTTAAAAATACTGTACTATTTAAAATGTATAGTATTTAAAAATAAATGTATTATCTATATTTTTAAATAAAGACTTTTTAATTTCCCAGATGAGTCTGATACTCAGCCAGAAATGAAAACTATCACCATAGGAAAATGAGACATCACATTTCCAGAATGCTAACAGCTCTTCTACCAACAGTCACATATGTATCATCTTCCTAAAGTTAATACTGCAATGACACAAGGATGGGTTAAAAAAAACCCACAGAATCATTGGTGGGAATGTAAAATGGTGCAGCCACTACGGCAACGGTATGGAGGTTCCTAAATAACTAACAATAGAGCTACCATATGATCCTACAATCCCACTCTTGGGCATATATCTGGAGAAAACTCTAATTCAAAACATACGTGCACCCCAGTGTTCACAGCAGCACTATTTACAATAGCCAAGACATGGAAGCAATCTAAATGTCCATCGACAGATGAATGGATAAATAAGGTGTGGTATGTATTTACAATGGAATATTACTCAGCCATAAAAAAGAATGAAATAATGCCATTTGCAGCAACATGGATGGACCTAGAGATTATCATACTAAATGAAGTCAGACAGAGAAAGACAAATATCATGTGACATCACTTACATGTAGAATCTAAAAATATGATACAAATGAACGTATTTACAAACAGACACACAGACACAGAAAACAAACATGGTTACCAAAAGAGGACAGGGAGAGAGAGAAATTAGGAGTTTGGGACTAGCAAATATGAACTAATACATATTAAATAGATAAAAAACAAGGATTTACTGTATATCACAGGGAACTATATTCAATATCTTGCAATAAAGTATAATGGAAAAGAATCTAAAACAGTGTGTGTGTTTATATAAATAACTGAATCACTTTGCTGTACACCAGAAACTAACACAACACTGTAAATCAACTACACTTCAAAAACAACAACCGTATCCACAAACTTACCTGGAGGTACAGGTGGTGGAAAGCCAGGAAACTGTGGGGGTGGGATCCCTGGTGGGAGTGCTGGGATTCCCATGGGAGGGCGATTCAAATGAGGAGGGAATGACATTCTTACCGCAGCGGTCTAAAGAAAGAAATCATGACAAATCATGTTATTTGAAAACTTTACAATTTGATATGCTTGGTTTGTTGGCCTTCATTTTTAGAGTATCTGCAAAATTCTCAAGTTTTCTTACCCAAAGGAGCTGGCAAAGACCCTCTTTTCTCTGTCTGTCCATTGAGAATTTTTAAAACTTAGATCTTTTCTAAAATAAGTTCCCAAAATGTACACGATCTAACTTCAGGATAGACTCCTACAGTCATATGGGAATACATATAAAGGAAGAAAAAAATTTTGAGGTTCAGTTAATATCCAAAAATTAAATACCAAACATCAATGAATCTTTTTAAATCAAACTCAGAATCCAGGAAGATATCTAACAGTTTTTAAGTGTTCCGATGCATTAATTTTTTATACACATCAGCACCCTGAAAACTAAATTTACAAAGTTACACAGTATTTGTTGATTCAGTGTTGGCCAGTTCTTCCAGGACAAATGAATGTCTCAGTGACTTTCTACAAACCTGAGGGGGGAGGGGGGACGACCTCCATATATCAGGTCACATAGTAACCATTCAAATATAATGGTTCAAATATAAACCATTCACATACAACTTGTGACAATGAGAAAAAAGTGGTAATTTTTCTTAAACTTAAAAGCAAACCTCTTAACCATTCTTGAATGATATTCAATGAATGAATGACTGAAACTCAAGAATCAGACGCTGGTATTTGATTTTTAAAAATACAAGAACACAATGAACTGTTTGATTTGGTTTGTGATATCATTCCTTAATAAGAAACTTTTGTCTTTTAGATAAAGTACTGGGCTTCCCTGGTGGCACAGTATTTAAGAATCTGCCTGCCAATGCAGGGGACACGTGTTTGAGCCCTGGTTCGGGAAGATCCCACATGCCGCGGAGCAGCTAAGCCTGTGCGCAACAACTACTTAGCTGCGCGCCACAACTACTGAAGCCCGTGTGCCTGGAGCCCATGCTCTGCAGCAAGAGAAGCCACTGCAATGAGAAGCCCACGCGCCGGAATGAAGAGTAGCCCCCGCTCGCCGTAACTAGAGAAAGCCACGAGCAGCAACGAAGACCCAACAGAGTAAAAAATAAATAGAAGTACTTAAGACTTTTCCTCCCTCCCAATTTTATATTTTTGTCAACATACTCAAGTGTCCAGAACTACTGGAAAAAAGTAGAAAAATGATGTTAGAATGCCCTAGTAGGATTCCATGCACCAATTTTAACAAGCAGCCAAAATAAGTGGGTTGATCTCCTATCAGTGATGCAGCTAAAAGTGGTGATTTGATTAATAGATTTTCTGTTGGACACTAGGAAAAACTCCCCCACCTACACTCTGTAACTGAAGGAGTCTAGAGTTTCAGAAGCTTTTAAAAAATGTTTTTCTCTATTATTTTCTTTTCTGTTTTTTTTTTTTAGATGTACGTGGGCCTCTCACTGTCGTGGCCTCTCCCGTTGCGGAGCACAGGCTTCGGACGCGCAGGCTCAGCGGCCACGGCTCACGGGCCCAGCCGCTCCACGGCATGTGGGATCCTCCCGGACCAGGGCACAAACCCGTGTCCCCTGCATTGGCAGGCGGACTCAACCACTGCGCCACCAGGGAAGCCCTTTTTCTATGTTTTATATATTGTTTTACTCACCCTTTAGAAGAGAGAGGATAAAATGTGCATGTCTTCTACTTCCTCGCCCCTGATTCCAACAGTTTGGTATAATTCGTTGTATTCTTCTAAAATATCTTTCTAGACACAAGCTAATATATAATCACTTATGTTTTTCTGCAAACAATATAATCATACTATATTGTTACGTGCATTTCTCCCTCATCATTATTAACATCTCTTCATGTCACTTCATAAAGTTCTATTCCATTCTTTATAATGCAGTAAACTATTACTATATAGCTGTAACTAACCAACATTGATGATTCTCCACATTTTACCTCTTACAAATCATATTAAACATTCTTGGTCATATTGGACATATAACTCTAAGCACCTGTGCAAGTAATTCTATAATACAGATCAGTACTGTATGTATCTACTCTTTACCTCCAAATCTAGTGTACAAATTAATTTTCCCACCAACAGTACATGGGTACGCCCTTTCCTCATATCCTCACCATCACTGTAGTAAATCTCCAGTGTGACAGGTAAAAAACAGTTTCAACTTGCATTAGACATTATTAGACATTTCTTTAAAAAGCATGTCCTTCATCCTCACAGCTCTTCTTCCTCAGTATTCTTTTCACTTAATAAGTTAGGATATACAATATTCTGTAAAATCTAAACTTCAATTTCGAAAGCACAGTACACTTAAAATATTTAGGAAGCTTTACAAGTAAAATAAATTCCTAGAATGTTGTCATATACCAACAAATAAGGTACTGGAAATGCCTTAAATATTAAGTAGGTATCAACATAAGTTAAAAAGAAAAATGTAACTAATTTAAGATAGTAAACGTGTTGAATTTTTTAATAACCTTTTTTAAAATACTTTTTCGCCCAAAACAAAAACAAATATTCCACATGGAAGGGGACAGGAGTGTATATCCTTTTAAAACATCGAGGGCTACAGTCCTACTTACAGAAGCTTTTATATTATCATTTTAATACTCTATCTCAGCACTTCCTTAGGAGGGCAGTTGGTATTAATACCTGTTAAATAAATAATCAGTGAATGAATCAGTAAACAAATAAACTCTGAGAACCTCTTTAAATAAATTTATTAAGAAGCTACCATGTGCCAGGTACTATTCTAGCAATGACTCAGTACCTAGCCTCACAATGGTTACAAAGATTGGGCCATGAATTCATCTTTAGAATCACTTTTTCCCAAGTACTAAATACAAATACTACTTTTAAAAAGAAACCCTCTAAGTTCTTGGTGTTTAAACAATTTTTCACGGTTTTCAAACGTATCATTCATTAAGAGTTAACCAGATTACGTTTCAGTTTATGCTAATATACTCATTTCATTCACTCCAATTTTTCTACGAAGTATTTCCCATTTATTTGTAACTGTTCAAAACTTGCTTATTTGTAGGCTAAACTTCGAAGGTGAAGGTAATCTTAATAAGATAACAGCCCCTCCTATGGAAATTCAGAAAACAAACATTTCTGATGATCTCTGATAAATATTAATATTCACTTTAAACATCCTAGGGACTTCCCTGCTGGCACAGTGGTTAAGAATCTGCCTGCCAGTGAAGGGGACACAGGTTCGAGCCCTGGTCTGGGAAGATCCCACATGCCACAGAGCAACTAAGCCCGTGCACCACAACTACTGACGCCCACGTGCCTAGAGCCTGTGCTCTGCAACGAAGAGTAGCCCCCGCTCGCTGCAACTAGAGAAAGCTCATGCACAGCAACGAAGACCCAACACAGCCAAAAAAAATCCTAAAATGGGTATCAACCACTTACTTCAACATAAAGTTTGGTATACTTTGATGTATGTGAAAATGAATGATAATAAACGAAGCTTATCATTTTTGCCTATAGTTGATAAATTGTAATACTCACAATAAATTATACAGATAGTCAAAGTTGGTAGGTACTTTGTAGAATGAACCAGGGAAGAGAGCTAAGGGAGTGATTCATTTTAAACATGGTGGTCAGGTCTCACCAAGAAGGTAACATCTGAAGAAAGACTTGCAAGAGACTGAGGCAGGAAACTCTATTCTAGGGGGCAACAGCCTTCCCAGCAAAGGAAACAGCAGATACAAAGAGCCTGAGGTGGGAATGCAGTGTTTGCAGGAGGAGTAACAAGGCCAACAGTTGGAGCACAGTACTGGCGGCAAGCTGGAGATGGGAAAGGGGTTCAAAGAGTTTAACGCTTTGTAAGCCGCTGTAAAAGTACTGGATTTTACTCAGAATGAGACGGAAAGCATTTGAAAGGGTTTTGACTTGACATATTTTAACACTGTCACTGGCCACTATGTGAATATAAGACTGGAGGAGAACAAGGGTAGAGAAGCAAGAGACTATTGCAATGATCCAGACAAAAAGAGATGGCCTAGAACAGGTGGTAGCAGTGAACTGGTAACAAGTTATTTATTGGTTTCTGTATATACTTTGAATGTGGTCAATTGCTGAGGGATTGTGTGGGGGGTTTGAGAGAGATGCAGAGGTTATTTTATTAGCACTGAAGTGACTTAAATAGCATTTAAAGAATACTTGAATAGTAGTGTTTCACTTTTAGAAGGTTCAAAGCATTTTCACCTGCTAAGTATGAAACTTTATGGCCCAAAGTAACAAAAACAAGCCCCTATGTTGGAAGTGTTCCCTATCTCGACTGTGACAGTGGTCATACAGGTTTATGTATTCGTCAAAATTCACTGAAATTAAAATGGGTGCCTTTTACTGTATGTAAATTTTACCTCAATAAATATGGTCCTCCCAAAAAAGAAAACAAACTTCTAAAGAAGCTTTACCTCTACCCCTCAACATATGCATGCATTCTGCTTTTCTTTTTCACTTTTTTCTCTTTACTCTCTTAAACCACTCTTTTTCTGCACTCATGAGAATATTATTACTGCTTATATGCATTCCTCCATTACAGATTTATCCCGATAGACACAAAGTATTTCACCAGGGTCAGATTTACAGGCTAACCCCATCAGGACACTGTGTGCCAAGAAGCAACTGAACCAACAGATTCTCCTCAGCAAACACACATATACAACTTAATCATTTATTCAATAAAACATCCAGCTCCAATTATTTGCCAGGTTCTTTTCTAAGCATTACTTTTACTAGTTCTGAAAGAGCAAATTTTAAGTTATTATGTGTAGTTATACAGCCAGTCCAGTAACTCTACATTAAATATGAATGATTAGTGTAGCATGCACTGTTTCCTGCTCTGCTTATAGCCTTCAAGGTACAAAGGACTGACATAACTGCCCCAGCCTAAGCAAAGCAAGCCTAACTACAGAGAGAGATTAGTGGTAGTCTAGAGGTGGGAATAGGGAGTGACTTGCAAACAAAAAAGAGGGATCCTTTGGGGGTAATGGTTGCACAACTCTGCACATTTACTGAAAAACACTAAATTGTACATTTACAATGAGTGCATTTTATATGTTAATTATACCTTAATAAAAGGTAGCAATACGACTTCAGGACAATTTCAGGCAAAACCCAGTTAAGACCGGTAGATTATACTGTACCAATATTAATTTACTGATTTTGATCACTGTACTGTTGTTAATTAAGAGAATGTAACTGTCTGTAAAAAATACACACTTAAGTATTCAGGGGTTAAGAGGGACACCACATCTGCAACTTACTAGCAAAAGATTTCAGAAGAAAACTATGGAGATAAAAAGGAGAGGAGGATAAAGCAAATTGGTAAAATGTTAACATCTGGGGAATCTGGATGAAAGATATTTGAGAATTCTTTGAAGTTTGAAATTATGTCAAAATAAAAAAAGCAATATCAATTCTGGTTAGTGGAAATACGTTTTTATTTTCTGGAGTTTCAAAATTCAAAAAAGTTAGGAAAAAAGCTATTCAAAAACTTTGAGGAATCAATCAAAATTCTCATGAACAGCAGTGGTAGAATCAGAAAAAAATTATCAAGAGATTAAAAAAATAAACAGAATGTTTTTATAAGATGTTAAAAGATTCAATGATTACTTTTGCTTCTATAGTATAAAAGTCAGTATGATTTTTCTCTAAATCATGTGTAAATGAAAAAGGTATATAGCTAACTTGCCTGTGGCCAAAACAGAAAAAGGAAATTGGTAAACCCAAGAAGATGAATTATTTAATAAAAATAACAGGTAAGATATTAATTTACTTTTGTTTACAAAAGCTTTCAACGTTATCTCATTTAACCTACCAAATTACCTAGTGTAAATATATTATTCTTCTTTTACAGATGAAGAAGCTAACTTGTCCAAAGGAACACAATAAATGGGTAAGGACTCCACAGTCCCCACTATCCTGAAATTACCAATCCAAAGGCTGTTTTCGCTTATCACAATGCCTCTTTCTAGAAATGACATACCAATGATTAACTCTGACTTTATTTACAGAAGTCTATCCAGAGTACACTGGAAGAAATGTTAGAGTCAGGGTTAGGGTCTTGTATTGATACTTCACTGGAAATTCTTAAACAACAAACACTATCAGTTAATGTGGACTAAACACTATGTTACTTGGGTATTGCATTAAGGATTTTACATTTTTTTTCAATTAATTCCCAATTCCAATAACCTATGAGGTGAATACAATTAATAATCCTCATTTTACAAGTGAAGAAAACCAAGGCTTTAAGAAAAATTAAATGAGAATAGCATCTACTTGAATCGTGAGGAACTGATGACCACTGAATGCCTTTCTAGGCCTCTGAACATTTTTGGAAATAACCTTTTAAAAATTAAAGCTCCTAAAACTATATAAGAACTGTTTATACACTACTGCCAACTACCCAATTCACAGTACTTCACACTATAGCAGTCTGGGGCAAGAGAAGTCCAATCTCCTCCCTCTTTTTGGTCGGCTCCACTCTGCCCAGTATCAAAATGGCTTTTCCATGTCAATATACAACCATATTACATAACTTCAAAATAATCTTCATACTCCTAGAACTATTTCAAAAAACGTGTTTTAAAAGTAGTATTGAAGACCAAAGAAGCATGAGAACGAAGCAACGTATTTTAACGTGGGGCTGGGTCCTACCCTAGAATCAATGAAGATATAGTTTACTTTAACCTCCAGGGGAGGAAGGGGGCAAGGCCACACCACCCACCACAATCTTAGACAAGCAAACCAACCAGAAGGGTGGTAGAAAAGGTGGGCAGTAGCTAAATTCAAGTCGGGGGCGGGGGGAAGGAGGGCAGTTCACTCGGTGGCGGGCTTTAGACGACCGAAGAAGGGACAGAAAACAGCTGGTGGCCAGCCCCCCGCTAAAAAAAAGGGTGGGTGCTAGCCGGCTTCTAGGCAGAGCCTGGGAAAATTGTATCCTAGGCCCGGAATATTTACCGCAGAGCTTCCGCAGGCTCACGTTAGAAAGGGGCCTCAGGGAAGGGCTCCCCAGGGGCCGACCGAGCGTTCTGTGGCAAACGTGGAGCCCAGAATGGGCCGAGGCCTCTCTGTGGCGAGCCGTGGAAAGGAAAGGGAAAGTGGACGACAATGCAAGGAGGAAGGCTCTGGCAGTAGGTCCGGCCTCCACGGGCTCCTACTGGGCCCACTCGTTTTCGAGGCCTAAAAGAAGTAGAGAAACCCAAGCCTCGTGCCCGTGCCCATCCCCTCCCCCACCCCACCCCCACCCCACCCTTATCCCCATCCCACCCCAGCCCTTCGGCAGGCTCCCCGGCTTTCCCTCCTCCCCCAGCCGAAGTACCCTGTCTCCCGGTTTCCACACGCGTTCAGAGGAGCGAACTCACCCGCCGCTGAAGAAATTGTACTGCCTTCGCGGCCTTCCGGGCTCCAAGTTATGAGGGAGTTCCACCAGCTCGAGATTTCTGCGCGCCGCTAACCGGGAGACTAGTGCCGAAGCGCCTACTCTCACAGGCCGCAAACACATCCGCGCTGCGCGGGGAGCTTCTGGAGGTCTTCCTATTGCCCGGCGTGCACTGCGGCTGGGGGCGTGGAGAGGAGGACCATAGAGAAGAGCGTAGGTAGGTAATCGTCACTCTTGGCTCTGAATCACCACGCAGCGGCAAATAACCATAGAGAGGAGCGCCTAATGAGGGCTAGAAGGGCTCGAGCTGTATGTTACGACCCACCCTGCCATTTTTGATTGGAGCTGATTGAATCTTATGATTACGCGACGCCATCTTGAGGTCAAGGTGCTGGCCGGACACTGCGCGAGGGCTGTAAGAAGGTTTCCCTTTTTTTGTAGTTTGTGTTTCGGGGGTTAGAATCTCGCTTTGAGGCTCTTTGAGGTTCGATGGGCTGATAACTGGGCCTCACCCAGCACCTCAGAAGAAACCCCAAGTGCTAATCCTAGAAAACTTCTGTTAATACCAAGAGATAAGTGGCAAAGGCTGCGGTTTTTAAAAAGTGCGCGCACACTGCACAAACACAAAGCTTACGCGCGCAGGTAGGGCCGAAGAGGCGGCTAAAACATGTTTGAAATTCCTAACACGGCCTGTAAAAACATTTAACACAGCTTTCATTCTATAATGTAAACGTGCTAAAAAGAATTTCACTTATTAGATTATTAGAAATAAACTAATCAGGAATGATTAAGTTATTCAGTTTATGGACTATATGGTCAGTATCTATTTACAGGCCTTTGTTTCCCAACTGCTTGCTTCTCAGAAGGCTTATAACTTATTCAGTATACAGTTATTGTCTCTGAGTGCCTGGTGCTGGGAGTATGGTAAATAGGAGGGAGACGTTATCTTTGTTCGGGAGAGCTGCAAACAACGCAGAATAGATGACAAACTGACCACTGCATATAAAATTGAACATACCTGTATACTTCCTATCAGCTTTTCCTGTTTAATATTACTCTCTAACACTTTTCTTATTTATTTTATGGTTTGTCTGCACATACCCCACTAGAATGTAAACTTCAGGAGTGCGAGTATTGTGTTTTGTTCACTGCTGTTTATCTCCAGTGCCTAGAAGAATGCCTGATACATAGCAAAGGCTCAAAAAATATATGTTGAATGAAGGAAATGATTATACATGGGTACCAACAGAACATAAAATGCAGTGGGAGACTAATGTGAAACGCTAACAGTACCACCATTTGTAAAATTTACATCCATCTGTATTTCGGCTTGCTAGGTTTGTTACCATTAGGAAAGGTTAATAATACCTACTCCCCAGAGCTGTTGCAGGAGTTAAATTGGCTAATGCATGTGAAAATACTTTGTTCAGTAAAGCGCTAGTCAAATGCTAGTTACATTTTGCAAATAAAAAGAGTTTGTGCCTTTTTTTTTTTTTTTACAAGCACAAGCATAAACAGAAATCCTTTCAGGTTACTCTGTATCATAAAATAAAACCTTAGAGAGGGAAGTTGTCTCAAGCAACAGTTTGCTTTTCTGTAGTTGACATTTGTAGTTTACATTGATCCAGCATCCATTCCCCAGCCTTTGGTAAAGGCACTCCAAATTTCTTAAAATAAACCATCCTTTCACTACTCCAGATCTTTGTAGTTTGGATAGAAAGTCCCAACCTTAGCCAGAACCCTTAGGACATAGGGGTGGACTTATGACCCAATCAGAGGTGGTAATTTAGCCCTTGCATTGTATCGGGCACTATTTTAAGTATCATGCAAACATCAGCAACTTTAAACCTCACAGCCACCCAGGGAAGTAGGAGCTATTGTAATACAGTGAAAAAAAATTAAGTCTTGAAGAGGTTAAATAACTTGCCCAAGATTATAGGAATAGTAGGTAATTGAGGAACCAACCTAGTTCCTGAGTCCATGCTCTCAACCTCTACACTATGTGCCTCATCCTATCAGGAATAATGCTTAAAGGGGAGAGGGGGAGGACTCCCTTTTTTCACTTAGCTTACATCTGGGAGGATTTAAACTTAGAACTAGTGGGGATAAAATGAAACCAGCACAGAAGAAAGCAGAGCTAAGAGAAGATGAGAGATTTTTGACAATATCGTTTGAAACCATGGATTCAGCCATTCTTTAAGCCAGTTATGCTTCTAGGCTTCTTGGATACGTAAGCCAATAAATTCCTTTTCCTAAATCAGTTTGAATTGAGTGTTCTATCCCTTCAATGGAAAGGGTCCTAAATAATACATTTATATATCACTTGTAGAGCATAGGCCAAGCCATTCATTTGTAATGATCCTCAACCCCCTCCTGAGGAGTTTTTCTCATAGACCCTTGCTGAGGAATGTGGCTGTAGATAATTAATTTGGATATTGCTAACGGCATTATGTACATTCTGGCCTTATTCCTACTGCCGTATCTGAGCCAACTGGTCAGCAAAATATCAGGTGACCTATGAGAAAAACATTCTTTAGCTGGACCAAGCAGATCCTCTCAATTTAAACTGAAAATATAGTGGAGTCAATGAATTGATAGCAAAGGAGAAATGCAGGGATTTCCCTGGCAGTCCATTGGTTAAGACTCCACGCTTCCATTGCAGGAGGGGCGGGTTCAAACCCTGGTTGGGGAATTAAGATCCCGCATGCCAAAATAAATAAATAAAAGAGAAATGCAGTGGTAGGTGAGAAAGTAGGTGAATTACGTCAAAAACAGGTCAGAAGAATAGGCACCTTTGTGCCCTGGATTGAGAAGAGGAAATTATTGGAATTCTTATCAAGGCACCTGAGCTGTCATCAGAGCTGCTGGAGCTAAGGTGGTATCCTGATGAAGCTCTATTCTCCCAGACACCTACCCATGTAGCTTCCTGTATGATAGTCATCTGTTTGTCACATAGTTTCCGTATTAGACATTGAGTTCCCTCAAGGAAGGGACCATGTGTTTATTCATTTTTAAATTGCCAAGCTAGATACGTAGATTTTTTAAAAATCACAGCATATCTTTAAAATATAGGAAAATAGTTTTAAACAATCAGATAATCAGTTTTTGTCTACATCTCTGCCTAGAGCTCCAATTTAGGCTACTTTGTCATCAAGATTTAGACTTTATGTGAATTCAAACTGCTGTCACTTGGCATTATTAAAATATATATGTAATTATAGAAGATAGAGGTATACTTGTGTTAGGTCTTCTAAAATTATCAAAAAACAGGTAATAACATTGGGTGGAAGAGGAAATGGGTATAAAAAAGGGCAGTCTTCTATATGAAATGATGAATTAGACTATGCTTTGGGATATAAAGAAGACATAGTCAAGTAGCCTTGAAAAATGGAGGGTTTGTTAAAATGTAATGATAGAAAAAGGCAAAGTATTAGTAGCAGCACTTAGGCTAGCCTGAGGATCTGGGGAAGTCAGGGAAGGCTTCTAGGAGGAAGTATTATCCTGAGCTATGTTTAACTAGGACTGCAGAGGGAGGACAAATAATGAATAAGATATGAAAATTGTTACCATTTATTAGTAATCATAGAAATGCTAATACCATAGTGAGATATCATTTTAAAGTCATTTCATTGGTACAAAATAAGAAGTCCAATAATACAAGGATGTAGAATAACAGGAACACTTAGGGATTGTTGGTGGAAATGTATGTTGATACAACTATTTTAGTATAACCTAGAAAAATAAAGCAAGTACTTTGCCTAGGACCCAAGAGTTCCACTCTTAATTTTATAGAGAAACCTTTGCATATATGAACCAGGACACATGTTCAAGAATGTCCATGAGCCCTCTTGCACTGCTGGTGGGAATGTAAATTGATACAGCCACTGTGGAGAACAGTATGGAGGTTCCTTAAAAAACTACAAATAGAACTACCATATGACACAGCAATCCCACTACTGTGCCCTGAGAAAACCATAATTCAAAAAGAGTCATGTACCAAAATGTTCATTGCAGCTCTATTTACAATAGCCCAGAGATGGAAACAACCTAAGTGTCCATCATCGGATGAATGGATAAAGAAGATGTGGCACATATATACAATGGAATATTACTCAGTCATAAAAAGAAACGAAATTGAGCTATTTGTAATGAGGTGGATAGACCTAGAGTCTGTCATACAGAGTGAAGTAAGTCAGAAAGTCACATATATATGGAATTTAAGGAAAAAAACTGTCATGAAGAACCTAGGAGTAAGACAGAAATAAAGGCACAGACCTACTAGAGAATGGACTTGAGGATATCAGGAGGGGGAAGGGTAAGCTGTGACAAAGCGAGAGAGAGGCATGGACATATATACTCTACCAAACGTAAGGTAAATAGCTAGTGGGAAGCAGCCGCATAGCACAGGGAGATCAGCTCGGTGCTTTGTGACTGCCTGAAGGGGTGGGATAGAGAGGGTGGGAGGGAGGGAGACGCAAGAGGGAAAAGATATGGGAACATATGTATATGTATAACTGATTCACTTTGTTATAAAGCAGAAACTAACACACCATTGTAAAGCAATTATACCCCAATAAAGATGTAAAAAAAAAAAAAAAAAGAATGTCCATGGCACCATTGTTCATAAAGGAAAAAAATAATGGAAAGTACTCAAATGTCTGACAGGAGAATAAATATACATATTTTCAAAAATTCACATAATGAGCATTGTATAAAAATAGAATGAATAAACTACAGTTACACACATGATGTGTTGAGTAAAAAAAGTCATAAGTCTGTATATTGTATGATACCACTACTATAAAGATTTAAAAATGGTATAAGAACCTGGGACTTCCCTGGTGGTCCAGTGGTTAAGAATCCGTGCTTCCACTGCAGGGGGCACGAGTTCGATCCCTGGTCAGGGAACTAAGATCCCACGTGACACGTGACATGGCCAAAAATTTAAAAAAATAAAAAGATATAAAAAGGGTTTCCCTGGCGGTGCAGTGGTTAAGAATCTACCTGCCAATGCAGGGGACACGGGTTTGAGCCCTGGTCTGGGAAGATCCCACATGCCTCAGAGCAACTAAGCCCATGCACCACAACTACCGAACCTGCGCTCTAGAGCCTGCAAGCCACAACTACTGAGCCCACGTGCCACAACTACTGAAGCCTGCACGCCTAGAGTCCATGGTCCGCAACAAGAGAAGCCCCTGCTCACCGCAACTAGAGAAAGCCTGCATGCAGCAATGAAGACCCAATGCAGCCAAAAATAAATAAATAAAATAAAAATTTAAAAAATGGTATAAGAATCTATTGTTTAAAAAAACATATGTGGTAAAACTATACTTTAAAAAAATTAATGAAAAATTCAGGGTAGTGGTTACCTCTTGGAATTACTGTATCCCTTTTGGAGAGAGCAAAGGTGGAGATTGGGAAAGAACATATAGGTAGCTTCAATGTTTTGTTTAATGTTTTTTTTCTTTTTTTATAAATTTATTTATTTATTTACTTATTTTTGGCTATGTTGGGACTTTGTTGCTGCGCACGGGCTTTCTCTAATTGTGGCAAACGGGGGCTACTCTTTGTTGCGGTGTGCGGGTTTCTCATTGTGGTGGCTTCTCTTGTTGCGGAGCATGGGCTCTGGGTACGCGGGCTTCAGTGGTTGCAGCACACAGGCTCAGTAGTTGTGGCACACGGGCTTGGTTGCTCCGCGGCATGTGGGATCTTTCCGGACCAGGACTTGAACCCATGTCCCCAGCATTGGCAGGCAGATTCTCAACCACTGCACCACCAGGGAAGCCCAGAAATCTGCCTTTAAAACTGCTGCATTGTATTCCATAATACAGTTGTGTCATAATGTCTGGACTAGAAAGTTTTCAAAAACAAGAAACAAACAACTTACTCAACCTGGCTTAGCCAGTAAGGAAATGTACTGGCCCATTCAGCAGAAAGACTAGCTAGGCTGCCCTTCAGGGCTAAGTGATCCAGAACCTCAGTAATTTTATCAAGAATAAGGTTCTTCCTGTCTTTATTTTTTCCTACCTCTCTGCCCTACCGTCTACAATGGGGGCCTTGTTCTAAGGCTAGCTCACCTCATGGGCATACACGGCTACTTTGAGCCCACGTGCTTTTTAATTTAGGAGAAAGCATAAGTGGATTTCAGAAGTTCTTTTTTAAAAAAATTTTATTGAAGTATAGTTGATTTACAATGGTTTGTTAATTTCTGCTGTACAGCAAAGTGATTCAGTTATACATATATATATATTTTTTCATATTCTTTTCCATTATGGTTTGTCACAGGATATTGCATATAGTCCCCTGTGCTATGCAATAGGACCTTGTTGTTTATTCATTCTATGTATAATAGTTTGCACCTGCTAATCCCAAACTCCCAATCCTTCCCTCCCCCACCCCCACCCCCACCCCCCTTGGCAACCACAGTCTGTTCTCTGTGTCTGTCTGTTTCTGTTTCATAGATATGGTCATTAGCGTCATATTTTAGATTCCACTTATAAGTGATGTCATATGGTATTTGTCTTTCTCTTTCTGATTTTTTAAAAAATTTATTTTTGGCTGCGTTGGGTGTTCGTTGCCAGGGGATTCTCATTGTGGTGGCTTCTCTTGTTGCAGAGCACGGGCTCTAGGTGAGTGAGCTTCAATAGTTGTGGCACACAGGCTCAGTAGTTGTGGCTCGTGGGCTCTAGAGCACAGGCTCAGTAGTTGTGGCGCAGGGGCTTAGTTGCTCTGTGGCATGTGGGATATTTCTGGAACAGGGCTCAAACCCATGTCCCCTGCATTGGCAGGCAGATTCTTAACCACTGCGCCACTAGGGAAGTACTCTCTTTCTGATTTACTTCGCTTAGTATGATAGTCTCTAGGTCCATCCATGTTGCTGCAAATGGCATTATTTCATTCCTTTTTATGGCTGAGTAATATTTCCATATTTTATATATATATTATATATATATATATACATACATATATATATATATCACATAGTCTATCCATTCATCTGTCAATGGACATTTAGGTTGTTTCCATGTCTTAGCTATTGTAAATAGTGCTGCTATGAACATGTGAACATAGGTGTGCATGTATCTTTTCAAATTATAGTTTTGTCCGGGTATATGCCCAGGAGTGGGATTGCTGGATCATATGGCAACTCTATTTTTAGTTTTTTAAGGAACCTCCATACTGTTCTCCATAGTGGCTGTATCAATTTACATTGCCACCATCAGTGCAAGAGGGTTCCCTTTTCTCCACACCCTCTCCAACATTTATTATTTGTAGACTTTTTAATGATGGCCATTATGACTGGTGTGAGGAGGTACCTCATTGTAGTTTTGATTTGCATTTCTCTAATAATTAATGATGTTGAGCAGCTTTTCATATGCTTCTTGGCCATCTGTATGTCTTCTTTGGAGAAATGTCTATTTAGGTCTTCTGCCCATTTTTTGATTGGGTTATTTGTTTTTTTGTTATTGAATTGTATGAGCTGTTTGTATATTTTGGAAATTAAGCCCTTGTTGGTCGCATTGTTTGCAAATGTTTTCTCCCAGTTCGTAGGTTGTCTTTTCATTTTGTTTATGGTCAGAATTTCTTCCAGAAGGTCAAAAGAGAACTTTCTAGAAGCCCCAGGAACCTGAATTGAATCACATCCTAAACTAAGTTTCTTGTTCTTGCCTAAAATAATAATTGGCAAGATAGATGCAAATACCCTTAGAAAATCAAGCCTATCCGTTGACATAAGAGTGAGGTTGGCTTTCTCTGAAATCTAAGGTCTGTGCTGGGGAAATGTGGATATTTGAACAAAATTAGAATTATGTTAGAAAAGAGGAGGGAAATGGATACTGAGAAGGCAACCATAGTCTACTATACAGTTTTTTTTTAATCATTTATTTATGAACATTTGTTTCCCATTTGTATGCATTTAAACAGTCTTGCAATTACCATCTTTATACATGTTTCCTTCAAAATATGTGTCCATAATTCTCTAGGGCTGATACCTAGGAGTGGAAAGGAAAGGTGGAAGGGTATGCTAATTTCTAAATTTGAATAGATACCACCCTTCTTCAAACGGGCTATACCAATTACTTTTCTACAAATAGTTTAAACTTAAATACACATGTATACATATACATATATATACACTGGCTCTAATGGGAGACAATGACATTTAATTTAGTTTAACTGACATTTCCCTGACTTCCCCTAGTGAAGGTATCTTATCCTACAACTGTTATCTCAACCTGTTCCCCACCAGTTCAATGAAACTATGCCTACTTTTTTGCTAAGTCCAATGGACGTTTCTTAGTCTTTTTTTTTTTTGGCCTCGCAGTATGGCATGTGGGATCCTATTTCCCCAACCAGGCATGGAACCCACACCCCCTGCATTGGAAGCGCAGAGTCTAAAGCACTGGACCACCAGGGAAGTCCTAGCCTTTATCTTATTTTACTCCTCTAGTATTTAACACCTCTGACCACTACCTTTTTTTTTTTTTTGACCGCGCCACACAGCCTGTGAGATCTCAGTTCTCTGACCAGTGATTGAAGGCAGGCCAAGGCAGTAAAAGTGCCGAATCCTAACCACTAGGTCACCAGGGAACTGCCTGACCACTACCTTTGACAAATCCTTTTTCCTTGGTTTCCATGTCCCAGACTCTTCCTCCTAGCACACTGCTTCCTCCTTCTCAATCTGCTTCGGAGGGTCCTCTTCTTATTCTCATATCTTAAAATGTTGATCCTCCTCAGTGTCCTGTTGCAGGCATTCATCTCTTCTTACGCTACATGATTCCACAGCTGACTCATCTACTCTTAGGGCTTCAACAATAAATCTACATATATAGATCTATTCCCAGATCTATATCTGTAGCCTAGATCACATGAATTCCCTTCTCTTACTGGCCAGCTACCTACTGGGTATCTCCATTAGGATATTTCCTGGGCACCTCAAACTCAACTTAGGCAACACTACACTCATTATTGTCTCCTCTATAGTTTTGTTTTGTTTTAAAAGTAGAATTTGTATAAAATTCACAATTTTAAACATTCTTAGGTCTACAATTCAGTGGCGTTTAGTGTACTCACAATGTTGTACAACAATCACCACTAATTCCAGAATATTTTCATACCCCCAAATAAAACACTGTACGTTGAGCAGTCACTCCCTATTACCTGCTCCCCACAGCCCCTGGCAACCACTAATCGGCTTTTTGTCTCTATGGATTTGCCTATTCTGAGCACTTCCTATAAACAGAAATATAGAATATGATTTGCGCTTCGCTTCTTTCGCTCGACATGTTGTGAAGTTTCATCCATTTAAAACATGTGACAGTACTTCATTCCTTTTTATGGCTGAATAACATGCTGTTGTATGGATATGCCAGATTTTATTTATCCATTTATCAGTTGATGGACATTTGAATTGTTTCCACTGTGAATAATGGTACTATATACATTTGTGTACAAATTTTGTTTGAACATATATTTTCTATTCTCTTGGATATATATCTGAGAGTGGAATTGTGGGATTATATGGTAGCTTTATGTTTAACATTTTAAGGAAATATCAAACTTCCGCAGCAGCTACACCATTTTACATCCCCACCAGCAAAGTTTGAGGATTCCAATTGCCAGTACTTGTTATTCTCTGGGTTTTTTCCCTAATTATACCTGTCCTAGTGGATGTGAAGTGGTATCTTATTGGGTTTTGTTTGTTTGTTTGTTTTTGCGGTACACGGGCCGCTCACTGTTGTGGCCTCTACCGTTGCGGAGCACAGGCTCCGGATGCGCAGGCTCAGCGGCCATGGCTCACGGGCCCAGCCGCTCCGCGGCATGTGGGATCTTCCCGGACCGGGGCACGAACCCGTGTCCCCTGAATCAGCAGGCGGACTCTCAACCACTGCGCCACCAGGGAAGCCCTCTCATTGGGTTTTGATTTGAGCTTCTCTAATGAGCATCTGTCCATGTGCTTGTTGGCCATATGTGTATCTTATTTGGAGAAACGTCTATTTACATCCTTTGCCCTTTTTAAATTGGGTTATTTGACTTTTTTACTTTATTTATTTATTTTTGGCTGCATTGGGTCTTCGTTGCTGTACGCATGCTTTCTTTAGTTGTGTCGAGTGCGGGCTGCTCTTCATTGCGGTGCACGGGCTTCTCATTGTGGTGGCTTCTCTTGTTGCACAGCTCACAGGCTCTAGGTGCATGGGCTTCAGTAGTTGTGGCACGCAGGCTCAGTAGTTGTGGCTCATGGGCTTTACAGCGCAGGCTCAGTAGTTGTGGCGCACAGGCTTAGTTGCTCCGCGGCATGTGGGATCCTCCCAGACCAGGGCTTGAATATGTGTCCCCTGCATTGGCAGGCGGGTTCTTAACCACTGTGCCACCAGGGAAGCCCCCTATTTGACTTTTTATTATTAAGTTTTAAGAATTCTTTATGTATTCTGAATATAAGACTCATCAGATATATGATTTGCAAATTTTTTTTCCATTCTGTGAGTTGTCTTTTCACTTTCTTTACAGCATCCTTTGATGCACAAAATTTTAAATTTTGATGAAGTCCAATTTACCTTTTGTTCGTTTGTTTGTTTGTGCTTTTGGTGTCATATTTAAGAAACTGTTGCCAAATCTAAGGTGTCTTAGTATGTTCAGGCTCAGAAGCGAAATACCACAGACTGCGTAGCTTTATGAACAGCAGAAATTTACTGCCCACAGTTCTGGAGGATAGAAGTCAACATCAGGGTACGAGCATGGCCAGGTGAGAGCACTCCTCCTAGTTGCAAACTTATGTCCTTACATGGCAGAAAGGGGCTAGAAAGCTGTGTGGGATCTGTTCTATAAGAGCACGAATCCCATTCATGAGGGCTCCACCCTCATGACCTAATCACCTCCTAAATGCCCCACCTATCAATATACTATTAATATCATCACTTTTGGGGATTAAGATATCACCACGTGAATTTTGGGGGGACATAAACATTCAGACCTTAGCACAAATTCATGTGGATTTATACCTGTATTTCTACTCTTTTTTTGGCCACACAGAAGGCCTTGTGAGATCTTACTTCTCCAATCAGGGACTGAACCCAGGCCCATGGCAGTGCAAGCGCCAAGTCCTCACCACTGGACTGCCAGGAAATTCTGATTATACTTATATTTTTAATAAAAGTTTTGTTGTTTTAGCTTTTGCATTTAAGTCTTGGATTCATTTGAGTTAACTTTTGTATATGTTGTAATATAGGGGTCCAGATTCCCTAGGTCTGTTCTTTTGCATGTGGATATCCAATTATCCCAGCACCACTTGTTGAAAGACTATTCTTTCCTCCATTGAATAGTCCTGGAACCCTTGTAGAAAATCAATTGACAGTAGATGGGTGGGTTTAATTATAGACTCTCAATTATATTCCTTTGATCTATACTTCTACCCTTATACCAGTACCACACTGTTTTGATCATTGTATCTTTGTAATAAGTTTTGAAGTCAGGAAGTGTGAGTACTCCAGCTTTGTTCTTTTTAGGACTTTCAAGACTGCTACATGGGGTTCCCGAATTCTAAGATCAGCTGTCCACTTCTACAGAAAAAAGTGTTTGGAATTTTGATAGAAATTTCATTGAATCTGCAGATCAATCTGGGGAGTATTGCCATCATAACAATATTAAGTCTTTCAATCCATGAACACAGGATATCTTTCCACTTACTCATGTCTTTAATGTTTTAAAAATTTTTATTTATTTTTTGACTGTGTTGAGTCTTCATTGCTGCACGCGGGCTTTCTCTATTTGCGGTGAGCAGGGGCTATTCTTCATTCTGGTGCACGGGCTTCTCACCGTGGTGGCTTCTCTTGTTCTGGAGCACAGGCTCTAGAGTGCGCAGGCTTCAGTAGATGCAGTGCATGGGCTCAGTAGTTGTGGCATGTGGACTCTAGAGTGCACATGGACTTAGTTGATCCATGGCATGTGGGATCTTCCTGGACCAGGGATCGAACCTGTGTCCCCTGCATTGGCAGGCGGATTCTTAACCACTGCGCCGCCAGGGAAGTCCCATGTCTTCTTTAATTTTTTTCAATAACATTTTGTTGTTTTCAGTGTATAAGTGTTGCATCTCCATGGGTAACTTTATTCCAAGGTAGTTTATTCTTTTTGATGTTATTGTAAGTGGAATTATTTTCTCCTGAGACCATAAAACTCCTGGAAGAAAACATAGCTGGTAAACTACTCGACATCAGTCTTAGCAATGATGTTTTGGATCTGACACCAAAAACAAAGGCAACAAAAGCAAAAATAAACAAGTAGGACTTCATGAAGCTAAAAGGTTTCTGCACAGCAAAAGAAACCATCCATGAAATTAAAAGGTAACCTACTGAACGGGAGCAAATATTTGCAAATCATATATCTGATAAGGGATTAATATCCAAAATACATAAAGAACTCATACAACTCAATAACAACAACAAAACAGATACAATTAAAAAATGCACAGAATATCTGAATAGACATTTTTCCAAAGAAGGCCCTACAGATGGCCAACAGGTTCATGAAAACATGCTCATCACTAATCATTAGGGAAATGCAAATCAAAACCACCTCACCATCACCTCACACCTGTGAGAATGGCTATTATCAAAAAGACAAGGGATAACAAATGTTAGTGAGGATGTGGAGAAAAGGGAGCCCTTGTGCACTGTTGGTGGGACTGTAAATAGGTGCAGCCATTATGGAAAACAGTATGAAGTTTCCAAAAAAATTAAAAGTAGAACTACCATAGGATCCAGAAATTCCACTTCTGAGTATTTATTGGAAGAAAATGAAAACACTAATTCAAAAAGATATATGCCCCCCCATGTTCACTGCAGCATGGAAACAACCTAAAGATATGGAAACAACCTAAATGTTCATCGATGGATGAATGGATAAAAAATATGTGAGATATATAAATAATGGTATATTATTCAGCCATAAAAATAATGAAATTTTGCCACTTGTGACAACATGGATGGACCTTGAAGGCACTATGCTAGGTGAAATAAATCAGACAGAGAAAGACGAACACTGTATGCTCTCACTTTTGTGTGGAATCTAAAAAACAAAAGAAAACAGAACCAAGCTCCAAGATACAGAGAATGGATTGGTGGCTGCCAGAGTTGGAGACTGGGGGGTGGGCAAAATGGGTGAAGGGGGTCCAAAGTACAAACTTTTAGTTATAAAATAAATAAATCATGGGGATGTAATGTACTGAATACAACATTGTGACTATAGTAAATAATACTGTATTGCATATTTGAAAGCTTAAAGTAAGTGTTAAACTTTTTCACTATAAGAAAAAAAATTTGGGGGGCTTCCCTGGTGGCGCAGTGGTTGAGAGTCCGCCTGCCGATGCAGGGGACACGGGTTCGTGACCCAGTCCGGGAAGATCCCACATGCCGCAGAGCGGCTGGGCCCGTGAGCCATGGCCGCTGAGCCTGCGCGTCCAGAGCCTGTGCTCCGCAACGGGAGAGTCCACAACAGTGAGAGGCCCGCGTACTGCAAAAAAAAAAAAAAAAAAAAAAAAATTGGGGGAATTCCCTGTAGGTCCAGCAGTTAGGACTCTGCGCTTTCACTGCCGAGGTGCCAGGTTCGATCCCTAGTTGACTGGGGAACTAAGATCCCACAAGCTGCGTGGTGTAGCCAAAAATAAATAAATAAATAAAAAGAAAGAAAATTTTGTAGCTATATATGGCGATAGATATTAACTAGACTTATCGTGGTGATTATTTTATAATGTATACACATATCCAATCATTATGTTGTACACCCGAAACTAATATAATGTTATATGCCAATTATGCCTAAATTTTAAAAAATGAGTTGGGAAGTGTTCCCTCTTCTATCCTCTGGAAGAATTTGTGTAGAATTGGTATTGTTTCTTCCTTAAGTGTTTGGTAGAATTCAACAGCAAAGCCATCTGGTCTTGGAATTGTCCTTGTGAGAAGGTTTTAAACTAAAATTCATCTTAATAGATAAAGGGTTATTCCAGTTATGTTTTTCCTTGAGTCATGTTTGGCAGTTTGTGTCCTTTAAGGAACTGGCCATTTCTTGTAAGTAGTTGAATTTATAATAACATAAAGTTACTAATAATATTTCTTTATTATTCTTTTATTATATTAGGATTTGTAGTGATTTTCGTTTCCATTTCTCTAACGGTATTTGTGTCTTTTCTCTCTTTTTGGGGTAAGTCTAGATATAAATTTATCAATTTTTAAAAATCTTGTCAAAGATCCATCTTTTGGATTATTTTCTCTATTGTTTTCTATGTTATTGTTTCTGCTCTGATCTTAATTATTTTCTTCTCTCTGTTTATTTTGGATTTAACTTCCTCTTGTTCTCTAGTTCCAGATAATAGCCTAAATAATTGCTCTGAGACCTTCATTCTTTTCTGAGATAAGCATTATATCCTACAAATTCTCTCTAAGCATTGTCTTTATTTGTTGTGTTTTCATTTTCATTCAGCCCAGAATACTTTCTAATTTCCCTGGGGCTTCTTTGACCAAAGTGTTGTTTAGAAGTGTATTGTTTAATTTCCAAATATTTAGGGATTTTCCACTTATATTTCAGATACAGATTTCTAGCTAATTCCATTGTGGTTAGAGAAAACACTTTATATGATTTCAATACTTTTTATTTTACTGCCTAACATGATCTATCTTGATGAATAGCCTGTGTGCACTTGAAAAGAAGGTATATTTTTCTGTCGTTGGGAATGCCAAGTTGGTTGATAATGTTGTTCAAGTCTTCCCTATTCTTACTGATTTCCTTCCTACTTGTATTAATTACTGTCAGGAGTGTAGAAATCTCCAGCTCTATTTGTGGATTTGTCTATTCCTCCTTCCAGTTCTTTCAATTTTTGCTTTATGTATTTTGAAGTTCTGTTATTAGGTGAACGCCTATGTCCTCTTGATGAAATGTCTCTTTCTAAACCTGATAATATTTCTTATTCTAAAATTTTCTTTGTCTGATATTAATGTGGCCATTGCAGATTTGTTTTGATTAATGTTTTCATAGTATAACTTTTTCAATCCTTTTACTCTATGTCTTTACCCTTAAAGTGTGTTTCTTGTAGATGGCGTATAGTTGGACCTTGCTTTTTTTATCCAGTTGGACAATTTTTGCCTTTTCACTGCAGTGTTTAAACCATTTACATTTAATGTGATTTTCATCATGGCTGGGTTTACATATGACATCTTGCTATTTGTTTTCTACTTGTTCTGTGTGTACTTTACTTCTTTTCCCATCTTATCTTATTTTGGATTGAGTACATTTTATTATTCAAATTTCTTGCTGACATTGGCTTATCCGCTATACATCTGGGGTTCACAATATATATTGCTAACTTATCATACTCTAACTTCAAAAAATGTAATACCATTTATATAGAATTTACCACTGCATACTTCCATCTTCTCTCCCATCCTTTGTGGTATTATTTTCCTACATTTTACTTTATAAACTATGTTATAAACTCCATGATACATTGTTATTGTTTTTATTATAAACAATTATCTTTTTAAAATATTTTAACAATGGGAAAAATATTTTTATATTTATCCATATATTTGACATTTCCATCATTCTTCATTCTTTTGTATCTATCTAAATTTCCCTCTAGTATCATTATCCTTTTGCCCAAATAATGTTCTTTATCATTTCTTGTAGTGCAGGTCTGCTTATTCTGAATTCTGTGTGATTACTTTTGTTTGAAAAAGTCTTTATTTTGCCTTCATTTATAAAAGACGTTTACTAGTAAGGAATTCTAGATTGACAGGTATTTTTTCATTCATTACTTTTAAGATGTTGCTACATTGTTTCCTGGCTTACATGATTTTTGATGAGAAGTCTGCTATCATTATTTTTTCCCCTCTCTGTTATATATCTTTTTTTCTCTTGGGCCATTTGCAAGATTTTCTCTTTATCACTCATTTTCAGCAATTTGATTATAAGGACCTTGCTGTGGTTTTCTTCATGTCTTTTCTGCTTGGGGTTCATTGAGCTTCCATCTGTGGGTTTATAGGTTTCATCAAATTTGCAAAACTTTTAGCCATTTATTTCTTGAAATACTTTTCTGTCCTTTCTCTTGCTCTCCTTTCCTTTTGTGACCTTAATTACACATATACTAGATTGCTTTATATTGTTCCACAGATTGCTGATGCTTTGTTCATTTTTTTCCAGTCATTTTTCTTCCAGTGTTTCATATTCAGTACCTTCTATGGCTATGTTTTCCACCCTCTGTGGTGTTTAATCTGTTGTTAATCTTATACAGTATATCTTTCATTTGAGATAGTGTATTTTTTTTTGAGATAGTGCATTTTTTTAAATTAATTAATGTCTTTTGGCTGTGTTGGGTCTTCATTGCTGCGTGCAAGCTTTCTCTAGATGCGGCGAGCAGGGGCTCCTCTTTGTTGTGGTTCTCGGGCTTCTCATTGCGGTGGCTTGTCTTTATTGTGGAGCTCGGCTTTAGGCGTGTGGGCTTCAGTAGCTGTGGCACACGGGCTTAGTAGTTGTGGCTTGTGGGCTCTAGAGCACAGGCTCAGTAGTTGTGGTGTATGGGCTTAGCAGCTCTGCGGCATGTGGGATCTTCTCGGACCAGGGATCGAACCTATGTTCCCTGTATTGGCAGGCAGATTATTAACTACTGTGCCATGAGGGAAGTCCTCTAGTACCTTTTTTTTAAAAAAAAAATTAATTTATTTCTTTTTGTCTGTGTTGGGTCTTTGTTGATGTGTGTGGGCTTTCTCTAGTTGCGGTGAGCGGGGGCTACTCGTTGCTGTGGTGTGCGGGCTTCTCATTGCCGTGACTTCTCTTGTTGCGGAGCACAGGCTCTAGGCATGCGGGCTTCAGTAGTTATGGCACGCGGGCTCAGTATTTGTGGTTTGCAGGCTCTAGAGCGCAGGCTCAGTAGTTGTGGAGCACGGGCTTAGTTGCTCCGCGGCATGTGGGATCTTCCCGGACCAGGGCTCAAACCCGTGTCCCCTGCATTGGCAGGTGGATTCTTAACCACTGTGCTACCAGGGAAGCGCCCTCTAGTACCTTTTTAACAGAGAAAAAAGTTTTAATTTGTTAACATCTAATTTTATCAATTTTCTCTTTTATGAATTGTGCTTTTGCTATCATGTCTAAGAACTCTTCACCTAGCCTAGATCTTGAAATTTTTCTCATATGTTTTCTTCTTAAAGTTTTATAGTTTTGCATTTTACTTTTAAATCTATGATCAGTTTTGAATGAATTTTTGTGTAAGGTATGAGATTCAGGTTGAGGTTATTTTTTGCCTATTTTTTGTCCAATTACTCCAGCACTCATCCTTCCTGTAAATGAATTGCTTTTGCAACTTTGTCAAAAATTAGTTGAGTGAATTTCTCAAAGTTGAGAAATAGAGAAGGAAACAAGGTCCTGAGCATGCTATTTGACTCCAAGATTGAGATTTGGCAGAAATTATAATCACCAGATTGTTCAGTTATGTGAGCCAGTACATTTCTTTTATTGATTAAGGCAGTTTGATTTGCAATTTCTGCCTTAACTACTGGAAGGAAAATATAGCTCATAGGTCAGTGGACTCACTCATAATCTGATGAAATATATTATCATATTTAAAAACTACCAACCAGAGTAGAGTAAGTAATCCATTTAAGTATAGAGAAAGCAAAGTCCTCTTAGTAAAATATAGGATTACCTCTTTTGGACACTTGTTGTTATTTTGCAGTCCAACATCCCACCTCCTTTCCTATTTGTAGGTAGTCTCCCACTATATCATGCCTCCTACTCCAGAACTCAAGAGAAAAGATCCTCCCTCTCTCCACTTTCCTTACATCCAGGCCACAAATATGTGATCCATGTAAGCCAAGTAGATTTCCTGCCTAGGATTTTGAAGCTTGAGAGATATATAAAGATGCAGAGACAGTTAAGAAATTATTCACAGCAGCACTGCTGTGTTAGTTTTCTGTGGCTGCTGTAACAAATTACCACAAAATTATTGGCTAAAACAACATAGATTTATTATCTTACAGTTTTACATGTCAGAAGTCAGATATAGGTATCCCTGGGCTGAAATCAAGTTGTTGGCAGGACTGTGTTCCTTTCCAATGCTGTAGGGGATAATCTGTTTCCTTACCTTTTCTAACTCTGAGAGGCTCCCAGCATTCCTTCACTCATGGCACCCTTTCTACATTTTCAAAGTCAGCAACTCTGACTCCTTCTGTCATCACATCTGTCTTTGACCACAGCTGGGAAAGGTTCTCTGCTCTGTGATTAAATTGGGCCCACCTGGATAATGCAGGCTAATCTTCCTATCTCAGGGTCCTTAAACTTATGGGAAGAGCATAAACACACTACTATATATAAGATAAATAACCAACAAGGACCTACTGTATAGCACAGGGAACTCTACTCAATATTCTGTGATAACCTATAGGAGAAAAGAATGTAGAAAAGAATGAATATATGCATATGTATAACTGAATCACTTTGCTGTGTACATGAAACTAGCACAACATTGTAAGTCAACTATACTCCAATAAAATTAAAATATTAAAAAAAAAGAAACAGGACCTCCACAGCAGTCCAGTTGTTAAGACTCCACGCCGCCACCGCAGGGGGCGTGGGTTTGATCCACGGTCGGGGAACTAAGATCCCATATGCCACACAGTGTGGCCAAAAAACCAAAAACAAAAAAATATAAACCATATATACACATACATATACATACATACATATACATATACATTTATATATGTATATATATAAAATGTGTGTATCTATATATACATATATATGTATATATATACATAAAGAAACAAACAAACAAAGCTCTGAGGCAGGTGCAGCCCCCAAAGAATGAGCAGCGACCTGCCGGCCTCTTCTTCCTACTCCTAACGATGACAGTGGCGATCCTTTCACCAGAGCTCCAGTTCCCTTACCCCGCCAGTCCTCAACCTAGTCCAGGGTGCTGTACGTGGCAGGGCCCCAGAAGTGCTCAGTTTTGAGTGACTGATGAACTAACAAAACCTGGGTCAGTGGCTCCACCTCCTGAGGTCTGGGGCCGGCATCCCTCCCTGAAATGATGGCTACTGGTCTCTGATGAGATGAACACAGAAATCGAAAGGAAGCATCTAGAAACTTTTATAGCGATTTGGCAGAGTCCTTTTAATTTCCTTTGAATCTCATAATAATTTTTTTAATTGAAAAAAAAGTACCTTAATCTTAGTCACATGTGCAAAGTCCCTTTTGCCATGTAATGTAACGTGTATACAGGTTGTCGGGGTCTGGATGTGGACATATTTGGAAGACCATTATTCTGCCTACCACAGTTGCCATCACTGAGAACGCAGTGGTGGCAGTAGCATAGAATGTACTGGAAAACATCTTCAGGGGATATGGTGCTAATGATTGTGTCCCACCTTGACCTCCTATGGTGAGAATTTGGTTGTGATTCCACCTAACTGCCTCCCTTGACTAGTTTTTGAGCCAGGTTTCCCAAACTTCTCAACAATTCTAAGATACCTTATAGCCTTCCAATAAAATAACTTCTTAATTACACAGAGTGAATTTCCAAGCTCTTAGTGGATAGCCATGTAATGTCAAGCAGAAAGGTAAATTTATATATATATATATATATTTTTTTTTTGGTTGCGTTGGGTCTTCGTTGCTGCACGCAGGCTTTCTCTAGTTGCGGCGAGCGGGGGCAACTCTTTGTTGCGGTGCGGGGGCTTCTCACTGCGGTGGCTTCTCTTGTTGCGGAGCATGGGCTCTAGGCACGTGGCCTTCAGTAGTTGTAGCTCACAGGCTCAGTAGTTGTGGCTTGCGGGCTCCAGAGCGCAGGCTCAGTAGTTGTGGCGCACGGCTTAGTTGCTCGGCGGCATGTGGGATCTTCGCGGACCAGGGCTCGAACCCGTGTCTCCTGCACTGGCAGGCAAATTCTTAACCACTGCACAACCAGGGAAGTCCAGAAAGGTAACTTTAGAGGAATTCAATTATTCTGGTTCCATAGGTAGAGACTATCTCTAACAGGAGGTCTATACATGTTAGCCTTTTATCATAAATATTCAACTGATTTGAATACTTCCCTCTTGTTCTGATTCTATACTCACCAAGCACTTTTTCAATAGGTTTCTCCTATAGGACTATTATCAGAGGAACAAATGTGCTGTGTTAATTTTGAGCATTCCAGTCTGGGTAATAGTAATATGTCATTGTAAACTATTGGCTTGGCATCCTCAGCCTGGTAAACTTAGTGTGTGTCTGCCGCTAAGAGATGGATCCATCTAGGTGGGTGATAAAATCAAATTTCTGTGTCTGCAAGGCCGAAGGGTGGATCTGGGCCCTAACAAACTTACCAAGGAAATGAATGCCATCCCTTTGCACCATTTGGGAAACAGACAGCTTAATCCACACAGGATACCTGGATGTAGCCACACAATTTAGGAGTGTGTATTTTAATAGCTAAAGACCAGTGGTTGTGTGTGTGTGTGTGTGTGTGTGTGTGTGTGTTTGTACTGAGGACTCCTTTTATGGGGGAAGTTGAAGGGGACAAACCTGAAAACCTTTCTTCTACTTGTTTTGTACGTCCTATTGTGGTTAAGACCTTTAAAATGCTGTGTTGAGCGACCTAAGGAAATTATTAAGTCCAAAAGCTTGGTTTGCTTACCTTGTAGATTCTACTTTCCAGTCACCTTTTACTTTATTCATGTTTTTATAATTAAAAAATTTAAAATTTTATTTTATACGGTGAGATATGCAAATGGAAAGTATGAAAAACATATAAATTGTTTAAAGCAAAAGTATCAAGTGAACATTGGTGCAACCACCACAAAGGTCAAGAGTAGAACACTGCCTGTGACTTTCTGTTTGAATAATAATAAAAAAAAGAGTAGAACACTGCCAACAAACACGCAGATGTCCATCATGTGCCCTGATCATATTGGCTCCTCCGTGAGCTAACCACTAGCTTGACTGTTCCTTTTTGTATAATGGCTCATAATATGGCACATTGGCCATCCTACTGGAAACAATGAAAAATGCTGGTAAAATAGTGAAGAGTCAATAAGAAGACAAGGAAAAATCAGACCAAAATCTAGGTGAAGGCAGGATCCAGAGAGTAAATAGAGCAATGATGTTACTTTTACCCTAGGGCACATGTCTTACTTGAGAACTTAAACATTTTTTTTTTTGTCTTTCTCTTATATGGCTTTTTTTTTCATATCCAGTTTTATTCTTTTATTGTTTTCAGGGCTCCTTGAAAATATATAATTTTTATTTTATTTATTTATGTATTAAAGTACAGTTGAGTTTACAATGTCATGTTAGTTTCAGGTATACAGCACAATGATTCAGTTATATATATATATATATATATATATATATATATACTTTTTCAGATTCTTTTCCCTTATTGGTTATTACAAAATATTGAGTATAGTTCCCTGTGCTATGCAGTAGGTCCTTGTTGGTTATCTATTTTATGTATAGTAGTGTGTATGTGTTAATTCTAACCTCATAATTTATCCCTCCTCTCCTTTCCTCTTTGGTAACCATAAGTTTGTTTCTATGTCTGTGGGTCTATTTCTGTCTTGTACACAAGTTCATTTGTATCTTTTCTTTTCTTTTTTTAGATTCCACATATAAATGATACCATATAATATTTGTCTTTCTCTGTCTGGCTTACTTCACTTAATATGATAATCTCTAGATAAACCCATGCACTTATGGTCAATTAATCTATGACAAAGGAGGCAAGAATATACAATGGAGAAAAGACAGTCTCTTCAACAAGTAGTGCTGGGAATACTAGACAACTACATGTAAAAGAATGATATTAGGGCTTCCCTGGTGGCGCAGTGGTTGAGAGTCCGCCTGCCGATGCCGGGGACACGTGTCCGTGCCCCGGTCCGGGAAGATCACACATGCCGCGGGGCGCCTAGGCCCGTGAGCCATGGCCGCTGAGCCTGCGCGTCCGGAGCCTGTGCTCCACAACGGGAGAGGCCACAACAGTGAGAGACCCGCGTACCGCAAGAAAAAAAAAAAAAGTATGGTATTAGAACATTCTCTAACACCATATACAAAAATAAACAAAATGGATTAAAGACCTAAATGTAAGACTGGGTACTATAAAACTCCTAGAGGAAAACATAGGCAGAACACTTTTTGACATAAATCACAGCAATATTTTTTTGGATCCGTCTCCTAGAGTAATGGAAATAAAACTAAAAATAAACAAATGGGACCTAATTGAGCTTAAAAGCTTCTGCACAGCAAAGGAAAGCATAAACAAAATGAAAAGACAACCTAAAGAATGGGAGAAAATATTTTCAAACAATGTGACTGACAAGAGATTAATTTCCAAAATATACAAACAGCTCATACAGCTCAATATCAAAAAAACAAGCCATCAAAAAATGGGCAGAGGGCTTCCCTGGTGGCGCAGTGGTTGGGAGTCTGCCTGCCGATGCAGGGGACGCGGGTTCGTGCCCTGGTCCGGGAAGATCCCACATGCCGCCGAGCGGCTGGGCCCATGAGCCATGGCCGCTGAGCCTGCGCGTCCGGAGCCTGCGCGTCCGGAGCCTGTGCTCTGCAATGGGAGACACCGCAACAGTGAGAGGCCCGCATACAGCAAAAAAAATGAAATAAAATAAAATGGGCAGAAGATCTAAATAGACATTTCTCCGAAGAAGACATACAGATGGCCAACAGGCACACGAAAAAAATGCTTAACATTGCTAATTATTTGAGAAATGCAAATCAAAACTACAATGAGGTATCACCTCAAACCCATTAGAAAGGCCATCATCAAAAAGTCTACAAATATTAAATACTGGAGAGGGTATGAAGAAAAAGGAACCCTCCTACACTGTTGGTGGGAACGTAAATTGGTATAGCCACTATGGAGAATAGTATGGAGTTTCCTTAAAAAACTGAAAACAGAGTTACCATATGATCCTGCAATCCCACTCCTGGGCATATATCCGGAGAAAACTATACTTTGAAAAGATACATGCACCCCAATATTCATTGCAGCACTATTTACAATCACCAAGACATGGAAACAACCTAAGTGTCCATCAACAGAAGAATGGCTGAAGAAGATGTGGTGCATATACACAATGGAATATTAGCTGTAAAAAAAAATGAAATAATGCCATCTGCAGCAACATGGATGGACCTAGAGAACTTAAACTTGTTTTTTCTAGGCCTAGGGGGCAAGTAGGACAGAAGGCTAAGCCCAGGGCCTGGTCGAACGGGGAATTCTAAAGCCGGGACCTCAGTGTAAGGGTGAATTGCAAGTAAACACACCCCCACCTAACAGATTGAAAGAAAGTTGTCTTGGAAGGGGTGATTGTGGGGAGCTGTAGAGGGGTACTGGACCCATAAGCCAGCCCTCTCAGGGATATGTAGCCTAAATATACATCTCTTGGTGGTTTAAAAAAAAAAAATCCCAAACAGTGCTAGTTTAAAGTTATCTCTACTGGCAGAAGCAAAACTAAATTCTCTCAGGAGGAATGAACCTTTATCTTAGCTTTCAAAATTCCCACAAATAATTTTCCAAGGAAAATGCAGCTCATAGTAAAAAATAACTAAGCACGCAAAGAATGAGACTGAGTAAAACCATCCAACAACTGAAAGGGATCTGATAATTCCCATGATCTATTACAAGAAATAAAAGTAAAATAGTTTATTTTCCATTATCGACATATTGCACTTAAATAGTAAGAAATTTCAAGAGTATAACTGTGTTTAAAGTCTTTCTTTTTCCTCACCTTAGTTACCTTCCTTGGAGGCAACCATTTTCCACAGTTTTAGGGGTTCTTATTTTAACTTAAAAAAATGTACTTTAAAATGGGCACGTTGGTTTTAAAAAGGGTTAAATACCATTTTGTTCTCAGGATATATTAATAGCCTCATTTTATAATTAGGAGTATGAAGCAAACTATTAAGGCTACAAAAAATTATAGTGGTAGGTTAGGAACGAAACCTTCTAGGGAAATTTTATGCCATGCTGGCCAGTCTCAAGAGCCTAGCTCAAGACCTGTTATCTTAAATTCCTTTCTAAAATCCCTCTTTTCCTCTTCTCCCCTTTAAACTTCGAAATTGTAAAGTACTTCAGATAGCTTAGGTCTTAGTATCCTTGTTTGTGATGTGGCATTTCTCCACCATTGTGCTGTTAGTCCCACTGTTGGCTATCTGCCCAGTCTTGAAGACATAATTTTCAGCAATATAACCCTCACACATGGCTGATTCATTATTATGTAGATTTGGTTTTACTATTGGTCTAACTATGTCCCTTGAATCATAGCGTACAAAATTATCTCACTTTAGGTCAGGAGATGGGTTCTTGTCCCAGCTTTGTCAATAATTTGCTTTATGACCTTGGCCAGTCACTTAACCTTCGTTTTCTCTCCTGGGTTAACAATTATCCAGATAGAATCATAGAACATTAAAACTGGCAGGGACCTCAGAGTTTACAGGATATAATCCTTTTATTTCATGGAGAGTTGCATGATTTACCCAAGAGCTTTCTAGAACAAGCACCCAGTCTTCAGCATCTCAAACCAGTGCTCTTTACATCAGGCTTGCTTTCGGTGCTGTTCTAAGAAACAAACGAAAAAAACAAAAAGTGAAAGCACTGAACAAGTATAAGACCATTTACGAAAAGCCAGATAACGGTGTTAACCATTAGCCTTACTGTAGTCTGAAAGCTTACTTGAATAAATGTACCCCCTCTAACTAAAAGAAAATTTGGAAGTTCTTCAGGTATGTAAGGAAAAGTCAGAAAAATAAATTAATGGAGAAAAAAAATTAATGGTTGGCTTGCAGAACACTCTTGAAGGGAAAACAAAACTCCCACAAGAGTACTTATATTCTCTTATAAATTCTTTCTGGTCTTTTCTTAGTGCAAGATGAACTTGGGTAAGAGGAGACTGCCTGTTTTTATACATTCCTGAAGGAATGGTATGCATTAAGGGTAACTTGAAATCGAATTATTTGCCTCGCCTATAGTACATATTACATCAGTTCTCTAATTTAGCGCCACTCCTTCTCTGGCCACTACCCAAAACAAGGTGCTGAAACCTGCGGAAACCACAGTCACCGCAAAAACTCCAAGTCCCATAATGCTCGAAGGGCAGTCTCTACCGCCTCTGCGCAAGAGCAGCGTTTTCGGTACTGGGAGTTGTAGTCATTCAGGGGGGCTTCACTTCCGGGAAGTTGGGGAAGGATGTGCCTCCGGAGAACTACATTTCCCAGGAGGCTATGCGCGTCCTTCTCCGCCCCCGCCGGCGTCAGGCTCCACCTCTCCCGCTCCTCCCTCACTGGGCTGCACCGCTCACGCCTTCCTGTTAGTCCGAGCAGGAAGAAGTTCACTCAGATCAGCTGATCCTAACTGACAACAGGAGAGGAGGAAGCCCGGGAGGCAGCAAAGGAGGAGGGGGGTGGAGATGGAGAGGAGGCTGGATCCACCGGTCCCCTGAGGAACAGCCCCCGTCTCCACCGGCGCCCCGGGGTCCCCCGACGCCGCCTCGCCGCAGCAGAGCTGCTTCGTGGTGGGGTTCCCGGGACGCCGCGGTCGGGGAGGGAAGGGCACGGCCCTGCGCCGGACGAGCGCTAGCCCTGGAGCTCCCTCCTTTCCCAGGAGGAAGGGGGGGCGGGTGCGGCGGGGGTGGAGGTGGGGGTGGGGTGGTATAAACAATGGATTCGGCTCTGGTCTCTGCCAGCGTTGGGGGGATTTGGGGGGACCTTCTTTGTTCTTAGACCTTGCTCCTGCCCCTCGGGTTGTGGTGGTGGTGTCCGGAAGGAAGGAAGGGTGAGGAATCCCCGGCTGGAGAGAGGCGTCGAGGTGGGAGGCCGAGTGGGCAGATTGTTTGCTTGGGTCTGGTGGGCGGAGAGGTATCTTTTTGAAGGTTGGTTTTATTTTTTTCTCAATTGTGACAAATTTTGATTTTTATTAACGTTGTGGGAGCTGGTTGGGCACTTCTGTGATTAGGGTGTAAATCAGGTCTCCTAGTCACTCCTTTCGCCTTCCTTGTTTATCTAAAAATAAGATGGATAGATTGATTACTGTATGGGAGGAGTGAATACCCGAAAGGAGGGCTTTACATTTCCTTGGAGCGTTAGTTTGGGTGTCGAGGCGAAGGGGAGTTAGGAATATGATTGTGACAAAAAGCCCCTTTCTTGCCCCAGTTATCTATCTATCTTTCTTTCTTTCTTTCTTATTTAGTTATTTTAAAGTTGGGTTTTGAGTGACAAAGAGAAGAATTATTTGTTTTAACTCACTTCAGGCCTGGCTTTGCAGTGGGCCATAGTGGAGGAATTCTGTCTCCTGTTGCTCCCTTTTTTTGCAGTTAGACAAAAGGACAAAAGGAAGTACAATAATTGTTTTTAATTGTTTTTAAACATGGAATGGTGACTCTTGTTTCCAGGTTTAGAGTCGTTAATAGGCATCTGTCTAGAGTTGAAGCAATCCAGTCACAAGGTTAATTGGATCTGTGCAGGACTTTGATGGAGCTAAAGTTTATTATTATTGTTTCTTTAGCTTTTTACAAGCGTCTTTCTCCACCTCTCCCAATTGTGGGGTGCAGGTAGGGGTGCAGAGGGTGTTCCTCCAAGGACTATTTGCTTAGTGCTTTTGATTCTTAATTTAATAACTGAGGGAACAGAGAATTTCAGGCTGGGAAATAAAGCAACACAGTCTCTTAAATGCCTTGAGACTAGAGGTCATGGTTGTTTTCAGAAGGAGCGGGCTTAACCATGATTTTGAGGAGAAATTTCTAGGATCAAAATGAGCCAGTGTGATTTTTACAAGCGAGAGTGAGAGTTCTCTTGGGAGTTCTGGCCTATTTAATCACAATCTTTTTTTTTATAAGGTGCATTTTTGTTTTTAGATGAGTGAAATCCTTTTCCTGCCTCTATTCTAGGTATCCTCTGAAATACTGACTTGAGCTGCATAATATTGAAAAGGTCCTGACCACTCTCTTTCATTACAAAAACCTTGTGTCTGAGGCCCCATGCATGCGCCCACCTCAGTGAACCCATCAGATCTCTCTCAGATAGCCATAACAGACCCTCTCAAGTTAATTTTAACCACATATTTGCCTGCACTTTATGGAGGATGAAACTATCAAACCAAGTCAACGTTGCTGCTGACTCAGGAGTCTTGGCAGCAGGAAATTAAATATCCGAACATTTGTAAATGTGTGAAGAATTCTAATAAGACATCGAATGTTTTTTTAAAAACATTTTTTTAAGGGTGTTCAGAACCCTGTGGAGGCTGTGCTCAGTCTTCGGACTCAACGCCTTTGTCTTCACTTCTGGGGAAAGCCCAGGTACTGTTATATGGTAGGTGCTTTCTTTCCCAGTCTGAATATGAGTGCGCAGACTTCCCCAGCAGAGAAGGGCCTGAACCCTGGGCTGTTGTGCCAGGAGAGTTACACCTGCAGCGGGACTGATGAAGCCGTCTTCGAGTGTGACGAGTGCTGTAGCCTGCAGTGTCTCCGCTGCGAGGAGGAGCTCCATCGGCAGGAGCGCCTGAGAAACCATGAGCGGATCAGACTCAAAGCTGGCCACGTCCCTTACTGTGACCCCTGCAAGGGCCCCAGTGGGCATTCTCCAGGTGTGAAGCAGAGGGCAGTTGTGAGGTGCCAGACCTGTAAAATCAACTTGTGCCTGGAGTGCCAGAAGAGGACTCATTCTGGGGGTAACAGAAGGAGGCACCCTGTTACGGTGTACCATGTTGCTAAGGTCCAGGAGTTGCTGGAGGAAGAAGGGATGGATGAGGACACCAAGAGGAAGAAGATGACTGAGAAGGTTGTGAGTTTCCTCCTAGTAGATGAGAATGAAGAAGTTCAGGTAAGCGCTCAGTGGTAGTAGGGTTCATGTGGTGGCGGTACAGATCTGATGTTGGCAGTTGGCTCTCAGGGGAGGTCCAGGAGGAGCTCGCATTTTAATCAGTAAGAGGCAAGACGCCGGAAAGCTTACATCTGTATGGAGTCAGATTTAGTTTTTTACCAGCTGCATGACCTTGGGCTGAATTACTTTACCTCTCTGAGCCTTAGTTTTCTCATTTATAAACTGGGGACAGTGCCTAGTTCATTGGGTTGCAGTGAGGATGAAATGACACAGTGTTTGTAAAGCATGTTACCTAATAAACGCTCAGTGTGTGGTAGCTGTCATTATTATTTTTAGGATTATTATCAGGAAGAACTGATTTAGAACTGTTTTCTCAATGAGAGCACTTTGGCAAGTTGTGAATACATGTGAATGAGGAGGGACTGTGTGTGTGCAGGGAAAGAGACACTGACTTCTGGTGGGTCCCATAGGAGTGCAAAGCTGTAAGTCGTCACCCTGCTAACTGCATTTAGAGACAGGTGTTTGAAAAGTGGCTTTTCGTAAGGGTAGTATCCTCTCCAGATGACCTCTTATTTTCATGTATTGGCTTCTGATCAATAGAAGCCAGTTAGGGCATCTGGGATTACAGAAGGACTGGAGAATATTTGATTTGATTCTGAGCTGGGGAGAGGGTGGCGTCTGATAGGAGCAAGTTGGGGAGATGGAAGTGTGTGACAGGGGCGATTGGGAAAGGGGTAGTAGAATGTTTATACTTTCCAGTGAAGGTGGTACAATTATCATGTCTGTACTTTCAAATGAAGACTGCTTCATTTCACATCCTGGCGTCACTCACTGGCTGTATAACCAAGGGCAAGTTACTTAAACTCCATGCCTCAATTTCACTTCTACATCGCAGCAGTAGTTGAGAGGATTCAAAGAAATTAGGAATAGAAACGGAAAGGCCCTTATCACAGGGCCTGGCACGTGGAGTACAGAACCACTTTGTTGTGTTTGTCAGTATCAGGGAGTGTTTTGTAGTACATTCAGTACTTTTAGCTGTGATGACTCCTCAAGTCTCCAGATTGGAGGAGTACCTTTGTAAGTTACCGCTTGAAAACTTTATAATTACCCAGTGAGTATTTTTCATCTGTCTTTTTCCACCTTAGATAAGGTTATGGAAATGAATTACATCATGATTTCTGTGTACGTATGTTGTCAGCTAAATACTTTTTCTTTTTTTTTTTTTGCGGTACGCGGGCCTCTCACTGTTGTGGCCTCTCCCGTTGCGGAGCACAGGCTCTGGATGCGCAGGCTCAGCGGCCATGGCTCACGGGCCCAGCCGCTCCGCGGCATGTGGGATCTTCCCGGACCGGGGTCCGAACCCGTGTTCCCTGCATCGGCAGGCGGACTCTCAACCACTGCGCCACCAGGGAAGCCCTGTCAGCTAAATACTTTGCTAACACAGGCTTTCTTGCTTGGTTGAGAGGAACTAATAGAGTTATGGAAGAGTGAGCCAGAACCCATTCTGCCTCCCTTGCTAGCAATAATGTCTCCTCGATGGATTCTGCTCTAATTGGGTGACAGTGTGCACTAAATGTTTTACAAATGGAACACTTGGATTTGGATGATTCCTGTTGGTTTTGCCACCAGTTCTCTTTAATGTCAGCCTTTGGAAAGTCATACTTCGAATTGTTGTCACTTTTGTAAAATGAGAGGAAGATTTGCGATGAACCAGTGGATATTGTGTCAGCACCAAAAAGAGTATTTTTTGAGGGGAGGAGGATGTATTTTCTTTTTTCTTTTTGTAGCACTGGTACATATTTCTTAGCAGAGAATTAAGAAAATATAAGGAAGTGTACTGAAGCAGACAAATCCATCTTTTTTTCTTGTAGTGTGTAATGTGTATATAATTAGGTTGTTTTGTAAAGATTTCTCCCTTCATAAACATTGACCACTTCCCAGGAAATAACAGTTTATTAATTGTAAAAAGCACTGGTTGGGACTAATGGATGAGACAAGAATTTTAGGTGGTGACTTGTTCTCATGGGGTCATGGTGGAAGAGTACTTGGAGAAAATATCTAGCTCACTTTTCTAATGTGAATGTCTAAAACAATTAGAGAGATGATTGTCTGATATAAATCTAGATGGTGAATTCAGCTAAATTGTAGACTCCTGGAGAGCAGGACTACGTCTTGTGCCCTGGATCACGTACAATGGTGGGCATGCTGTCAGCGCATAAATATTTGATGGGTGATGTCACATCTCAACCTCAGTTTTTTAGAAATGAATATCACACACATACTTAGTAAAAAAAAAAAACAAAACTAAAATCATTTGAAAGGGCGTACAATGACAAGTTTCCCTCCTCCTTCATACCCTTAGTCTCCTTCGTTAGAACAATCACTATTAACAGTTAACTACGTGCACTTCTAGAGTTTTTTCACGTATACTTACGAATATATGTATGTAGCCTTTTAATTTTTCAACAAAAATGGAATCCGATATACTTGCTGTTCTGTCCTTGGCTGTTTTTCACTGAAGGATACATCTTGTAGAACTTTCCTTATCAGCACATTGAGGTCTACCTCATTATTTAAAGGCTGCCTAGTACTCTGTTGAATGGTTTTTCTCCAATTTTAGCCTATTAAGGGATATTTGAGTTATTACAACCAAGGATGTGTTGAATATCCTATAAATCTATTTAGAAATGGAATCTTTTTGTCAAATGATATGTACATTTTAAATTTTGATTGATATTACCAAATTCCTGAACCTTATTTTCTTAGCTTCTTCAGTACTTCTCTGAGTCTCCCCTGGTTTCTGGTCTTGGCTCGTGATAGTTAACATTTAAAGAGCTCTTACTGTGGCGCTTGGCACTGTTCTTGGCATTTGAGCTCATTGAGTCCTGATGAGAACTCTGTGTATTAGTTTCTTACTGTTGCTGTAACAAATTACCACAAATTTAGTGGCTTAAAGCAACACAAGTTTATTCTCTCATTGGTTGGAGGTCAGAAGACCTAAAATGGACCTGATAGGGCTGTGTTCCTTCTGGAAGCTCTAGGGAAGAATGTGTTTGCTTATCTTTCTAGCTTCAAGAGGCCTCCCGCGTACTTTGGCTTGTGGCCCCATCATCCAGCTTCAAAGCTAGTAGTGTTAACATCTTCCAATCCCTTTCTGTCTTTTTTCTTCTGTTGTCACTTGCCTCTCTGTGGCCCTTCTGCCTCCCTCTCACAAGGGTCTTTGTGGTTACATTGGATCCACTTGGATAATTCAGCATAATCTCCCCACCTCAAGGTCCTTAATTCAGTCACATCTGCAGAGCCTTTTTGCCCCATGAAGTGACGTATTCACAGGTTCTGGGCATTAAGATGCGGACATCTTTGGGGGTGGGGTGGGGTGGGGGGCAATTTCAGCCTACCACACCCTATGAAGTAAGTTGTATGTCTTAGTCAGTTGGGCTGCTATGACAGAATAGCATAGATGAGGTGGCTTAGAAACAACAGAAGTCTATTTCTCACAGTTCTAGAGGCTGGGAAGTTCAAAATCATGGCACTGACAGATTGAGTATCTGATGAGGGCTTGGTTCATGACAGCTGTCTTCTCGCCGTGTCCTCACATTGCAGAAAGAAGCTCTCTGGGGTCTCTTTTATAAGGGCACTAATCCTATTCATAAGGGTTCTACCCTCATGACGTAATCACCTCTCACAGGCCTTACCTCCTAATGCCATCACCTTGGGGGTTAGATTTCAGCATATGCATTTCAGGGGGTTACAAGCATTTCGTATATAGCATTGTATTTTCTAGATGAGGACACTGAAGCACAGAGAGATGAAGTGACTTGCCAAGATCAAGTTACGATTAGTGGCAGAGGATTTGTGATCTAAGATCCTTGCTCTATGATACTCCTGTTCTCTCTCACCAGGTCATTTAAACTTTCTAGTCAAACTTCATTCTGGTCAATAGCATCAACTCACCAGTTCGTCATGGCTGCTGTGAGAATCAAATGAAACATATCTCTATATAAATGCAAGACGTTACCATTGAAGAAATCCTTCCTCGTAGCAGTGAAGATTCCGTGATTTAGGCCCCAACTTTGTTTTTCTTTTCATGTTTCTAGGCATTTGTGGGTTTTGATCATTTTCAGTTTAGTACATAGGGATTATTTTAGTAGCTTGTAGGCTGTTACTCTTATGTGTGGTTCCCTCAAATTCTCTGGCCTAGAGTCTCCTAAGATTTGTTGTTTGTGATTTGAGTATTATTTAGTTTCTTTTGGAAAACCTAAAAGGACAGAAAACTTCCTTTAGGTGGTGACAATTTTATCATTACCTTGTTGCCATTTGAGTGTATACTAGAATGGCAAATTTGAGGAGAGATTGACTTTTGGTCTCAGAAGCAGGAACTCATTGGTGGCTTTTATTTTTTTTTATTTTTTAAAATTTCATTTATTTATTTATTTTTGGCTGTGCTGGGTCTTCTTTTCTGTGCGTGGGCTTTCTCTAGTTGCGGCGAGTGGGGACCACTCTTCATCGTGGTGCGCGGGCCTCTCACTACCGCGGCCTCTCTTGTTGTGGAGCACAAGCTCCAGACGCACAGGCTCAGTAGTTGTGGCTCACGCGTCCAGCCGCTCCAGAGCATGTGGGATCTTCCCGGACCGGGGCACGAACCCGTGTCCCCTGCATTGGCAGGCAGACTCTCAACCACTGCGCCACCAGGGAAGCCCATTTGTGGCTTTTAAATGGACACATCTGGCCTACTAGCCAAAGACATTCATTCATTCATCACATTTACTGGGTATATGTTCTGGTGCCAGGCATTTTCTCGGCTCCAGGAAAGCAGAGTTCACACATGTCAAACACATAAAAAGGTGGTTCAGATGTATAATCAAGGAAGAGTGACTGGAAAGCCACTTTTGCCGGATAGTTAGGGGAGGTTTCATTGTAAAGGTGACTTTTAAGCAAAGACCTGGTGGTTAATACTACCTGGGGAAATAGACCTCCAGACAGAGGGGAATGAGAACAGAAAGCAGGTGGGATGGCATGTGTGAGTAGAGAAAGAATGCCTATGTGGCTGGAGTGAGCTGGAGAGTGGTGAGGATAGAGGTGCAGAGGTAAGGGGGTGCCAGATCCTGTGGGGCCTTGTAGGCCAGGGAAATAAGTGTGGATTTTAAGTGTAACAGGAAGCACCAGACTGCTTTATGCTAGAAGGTCACAGGAGCTGGTGTGAAGACTAGATTGTAGTGACTGTGGGAGGGCAAGAGGGCAAGCAGGGAAACCACTTAGGAGGCTATTGAAGATGCTGAGGGGAGAGGTGGCTTCAGTTTGGTGCGATCAGTGACATGGTGACATGGAAAGACATTGATCAATTTGGGACAAAGTTTGGATGTAAAATGGGAATGCTAATATATTGGGTGGAGGGGTGAGGGAATGAGAGAACTCAGTGGTGACTTCTAGGCATTTGGTTTGTGCAAATAATACCTGCTTAATACCCCAGGTTTTATTGACTTAAATTGATAAAACTTTAAGAACTCAATTCACACAATAAAGAGAGTTAAAATAATCTCATTTGGTATTGTCTAACAGAGTAGTTCTCAACCAGGAGAGATTTTGCCCCCGCAGGGGGCATTGGGCAATGTTTGGAGACATCTCTGGTTGTCACAGCTGGGGGATGGGGATTATGTGCTACCGGCTAGTGGATAGAGGCCAGGATGCTGCTAAATATCTTAAAAGGCCTAGGGCAACCCCCACATGAAGAATTATTTGGTACAAAATGTCAAGAGTGCTGAGATTGAGAAAACTCATCTAAGAGATGAAGGTTTGATGTGATAGGAGATCTGGATTCCAGTGAAGTGGAAAACATTTAACCAATACACCACTTTTTCCTCCCTCTTTTGGTTCTGTTAGTTCCTCAGAAGTAATTTAACTGAAATCAGTATTCTCTTTTGGCATATTTTGTAACCCTTCTAGTGAAATACTTAGACTTTCTGTGTTGTATTCATTGATTTTTCTAGACCTTAGTGGAACTGTACTTGGAAAACCAAATGACTCATGGACCCTTTATTTAGAGCCGCAGTAAGTAAATGATCCACACTGACAAGTCATCTATAATCTCCTGAAGTTAGAGAGGACACCCTTAGCAAGCAACTGAAAGGTTAGAAGAATAAAGTTCTAACGATTAGAGTTCTTCGTGGAGGTAGGGGGTAGTATTTTCCTATCGGTTGAGTCTTGTGAGGGTTTCAGACATCTTGTCTTACCAGGATATTTCTAGTCACAGAGAAAAGGTGAAAAAAATCATATATATGTATATAATAAAATTATATGTCTATATATAAGTTTAATATATATATAAATATTTAAACCCCATACAAGTTTTTCTTTCACAACCACTTTATTCTCCACTGTCTCTTTTCTACAAACCTCCTATAACTTCCCTCTTTCCAAGAGAATAGAGCAGCACACTGGCAAGCAGTTGCCCCTGTTTCATCTTCATGCTGACTGACCCCTGATGGGAGCAGGAGCTTTTCATGCCAAAAGACTCCTGAAGTTAAATCCCTCCTGCTGAACATGCAGGGTGATAGGGAAGCCCAGTGACCCAGGAGTGGTCAATGAGAAGCTAAGAAAGTGTCCCCTGGGGCAGGCCCTCCTGGACTCAGAAATAGACAGCCTTGGGCCCTGTCTGAAAGGGAAGGCCAAGGTGAGTCTTCAAGTCCTTCCTTCAGTGAGTCAGTGGTGGACCTCATCTCACTGAGACCGTTCCTTTAAGAAGACCCATCACGTTGTTTGGCTGCTTCACTTGTTTACAGTCCCAGAATAGTGTGGCTCAAAATACTGGGACTTGGCCTTTTTTTTTTTTTTTTAATTGGCTAAAAGAGACCTTGTTCTAGTGGGATTCAGGAATGGAAAAGAGCAGAGGATGTTTTTGTACTGTATGAGAATCCTTGACCACAAACTGCCTGTGCTGGTCTGCCCCATTTCTATGCTCCTTCTGTCTTAGACTCCCCTGCTGGTGACCCCTTGGCCTTGTCTTCCGTTTCCTGGTCTAGGGCACCTTTCTGGGGCTTGCTCTTTCCAGGATCTCTGTTTCAAACAGGCTGGCAGAAACCCCTCAGGACTTAACTGGTCAATGGGTCAGGAGCCTGGGGATCATAATCTTCTAAATTGTGGAACTTGCCCATTTTTCTCTTTGAATGGTCAAACTTTCATAATGTAAGGACTAATTTTGGTGCTGTGGCTGGTTAGCCCTTTGGCAAATTCCGGTCAGAGCACAAATATATTCACGGTCACTTATTAGGTGCCATATTAAAAAATGTAACCAAAAAAAAAAATCCTATAGATCTGCTTAGGAGCTGTCTGTCAAAATAATAAGCAGTAATTGGTAGAACAGCAAAGGCTCCCTCCACCTCCCCCACCTTTTACTCATAGAAACTCAAGTAAAAGCCCCTTTTGTTTAGTAATAGTAGTAAGGGGAGAGCATTGTATGTATTACTGGGAAACCAGGGTTGAGGATGACTCAGACAAACAGGAAGATGAAAGAGCCCCTATTATATGCCTCTGGTTTCTGCTCAGCATCTTCTGAGCTCTCTCAGCCTTGGGCTCATTCGGTTGTAACAGGCTCCTGGCATTTAACCTGGGAGGCTGTTTTGTTTATTCCAGGGCTGTTTAAAATTTGACGCATACAAGCCATCAAAACCACTGTGAGTCAGCTTTTCAGGGAACCTATCTTTAACTATTTCAAGTTACCTCCAGTTTGTGTGATTCTGATTGTTTCTGGTCTGTCAGTTCCTTGAAGTGATTGATTTTTTTCTGGAATTCAGCAAACATTTGGCTTTTTGAGTCAGGGTTAATATAAAAGGCAGATTTCTTATTACGTTGACAGTGTATGTTTTCCCTGTGGATGCATCTCCTGGCTGTACTGCTCTTGAGTTTATCCTGCAGATTGTGTCACATGGAAGCCTTCTGATGGCTGGCTGGACTTTTCAGGGGAGTCCTGCCTGCTTTGGGAAGAACTTCCAAGAAATTATCTCTGGTTGAGGTTAGAACTGCTAAATGTATTGAGCACATTTGATCAGTGAGGGGCAACCAGAGGAAAGCTAATGGGCGAGACCACAAAGGAGGGAAAGAAAACAAGGATGTAGAAAGTTCCAGGCAAGAAGAATTGGAAACACCTATGGGAAGGGACACAGAGGAACTTTTGGAGGCAGGAAAGGGTGGATGTTTCCCTGGAGGATGTTTTGTTCATTTTGCCCCTCTTTTCAATGGCTTTTGGCCAGTAATTAAGAGGCTCTCTTTGACAAGTTTGTGAGGTTAGCTTGGTGTCCTTGGGCAGAGAAGTATGTATACCCACCACACGTAAGCACCTGACCTGTGGCTTGACTTCACTGGAGGGTGATCTGTTTTCTGGTAGCTTCTGGAATTTTTTTTCCTCCTTCCTGATTTTCTTCTACTTGTTGCCTGGATTATTGTTGTCTTTCCCAGGGAATTTGACTGTAGATGTTAGAGTACTGGAAGGGAATAGACAGAGCCTGATTCTGGCATGTAGACACAGACACCCCAGGTTCAAGTTAAGAGAGAACATAATCCCGAGCAATTCAGCAGTCATAGAGTATTCTAGAAATTCCTCTACTTCTCAGCCCATTCTCCTGCCTGGCGAATATGTCATCTACATGGCTAAACTGTTTTCCATAATCTCTCATAACCTTTTCTTTCAAAGAGCTTAATTCAGTTTATAAGTATCATTCAACAGCAGTCATAAACATTTATTGAGTGTCAATTATATGCCTTATTAGTTTGAGTAATCTCTGTGAAAAATACTTTAAAATGAAAATTCAGCGGTTAAGCAAGACTGGGGAGGGATGGCAGAGGCTTTCATTCCTGGGAAAGCCCCACTGTCTTTTGTACTTGTCTCTGAGTAGAGGCTGTTTGAGAATCCTGTAATTCATTCTGCACACCTTTCTGGTCCTTGTGGCCAGTAATTTGTTCCATTGTGTGGATATACCGTGATATCTTCACTCACTGTCGATGGACATTTTTTATACCATATATATTGTTTGATTATTGTCTTTCTTCTCTCCATTACAATGTAAGCTTTATGAGGACAGTGATTTTTTTTTAATTGGGGTATAATTCATGTAACATAAAATTAACCATTTTAAAGCGAACAGTTCATTGGTATTTGGTATATTCACAATGTTGTGCAGCTACCACCTCTGTCTAGTTCTAAAACATTTTCATCATCCCAAAAGAAAACCCTGTACCTGTTAAGCAGTCCATCCCAGAGGGCAGTAGGTTTTTTTGTGTGTCTTTTTTATACAATGTTTATTATTTTCCAATTATAAAAATAACATAGACTTATCATGTTAAAATACTGAAAATACAGAACTACAGAAAAGTATACAATTTTATCTTAATTTTACAATAGAAGAAAGCCACTAGTATCTCAATCCTTTTTAAGGTTGCATTTACTTTTTTCAAAAATAGTTTTATTGAGATATAATTCACATACCATACGATTCACCCGTTTGAAGTGTACAGTTTAATGGCTTTTAGTATAGTCGCAGATCTATGCACCCATCATCACAGTCAATTTTAGAACATTTTGATCAGACAGTGATTTTTTTCCCCTTCTGTTCATCCTCATCTAGAACAGTGTTTGGCATATGGTAGGCACTCAAATAATATTTGTCGAATGAATAAAATGTATTAATGAGAATAAATCAGTTTAATCATTATTTAGCAAACATTTAATGAGTGCCTACGATGTGCTGACAACTGAGGGAGATAGAAAGTGGCACTAAGACACTGAACTCACCCTTGAGGAGAGGACAGCCGAGTGGTAATAGAAAACAAATACATAGGGAATTCCCTGGCGGTCCAGTTGTTAAGACTTGGGCTTCCACTGCCATTGACCCCGGTTTGATCCCTGGTCGGGGAACTGAGGTCCCACAAGCTGCTCGGTGAGCAACAACAACCACAACAGCCAAATACATAGACGTAAGGTGGGCTTCCCTGGTGGTGCTGTGGTTAGGAGTCCGCCTGCCAATGCAGGGGACATGGGTTCCAGCCCTGGTCCGGGAAGATCCCACATGCCGCAGAGCAACTAAGCCCGTGCACCACAACTACTGAGCCCGCGCTCTAGAGCCCGTGAGCCAGAACTACTGAGCCTGCGAGCCACGACTACTGAAGCCCATGCGCCTAGAGCCCGTGCTCCACAACAAGAGAAGCCACCGCAATGAGAAGCTCGCACACCACAACAGAGAGTAGCCCCTGCTCGCCGCAACTAGAGAAAGCCTGCACAGAGCAACGAAGACCCAACACAGCCAAAAATAAAATAAATAAATAAATTAAAAAAAAAAAAGAAATAAGGTGAATGACCTCAGAGCAGTACAGAGAGGCCATTATGGAAATTCAGAGGAGGGTGATAATGCTGGAGTGGTTACTATTGTTACTTAAATAGTTATATGCTATACTGTTACTTCACCAGGGCTCCACTATCACATTCCATGTAGAACAGAAACCAGGCCCCTTTCAGTGTCCACCTCAGACATCAAAGATCTCCTTATAAAGCTGTGTCATCCATTAAGATCTTCAACATAAACTGTGAGAAAGGCACTTTAGGGAGTCTCTAGTGTACTAATAATTCTTGGAATCATGTGACTTCATTGTTATGAAGACTGAATGCTTTCTTATGCATAATATATGTATTATGCAATCTTATAACATCTTTTTAAAAAAATTTATTTTTGGTTGCATTGGGTCTTCATTGCTGCATGTGGGCTTTCTCTAGTTGTGGCGAGCAGGGGCTACTATTTGTTGTAGTGCACGGGTTTCTCATTGCGGTGGCTTCTCTTGTTGCGGAGCACAGGCTCTAGGTGCGTGGGCTTCAGTGTTGCGGCTCGCAGGCTCAGTAGTTGTGGCTTGCGGGCTCTAGAGCACAGGCTCAGTAGTTGTGGCGCACGGGCTTAGTTGCTCTGCGGCATGTGGGATCTTCCCGGACCGGGGCATGAACACGTGTCCCCTGCATTGGCAGGCGGATTCTTAACCACTGCGCCACCAGGGAAGTCCTAACAGCTTTTTTCTTTTAATTGAAAATATACATCCTTTTGAGGGAGGGAGTGGCATGTGTTGAGTAAATTTCTAACTTGTCCCATTATCCCTGATTCTTTAATGAGGCATTTATTGGAAACCTTCCCTCTGGAGGGTTTTTGCTTGGGATCGATAATGTAATGAAATTCTGCGGTGGTGGTGACGAGTGTGGCCTAGAGGCAGACTCGGGCAACTGCAGCAGTAATATCAGTCAGCACTTCTCTCACATTTACTGCATGCTTCCACTGTGCTGAGTGCTTGATGTGCATTAATAACTCACTTAATCCTTACAGTGACCCTGTAAAGTAGATTGCGTTGTTATCCTCATTTTACAGGAGAGAAAACAGAGGCCCAGAGAAGTTAAATAACTTCTTTATTCTAAAGTCAGTGAGTGGTCGAGGCAGATTGGACCCTTAATGGTAACACTACGCTGTTCGCTTCCCCAGAGGGAATATAGCATTTAGACATTCTGTGCTGTGTCCTTTCATTCTTGTAACAAATAAGTGTAGATTTCCTGTTATGTGTCAGGCTCTGTGCTAGGGCTACAGTGGTGAACAACATGGCCCAGACCCTTGCCAGCCTGGAGTACATTGTAGTGGGAAGCTCGGAACCAGGAATAATGGGAAAATGTTATCAGAGATGGTGGGTGAGGAATGGAGGCTGTGAGCGAGGGTTGAGTAAATTGTCCATAGTGTGATCCAGGTAGAGGTGGATCTGAACCTAGCTCTTTCTTTCTTTTTTTTTTTTTTTTTTAACCTCTTTATTGGAGTATAATTGCTTTACAATGTTGTGTTAGTTTCTGCTGTACAACAAAGTGAATCAGCTATATGCATACATATATCCCCATATTCCCTCCCTCTTGAGCCTCCCTTCCACCCTCCCTATCCCACCCCTCTAGGTGGTCACAAAGCACTGAGCTGATCTCCCTGTGCTGTGCAGCTGCTTCCCACTAGCTATCTATTTTACATTTGGTAGTGTATATATGTCCATACCACTCTCTCACTTCGTTCCAGCTTCCGCTTCCCCCTGTGTCCTCAAGTCTGTTCTCTACGTCTGCATCTTTATTCCTGCTGTGGCACTAGGTTCATCAGTACCATTTTTCTAGATTCCATATATGTGCGTTAGCATATGGTATTTGTTTTTCTCTTTCTGACTTAGTGTACTCTGTATGACAGACTCTAGGTCCATCCATCTCATTACAAATAACTCAATTTCGTTATTTTTTATGACTGAGTAATATTCCATTGTATATATGTGCCACATCTTTATCCATTCATCTGTCGATGGACATTTAGTTTGCTTCCATATCCTGGCTATTGTAAATAGTGCTGCAGTGAACATTGTGGTACAGGTATCTTTTTGAATAATGGTTTTCTGAGGGTATATGCCCGGTAGTGAGATTGCTGGGTCATATGGTAGTTCTATTTTTAGTTTTTTAAGGTACCTCCGTACTGTTCTCCATAGTGGCTGTATCAATTTACATTCCCACCAACAGTGCAGGAGGGTTCCCTTTTCTCCACACCCTCTCCAGCATTTATTGTTTCTAGAGTTTTTGATGATGGCCTAGCTCTTTCTTTTTAAAAAATTAAAATAATTTTTCCATTGGAGTTTATTATAGGATATTGAATACAGTTCCCTGTGCTCAGCTCTCGTCTTCTGTCTAGCCTGGCGTTGTTACTGCTAGGTCCTAGAGCCTTTACCAGAGCGTGTGTCTGTTTTTATAGCTGGCCAGATATGGGTATCTGATAAGGCTATGCCACTTAAAAGGGGGCCTCCATCTTCCATCTGGAAGCCCCTTGGAAGAGTCCCTTGAGGATGACGTGGATCTTGAGGATGACTTGGTATTTCCAGTCTGTCCTCAGAATTCAGCATGGCTTTGGAAAACTTTTTATGGAGATATAAATGGAGAGCTGAACTGGATGAGCTGGGTGAAGTCAAAGAAACTGACCATGGTGCTAAAAATGACCCTTTAAAAAAATTTATTTTGTGGGTCATCTCTACACAGAAACATTTCTCTTTCCTGCTAGAGGAGGAGGGGAGCTGCAGGCAGCGCTGTGAGGCTATGTGTCAGAAGCACCACTGGTAGTTAGAAGACATGGTAGGAGAATTCCTGACCTCTCAAGTAATGGAACTCTTTGGGGACACTGGAGTGGAAGAAAGTGATCTTTGCCCTTATCAAATGTGCTCCATGTGTTTGCAAGGCCCATCTTGTGACTTCTGCGGTCTTAAGAAAACATTTGATTGAGAAACAGTTGTTTTAACATGAAACTCTATTGACACATACATGGATAAACACAAAAATATAGACTCCTTTGAGGATAGAATGAAAGGTAATTTTCTGAACTAGCTGGGTTGGGGGAAACAGGCTTACTAGAACTTTCTGGCAATAGGAGTTTGCTATTGGAATGGAACCTCCTTTGGTTTTGGACTTTAAAAATGGAGTGGCTACTGATCTGTATGACACTGTTTAAGTAAAATTCTGCCTGAAAATTAGGCCATGGACTTAAATCATTGGCTGGAGTTTGAGTTCCCTCACTTTCCGCTTCTCCTTTCCTTCCCACAGAAGAAGGAAAATGTTACCTAAATTCTATACTTGTGCTGGTCTAACATCATTAGGTCAGTGCCAGACACTAGATGAAGCTTGATACATGTCTGTTGATTTGCAGACTGAAAAAAAAACACACAGCCTAAAAGCTGAGAATTATGTTTTACTCCGTGACCTTACTGAGGACTATAGCCTGGACTACAGCCTCTTAGATGGCTCTGAGGAACTGTTTCATAGGGGTTAAGGGAGGAGCCAGGATATATGGGCGTTTTTGCTGGGAAAACCCCCCCAAAAACCTTGTCGTCCAACATCAAAAGATTACTGCTAATCACAAAGAACAGGCACCTCAGGTTAATGATTTTAGTGCTTTTCTGTGTATGGGAACGTGCAAGAGTCTGGGCTCACTGAAATTATTCCTTTGATATACATCTTCACTGTCTAGGGTCAGTATCCTGTTTTTCCTCCATCCTGAATCCCCCTCAGGGTGAACCATGGGGGGAGGGGTGGCTGCAGTGACTGATGGCTTGATGGGGGCAATATTTGTTGTTTACCAGGATGGCAGGCAGCATTCTTTGTTTACTGAAATGGCAGGCAACTGTTTTTGGTCTACAGATTAAATGAAGTAATCAAGTTTTAGTTTCCTTCTGGAATAGTGGTCCCAGTTCTGATAAGATCAAGAATCTGTTTTGGTTTCTTTGGGTTCTGTCTCTTCCTCTGGACTCAGGCAAAAACGGAATGAAAGGAGAATAACCCACAGACCATCACATAAAAGTAATTAATGGGAACTTAACTTTGGGAATAATTTATTAATTTAGATTAATTTTAGAATCTCAGTGGAGAGAGATAAAATTGTCTTCGTTGGCTCGGGGGTGGGATTTATCATGAGCCTTAGGTCGTGGCGGGGAGCAGCCACGCTTCCCTTAGCCCTTTCCATTACTTTGGGGAAGGAGCTGATTTTTGCCCTCAGCTAAGGGAACACCATAAAAATTTAGAGGACTGTCTGATTGTCGTTGGTACAAATCAGATCCTTTTCACCCAGAGAGACCAGAACTGAAAGGACCTCAGTGCGGAGCTTCTTTGCTTTGGAGTGTTTGCCGGTGTCTTTGGAGTTTAACTTTTAGTCTCTGTTGAACTTTCTTCCTTCCAAGGCTTTTTACTTCAGTTTCTATCCCACCTCTTGCTTTTCCCTTCCAAGGCCTCCTCAGAACAAAGCCCATGTGGTCATTCTTCTTGGAATAATTCTCTGATGGCTAAGACGGAATTTCTTTTTTTTAAAATTTATTTACTTTATTTATTTTTGGCTGTGTTGGGTCTTCGTTGCCGCACACAGTCTTTTTTAGTTGAGGTGAGCGGGGGCTATTCTTCGTTGTGGTTTGCGGGCTTCTCATTGCGGTGGCTTCCCTTGTTGCGGGGCACAGGCTTCAGTAGTTGTGGCACGCAGGCTCAGTAGTTGTGGCACACAGGCTCTAGAGCTCAGGCTAAGTAGTTGTGGCACATGGGCTTAGTTGCTCCGCAGCATGTGGGATCTTCCCAGACCAGGGGTTGAACCCGTGTTCCCTGCATTGGCAGGCAGATTCTTAACCACTATACCACCAGAGAAGTCCCTAAGAAGGAATTTCTTGAGGGAGACTGTCATCATTCCCATTGCCTGCTTGGGGCAGAGGTTGACTTTGCACTGCTGTAAACTGCTTTGAACTCTGAATTGGAACAGTGGAGATGATCGAGTACTGTTACATTTCATTTTAGAAACTCTCCTTGGAACTCTACACAAAGTGAAAAGCTTTGTGGGTGAGACAGTGATAGAGAGAGGGGTGTACTGTTTGGTTTCTTCAAGATGGATATGATATTAGATAGTACCTTGACTAAGAGTCAGCTATAAAGTCAGTATTAATAATACTATGTTGCTTTGCTTACCGGGAGTGGAAAGGAGCTATCAGGAGCAAGCAGTGAGATCTTTCATTTTCAGATAGAACAGTTTAGATCTCACCACATTGGCTACTTTAGTCCCTGGATGAGCAACTTCAGAGCCACAAGCAGGCCCGAGCCCGCTGCTGGTGCTGCTGCCGTGCCCCTGGAGGCTTTCCCAGTGGCCTCGTCTTTACAGATAATGAGTGATATTCATCAAGTGCCTACTGCTGCCAGGCGTTGTGCTGTGCCCTTTGTGTGCTTTATCATTTAGTCCTTTCAGTAGTATCTGTTATTATCTCATTTCCCTGAGGCTTCAGTAGTTAAGTAGCTTTTCCAAGGCCACATAGTGGCAAAGATGGGAGTCGAATTGGGTGTTTCTGACTTGCCTGAGGTCCACGCAAGCTGGAGGAGGACTGAAGGCGGGAGGTTGGGGAGGAGCGGCTTTGGGGTGTTGCTCCTGCTTTTGCTGTTATGTAAGGGCTGAGGACCATTTCCAACATGTCTCATTTCTCATTGCTGTGGCTTCTCTTGTTGCGGAGCATGGGCTCTAGGCACACGAGCTTCAGTAGTTGTGGCATGCGGGCTTCAGTAGTTGTGGCTCGTGGACTCTAGAGCGCAGGCTCAGTAGTTGTGGTGGACGGACTCAGTTGCTCTGCGGCATGTGTGATCTTCCTGGACCAGGGATCGAGCCCGTGTCCCCTGCATTGGCAGGCAGATTCTTAACCACTGCGCCACCAGGGACGCCCTGGCAGGCGGATTCTTAACCACTTCTTAACCACTGCGCCACCAGGGAAGTCCTTCTTATCTTTTCTTGACCTTCTCCTCCCCTGATTGAAAACCAGTCTTGCTACCACCTAGGCTGTTCTCTCCTTCCTGGCTCAGGGGAAAATGCCCACAGGGTAAGGATGAATTGAATAGCGTAACAGGGAGCAAAATAATGTGAAATGCAGAAGGAAAAATGAAGCATGGTTTCAGTTTGCCAGGCATTTTCCCATTTATCTGTTGATTTGATTAGCAGCCAATACCCAGTCAGGGGAGGCAAAGATGGTTATATCCTCATTTTACATGTGAAAAAGTGCTATCAGTGCATATTAAATGATCATCTAGGGCTCCTTGGTAGAAAAATAGGCCTGAGGTTTGAGCTCCACCTCCCAGAATTCTTTGCACTGGACCCATCTGCACATGCCCAACACATGAACTTGTATGTTTAACATACCCCAGGACACCTGGTTCCAAAGTAGTATCCCCAAATGCTGACTCGAATGAGCTATTTCTATATATTATGTATGTCATTTGGTGGTACTTAATCAATATGAATCTTGAGACACTTAATTCTGTACCTAACGGCTCCTACAGGCCCCTTTTCAGGTGCCCACTCTTGAGTATCCTGGATAGCAGTTGCTGTTTTTTGGGTAACAGATTCATGAAGGAGTAGATTTCCAGGGGAGAAAACTCCTGGGCTGAGTCTTCTTCCCCAGGACTGTTTCATGGCTCTTGCAGCCGGCCCTCTGACCTTATCTGACTCCTTGTTGGTAGAGGTTTATGGAGATTTTGTTTTGTTTCTTTTGTGTCCAGCTTAGCAGCTTGGAACAAGGCTGACTGAGTGACACCAGTCCAGAATGGGCTGTTCTGTGTAACTTCTTGTTCCTCTCGGTTGCTTGGGAGATCAGTGAGCCCATTATCAAATGCTGCTGTGTGTTAAGCCCTGTGGAAGATACAAGGTGGAGAAAAGTGGTTAAAGTACCTAGCAAGGTGCCTGGCATTCATTCATTCAGTAACTAGATATTGAACTCCTCTTATGTGCCAGGCTGTGTCCGAAGTACTAGGGATGTAAAGATAGACTCAGTTCTGCCCTCATGGATCTAGTGAAGGGCACTGTCACTGCAGTGGGCATTCAGTAAATGAAATTATTAATATTATCATTAACATTAAGGCTATTAACATAGCAGTAGTGATGTTATTAATAGAATAATGAGTGGTTTACCATCTTGATGAGTTATGAGAAATGAAGACATCATATTATCACACCCAGTGGTCTGTCTACATTTGTCTAACTTCTCTTTATCAAACCAGCAGACTCTTGAGAATCAGGGTCCTGTGTGAGTGACTTATTGTGGGTGGTGTAGGCAGGATGCAACCAGGCCTCCAAAGGCCACTCCAGCCTGGCCCCCAGGGGAGCTCTGGCATGTGAGTGGCCTCATAGCTTTCGTGATGTTTGCAGCCATAGGTCATTTCCAAGGGTCACCCTCAGGGGCTGTAAACTCCCAGGTGATTTTGACTAAGTCTAGTAGCCTGATAACCGGCCTCTGAAGAAGAGTTGCAGGTGTGAGCCTTTCGAACAAAAATACACACAGAAAAGATTTGGGACCTGGGGAATCCAGCCGGAGAACTGACAGGGCCCCTCTGATTATGACTTTTACTGTATCTGACTGTGAAAAGACCTTCAGAAAGGGATGGCCAGCCCTTCACTTCTGCCTTCCAGATTTTATGCACGTTCCTCTTTGGCCAACTCTAACCCAGAATCGTAGGGGGAAAGGGATTCTAGGATATGTAGTTCCCAGCTGAACCGTGTTAATGACAGAACAATGACAGTGACAGTGACAGTGACAGCAGTGTTTTTTCTCTTGTGGCTGGAGGATGCTAGGTGTAAAGGTTCATCACTCCTTTAGCTGGAGTAGAACACTGCCTATTTGAATTAGGAGCTTTGACCCCTGGGTTCTGTATTATAAGAGTTAGAGACCCTGAGCATCTTTCTGGAGCAGTCTGGGATCTCAATGGCACCAGGTCTCTTCCTTCCTGGCATGACTTTTTTTTTTTTTTAAAGATTTATTTATTTATTCATTCATTCACACATTCATGCTGCGCCGGGTCTTAGTTGCAGCACATGGGATCTTCACTGTGGCATGAGGACTTCTTAGTTGCAGCATGCATGCGGGATCTAGTTCCCCAACCAGGGATTGAACCTCGGCCTCCTGTATTGGGAGCGTGGAGTCTTACCCACTGGACCACCAGGGAAGTCCCCTGGCCTGACTTTTTACAAGGACTGCAGTGTTCTTTAAACTGTACAGAGGAATTATGGATGGGTAAAATTTGACTAATAAGTTGTTCTTCTTTTTTTAAACAGTTTTATTTAGATGTAATTCATATTCACATGTATTTGTCATCCTTTTAAAGTATACAATTCTACAGTTCAGTGTTTTTAGTATATTTATAAAGTTGTACAGCCCTTAGCACTATCTAATTCCAGAACATTTTCATCACCCCAAATAGAAACCCTGTACCATTAGCAGTCACTCCCTATTCCTGCTTCCCCTAGCCTCTGGCAACCACTAACATACTTTCTGTCTCTATGAATTGGCCTGTAGTGGACATTTCATATAAATGGAATTATAGAATATGTAACATTTTGTGTCCGGCTTCTTTCACTTAATATAATGTTTTTAAGGTTCATCCACGTTGTAGCATATATCAGTACTTCCTTTTTATGGTTGAATAATATTTCATTGTATGATATACCACATTTTGTTTATCCATTCATCAGTTGATGGACATGTGGCTTGTTTCCACCTTTGGCTATTATGGATAATGCTGCTATGAACATTCATGTTCAAGTTTTGTGTGGACATGTGTTTTTAGTTCTCTTGGTTTATACCTAGGAGTGGAACTACTGAGACATATGGTAAGTCTATGCTTCACTTTTTGAGAAGCTGCCGTACTGTGTTCCAGAGTGGCTGTGCCATTTAACATTCTCACCAGCAGTGTATGAGCATTGAAATTTCTCCATATTCTCACCAAAACTTGCTATTATCTTTTTGATCATAGCCATCCTAGTGGGTGTGAAGGGATATCTCGTTGTGGTTTTTTTTTTTTTTTTTTTTTTAAACCCTGTCCGCTCCCTACCCCCTCGTTGTGGTTTTGATTTGCATTTCCCTGATGACTATGGTGTTGAGCATCTTTTCATGTGCTTATTGACCATTTATATATCTTCTCTGGAGAAATGTCTATGCAGATTTTTTGCTTAATATTTAATTAGGTTATTTTTTTCTTGTTGAGTTATAGGAATTATTTCTATATTCTGGACCACTAGTCCCTTATCAGATATGTGATTTGCAAATATTTTTCCCATTCTTTGGGTTGTCTTTTCACTTGATGGAATCCTTTGCAGAATAAAAGCTTTTAATTTTGATGAAGTTCATTTTATCTCTTTTTTCTTTTGTTGTATTGCTTTTGGTGTCATATCTAAGAAGCCATTGCCTAATCCACGGTCATAAAATTTCCTCCTATGTCTTCTTCTAAGAGTTTACAGTTTTAGCTCTTTCATGACCACTAAGTTCTTATTACTGACTGAGGCTTTAAAAGTTCCCGTTAGCTGTTTGCTAGGGGTAGGTGCTGGGTGAGAGGCTTTTATCCTGGGACTTCTTTTCCTTGCCACCTTGACAAGTCAATCAAGGGGCCCTGGGAAGCACTTGTTCTTCTTGCAGGTGTTTCTAGCTATTTTGCAGTTTCCATATTTCATTGTCTTTTTTGTTTTTTCCTTTTTTTGGGAAGGTAACGAATGAAGAGGACTTTATTAGGAAATTGGACTGCAAACCTGATCAGCATCTGAAAGTGGTTTCCATTTTTGGAAATACTGGGGATGGGAAGTCTCATACCCTCAACCACACTTTCTTTTATGGCCGGGAAGTCTTCAAAACCTCCCCTGCCCAGGAGTCCTGCACTGTGGGAGTGTGGGCAGCATATGACCCAGTCCACAAAGTAGCAGTGATAGACACAGAAGGGCTCTTGGGGGCTACAGTGAACCTAAGCCAGAGAACACGGCTGCTGCTTAAGGTCCTGGCCATCTCAGACCTCGTCATCTATCGAACTCACGCAGACCGGCTGCACAATGACCTCTTCAAGTTCCTTGGGGACGCCTCAGAAGCTTACCTGAAGCACTTCACCAAGGAGCTCAAGGCTACCACTGCCCGCTGTGGCCTGGATGTCCCCCTGTCCACCCTGGGCCCTGCTGTTATCATTTTCCACGAGACTGTGCACACTCAGCTGCTAGGCTCTGGTGAGTAGATGGGGTACTATGTCACACATTGACCTTCCTGGGTACATTGGGCTGCAGTAGCAACTTGGTGGTGGTAGATTGCCCAGAAAAATTTCTGCTTGGGCAAGACATAAGGAAGTGTCTCAAGAGGGATGGAGTGATTAACCACGTCAGAATCTGCTCATGATCAGGATGTGGATTGAGAATTGCCTGTTGGCTTTGGCGGTTTAGAGTCCTTGGGAATCTGGATAAGACTGTTTCCCAGGGATGGTGGGCATGAAAGCCTAATCAGAGTGGGATCAAGAGAACAGAAGGAGAAAACTTAAGGTAGTATATTCACCTCTTTCAAAGAGTTCTTTCTATAAAGGGAAGCAGACAAATGAAGTGATAGCTGGAGGCTGATTTGGGACTTCAAGGAGTTTTCCCTTTTTAAAAATTTAAGATGTGAGGTATTGCAGACACTTGTGTACTGATGGGAATGACTCACTAGAAAAGAAGAAGTGCAGATGTAAGAGAGAGAGCAGGAGTGAAGTACAGGTGGAGGGTTGACCTTAGGGGCATGGACAGTTCATCCATGACAGCAGGAGAGAAGGTAGATTATATGGACATGGTTACTGGTAAGTAGGCAGATGTGGTGGATGTGTGTGTGGAAGTTGTCTTATTGTTTCTATTTTCTTAAAGAAATGGGAAGCAAGAGCATCACCTGAGTGGGAGGATGAGGGAGCAGGCACAGTGACAGTGATTGGATGCAGGTAGGGACGGTAGTGTGGGCCCCTAAAACAGTTACATTATTTACGTTCATTCAGTCAACAAAGTCTATTAAGTGCACAGTGTCATGTGCTGAGCACTGGGGCCCCAAGCTGAAAAACAAAAAACAGTTCCCACCCTCGAATAGCTGATAGTCTAGTAGGAGAGACCGCACGTGTTCTGTTCTGTGGTGGATGTAGGTCCTGGAGCTGTGAGAGTGCAGAAGAGGGGCCCTTTACACCTCCTTATGGGATCTAGGAAAGAGGAGGTGACATTTGAACTCTAGAGACTCGGCTATATAGAGGAGGGGAGTAAGGATGCTCCAGAAAGAGCAAACCCCTAGTATTTTGAAGAGCTCGTTGTGTCCAGGGAACTGTAGGTAGTTGTACAGTGAGTTCCTGGATTCCATTCTCACCTCCTTCAATGCGTCCTCCACAAAGCATGGGGAGTGATGCTTTTTAAAAGCTTAATTTATAATTTAGATCATGTCATACTCTTGCTTCCAACCTGCCAATAGCTTTCCACTAAATCAAAATAAAATCCAGGGCTTCCCTGGTGGCACACTGGTTAAGAAGCTGCCTGCCAGTGTAGGCGACACGGGTTTGAGCCCTGGTCCGGGAAGATCCCACATGCTGCGGAGCAACTAAGCCCGTGCGCCGCAACTACTGAGCCTGTGCTCTAGAGCCCATGAGCCACAACTACTGAGCCCACGTGCCACAACTACGGGAGCCTGTGCTCCGCAACAAGAGAAGCCACCTCAATGAGAAGCCTGCGCACCACAACAAAGAGTAGCCCCCACTCAGCTCAACTAGAGAAAGCCTGCGCACAGCAACGAAGACCCAGTGCAGACAAAAATAAATAAATAAAAATCCAGGACTTCCCTGGTGGCACAGTGGTTAAGAATCCGCCTGCCAATGCAGGGCACATGGGTTCGAGCCTTGGTCCGGCAAGATCCCACCTGCCGCGGAGCAACTAAGCCCGTGCGCAGCTACTGAGCCTGAGCTCTAGAGCCCGCGAACCACAACTGCTGAGCCCGCATGCCACAACTACTGAATCCCGCGTGCCTAGAGCCTGTGCTCCACAACAAAAGAAGCCACTGCAATGAGAAGCCTGCGCACCGCAACGAAGAGTAGCCCCCGCTCGCTGCAACTAGAGAAAGCCCATGCGCAGCAATGAAGACCCAAAGCACCAAAAAAAAAAAAAAAAAAAAAATCTAAACTCCTAATTACGGTGTCCTCACTCTACCTCCTGCCTCTGTTTCTGAACTCTTTCTCTAGTTACCCCCTTTCACTCTCTCCGCTAGCTATACCAGCCTTTTCTCTGTTCCCATCTTTGCATATGCTACTCTGTCTGCCTGGAACAGTCTTTCCCCAGTTAGCCGTCCTCTTTCAGATTCATCGCAACTCTCACCCCATTGGAGCCTTTCCCAAGTGTCTCCTTTAAAGTGGTCCTTCCTGCACCCTGGTGGTCACAGTCTTACTGCATCACCTTGTTCATGTGCATCAGGGCACCTGTCGCTGTCTGAAATCATCCTGTTTGTTTGCTTACTTGTTTTTGGCCTTTTCCCCTTGGAATGGCAACTCCGTGAAGGCAGGAACCTTGCCTGTCTTATTCACTGCTGCCTTTGAAGAGCCTGGATGAGTGCTTGACACACAGTAGACTCTCATCAGATATTTGCTGAATGAAGGGGCTCAGTGTGTCTGAAGCATAGATGGTGTGGGAGGGAGTAGTGGACATACTCAGGGATCAGATCATGCGTGGATGGCCTTGATTTAGGTCACAAGTATGACAAGAGCCCCTGAAGGATTCTAAGCAGGGAGTTACGTGATCAGATCTGTATTTTCAGAAGATCCTCTGTGGCCTTTTGCAGGATGAACTAGAGAGGCATGCCTGGAGGCAGGGAGATGGCCAGAAGGTTATCACCATACTAGGTGAGGAGTGATGGGGCCTGAGCCAGGGCAGGGGCAGTAGGTGGGAAGTGGACAGACTGGGACTGTATTAAGGAGTTAGAATCTGAAGGACCTGGGTCTAGTGGGAAGATGAGAAATCTAAATATTCCGGAATGGAAGAAGAGCCTCATTAGCATGTGACTCTGAGATAAGGAGAGGGGGTTGGAAATGCTGACTTTAGGGTGCCTCCTGTGATCAGCATTTTTATGCCACTTTGGATCTTTACAACTTTGGTGAGGGGAAGGTCTAACTTCCAGTTCAGGATTTTGAAATAACTAGCCTTTCAAAAGTAACTTTTTTTTTGGCTGTGTGCCATGCACTATGCTAGGTGTTTGTTTATTTATTTGTTTTTAAAAAAATAAATGCTGAGGGCTTCCCTGGTGGCGCAGTGGTTAAGAATCCACCTGCCAATGCAGGGGACATGGGTTCGAACCCTGGTCTGGGAAGATCCCACATGTCGCGGAGCAACTAAGCCCATGTGCCACAACTACTGAGCCTGTGCTCTAGAGCTCGTGCTCCCAACAAGAGAAGGCACCGCAGTGAGAAGCCCGCACACTGTAACGAAGAGTAGCCCTCGCTCGCTGCAACTAGAGAAAGCCCACGCGCAGCAACGGAGACCCAACACAGCCAAAAAAAAAAAAAAAAAAAAAGCTGAATAACAAAAATAACATTAAAAAATATTTTTTAGAATTTATTTTTTAAATTTATTTTTATTTTTTGGCTGCGATACGCTGCATTGTGGGATCTTAGTTCCCTGACCAGGGATCGAACCTGCACCCCCTGCAGTGGAAGTGTGGAGTCTTAACCACTCGACTGCCAGGGAAGTCCCAACACTTTCTAAAAATAAATGCTAACTTAAGATATCCTTGTTATTCAGCTCAGTCAACAGCAGCCATATTTTACAGATGAAGAAACTGAACTCAGCTTAGGTTATGTAACCAAGGAGGTTCCAGCTAGCAGGTTGCAAAATTGGGATTCAAAACAAGGTCTCTAAGTCCTAAATCCAGAGTTGTTTCTGGAATACCATCACTGTTTCCTGAAACCTTGAGATGGAACCAAGACAGCCAGAGTTTATGCAGGGTAGGAGAGGTGCCAAAATTGTGGGCAAATTGATAATTACATATTTCTCTGTCTTGTAGACTTTTGGATTTTGTTAGATCCTGGTCTTTTTCTGGACAGAGGATTCCTAGGTGGGAGTTAGTAGGCAAATGAATTATCTCTGTTTTACAAGTGAGCAGACCAAGCTCCCATAATCATTTGGGAGCGATTACTTGTTCAGGGACAAGCTGTGAGCTGATGTTGGGAGAAAGTGAAGGTGGTCAGGCTTCTGGGTGCCTTTGGGAGAAGTCACTTGCTGATGGGCTGCTCCTTCCTTCAAGAGTGACTCACAGGAAGAGTTCAGGAGGAGATGGGGTTAGGGATTGACTGCAGAATTTTGGCTACTTCTCTTTGATGACTGTACCTTTAAATATGAGCTAAAGCCACATTTCCAGTGTTAATTGGAGTGATTTTGTTGTTAAAGCATTAAAGGAAATTTAAAAGTCCTTCCAAGTTTTACCTCCAAAATATTTATTGCATCTGTTTATACTGCTACTCCCCAAATTTCTGGATGAATGTTGGTGAAACTATGGGGAGGCTGATACCCTCACACGTTGGCAGTTTGTCCACAGCTTCACCAGCATAAGACCAGCACTTTCAAAGTAGCTATTTATTTTAAATGTTCGTTCGTAGGTGACTGGTGGAATACGTCCATAGAATAGAAGACTGTGTAGCTGTTAAAAAAGAATAAGGAATGTCTCAGAGTATAACATGACAAGGACATATTTACAGTATGTTATTAAGTGATGAAAGCAAGTTGCATAAATGTGTTGGTAATTGAGTAAGAAAAGAAAGTCTGAAAGTGTAAACATTGGCCTGTAGTTACCTTTGATGAGGAGGAGGAGGGAGCAGAGGATGTACATTTCTTTCCTTTTATGCTTTGACATGTTTGGATTTTTTCTTTTTAAGTAAATTTATTTATTATTTCTTTTGGCTGTGTTGGGTCTTCATTGCTGCACGCGGGCTTTCTCTAGTTGCGGCGAGCAGGAGCTACTCTCGTTGTGGTGTGTGGGCTTCTCATTGCAGTGGCTTGTCCGTTGCGGAGCATGGGCTCTAGGCACGTGGGTTTCAGTAGTTGTGGCACACATGCTCAGTAGTTGTGGCTTACAGACTCTAGAGCTCAGGCTCAGTAGTTGTGGTGCACAGGCTTAGTTGCTCTGTGGCATGTGGGATCTTCCCAGACCAGGGATCGGACCCATGTCCCCTGCATTGGCAGGCGGATGCTTAACCACTGAGCCACCAGGGAAGCCCATGTTTGGATTTTTTACAGTGAGCATTTTTTTTTTAAAAGGCACTTCCTTGAAATGTAACATACATACCAAAAAGTGCACATTATATCAAAAGTGTATATGTGATGCATTTTCACAAGCTGAGCATACATGTGAATTCAGTACTAGATCATGACACACCAGCACCCACATCCCAGCTTGTGCTCCCTTCTAGGCAAAGGTAACCTGAATTCCAACAGCATAAATCAGTTCTGCCTGTTTATGTACTTTATATTTACGGAGTCAGACTATATATCCTTTTAATAATGAAAGACAGGCGACTTTTTTTTTCTTTTAAAGAGAGGCCACTGTTCACGTACCTGTTTCTGCTTGTCCAGATCACCCCTCTGAGGTGCCCGAGAAGCTCATCCAGGACCGGTTCCGGAAGCTGGGCCGCTTCCCTGAAGCCTTCAGTTCCATTCATTACAAGGGAACGAGGACATACAATCCTCCCACAGACTTTTCTGGTCTTCGACGTGCTTTGGAGCAACAACTAGAGAATAACACCACCCGTTCTCCCCGGCACCCGGGGGTCATCTTCAAAGCCCTGAAGGTCAGTTGGCTTCTGCCCCAAGTGCTTCTCATTGGGGTACCAGTGGGTGGTAAGAACACTCAATTCTCCAGCTTTTGTCGATGCCAGTGATTAGAAATCTGGGCTTGAAAGAGAGGATATATGAAAGGAAGGGCATGAGTAGAGTTTGCACCTGTTGAATGGCCTCATCTTGCCAGGAACACGAGTATGGAGGAATCTTGGATGATAGTTAAAAGGTGACAGGTCCTCATCTTGGAGAAAAACCTTATTTTACCATTCTTTATAAGGAATTCATCAAATCAATTCCTGCCAGTTCTGCTTCCTTTTTTGCAGTTTGCTTTGTGTATACCTCTGTGTCACCATGCCTGCAGACTGAGTACAGAGGAGCAGGGAGGGAGCAGGGCCTTTGGGGCAGTGCTGGGAGTGTGGGATTTGGAGAAGGGACAGCAAGTGTGGACATGAAGACTTGAGCTAGGGATTCGAGGGTGCCCTGACGGTTAGGGCATAGAGCCTGAGACTGGAAGGGATAGGAGGAGTGCTTTTGCGTAAAGCTAGGTCAGCCCTGGTTTACCCAGCAACAGACTTTGGGCATATGCTGATTTGCTTAATCTATTGAGTTTAAAAAGTTTGCAGTGGGACATAATGTAAACAATTTATGAATCTGGGTAAATTGTATATGGGAGTTCCTTGTACTATTCTTGCAACTTTTCCACGAGTTTGAAATTATATCAAAATGAAAAGTTAAAAAGAAAAAGGGGGGGTGGTGGATGAAAAGTTACCCCTCAAAAATGGTTTATGGTTTTTGCATAGTGCTTGGTAAAGGCAGGATGTTTGTATCCTCCCAAAATTCATATGTTGAAATCCTAATGCCCAATGTGATGGAGGGCTTTTGGGAGGTGATTGGGTCATCAAGATGGAGCCCTCATAAGTGACATTATAAAAGTGCTCTTATAAAAGAAGCCCCAGAGTGGGATAGGGAGAGGGAGACGTGAGAGGGAGGGGATATGGGGATATATGTATACATATGGCTGATTAACTCTGTTATACAGCAGAAACTAACACAACATTGTAAAGCAACTATACTCCAACAAAGATGTTAAAAAAAAGTAAAAAGAAGAAGCCCCAGAGAGCTCCCTAGCCCCTTCCACCAAGAGAGGACACAGTGAGAAGGCACCATCTGTGAACCAGAAAGCAGGCCCTCACTGGAAGGCCACCATGCTGGCACCCTGATCTTGGACTTCCAGCCTGCAGAACTGTGGGGAATAAATTTCTGTTGTTAATAATCTACCCAGTCTGTGGTATTTTGTTATAGCAGCCTGAATGGACTATAAAAGCTTGCGCTTTGGAGTCAGACAGACTTGTGTTGGAATCCCATTTCCGCCATTTACCTGCTGCTTGGTCTTAGGAAATTAGTTTGTCTTTCGTTTGTTCATTCATTCAACAAATAAATGAGTGAATCTTTGTGCCAGGTAGAGTTTCAGGTGCTGGGAATACAGTGGAAAATAAGATAGACAACAATCCTTGCCCTTATTGTACTTCTTCAGACCTTTTTCCTCGTCTGTAAAAAAGGGGCAATAGTAGGATGTTCCTAATGAAGTTGAGGAGGGGATTCCTACTGAAGTTCCTAATGAAGTTGAGGAGGGGATTAAATGAGAACGCATACTTTAAGAAGCAAAGTACTTGGTATATAGTAAATGTTCCATAAGTGTTAACTAATGTGAATAATGTTAAGGGAAAAAAACTATGAAAAATGATTATATTTGAATAATTCATGAAATACATATTTCTAATTAGAATTTGAGGTTAAAGTATACTTAGATTTATTGGCTACTGTCCATTGTAATGGCTCAAAGGTAGTCAAGTGGAAGATTACACCCAAGTATTGCAAGCATTTTTAAAAGAGGCCGAATCCATGCTATGTTATACAAAGGGCTGTAAAATCTGATAAGTATGAATATTGACGACTAGGCCAATGGCTGGATTCTAGAGTTCCTTAGGTTTTCTCAAAGCTAACCCAGCTTAAAGTTTAAATAAGACCTTCAGGGACACTGAGTGCTCTAAGCAGTAGTTAGTGGTCAGGGATTCTACCCTCAGGTGTCTTGGATGTCCTACTCCAGGACAGTTTGTTAGGTACTTTAAAAAAAAATTATTTATTTATTTATTTATGGCTACATTGGGTCTTCGTTGCTGCGCGCAGGCTTTCTCTAGTTGTGGCAAGCGGGGGCTACTCTTTGTTGCGGTGCACAGGCTTCTCATTGCGGTGGCTTCTTTTGTGGAGCACGGGCTCTAGGCACGCGGGCTTCAGTAGTTGTGGCACGCATGCTCAGTAGTTGTGGCTCATGGGCTCTAGAGCGCAGGCTCAGTAGTTGTGGTGCGTGGGCTTAGTTGCTCTGTGGCATGTGGGATCTTCCTGGACCTGGGATCGAACCTCTGTCCCCTGCATTGGCAGGTGGATTCTTAACCACTGTGCCACTGGGAAGTCCCATTGTTAGGTACTTTTGAGAAAAAGAGTTATAGTGTATTCTTATGAAGTGATATGATTCATGAAGCTTTCTGTGATTAAAATGAGCCTGGTCAGCTGGAGTTTTGAGGCTTCTTGGTAAGTGCTGTCCTCAGAGTTTACCTGGCTCCTGTATTTTCTGTTCTCTGAGGCAGGGTCTGTGCTGTACTGAGATGTGGGCCCACTGCTCTGTGCATGGGAAGGAGTTACCTGTTTAAGCATGTGTTTTGGGCTCTCCCCAGGGAGCTGTGGGGTCTTGGAACTTACTCAAATCCTTGAAAAAATTGTTTTTGTCTTTTTCTGGTTGTTGTTTTGTTTCAATTAGAAGTTGTTAATTCTCTGGTAATCACTCTAATAGAAAACTACCTTTAAGGTCTGCATTAGGCAAATTGACCCAGGAGTTTTATTGCTGTTAAAATACACTCTTCATAGTTTATAGCAGTGGATAATATAATGGTCGTTTATTTTTCTCCACTTATTTTTTGTTTTGTGTTGTATTTTTTTTTTTTTTTTTGCGGTACGTAGGCCTCTCACTGTTGTGGCCTCTCCCGTTGCGGAGCACAGGCTCGGACGCGCAGGCTCAGCGGCCATGGCTCACGGGCCCAGCCGCCCCGCGGCATGTGGGATCTTCCCGGACCGGGGCACGAACCTGTGTCCCCTGCATCGGCAGGCGGACTCTCAACCACTGCGCCACCAGGGAAGCCCTTGTGTTGTATTTTTTTAAAAAATAAGCAGCCTTGAATCCTTTTTGGAACAAAAGAGCTGGGATGGTCATAAGCAGATAAATTATCAGTGCCAAAATAACTTGTTTGGCTTTCTGATTCTTCCATTTTTTTTCTTTCTCTCCTGGTATTTATGCTTTACCTTGTCCAGTTCCTCACTAACGCACTGAGTAAACACTTCAAGAAGCCTAGGAATATATTCCAATATGATTTTGTTTCCTATATGATTTTCTTTTTATTTTACATAAAGTATGCAGGAATATTGTTAGGAAAAAATGTATAAACCTTTTGGAAAAATGGAGAGACAAATCACATAAGAGGCAGTCAAGACTGTGATGCACAAATAAAAAAATCTCAGCTCTCTAGTAATCAAAGAAATTAAGACCACAACCATGCAAGGGCAAACACTGACAAGTTTGGCAATAAAATGTCAAAAAGGGTATGAAGCAATGTAAACTCTTATAAACTTCCAGTGGAAGTAAAATTAGTACAACCACTTTGAAATGCAATAGTATAGGTAAAGATATGCATAATATATATTCTAATCATATCATTTCTAGGAATTTGCCTTAAAGAAACTCTCGCACAGGAACACAGAGAACTATGTGAGGAAGTTAATAGCAGCATCCTTGTAATAGCAAAGAAAAACAGTGTGCAAAAAATAGATAAATAAAAATGGTATATTATATGATTCTTTGCTACTTATTTTAAAAAGAGAATTGGGGTTGTGATGTATGTGTGTACACTTAATATACCTTTTTTTCATGGGACATTGAAGCCTAGCATTTTTTCCATGCTATTAAATATTTCTATGAAAACATGTTTTTAAAATAGCTCCATGCTTTTTCATTTATATGAATGGATCATTTTTTACATTTAGTAATTCTGCCCTTATTTTAATAGTAGTTTCCCTTTTTCCTTATTATATTTTCCAAGTATTTAAAGGTATTGCCCACATTCTGCCTATTTCCTTAGGATAAATTACAACTCCCAATACTACTGCTGGCCAACCTTTCTGGAGTGTTTACTAATGCCATGTACTGTGCTCTGCACCGCACGTGTATTCATTCTTTTAATCCTCATACCAACTCTGAGGTGGAGAAATGGAGGCACAGAGAGGTTCATTGATTGGCCTGAGATGACTCCTCTAATAAGTGGTGGAGAGATTGAACCAGATAGTCTGACTCCCAAGTCTATATAACCCTGTGTTGTATTCCTTCTCAGTAGTTACTCAACTTTTAAGAAGGTCAGAAGGTGTGGTCATCTTTAAAGGTTCCTGATACATATTGCCAGTTGCCTTTAGAAAGGACATTCTTATAAGTTGTATTTGTGTGTTTGGTTAATTTAAAAAGTTATTTTTTAAATTAGAAAGCAATGTGTGTTTGTGATAAACGACTCAAATAGTACAGAAACATGTAAGACATGACTTAAGTCCCTTTCTCTCCTCTCCCCTCTCACTGTATGATAACTGTTGTTAATACTTTCTTCTTTATGCCTCTAGAAATTTTTGGTGCTACGTAAGTGCATACAGAAGTATATGTATATAATGTATATGTATATTTTCTCCCTAAATATATCGGATCCTAGGGAAGTTTAATCTTTTTTCCTTCTCCATATTCTCTTTTCTTGTTCGTTATTGAAAAGGAAATGTGATTAATGAGAAAGATTGAGGAGTTTGTAGAATGTGTGTGAGTGTGTGTGTGTGTGTATGTGAGTGAGCGTGAGTGAGAGAGAGATCTACAGTCTCTTTCTGCTCTAGCTGCTTGCCCCTATGTTTCCCAATTCATCCTGCTGACCTGATCACTCTTCTACCATGTAGCCATGTTGTGGTCCAGGCTCCAGTCCCTTTTTTCCAGCTGGGTTATTTCCCCCACTTCTTGACCACTCACTCCTTTGCTCTGTTTCCACAGTAGCAACAGCCCAGATACCTATCAGCAGGGCATATTCTCACTGATCAAGTAAGTTTATTTAAAGAAAAGAGATGCTTAGGTCCCTACTGAATAAGGGAGTTGAATATTGAATTAACTATTGTTGCCTGTATTTACAGTTCTGAATAATGGAGAGAACAATTTTAAAGTTGAATTCGATAGGTTTTATGTAATACCTCCTTTAGCCTCCAATCTCTAAATCTAGAAACTCTGACTTTCTAATTCTGTCACATCAGGAAGCACCTATTAAGTATTTATAAAGTTATTATATTTTTTGGGGGGGTGGGTGGCATCATGGATTACATAAGAGTCTCCATTTCAAATCAAAATTCACTGCTAGCCTTTGGTGACTGGGGCTAAACTTACAGGTTCAGTAGTAAGAGCCCTACTGTTGCCAAGGCAACTAAAGTTCAAGATCATCTGGCCTCCAGGCAACCTTTTCCAGATTGGCCTCAAGTGCTTTCCCAAGCTTTCTCAGGAAAGGTCCTTCCCTGCCTCTTACGGCTTTGGGACCTCAGGAGGAGGAGAGCCCAAGAAACCCTGGAATGATGTGAGGTTTGGAATTTTTGAAGGATGAAGTATGTGGATTAGGTGGTCATGTCCACGCTGGAAAGGAAAAATCAGGTTATAGAGGAAGGAAAACAGTGTCTCCTTACCCTTGTATCTAAAACACGTGAACATCAGATTTTCTTTTTAACAGTTACTGTTTTATTCACATACTCATGATTCAGTAAGTCCTCCTGATGCTTGTAAGTTCTCATTCATTACTGACTGCCAGCTCTTCAGTGACTTGTGAGGGAAATGAGATGCTTGTGTTACCCAGCATTTGAGAGGATGGGTGACCAGCATCTGAAGTGATGAGGCTGGTTGGTCTAGGAGTTCTTCTCTTTCTGATGTCACAAGAAGTTACGGTTGCCTTGGCCAACATAATGTCTAGGGCAGGTGATGATGGTGGTTCTGTGGGGATTTGTCCCATGGGAATCCGGCTGCAGATCGTTTTATGCTTAGCCTTGAGACACTTAGAAATGCCCCCATGTTTCTGAAGAACTTTCAGAGAAGTGAACCAGGCCACTTGAATTTGGAATAGAAAAAACCTTGTGCTTATCACTGTTATTGGGCTGCAATTTTATATTTACTGGAGAGTGGCATGCCTTCTGAATTCAACCCAGCTGTTGGATTCATGCTAAATTTGGTATTTTTCCTAAGGAAAACTAGGACTTAGGCTACCCTTTCAGTTACCTGGGGCTAAAAATGCTCTTCTTTGGTTTTCCTTATACCTCCTCAGTAACTTATGCATTCCTTAGTTAGCTCTGCGTTTTTTCTTTCTTATTTTTTATTTATTTATTTATTTTGCGGTACGTGGGCCTCTCTGTTGTGGCCTCTCCCGTTGTGGAGCACAGGCTCCGGACGCGCAGGCTCGGCGGCCATGGCCCTTTCTTTCTTATTTTAATATTGCTTTAGGTACATAAGCATCTTTTTGCAGCTAAATATTCACCAACAAATGCAAACAGCCATGAAGACCAATGAGCCATCATGGAAAAGAGAGACGTTCTTATATCCCCTGTGTTACCTGAATTAGTGAGGGAGGGAATAAGAGAATTCTCAGCATAAAAAATAAAGATGGGGCCTCCCTGGTGGCGCAGTGGTTGGGAGTCTGCCTGCCGATGCAGGGGACGCGGGTTCGTGCCCCGGTCCGGGAGGATCCCGCGTGCCGCGGAGCGGCTGGGCCCGTGAGCCGTGGCCGCTGGGCCTGCGCGTCCGGAGCCTGTGCTCCGCAGCGGGAAAGGCCGCAGCGGTGAGAGGCCCGCGTACCGCAAAAAAAAAAAAAAAAAAAAAAAAAAAATAAAGATGATATTAATAATGGCAGCTAACGTTTTCTGAGCTCTCAGTCTATGCCAAGTGCTCTACGTGAGTAACTTCATTTGATCTTTACAGTGTAATCCATGGAGACCCCTACTGAGGAAGGTACTACTAGCACCCCCATTTTATAGATAAGGAAATAAAGGCACAGAGAGTGCAGACCTGCCACCTGCAAGCTAAAATAACTTTGGTGGGGGTCTCATGTTTTATTTATGCAAATTTTCCATTTAGTTTCATACTATATCCACGTTTGTTTTTTATCTGAAAATAACTTCCTCCCCGTATCTTTCAGTAAATTGATGCATTGGGAAGATAATGCTCTATTTTTCCACCAGCTAGCCCCAGAGAGTTATGCACACAGCTGTTTGAGAAATACAGCCCTAAGAGTTATCAGTGATTTGGCCAATCAACGAGTAGTTAGCCATAAATTAGAGAGGGCCTGTGGGCCTGGGATGAAGCCTGGCGCAGAGGCAGGGCCAAGGTGAGGAGGAGAGGGCAGGGGTTGGTGTGCACATGGGGGTTGGTGCTGGGGCACTTCATTCCAGAGGTCCTAGTTGAGTACTTGTTAGGACATTTGCTCGGAGTGAGAGGAGGATACAAAGGTAGGAAATGTCTTTCACGGTGTTAGTGAGCTAGTCTGGGAGGTAAAATACGTGTAACAGGCTCATAGCTTTTGCCTCATCACCTCATCACTTAGTACCTGGTTCAGATGTTGAGGACGGCAGGTGCTCAGGGAAGGCAAAGCGTGGTCTTTCTAGAGTGGTTGGGAAGGCTTCATGGAAAAGGTCCCCGAAAGATGGGTCACATTCTGAAGTAAGAGGAGGACCGTGTAGGCTAGTAAGTGATTCTACTTGCCTTGCTTCTCGTTTATTCTCTTTAATATTCATAGGTATATGCCGTTATAGTCTCTCTCAAAATCTTAGTTGTTTTCCCTGTTACTCTTTACAGAATTACCCCAAGAGAACAGGACATATATGTATTATTAGACTGGTTTTTTTTGGTCTGAGTCAAGGATTGCCACTTGGTTGGCCATCGCTGGCAGATGGTGTCTTACAAGCCTGTGCATTATCCTTGCAGGAGCTGAATTTTAATGCACGTGGGTGAGGCCCTCACCCTCAAAGTTTGACACATTCTTTGCCGCTACTCTTGTCTGAACACCTGACCTGACTCAACATTGAGAGCATGTGCTTTTGTAAACACTTCATTTACAACTCAGGGTATTAGGTTTCATTGAAAAAAGGGAAAGGAACTTTAATAAATAAGTTCTCCTTAAGTGAAATTCCATTTAGAGCTTGAGAACCTTAGTTTAAAACCTAATCTGCCCCTTTTCCAAGTCTCATCTTAAAATTTCTTTTGCCTTTTTACTAAAGGAAGTAACATTTTGTTTTAAGCTACTGTTCCTTCTCTTCCCCTGAATAATGCCTGGCTGCCTCAGAATGAGGGATTGAGAGAAGCTTGGAATTGCGAGCATTTAATAATTTTTAAAGCCTGGAAAGCCCATTTCTGTTTAATTTATATAACTTTTTCCACTGCATACGAGTAAGGGCCTGGAAGGAAAAAACCAGCCTGAAGAATGCTTTCAATATAAAGTAGTGAGTGAAAACAGAGGTTTAGAAATGGAAGCTGCCTTTAAACATAAAATTTTCAGTTTGTTTCTGCAAATACTTTTATCTTTCTTCTTAGCATTTATTTTGGCCGCTTGCTGTCTTTTGTTTTTGGTACGCGGGCCTCTCACTGCTGTAGCCTCTCCTGTTGCGGAGCACAGGCTCCGGACGCGCAGGCTCAGCGGCCATGGCTCACGGGCCCAGCCGCTCCGCGGCATGTGGGATCTTCCTGGACCGGGGCACGAACCTGTGTCCCCTGCATCGGCAGGCGGACTCTCAACCACTGCACCACCAGGGAAGCCCTGGCCACTTGCTGTCTTTTAGGTTACTGTAGTTGATAAAAGACTGCCAGAACCTGTAATAATTCCTCCTTGCTTTTTGGCTGATAACCCTTATTCTACATATAGTTCTGTGGTTTCATAAACTCCAGTGAGCACCTTTGGTTAGAACTGGTGGAGATGCCCAGGAAACTCCCAGCTCACTTCTCAGCTCTGCCTGCCTCTGACTGAAAGACAAGCCACCTTCTTTAGTGTTGGTTTCTTGGTCCCAGCTTCACAAAGATGAAGTGGACATTAGTCAGTATCTGGTGGTTTTGAATGAAAGACGGAGAGTGTGTGAGGTGTTTATAACTTGCATGGTAATTAGGAGAGAACGGTAACTTTGTTTGCTTACTTCTGACCTCGTGGGAAATGGGCTGGTTCTTTCTGAGGTTTCCTGTGGTGAGGATTGGTGCAAGTCGGGCCAAGAAGGTCTAGGGTAAAGAGCAGAAGTCATTGGCTTCCCTCTTCTAGCTGTGGAGCCCGTAAGAAATAAGCCAGCAGTGAGGGCATATTAGAAAGGCAAGCAGTGGGACTTCCCTGGTGGTCCAGTGGTTAAGACTCTGCACTTTCACTGCAGAGGGTGTGGGTTTGATCCAAGTTCCATGTGCTGGGCGGTGTGGGAAAAAAAAAAGAAGAAAAGGAAAACAATAATCAATAAAGTTCATTTCAAAAAAAAAAAAAGGCAAGCAGTACAAGGGCCAGAGCTCTGGGCTGTCCGCCGTGTCCCTTCATGTATCACCTTCCCTCCACACAGGCCCTGAGCGACCGCTTCAGCGGTGAGATCCCCGATGACCAGATGGCACACAGCTCCTTTTTTCCAGATGAGTACTTCACCTGCTCTGTCCTGTGCCTCAGCTGCGGGTAAGTCCCCATCTTGTGCAAAGAGACTCAGAACGGTGCTTCGCAGACCTCACTGTGCATGCAGATCATGTGGGGTCTGGATAAATTAGATTGTGATTTAAGGGTGGGGTGGGGGCTGAGATGGGGTACTTCTAGCAAGTTCCCAGGTGATCCTGATGGTCTGGGGACCATACTTTGAGGTTGCAGGGGATCCCAGGACACATGGTTATGAGGAATCCCCTGAAGATTCCAACCTGGTTTAGATGTAAAATTGACTGGTTTGGGTAATTTTTACCACAGAAAACTTTAGGTTGCCTGTTTTTCTATGTTTCTCTTGCCAGAGCTTTCAATGGTAGTCATTCCATCCATTCACCTAATATTTGGTAGCCCGGTGTGTGCAAAGCACTAGGGTAGGTATTATTCCTAGTTGACTGCTTTCACAATGAGGGCAGATGCTTAGAGCACATTAGAATTATCCAGTGAGCGTTCAAAATTATTGAGGCCTGGGCCTCACCTCCAGGGATTCTCATTTAACAGATCTGGGGTGGGGCCTCAGCATTGGTGTACTTAAAAGGCTCCTCAGATGATTCTGATACACAGCTCACTTGAGAACATTGAGTTAGGGCAGTATTCTCAAACTTTAATCCGTGTATGCATCACCTCAGGATTTTGTTAAATGCAGATTCTGAATCAGCTGGTCTGGGTGAGAGTCTGCATTTCCAACAAGCTCCCAGGTGATGCCTGTGCTGCTGGTCCATGGATCACACTTTGTTACGGGGGAACAGAGCAGTGATTCTCAGATTTTAGCATGCATCAGAAAAAACTGAAGGACATGTTAAAACAGATTGTTGGGCCTTGCCCCCAGTTTCTGATTCAGTAGGTCTGATGTAGGGCCTGAGAACTTGCACTTCTGATACGTTCCCAGGTGATGCTGATGTTGCTGGATGGGGACCACACTTTGAGGCTCACTGGATTAATTTGAGCCGTTAATGGCTCTTCAATCACAGTCTGGTGACTTGTGTGATGGAGCCCAGGGGATTTAAATGCAGTGTGTCTGGGTCAGATTGCAGACTGTGTCTTGCAGACACTCCCCCAGCTCTCCACTCCCTTCACCACTGCAGAGTCTTTGCTCTCATCAGGACTTCTGCTCCTGTCCTTCACATTCGTCCATACAGAGGAGACCTGAACCTTTTTTGTTATGAATGGCCTTTTTGCATTGATCCCTGTAGGCCACCTGCTGGGTCACCACCTTGGCTCTGGGTTTGTAAAAAGGACTTGGCTCTTCGATTATACAGTCTGGGCTACGATTATACAGTCTGGGCTACGGAGAACTGGGCATTGTCTTGGAGAGGAAGGAGGGATGGTAATTGCCAGTGTGACTTGCCTTCCTTTAGCGGGCCCCATGAGCCCAGCAGGAGGCTTAGGATCTGTTAGATCATCACTTTTCCATGTTAACTGTGCCTCACTAGGGTTTCCAGAACTTTTCCTTCTATCACAGTGAAATTCTAAAGTCCCAGGCCCTGGTTTTGCGTTGTCAGGATAGCAGAGCTCACTGTCCATTTGGAAGGTTTTCTTGTTCAGCTTAAGCCTCCTTTTTATGCATTGCCAAATTTTGAGGGTTGGTTTTTGTTTTACATCTTGGCAGCCTGTTCTGGTTAAACTTCCCATTTCATGCTGTTTGGATTTTTGAGTTCCCTGAGGGCCATTCAGGTTTTATATCTGGTCAAGGTGGTGTCTTCTGGCTCCTCCGTTCCTACTGAGGGACCAGGTGGTTTTCCAAGAAGAGATTACTCCTTTGGCCCTTTCTCCTCACACAAGAGTAATAGTTGCTTTACCTGTGTAGTGATGTTGATTGCAAGTGTGAGAGAGGCACATGGGTTTCTGAAAGAAACTGCCCTCTCTCTGCTCAGTATTCAGGGCCTGGTTAATTCTGGAGCTCTGGTTTTGGCCCTGGGTCTGGCTCAGGGTCACTCTTCAGCGTAAGCGGCGCTGGCTCCTTTTGGCGGCTTCACTGTCAGCTTTTGGGCTTCACTCAGGGCTGGATGTAAGAACAGCATGAATCATGGGAAAGAAGGAGTACCTCATGAAGCCAACAGCCGCTGCAGATACTCTCACCAGTATGACAACCGGGTTTTTACCTGCAAGGTGAGTCCACCCAGCTTCCTCCCTAGCAGCTGGCTTGCCGGCCACACTCTCCTTTTGGGAAGACTGGCTTGGGACCATTCTTTGCTGCATCCCAAAGTATTGGATACTCAAATTGAATATCTCTGGAACTTCTCTCCAGCTCTAACCATAAGAACTCACATGTCTGTTGCTGGGGACTCCTTGGTTTTTTTTTTTAAGCTTCAATCCCCCTTATTTTGTTGAGCTTATATATGCAAGGGCCATCTACATTGACTATCATTCTTTTCTTTCTTTTTTTTTTTTTTGCCGCACCGCACAGATTGTGGGATTTTAGTTCCCTGACCAGGGATGGAACCTGGGCCCTATGGCAGTGAGAGTGTGGAGTCCTAACCACTGGACCGCCAGGGAATTCCCATACATTGACTATTCATTCTTAAGAGCAGAAATGCTGTTCAGAAACCCAGTTTTGATGGATTTCTCCTGTCTGTGACAGGGATATAATTTATAGCTCAGTTTTGGGGCCTGGGATGGGTATACATTCAATTCATAATCATTTAGGGCACTGACTTCCTTTTTTTTTTTTTATTTTTAAATTTATTTTATTTTATTTTTTTTTGCGGTACGCGGGCCTCTCACTGTTGTGGCCTCTCCCGTTGTGGAGCACAGGCTCCGGACGTGCAGCTTCAGCGGCCGTGGCTCAAGGGCCCAGCCGCGGGGCATGTGGGATCTTCCCAGACCGGGGCACGAACCCATGTCCCCTGCATCGGCAGGCGGACTCTCAACCACTGTGCCACCAGGGAAGCCCGAGATTTTTTTTTAAACATCTTTATTGGAGTATAATTGCTTTACAATGGTGTGTTAGCTTCTTCTTTATAACAAAGTGAATCAGCTATACATATACATATGTCCCCATATCTCCTCCCTCTTGTGTCTCCCTCCCCCTCTCCCTATCTCACCCCTCTAGGTGGTCACAAAGCACCAAGCTGATCTCCCTGTGCTATGTGGCTGCTTCCCACTAGCTATCTGTTTTACATTTGGTAGTGTATATATGTCCATGCCACTCTCTCACTTCGTCCCAGCTTACCCTTACCACTCCTCGTGTCCTCAAGTCCATTTTCTACATCTGTGTCTTTATTCCTGTCCTGCCCCCAGGTTCTTCAGAACCATTTCTCTTTTTTTCTTTTTTTTTTTTACATTCCATGTATATGTGTTAGCATATGGTATTTGTTTTTCTCTTTCTGACTTACTTCACTCTGTATGATAGACTCTAGGTGCATCCACCTCACTACAGATAACTCAATTTTGTTTCTTTTTATGGCTGAGTAATATTCCATTGTATATATTAGGGCACTGACCTCTTTAGAGAAAGACTTTCTGCTGCTGTGCTAAACTCAGGGTCTGTAAACCCTCTGCTGGTGTGGTTTGTGGGCAGTGGGGCTGGACAGGGATGTGGAGAGGCCAGGGGGTCTGCTGGACAGAGTAGAAGCTGGCAGAGTGCTCCATGTTTCAGGCCTGCTACGAGAGAGGCAACGAAGTCAGCGTGGTGCCCAAGACGGCTGCTTCCACCGACTCCCCCTGGATGGGTCTCGCAAAATATGCCTGGTCTGGGTGAGTTTCAGCTACCAGTAGTTCGGTGTGTTTGTCTCTCCAGGCACCTGGTGGGGTTACAGTATCTATTTGCCTTCCTTGTAGGTACGTAATTGAATGTCCCAACTGTGGCGTGGTCTATCGTAGCCGGCAGTACTGGTTTGGAAACCAAGATCCTGTGGATACAGTGGTGCGGACAGAGATTGTGCATGTGTGGCCTGGAGTAAGAGCTGTTTTATTTTCCTGTTTTCTCTTGTATTGTCCAGTCCTGTGTGTGGGAAAGCAGAACTTGTTTACAATTAAGGTTAACCATGAATTTCAATATACTGGTGGTTTAGGAAAGTGTGATCTGGAGAGCCTTTCTTGTTCTAGACCCTTAAATTTTTTCCATTTCTTCTTGCATAAATATTAGAAGCACAACTTTATTTATTTTAAAAAAATTTATTTGGCTACACCAAGTCTTAGTTTCATCATGTGGGCTCTTAGTTGCAGCATGTGGGATCTAGTTCTCCGACCAGGGATCGAACCCAGGCCCCCTGTGTTGGGAGCGTGGAGTCCTAACCACTGGACAACCAGGGAAGTCCCTAGAAGCACAACTTTAAATAAACTAAAAATTGCTGTATAGTTACATTGCCTTAGCAAATAAAACTTTATTTTTTCATATTCTCCTCACTCATTTTCCGTATGTGTATGTGTACCGTATGTGTACAATTTGTGTGCCACTTTTTTCTCATACACAATTTTGCTTTGTTTCTACATTGTTTTCACTTTTCACAGTTCTCATTTGTAATTACTGTGTAATATTCTGTCTAGTATTACAGTTCGATTTCATTCATGCTGTTTATGATTTTTTTTTTATTATTATCGAAGAAAATGCTATAGTGACCATCTTCATGTAAGAGAGACTTTGTTTTGGAGTATATTCTTCTTGAAGTATATTCTGAGAAGTGGAATTACTATGGATGGACCTTTACTGTTTTTAATTTGACTTTTGAATTCAAGATGTTGGGAAAACAAATCTGTTCATGAGGCAGTGATATGGTGCTTTCATTCTGCATTAAACCACCATTCACACTTGGAATTACCCATCAGTCACAACACATCCAAAACCTTTTTCCTTCACGGAAGAAAGATAAGCGATTTTCTCTATGGGACTTACTTTACTTGGTTGGTGTTCCCCTTGCTGGGTGATTCCGGTCAGCCTAATAGGCCTATCTGCAGATCCACCTTTTAGCTTTCCTGGATCCTGCAGATACCAGAGAACTGAAGATTTCCTTATTGTTTTGTCATCTTCTTTCCAGTTTCCAGCTGCACTGGAATTGGTTACTGCAGAGTGGTCTCATTTCTGCAGGCCGTCCCCTTGACATGATGGTCCAGGCCATTCTGTCCCAAGGATTTAACGTGGTCTTGAACTAGTATAACTTTCTCACTAGATTTCTTTGATCAATATCTTTTGTTTTCGATCTGTGTTCTTTCTTGTAAAAGCTATCATCCTTGTGGTAGTTTATATTCCAAGAAAACAGTAATACCAGTTTATTTTTAGGCTGTATTCCTCATAGTCCTTGGGATTAGGGAATATAGGCTCCTCCCCTTCTCTTTGTTCACTCATTCATCACCATACGTTGTTGAGTACTATGTGCCCAGAACTGAACTAGATACTTACAAAAAAGAAAAAGGATTATTGTTCTCAGTTCAGTCTAATAGGGAGTTGGATGTATAAAGAGACATTGCACTTACATGTGGAAATAGGATTTCTAGAGATGTGCAGATATTAGAGGAACTGAGATGAAGGGTTCCTAACCCAGTCTGGGGTGGGAGGCCGCCTGGAAGAGATGTCCTCTTTTTTTTTAATAATTTATGTTAACCCTCTTATTTATTCACTTATTTTGGCTGCGTTGGGTCTTCATTGCTGTGCTCGGGCTTTCTCTAGTTGCAGCGAGTGGGGGCTACTCTTCGTTGTGGTGCGTGGCTTCTCATTGTGGTGGCTTCTCTTGTTGTGAAGCACGGGCTCGTGGTCTTCAGTAGTTGTAGCACGTGGGCTTAGTAGTTGTGGTGCACAGGCTTAGTTGCTCCGCGGCATGTGGTATCTTCCCAGACCAGGGCTCGAACCCGTGTCCCCTGCATTGGCAGGCGGATTCTTAACCACTGCGCCACCAGGGAAGCCCGAGGTGTCCTCTTTACATAAGTATTTCCTGGGTTGTGTATCTCACTTACAGCAAAGTAAGTTCTGAATTGAACAGTTGTACACCAAGTGTTATGGTCACCTTGAAGAGAATAATAATATCAGCAATGACTCATGGGTGTGATATTGTCTAGAAGCCAGAGGGATTCCTGGCCCATCCCCGTTCTTCTCTGCCAGGGAGTTTGTGGTTCTGAGTTGGCTGTGATGAGTGTATAACTTGTTTGAGACCCCTCTCTCTCCTTCTTTTTACTCCCTTTGCTCAGAGCATGATGGGAACCTGCATTTTCATTTCAGACTGATGGATTTCTGAAGGACAACAACAATGCTGCCCAGCGCCTCTTGGATGGGATGAACTTCATGGCTCAGTCGGTGTCTGAGCTTAGCCTTGGGCCCACCAAGGCTGTGACGTCCTGGCTGACAGACCAGATCGCCCCTGCCTACTGGAGGCCCAACTCCCAGATCCTGGTATGGTGTGGCAGGATGCCCTGCATCCCTGGCACGGCCCATTCTGCTTGTGCCGCTTTGCCCTGTCCTAAGCTTGCTCCGTGAGGGAGGCTCTGAATTTCTCTCTCCGATTAGCTCTCAGAGTGTTGGAAAGGGTGGGGTATGTTGAGGCAGCCAGTGTCCTCTTTGCCCACTGATTTCCCTTTGTTATTTTGCAAGTATTTTCCTTGCGGTGGATTTTAGTTTCTTTCCCTGCAAGGGCCAGTTATTATTGGTCAGATGTCTGAGGTCATACGTATAGCATCTGGAGGAAAAGGGGCCATTAGAGGTCATTTAGGGTCATCCTCAGCTTGAGACATAAACCGCATGGCACCTACAGAAAGGGAGCACCCAGCTTTGGCCCAAGCACTTGTGACAGGAAACCCGTCCCTCGTCAGCTTCCCAGAGGCTCTTCTGAGAAGCCGTGAAAGCAGCGAACCCTCATGGCTCTCTTAGCTGGGATTGGTGTAGTCCCTTCTGGAACCCTGTGACTCAGCCAGATGGATTTGGTACCTTTCCAGGCACTTCTTGGAAGAAAATGTTAATCACAGCTGTGCTTCAGTAGTGGGTATTTTCATGTGGCTGGAGATCTTAGGTCCCATCCTTTGGGATCATCGGGGGTCCTGCCATTCCCAGATGGTCCTGGGCATCTCCCCTGGGTTGACTTTCTCAGCTGAGCAGACATGAATGTTACCTGCCTCTCTGTTTTGGGCTTGGAACAGAGCTGCAACAAGTGCGCTACATCCTTTAAAGATAACGACACCAAGCATCACTGCCGGGCCTGTGGGGAGGGCTTCTGTGACAGCTGTTCATCCAAGACCCGGCCAGTGCCGGAGCGGGGCTGGGGCCCTGCGCCCGTGCGGGTGTGTGACAACTGCTATGAAGCCAGGAATTCCCAGTTAGGTAACGTGGGGCCCGGGAACTGCATGGGTGGAGGGGGAACCTCTCTCCTTGGCACTGGGTCTTGGGAACGGGACTCCCACCTGCCTGACCCTGTTCCTCACCACGTCACTCTTCTGAGAGTAGTTGCTCCCCGGTCTTGCCCAGTCATCCTCTAAGCTCTTTGTTAACAGGGTCCTGGGGTGCTATTCCTTGCGGGGCGGGGGGGAGGGGGCGTGTTAAACCTGTCCTGTGTTTACCACAGGCTTTAGACTGAGTCTTATCTCTGGAGGAGGTTCTAGGTCATGCTCCTTGAACCCTTCTGGCTCACTGTAAAGGAAGGTTATAAAATAGCCCCAGAGGGTTGAGGTAAAGGACTAACAGATCTCACCGGCTGCAGTGTTGGTGCCCATAGCCCAGACCCTTGCCATCCTTGCAGGACAGCACAGTGGTACCCTGGGAGAAGCATCCAGAATGCTCTGCTGTTGCCCCTGAGTTCTCCATTTGGGAAATGACTAAGAGATAACAGCTTTTCCTTCATCATTGTCTGCAGATGTTACTGAGGCACAGGCGGACGATGAAGGCGGGACGCTGATTGCTCGGAAGGTGGGCGAGGCCGTGCAGAACACTTTGGGAGCTGTGGTGACAGCCATTGACATACCACTAGGTGGGCCTGGCAGTGCCTCTCTTGGGTGCAGTGTATGCGGGATGAGGGCTTTCATAGTGCCTTGGGCTGTTGTTTTGTCAGTCTTACTGACCTAGATTGAGTTGGGCAGCAAGGAAGTGACTGAAAATTTACATTTGCTTCTGCTGAATACCTTGGTGGTTCATGTTTATTCCTGGAGGCCATCCTCTTATATCATTTATTGCTGCATAACAAACTACCTGAAAATGTAAAGGCTTAAAACAACCCGCATTTTATCATGTCTCACAGGAAGGGCAACTGTTTTGCTCCAAGTGGCATTGACTGGAATTACTGCTGGATTTTCCAGTTTGGTAGCTGGACTGGTCTCGAGGGGCCGAGCCAACCTCACTTACATGCTGGGTAGCCTGGCAGGGATGCCTCGAAGGCTGGGCTCAGGAGAACTCCCCCCGCCATTCCCCATATTCTCCAGGCGTCTCCACGTGGTTTCTCCAGTGGTGGTGGGCTTCTTACATGGTGGCTCAGGACTCTGAGACAGGCCTGGGCCTAGAAACTGGCTCTTCTGCTACAGTCTGCTGTAGTCACAGAGCCTGCCTAGATTCGAGGGAGGGGGCAGGTTATCAAAGAATTTGTGGCTGTCTTTAATCCGCCACACCAGCCAAACTGTTATTCCTTTAAGATTTAAGACAGCCACTCACCTCTGAATGTGAGGGGTGCTTATAACCAGGATGGGAAGAGGGAGAGGACGGGAAGCCCCGCCAGCGTGTGGAGGGCTTAGGCAGGGCTGGCCGGGCCTAGGGTATTTAAGCCCATTGTAGGGGAGAGACCAAGGGTTCCTGGGTGGGTGTGATGGAAATTGCTGGATTAGATTTAATCACTGTGGCTCACAGAATGAGCTGATGGCGAGTTTTTGACTTCAGGGTGTGGGAGTACATGGATTTGTCGAGGCTTGATGCTCAGGTTGCATCTGCTCTCGGGTAACCGGGAGGGGCAGGGGCTGCCCTTGGCACAAAGTCTGCCAACTGTGCTCACAGGTGCTCACCTGCTGAGCACTCACTGGCCATTGGGTCCCAGTGCATCAGACACATTATTTCTTGTAATCCTGTAACCACGTTTGAAGGTGTGTTGTTAAAGATGAGTAAACTAAGGCCCTGAGAATTCAAGGAACTTCTTAATCCCGCAGCTACCAACTGACTTAGGCTCAGTGGAACTGGGGTGAAGGTATGTCCTGACTCCAAAGCCCAAACTTCTTCATTGTTACTCCACTGGTTCTTAATTCAGCCCCACTTTAGGCTCACTTGGAGAGCTTAGTAGATACACAAATGTCAATGCCTAGGTCCCAGCCCCAGAGATCCTGACCTGGGTGGTAGGCGGTGAAGGAGACCTGGGTGGAAGGGGGTGATCTGTGTGCAGTTAGACTGAGAGCCAGTGAAGTGTCTGCGGATGGCTTCTTGCCTCGTGGAACTCGGGGTGGTGGGTCCCACGTGTGCCGCCTGCCATGGTTCCTTCCGTGCTGCAGGTCTGGTGAAGGATGCGGCCAGGCCGGCGTACTGGGTACCAGACCATGAGATCCTGCACTGCCATAACTGCCGGAAGGAGTTCAGCGTCAAGCTTTCCAAGCACCACTGCCGGGCCTGCGGACAGGGCTTCTGTGACGAGTGTTCCCACGACCGACGGGCTGTCCCCTCTCGAGGCTGGGACCATCCTGTCCGAGTCTGCTTTAACTGCAATAAAAAGCCTGGTGACCTTTAACCCCAGCTCCCTCTCCGAGTCCTTCACAATTCCTTAGGTTCTCAGGGTTAGAAATGAAATCTCGCTGAGGTAGGCCCTCCTCCTGGTCACCTGTTGTGGTATGTGTCCTCTCTGCTCATCCTGAGGCCACTTTCCCACGGTGGGGGGTAGGACAGTTGGCGAGCCAGGGTGAGCCTGGTGGCGGGCCTGAAGGCACGAACCCCTCAGGGCAGGGGACCGAGCAGCTTATAGCGAAGGGGAACGAACCTGAATCCATCGCATTTTATTTCAGTTAAAAATTATACATATAACACACACACACACACACACACACACACACACACACACACACACACACAGTATATACATATGAAAGGAACATGGAGTGTATTCAGGCTGCTGCTGGCTGTGAAGACCTGCACAGTCTGTCCCCAGCACAGAATCTGGTGGCAGTGGCAGCAGGTCTTCCCCACAAAACCGAGCCATGTCCAAGGCCACGTCCAAGGCCACTGCGTTGCTAGTCACCTTTTGCTGCTTCTTTCCGAGCCTTCGAAGCCTTCATGCCCCTCAGCTGCTGGGGCAAGTGAGCTTCCCAGGTACTTCTCGCTTGGGATAGCCTGTGGAGGATCTCCCTGGGCCCTCCAGAGTCGGATCCCAATTCCTTGCCTAGGCCTGTCGTGGTCAGAGACCACCCAGCTTAGCATGCAGGTCATGGATGGGTGGCAGGTGGGGGGTACGGTCCTCAGACCTCAGAAGTCCAAGTGCAGGTGACGCGATGGCCCTCATACAGGGGGAACACGGAAGGAGATGGGCCTTCCCCAGTGTTTCCTGCTTGTTGATGCTTCCGTCTATGCGAGCACTTGGCTTTCCCTGCCCAGAAATAGAGCACCTGCTTCCCTCCCCTACCAACCCCCTTGAGCCCACCATCTACTGAGTGTTGCACTAGGGTTTTTGCTTGTTTTGAAGCATCTTAATTCTTTATTCCCAGACACACGACCCCTCTAGCTATTGGAGGGGTGATCATGAGAAATATTCCAGGGAAACAGAGCACAGAATGGACTGTTAGTGGGTTTTTTTTTTTTAAGTATATATAAGTATTTCAACAGACCACTAAGAAAAAATTCTCTCTCCGGTCCTGGCAAGAGAAATCAGATGAACTTTGTTTCTCAAGAGCTGGGACATCCATTTCTATCGTGACTGGAAAGAGACTGTTGTGCTGAAGTGCTGTCATCATGGTGGATTTTATCGTCAGTGGCCAAAAATGAAGAATTAAAAGTGACACAGTTCTTGACTGAACTGGTGGGTGGGCCGAGCTTCAGGGAGGTGCGTGGCGTGAGTGTTACTGTAACGTGAGCCCTGGAATGTGTTGGTCCCTCTCAGACCTGCTTCCTTACTGCCTCCTATGGCCTATGACCGAGGCCCTGCTCTAGTACTGTGTATTATTAAATTCGCCGTTATAAAGGAATCTTCCTGCGGAATATGGACTGTGCTGCTTCTTTCCTTTAACTTCATCCGTGTATCTTGCTACCTCTTTCTAGTTAAGAAAGTAGCTGGTGGCTTTTAGAGCAGAAGCCAAGTGAGAGGTATATTTTACCTGTAAATACCTCAGTTTATTCCCCGGCAAATCCTCTGTCATCACAGAAGAGAGTAGGTGTTACTCGTGACCTATGGAAACCCTGGGAAAAGACTTTTCTCGCTTTGTACCTGTCGCTCTTTGTTCCTCTGCCCTGCCTTGCTTTGTTCAGCTCCTGTTGAACAACCGCTATCCACTGTCTCCTGTTCTGTCATTTAGGGGCGCCCCTGAGCATGGGAGGATGCTGGACCACATAGGGAGGATGCATAAAAGTCTTCCGAACTCTCTTCCTTACGCTAGTCAGACCGGTAGAGGAAAAGAAGGTAACCCGGTGTCAAAATAACCAAAGGTTCTCTTTTCTTGCCCTGCATACCCAGGGTTCATCTTTTTCTTTTCTTTTTTTAAAAAATTAATAATTTTTTTTGCGGTACGCGGGCTTCTCACTGTTGTGGCCTCTCCCGTTGCGGAGCACAGGCTCCGGACATGCAGGCTCAGCGGCCATGGCTCACGGGCCCAGGCGCTCCGCGGCATGTGGGATCTTCCCAGACCGGGGCACGAACCCGTGTCCCCTGCATCGGCAGGCGGACTCAACCACTGCGCCACCAGGGAAGCCCCAAAATTAATATTTATTTTTGGCTGCATTGGGTCTTTGTTGCTGCACCCGGGCTTTCTCTACTTGCGGCGAGCGGGGGCTACTCTTTGTTGCGGTGCACTGGCTCTAGGCACGTGGGCTTCAGTAGTTGTGGCACACGGGCTCAGTGGCTGTGGCTCATGGGCTCTAGAGTACAGGCTCAGTAGTTGTGTCACATGGGTTTAGTTGCTCTCAGCATGTGGGATCTTCCCAGGCCAAGGCTTGAACCCGTGTGCCCTGCACTGGCAAGTGGATTCTTAACCACTGCGCCACCAGGCAAGTCCCAGAAAATTATCTTAAGGAGATCTTAAACTTCCAGAGGAAAAGTAAAAATTCCATTCCCTCCAACACATGGGGCCTAATAGATTTCTTGAGCAGGAGACCCCGTTGGCTCTGCTACTTATTAGCAGGAGACCTTGGACAAATTGCTTTATTCTCAGCTTTTTCTTTGGTATATAGGAGTGACCTTCACGTGCTTCGTACGGTTCTAAGAATTAAAAGGGAATAATGCTGGCAAAAATTGTTCATTCAACATACTAAGTGTCTAGATGTGGCAAGTGCTGGGGAAACTAAGCTTCCTCGAGGTTTCTGTGAAGCTGAGACTCAACAGATGAAAGGAGTGGAGGACAGCTTTAGCAGAGGCCCAGATGACGGAGGGACTTGTAACATGTGTCCTGAGAGCACCAGGTGGGAGGTGGAGAAGGGGCAACAGGGTGAGGCACATGTGACCAAATCTCAAGATGCCGCACATTTTATTCCGAGGTACAAGAAGGCGTTGAGTGCAGGGATCTTTGGGAAGGTCATTCCCGTGGCAGTGGCCATGTGGTGGGTGGCCTGGAGAGGCAGACTTAAAGGAGTGGGCCCAGGGAATTCCCTGGAGGTCCAGTGGTTAGGACTCTGTGCTTTCACTGCCAACGGCCCAGGTTCAATCCCTGGTCGGGGAACTAAGATCCCACAAGCAGCGTGGCGTGGCCAAAGAAAATAAATAAAAATGAAAGGAAAGGCTTTTACTAACATACATGAATGGAGAAATGGAAGAAGAAACTTGAGTTTAGCCTGCAGTTGTTTTCAGAGGTGGTAACATGCAAGATTTAGACCAGGGCAGATCGAGGGCTGACAGGTAAGTGGGGCTTACTTCGTCTCTGGGTGCCCTTGTTGGGGGACACCAAGTGTTGATCTGTGGACATTTCTGGTAACCAGTTTGTGCCACTGTTCTCATCTGTTTAGAAGGCTACAGCAAGCAAACAGCAAAGGGTTTATTGGAGCTCAGTGCTGCTGCCACCACCCCCTGCTCATTCGCTACCTTTCACTGTCACCTGGGGAATGGGGCAAAATGCCCTAACAGACCTGCAAGTGAAAAATGCTTCCAGACTGTGCAACGTACTAATCTTTGGGACACTAAGAAGCAAACATACCAAAATGCTTAATCAGCTTCTCTGCTGAGTTTAACCACTTCTCATATACTCTAGACCAGGGGTCCCCAACCCCTGGGCCGCAGACCCGTATTGGTTGGTGGCCTGTTAGGATCTGGGCCGCACAGCGGGAGGTGAGCTGCAGGCAAGCGAAGCTTCATCTGCTGTTGTTCCCCCGCCCCGCCCCCCACCCTGGTCCGTGGAAAAACTGTCTTCTGCAAAACCGGTCCCTGGTGCCAAAAAGGTTGGGGACTGTTGCTCTAGACCAAATGTTAGGTGCAGTGACTGCTCACTAAAGATAACAGATTTTGAAGATGTCCCCCACCTCCTTTTCTTAAAAGCCTAAGGGAAACATAAAACTAATTCTTTGACAACTGTATTTGCCTAGCAAGAAATTTGGGCTATGGCACAGCTGATGAGTTAGGGAGGTATATAGGGATAGAGCCCCACCTGTCAGAACTCACCAGGTATTCTGAGTAGTCAGTCGTCTCCACTGTCTGTGAGATCAAAGTTGGACTGAATAGCCACAGCGCCATTGAAATAGTACAGAATAGTGGCAAAGGCTCTTCACCAGAGGTGCAATACCAGTGACTGTAAAGAGCAGATCATGTAATGAACAAACTAGTATGTTGTGAGAACTTTTAACTTTGGGGGCAAAAGTATGAGTGATATTAGGGTCATGGCTCAGCACTTATGCTTTTTTGTGCTCTTGGGGAGAGGCATGTCACCAAAATTACTCCAAAAGACCCTGCTGTGACTGCGGTCACCAGGACCCTTCAATCATACAGCTATTTCCTGGGTCGGTATGTGCAGGTCGGTATGCCAAGGCTGTAAAGATACAGGGGTGATGTCTCAAAGATTAAACAAACACCTAAGAAATTTGGTAACTGGCAAGCTTCTTAGTCTTTGGTGAGTGCCAGAAAAGTTCATTTACTTAGTAATTAAATATGAAATGTTAGCACTGCATGTTTACACTCGCACCAAGCCACTTTGTGATTTCTCCTTAGCACTAGCTGTGTGTGATACACAAGTACTGTCAGCAAATAGAGGAGTGTGGAAAGTAGAGAACGTGATCTCTTCTGGTTCCAAGTCCCAGCTCTCCACTTAACAGGTCTGCGTGGAGGCAAGTCATTCAATTTCTCTGTGCCCAGAAAATGATGCTAATAGTTTTTATGTTATTACTACTGTCCTACCTCCTTCATACGTTGTTTTAAGGATCAAGTCAGCTAAGGTGGAGGAAAGTTATTTATAAAACCTAAGGCACTAAAAGTATTTGTTGTCACATATTGCTCATCTACCAGATGACCAATCTGATACTCTCATGCTTTTTGGATTGCTCTCTCTGTACCTAGTAGGGTTCTGGCAGGACACAGATGCATAACACTCAAGGGGGTAACTGAAGAGAGTTCAACTGGTGAAGCACCCTGGGCTAGCAACAGTGAGATGCAATTATCAGCTGTAGGTCTGAAGGGACAAATGGAGAGAAGTTACTGGAATCCAGAGAGCTGTGTTCCAGCAGAAGCTGTAGACTTGGGTAGAGGAACACAACCACAGCCCACCACACCCCAGCAGAAGGGGAGTCAGGGAACTAACAATCCCTTGGTCTTCTGCACTCTGCTTTCCTGCTGCTACATCCCATAGGCTGAACCCACCCTGGGCCAGGGAGCCTGCTGAGGTAGTCCATAGCTTCTTGGGGCACAGGAGCAAGTGGAAGCTTTCCAGCAGAGCCATTAAAACTGGTCTCAGTTTCTTCCTCACACTGGGTTTGAGAGATGTTGGTTTGATGCTACAGCAGCCAAGCATCACGATCTTCTAAACCATTAACAGAAGCAACATGCCATGTCTGGTTCTTTCTACGTTCGAGTTTATTGTTTGGTAGAAAGGCTCTTTGTATTAACGCGTTGTATAAACATCTCACAAACTGCTTCTCCTAGATTACAAAAGTCAAAGCCAATTTTCTTCGAGATGGGGCCCTTGAATCTGACATTCAGGTCACCATGATAGAAACAGGAGCTGCTGTACCTAACATTCTGGAAGGTACTTCAACATATGCATGCTAAGGCCTGTCTAGCATCTAAAAGGATCCATCTTTCCTTACAATGCCTATACATGGTAATGAATGAGAATCCCAGAGATCTGACACTGGTTATCGAGTGAGTTTGAGAAGGCTAGTTTAATGATTCCCAACTCAGCCGTAAAACCTCTAGAGACTCAGATAAATGACCCCCCCTTCTCTCCAGCTGGCTTTCTCAAGTATAGATGCATGTCTTTCTGGGACCCAGGCACTGACTGTCAACAGTCTCACCCAGTTTCATCATTAGGCTTCTTGAAAGGGCTTTTGGTGAAAGCAGCAGCTCTAGTTATTGTCAATCTTCAGCCCTTAGAAAAGTATTTTTTGTTAAAAAAAAAAAAAAAAAGGTGCAGGAACTATTCTAAGGAATTCAACAAGGAAATAGGTACCTTTTATGAAAAGGACTTTTAAGCTTCTTGAACCCACAACTTAACTGAAATAACTTTAGTGTCTCCACATAAAATATAGCACCTCTTCCCCAGCAGCTGGATGGATGGGATATGCATACACAAGGGCATCCATCTGAAATGCCCTCACTGAAAATGGCAATTGTGGCAAAAATATGGCTACCTATGCTCCCCTGAGTCACATCCACAGCTCTCCAGGCTGCAACCTGCAGAATTAGCTGTAGGAGAAGCAGTAAAGGTCCTGTCGGATGGCCATGAGCAGCCCTGGCGCTCCCCGGAAGCCCCCAAGCCGAGAAGAGAAGGCCACACTGGGAATGTCGGCCTTGGAAGTGGGGTGTGGGGAGGGTATGGTTCTGAGCAGCTGGGCATCATGGAGGCTCCAGATTCTCGTGTAGCAGTCCTGGCCCACTAAGAAAGAGGGAAGACACGCGGCAAGTTAGTGAGAGAATGCAAAGAGCCTGTGTACCTGTGGCCCTGGCTTCTATGATTCCTAAGGGCTAAAGGTGATTTCACATGAGCCAAACAAACTCACAAATGGAAATTATTTCTACTGATAAGATGTCCCTTTTGAAAATTAAAGTTACAGGACTTCCCTGGTGGTGCAATGGTTAAGAATCCACCTGCCAATGCAGGGGACACGGGTTCAAGCCCTGGTCCGGGAAGATCCCACATGCCGTGGAGCAGCTAAGCCCATGCGCCACAACTACTGAGCCTGCTACAACTATTGAAGCCTGCGCGCCTAGAGCCCGTGCTCTACAACAAGAGAAGCCACCGCAATGATAAGCCCACGCACCGCAATGAAGAGTAGCCCCCACCCGCCGCAACTAGAGAAAGCCTGTGCACAGCAACGAAGACCCAACGCAGCCATAAATGAATGAATGAATAAGAAAAAGAAAATTAAAGTTACAGGTTGCCCTGGTGCTCTAGAACCACTGATTGCAGGTGTTCAAAGTGACAAGATGCACTGGCTGGCTGTGACACCCTGGGGTGTTCACGGGGCATCTTGGCTATCAGGTAACCCATTCTGCTTTTCTTGGTGACAAGGGCTATTCAAGAGGGAGCCCAGGCCACCTGTTCTAGATGACATGCAGCTGATATCCTTTTTATGAGAGAGTAACCAGGAAGATCTCATAACTTCATTACATCCTGGGGACATATCAGGTGACAACTCTCCCCAGAGCATTTTCTGGTTTAATGATTCAGTTCCTAAGACTTCAGAGTCTTTCAGGGTTCATAGTTGAGAGGAATCTGATACCTGACACTACTGGTTACAGCAACTCAGATAGGAAATATGTGCTACTGGAGATCTTCAGGGGGAGAAGGGCAGACCTTAGGCAGCATGGATTTTAGTGTGCTTTTGACCATCTGAGTTGACTCTATGACCTTAGCTGTGGTTCATTCAGGTTGTACAATTCAAGGATTACTGCAGCCAGCCCACTCCCCACATCTGCCTCTCAACAAGGCTCATATCTTTTCTACTGTCCAGAACACAGAAACTCTCTGGAGATGAAAATTTGTGGAAAACAGACTTAAGGAAGCTAATTACTGGTGGTGGTGACAGTAGTAAATAAGTCTAAGGAAGTTCTAGCCAAGTGATGCTTCTTAGCCACAGAAAGTTTCATAGCAAATAAATACTTTCCGTAGGAATATTAGAAAATTTGACATCTGTGAAGACTGGAAACATATTCCTTAATGCCAAGGGCCTACTATTTCGTTTGTCAAACTGCCAAATAATCATATAATCTGTGATCAACTTGTTAACTCCTTTCAAGGGGGTTTGGTGCTAGAAAGCTCTGCTTCTATTCTACAAATCATGGGTTCACAGCAGTGGTGTTAAAGGAACCAGGTTCCTTTACAATGACCTCCATCTCTTTTCTTAGCATCCTCTGGTGGAAACGGGAGCACAAAGAACAGGGAGCCCAAGCTTTTTGACAGGACAGCTGCACGATGGGATTGAGGGTCACACTGAATGCTGACCTGGTGAATAGGCTTAAACTCCACACCCAGGTCTCCTAAACCACTGTTTTATTGCTCCTCACTCATCTGTAACTGAAGTGACATCTGCCCAGTCACGTGGGGACACAGGGCTATCCACCTGGTGAGTGTTAAAACTGTTGCTTACTAATGTCCAACTCTACATCCCATCTTAACTCCCTAACCCCAACTGTCCAAAATCCCCTTTATTCAGTTTCGTTTTAGAGTAATTTCTCCCTTATCTGCTTAAGTTGCTGGCGCTCCTAAGGGACAGTGTTTGATGGGATGATCTCCTCCTCCCCAGGTACCTGCCACCACGATTCCTTCTTCCTCATGCACGTGCAGGGGCAGGTGGGCATACTCGTTCACGTGCCCTTCGTACTGCCTAATACACTTAGTGGTCCTCAGGTCCCACAGCTTGATCTGTGGGAAGAAGCACAAGGGGCGGTTAGGGAGGGTCCAACAGGTACACTGGTGAAGCCCAGGCATGAAGCCAGAGAGGGCGAGGTGGTCTCCAAAGACCTCTTCAAGTTAGAAAATATGTCTCAAACCCCCGAGCCACAGAGTCCATCAAAAGCACCATGACCAGTTTCACGTCTGTTTAGACCAGATTGGGCTCCCAGCGGGCAGCAAAGCAGCTGCCCCGCACAACTCCCAACTCACCTGGTCTCCAGATGCCTTTCCCCGGCCGCCACCTGACATCAGGGTCTCTCCTGCAGAGCCCCTCCCCCACCCAGAGCCAGCTCCAGCGGCTGGAGAAAGTCAGTGGTATCCGTACCGTTCCAGCCATGTCGGATGCCATCAGGCATTGCTCCTCTTGCAGGATTTGCACAGAGGTAACTGCTGAGTCATGTAACAGGCGGGTGGCTTTCCAGCCCTTGCCCTGATTTCGACAACGGAGATCAATGGCAAAGATTTCGCCGGAACGACAGCCATTAAACAGCAAAGGAGCCTGCGGAAAGGGGGCCTACTCAGTACCTCCCTCCCAAGGCTGGGAGGGGTGTGCCCTCCAGAATACACCCCTGCCTCCCCTCCCCTATCCCAGCCCCTGGGTCAGAGGTATGCGTGGAGCAGGTTGGTTAGGGTTTGAGCCTCAGTGGAGATGGAAGGGCTCCTTATCAAAGGGTCAAGAACTGGACACCATGAGTCCCTCCAGTGTCCTCCCCGCTGGCTGCCAACTGGCCCCTAAGGCCTCACCCTGAACCCCTCCCTGTGAAGTGAGGGTGTGCCCTCACTCCTCCCAGGTCGTTAGTGAGAAGCTGGGTGATGAGAGTGGAGTAAGAGAGATCAGAAATCCAGGTAAGACATGGGGTCCCAGACTGAGTGGGAAGATGGCTGAAGAAACCTGAATAATGAATTCTGTGCTTATTGCCCAAAGCAGGTTGGCACATCTTCCACCCTTTTAAAGAAAGGTGGCATTTTTTTTTTTTGCGGTACGCCGGCCTCTCACTGCTGTGGCCTCTCCCGCTGCGGAGCACAGGCTCCGGACGCGCAGGCCCAGCGGCCATGGCTCACGGGCGCAGCCGCTCCGCGGCATGTGGGATCCTCCCAGACCGGGACACAAACCCGCGTCCCCCGCATCAGCAGGCAGACTCTCAACCACTGCGCCACCACGGAAGCCCGAAAGGTGGCATTTTCTACAGGTCAAGTCTTTGAAACGTAGTAATGACTAGAATTTTGATTTTTAAATTTATAAAATGTGTAACTTGACAGCTGCAGATAAAAGTGTTATGAATTGGGACATACTTAATTTATACATTAAAAAGTTTTACTGTCCTGCTGGCTAATCCAAGTACTCAAGAATTGCTAACAATTCATAAGTTGTTTAAAGGCAGCTGAGCCACGCCCTTCTGGATCAGCCAAATTTCATTCAGGGCTGACTTATTCACCACATAACCTGTTAATCACTTCTGGTGCCCTCCTTCTCCCTGTAAAAGAGGGAGGAGGACTAGACTCCACACAGGGGAATCCCATTCCAATCCAGCAAAATGTCCACTCTTGGGAAACTTTCTGTCAGGCCCTTCCCAATCCAACCAACCATAACAGCAAACTGCTGGGCCAAGACGTCACTGCTGGTCCCAAATGACTGCCGGTGTCCCGTCACCACGCTGGTCACCAAGACTCGCCGAGACAAGCCTGACAGAGACGGAGATGGGCGGACAGTGTCACTCGAGGTGTGGGGAGAGGGACTGTGGACAGGGGTTTAGGGTCTGTGAAATCCTTTACCCTGGGCACCTGGGGAGGCAGCCGTAGCTCACCTGTACTAAAGCAGTTATTTGCCTGGATGTTCAGGGACCACGCACAGGACCAGGCCCCGGGGATCCGGAAACTGCAGAGCATGCCAGGCCGGTCTCCTGCTGAGGGGACAGTAGTAGTGTTAGAAAGACTAACAGCTATCAGGGAGGCAGTATGGTGTCAGATAGGAGGGTTTCAATTCCAGCTATGTGGTCTCAAACTTTTTTCAAAAATAATTTCTTTAAACTGATAAAACATACATTAAGGGTACAAATCATAGTATACACTCTAACGTATACTATGCAAAGTATAGCTATGTAACCACTACCCAGGTTAAGAAATAGAACATTCTAGTACCCTGGTACCCTTCCTGTCCCCTCCCAATTACTACCCTCCTCACTCCTCCCTAAAGGGAACCACTATCCTGACTTCTCACACCATCTTTTGGTTTTGTAAGGGAAATTCCGAACTTCTTTTTACCTCAGTCTCCTCATCTGTAAAATGGTGATAATATATACTCCCACCTCATAAGTCTGCTGTATGATGAAATGCCAGGCACCAGGGTAAGTGCGCGTTAAATCATTTAATCCTCCATGTAACCTGAGGGGGCAGGTTTTTACTTTAGAGAGCTTAAGCGATCTGTTCAAACTGGTAAGGGGCACAGCTGGGATTCATGTCAGGTCTGCCTGAAGCCTGCACTCTTAGAGGCCTGATCCTTGTCTAATTGATCCTAATTCTGAAAGACTGAAAACTTAATATCCAGAACGCTGCCAGGCAGTTGGACTGCCTTCAGCCAGACAGAATGTAAGTATCCCTGACAGAACCTGCCATACAGTAGGAGCTTAACAGATGCTCTCTGGGCGATCTATATAGGCAGCCCCAATAAATATTTTCATCTCTTGTACTGGTTACACACACTTTTAACTGTTCCGGCTGCTGAAATGACCCAAAAGGAGGGGATAAGTGAAGATGCACATGCTTCTAGTACAAATCCTGGGTCAGGCTTAAGAAATCCTCCCAGGTGCTCTGCAGACTGTCCCCACCCTGCGAGCTCTGACTTGGGCTCACCAGCCCATGGTTCCCACCCCTCCTGTCCAAGCCATCACCATGGAGCTTATGCTGCTGTTCGCTGCAGCTCCTGGGAGGAAAAGGACAAAGATGTCCCTTAGCACCTCCTTATCCAAAGGAAAAGGACCCCTTGTACCTGGATGACTACTGACAAACAATGACGCTGGGAGCAGGGTGGCACAGCCTGGAGTCTCTGCAATTCCCATGAGGCACAGCCTGGAAAAGCCGTTAAGGACAGCCAAGTACAAGTCTCCTCTGGGAGAAGGGGCATCAGTACCCTTCGAAAAAGGTATAATAATACCCATCACCCACATTTAACATGTTTACATTTTCCATATTTAGTTTCAGATTTTTTAAAAGGAAGAAAATGTCACAGATACAGTTAAAGGCCCCCTTTTAACTTTCCTCCACCCAGAGAGAATCGCTATTCTAAAACTGGTCTAAGTTCTAGGCCTTAATATTTCCACTACACATTTGTCCATCAACAATATAAAGAACACATTTATGTGTTTGACTTTAAAACGCATGTAAATGGCATCACACAGAATCTCCTACAACAGCGCAACCTGCCTTGTCTCCTAGATGCAACTGTATTCATATTTGTAACTCCAGTTCATCTGTTTTCACCGCAGAGCATTCCTTTGTATGAACAGACCACAATTTATTTATCCAGTCTCCTGCTGATGAGCACTGAGATGGTTTTCGCTTCCCCCCCCCCCCCCTCTGCTGCTGAAATGAGCCTCTCTTCCTATCCTCCTGTCTCCCACTCCCATGTATGGGAGGCTTCTCTAAGACAGTTTCTTACATCTGTGGTTAAGAATTTCATTTTTCACCACAGTGTGCTATATATACACAAACATTTGAAACAAAAGTTTCATAAAATATTTACACTTACTAAATATGAAACTGATATTTTCTAACCTATTTCATTAAAAAAAAAAGCTGCTCAATAAGTTGATTTCCTGGGCCACAGTTTATAGGATAGGTCATGACTCAGTTTGAAAACACTGCTATACCTAGAGTGGAACTGGGGGGTTGTAAAGTACACGCATCTCCAACTTGAAGTGGCTGTATCATTTACTTATACCAGCATTTCCCCCCATTCTCCACCTAGGCCAAAACTTGGCACTATCAGACCTTAAAAATCGTGTTTATCTGAATGGGCATAAAATATCTCCTTTTAACTTGCATTTCTCTGAACTACACCTGATTATAGTTATTTGCGTTTCCCTTACTGTGAACTGCCTCTTTATATCCTTTGCCTGTTTTTCTATCGGACTGTCTTCTGATTGATTTGTTTCCTTTCCCTTCAGAGCTTCAAGAGGAGCCTGTGTTTATCCCCACTTCCTCGCCTTTCTTTTACTCTTCAACCCACTAAAATCCAGGTCAGACCCTCACCTTTCCAGTGAAATGTTCTCCCCAAGATCTCCAGTGAGCTCCTAATACTAAATGTGATGAAGGATTTCCAGTCCTACCCCGGGCCATGCAGCACAATTTCTACCTATACACTCCTTCTTGGCCTCCACAACCACTCTCCTGGTGTTCCATCCTTGGACCTTCTCCTATCACCAAGATTCCCTGGTCTAGGTCCTAAGCCTCTTAAACTCGTGTCTCTCCTCCATTCCTGCTCATCAGTTCACACCCTCTCCACCACCATCTTTAGTCTTGCAACAGCCTTCCATCCGAGGTCTCACCCTCACCAGCCTACCACCTTCACTGCTATATGAGAAATGAATCCATGACTACAGTTCTCCAGGGGCATCCCACAGCCCCAAGGATTTTGTTTTGCAAGGCACTACCTAGCCAGAGACGTCACCAATACCAAACCACTTACTGCTGCCAAATGTGCCAAGCTTTCTTCTCACTCTTCTAATGGGAGCTCCATGCCCTCCTTCCCATGTGGGAACCACCACCAGGAAGGCCACCCCAATCCCTGCACCCTACAATTCCCCAATGACATCACTGCAAAGACTGACCACCTGCTGAGGTGCCCAGCTCCAGCACCTTGCACAGGGATTCTAGGTGCCCAATAGATGCTGGTGGTATCAACACACACACCTCACTGAAAATGTACATCTTTGCCAAGCAACACCTCACTGAAAAAGGTACATCTTTGCCAAGCAATCAGGCAACGATCTTGACCATCTGAATGTGTGATGTGTGGGTATCGTGTTGCCTTGGGTGGTAAGCCCCATGTTAAATATCTTTAGTATAGAGGCTGCTGAAACTATAAATGAGAACACTGTATCTGGGCAGCTCAATTCCTTCTGAGATAAATCTCTTTTCCTTCTACGTTTGTAGGGCAAGGATGTGGGAGAAAGTCCTTACCCATGTGCACTTACCCATGTTACTATGGCTGAAACCCAGGTTACACTCAATCTTTGTATCACACTTACAGGGCCAGTATCATAGAGCTAATCCTTTAAAAGGCCACAGGTCAATGAAGAACCTGCTAAGTGTAGAAAAAGTTCAGTCTAACCTCCCACCACTCTTTGGGGAAAAGCGCAGAGTGCAGGTCTGAACCATGTGTCATTTTTGTAAAGGAAGAAAGTTTAAGACCTTCAGCAGAAGCATCAAGTGCACAAAAGCCTGAAGATTACCTGAAATGACCACCAGAGGGCAAGCCGCTGATCAAACCACAATAGGCCACACTCGTTCCTTTTACTGTGCTTTCCTTTGCTGCCCTTCACAGACAGTGTTGTTGTTGGTTTTTTTCTTCAAATTGAAGATTTGTGGCAACCTGGTGTTGAACAAGTCCACTGGTGCTATTTTCCCAGTGGCATTTGCTCATTTTGTGTCACATTTTGGTAATTCTCACAATATTTCAAACTTTTTCATTACTATTTTGTTAATGGTGATCTGTGATCAGTGATCTTTGATGTTACTACTGCAAAAAAATTATGACTTGTTGAAGGCTCAGATGATTAGTATTTTTTAGCAACAAAATATTTTTAAGTTAAGGTATGTACATTGTTTTTCAAACATGATGCTACTGCACACTTAACAGACTACAATATAGTGTAAACGTAACTCTTATATCTATATCTGTATCTGTCTATCTCTGAGGTATGCCTATATATGGATTTCTTTTTTCTTTTTTTTTTTTGCGGTACGCGGGCCTCTCACTGTTGTGGCCTCTCCCGTTGCGGAGCACGGCTCCGGATGCGCAGGCTCAGCGGCCATGGCTCACGGGCGCAGCCGCTCCGCGGCATGTGGGATCTTCCTGGACTGGGACACGAACCCATGTCCCCTGCATCGGCAGGCGGACTCTCAACCACTGCGCCACCAGGGAAGCCCCTATATATGGATTTTTATCCTCACAAAGAGAAGCATGGATAAATGCCATATTGTCTGAAGATCAGAAATGAGAGCGAGGTTCTTGTTTTCTCTCTTTTAAGGCTTGATCTCTTCTGCCCCCTGGTAAGATCAAGACAGTAACAGGTGGTCCCGTCACCCCACAAACCCCACCAAATGAAAGCCACAGAAAACTTTCAATTTACAGAACACACAGTTTTGTGTTTGTCTTACATAAAAGTTATAATCAGATCTCTAATGTGCTTTAGGCTTTAAAACCCTTTGAGGGACTTCCCTGGTGGTCCACTGGTTAAGACTCCGTGCTCTCAATGCAGGGGACCTGGGTTCGATCCCTGGTCAGGTAACTAGATCCCGCATGCGGCAACTAAGAGCCCACATGCCACAACTTAAAAAAAAAAAGAAAAAAAGGATCCCACGTGCCGCAGCTAAGACCCAGGGCAGCCAAATAAATAAAATAACAAACAAACAACCCTCCCCCAAAACAAAAAAAAACCCCCAAACCAACAGATTCCAATTCAGGCATCATTTGTTGAGGACCCATGACATGGCCAAGCACTGTGCTAAGTGTATTCACAGATGTTAACTAGTTAACCTTATGACAACTCTGAAGCTGGCGTTAGGTATGACAAGTGGTCACATGGTTTCATTTATGTGAGCAAACTCATTTATTATGGAAATGAACCACAACAAGACTCATTAACATGTGGCTTTGGCTTTGGGTCAAACAGTATCATTCCATGAAGGACATGATGGACAGCTGTCCTCTGCATCATCAAGAGACCCCAGGGGGCTTCCCTGGTGGCGCAGTGGTTGAGAGTCCGCCTGCCGATGCAGGGGACACGGGTTCGTGCCCCAGTCCGGGAAGATCCCACATGCCGCGGAGCGGCTGGGCCCGTGAGCCATGGCCGCTGAGCCTGCGCATCCGGAGCCTGTGCTCCGCAATGGGAGAGGCCACAACAGTGAGAGGCCTGCGTACTGCAATAAATAAATAAATAAAGGGATGCTGCCAGATCATATCCTAATAAAAATAAAGTTAAAAAAAAAAAAAGAGACCCCAGGGATCCCAGCTACCCTGACACTGTACTGTGTGCTCCTACAAAGCCCAGATGGCTCTCTGGGTAGGGAAGGAAGAGACTAGAATGAAGAGTGCTCTAAAGAAGGCCACTCTGGGCAGGGAACCTAGGCCCAGAGCCCACAGCCCCAGTCCGATGTCAAAGGAACACCCTTCTCTAGTGTGTGCCCTCAGCCTCCCTGCCTTGGGAGGCTCCTCCTCCTCTGCCTCAGGAGGATTTGGGGTTCCTTTTCAAGGCTTTACTGTCCCTTTCTGCTTTGTTCCTCTGCTAAAGCACCAACTCTCAAGTTCCAGAACAGTGTCTGGCACCTGGTAACACTGATGTCATTCCAGGACCTCAGCTACTTCTCTGTGCTCCATGGGAATCCTTGATTTCTAGTGGGTGCATTGCTCTTTCCTACAAGGTGAGACATTCGTGCAGAATGGCCTAGACCTCTGGACACTAAAACACCATCTCACAAACCCCACAGATGCCCTGGTCTACATCAGGGCATGGCCGGCCCACCAAACCTCTTCACTTGCCAAAAGATACAGAATGTGGGAATCCAGGTGATTCAGCGAGGCCCAGCTCACAGCGTTCACCTGGTGAGGAAACACACAGCCAGATGGAAAGATTGGTTTGATGCCAACTTATGGAGAGAAACAGACAAATACTTTCTTATAGAACAGTAATGTGACTGACTGCTTTCTTCAGGTCTCACTCCTTGAATAGGGACTGGAACGAGCATTCTGAGAACAAGGAAGCTCCCTGCCCCACCGTGCAGAACCTTGAGGGGAAAGGGAAGAAGTAACCCCCAGGCCTCAGTCCTTCATCATCAGCACAGCATGGGCATCACAATGAGCCATCTGGTATACCCTCTGGTATAGGCCAGGGATGAATTCTCTGCAACGGATCTCACTTCACCCAGAAACCATTTTCAACCTGTGTCCATCTTGTGGCTCATGTCTCAACAGAACAGAAAATCACAGCTTCTTACAGATGCAGCCATCACCCACTGCAATGTTAAAGGTTGCCCCCTAGATAGCAGGCTCCTTACATTTACATAAATTTCAGCGCTGGCTACGACTGACTGGAAGATTGACATAATGTTCTGATACATTGGGAGGACCCTCCACCCAGCCCTCTGTGGCCCACCTCCCAGGAACTCTGTGCTTTAGCATCGGCTCCTTTGGATCAACTTAACCCCCCTGGAGGGAAGTCCCTGCAACAGTTTAATTAAAGCAACACTGCTTCAAGTCCTCCCCCATGTAAATTCATTTCTCTTCCAAGACGAGAAACTAATGAGGCCCTTTTCTTCCCCTATGAGTTCTCAGGATCTAAAACTCCATTTTTTCCCTTGAGAAAATGAGGTAACCGAGCCCTGCCTTCTTCACAAAGCTCTCTCCTCTACTCTGAATTTGGCCAATTACTGCAGTGCCCTGGATCCAATGGCAGAGCAGGCTGCCATGGCTAAAGGGAAGCGCAGCGTACCTTCCGGTTGGTGAAGTAGAGGTTTTCATGCATGTGCACCCTGAGCGTGGGGGTCTTCAGGCCACGCAGGTTGATGATGCCATACTTGGAGCCCCCGACTTTGACATCGTTCACAGTGAAGAGCCGGTCACTGTTGGTATCCGCCTGGAGAAGGGAGGCGGACTGTGGGTGGCCTCCCAGGCTGAGCCACGCGGTCTGCCGAAAGACCGTCTACCTAGCTCCCACGCTCTTGTGTGTTTTCACCAGGTGAGGGTTCTCGCCCATGAGGAAGTGCGGAATGACCTGACTTGCCCCTACTTGGTGTAGCCATCACTGGGCAAAGCTGACAGGCATCTGGTCTCACAGTTCAGGAGCAAAAAAGGCAGTGAGGGGGCACGGCCAGTCTGCACAGTGACCCCTCTCAGAACTGGGTTTGGGAGAGTCCTAACGTCCACCCAGAGGAGTTTAGATGAGCCACATGGTGACAGAGCATGTGGCCATCATGAAAGCCACACAGAAATGTGGAAAATGCTAATTATAACTGCCAAGGGATAAAAGAAGAAAGCAAAATTGTATTCCTATTACATAAGCACTGTGATTATCACCTAGTAAAAAGAAAGGTATCGCATGGGGGAAAAAAATTACAATAGGAAAGATGGCACTGGGATGTGGGTTATTTTTAAGATTTTCTGTTTTCATTTAAAAAATGTGGTTAATAATTATTTCAAAGCAAAACCTTTATATGTTTAGGTGTTTTTTAAAATATATTTATAAATATAACATACACAAATACACATGGGTTTGGGTGCTGGTGAAAACACACTCACTTTGCAAGTTTACTTGGCAAGAACAGTTATATTCCTGAAGAATCATTACCAGTGACTAGAGTCAGATCTGCAAACTCTGATCCCTGGGTGACAAACTGCCCTTCCCACCCCTCTGGGTCACACCAGCCATCCAGTCATCGTAACTCTGGATCATGGGGAGGGTCTTCCAAACACCAGCACACAAAGTATGAAGAACAGGTGCTCAGGCCACGCTAAGCAGCAGGTGCAGTGATCTCCACTGTCCCCACCCGGTTTACTGAAGAACCCCAGGGAAGGGGCTCCTGAGGGGAACCCACCACAAGAAAGTATTCTACTTGATTCAGGTCAAACTGTTCCCCAAACACAGGAGAAAACATGAGTCCTGGCCCCTGACACTCCTTATGTGAAGGGCTCTGTTGTAGAGGTCCTGGGGCAGGACCTCAAGGGTAAATTCCATAGCCTCAGCCTCCAGTCCTGTCAGTAGACCACCAGGCTGAGGCTCTCTATTTTGTGTCCTTCTCTCACTCTCCTTGGCTATCCCTCAGCCTCCAGGAAGGCCTCCAGGAGTTGCCAGTCCAGCTGAGAGGTCTGGCTACTTCTGTTTGCAGTGGACCCTCTGATCCTCTGCCAACATTTCTCTGCCCCCTGGCTTCCAGTCCGGGTCTAAACCAGAAGCAGAGAGATCATTTTCTGCTCCCCGCAAATGATGCAGTGGAGGTGTGCTGGATGTGCAGGCCCAGAGACATGGCCTGCAGGCCCCTGTTACTGAGGTCAGGGACAGAAAGCAAGAAACTAATACGCTGTTGCTACTGAAGGACACTGGTGCTTCAGGTTTGGCCACCAAATCCTGTCCAGTATGGAAAGGATCAGAAGCCCCTGGTCCTCCATGTAACTTTTCAACTGTGTACACAACATACCCATGGGAAAGTTACTTTGTGATGGTTCTCTGTCAGCGTGTGTGGACCCCGGCTCTAATGTCAAATGACAGAGCTGTAGTGGGGGTGACAATGGTCACAGCACAGCCTGTCTTGCCAGCTTGGCATCTGCCAATGGGTAGCTGGTAGGTGCTTGTTAAAACCATGAAACCTGCTTTCATGGCTAGTGGCTTCTACACAGCCAGGCTTGATGAAAACGAATGCAAAGCCACGAATTGTCCAGGGGATGGCAACTATGTCTCTGGAACTTACAGATGGCTCCCTCCCACTCACCAGTATCAGGTTAAATCGGTCACTTGCCAAAGCGGAGGGATCCGAGCTCTGAATTTGGACCTTTTTCCTCTGCATGCAGCTCACTCGCAGCTCATGGGCTAAACTGCAGAGGAGAAAGAGGGGAGCAGGGGAGGTATGGACATCATACCTAGATATCCATGAAGATGCAGGGGTTCTGCTCTGTCCCACACCCTGAAGACCACCTTCTCTCGTCAGCTCTCTCTCCATATTAAATCTCAGCAATGGAGCTGAGCAAGGCCCCAAAGAATCTCAATTTTAGAACTCTTAGGGAAACTGAAGCAAAGAAATGGGTGGCTCATTCACAGCGTCAGAGAAAGTCAGAACTAGAAGCACTTGTATTGGATCATCTAGTGCAACTCGTTCTCTGGAGATGAAGAGAATGTGCCTGAGAAATGAAACAACCTGCTGAAGGGCACACAGTTCATGAAGAGCCAGGCATGCAGCTGCCCATCCGGTTACCCCTTTTCCTCTCCACCAAAGACCGAGCATGTTTTAGGGTGAAGAACAGATCTTCCTAACTAGACCTTTAACTCTTTTCCCTCTCAGAAGGAGAGAAACACAGGACAAGCACACCCCTACCTGCCCTGGCTGACACTGCCTGCAGGGCTGGCCTTCCCTGAGGGGGCCTCCCTGGGTAGACCACCCACACCCATGTTGTTTCTTCACTGGCCCAGGTAGAGTGGGAGGCAGCAGAATGCAGGGGTTAGGAGCTCAGGCTGGGGAGTCAGACAGATACCCCCGCTTTCTAGCTTTACCCTGAGCAAATCATTCCACTCTGAGTCTCAGTCTCTTTTTCTGGAACCTGGGGAAAGTGTCAACCTATCTCACAGGGCTTTAGTTAGAACTGTATTAGACATCACCAGTATTTGAAGTTTAGTACACATCCATTTAACGTTCCCTTTTTGGTGACAACTCATTAGAAGGAGAAAAAGAGGCAGAAGGCTGACGGGATGAAGTTAAAGGACCTTCTACTTAACTAGAAATGATTTAAAAGTAACAAAGAGGAGTCATCTTGAGAAATTTCTGCCCAATTTCTCTGCCTAGATCCCCTCTCCTCTCTCCCTGGCTCTAAAGGAAGGATGATTCTCTCAGGGCTGATTTCAGCGCAGAAGCAGGCTGTCGAGCTGAAGCTCCTCAACTGTGAACACTCCTCACGGAGCAGCTACGTGCTCTATCCTGACAATTCTTGGATCATGGAAATAAGAAATAGGAAAAGAACATTCATGAAGAAAACATAACAAAGAGGCGTTATCTTACCGGCAGTAACTGGTGACGTTGAGAAAACCCAGCTTGCTTTTTTGTAGTAAGGAAGATGCATTAAATCCCAACCTGGCTGTTTTCTAAAAGAGAGAAAGATTCAGTGAAGTTTTATGTTATTGTGTAATGAATTATGTTTTTAGGATTCTAGTCTCCTCTCCTTGGAAAGAGGAAAAGCCTATCACAAGGAAGCATGTGTGAGATGGGAAGTCTGCTCAGCACCTCTCCAAGTCCCCCATCAATTTATACCTGAGGAGATGAGGCCATTGAGCTAGTGAGTGCAGGAATGGCACTGGACACTCAGGTCTGTAACACCCTTTCCATTCGACCTACGGTTACTGTGGGGCCCGGACTTTCCATTCCATTGTCCCCATGATCACGGAAATGTCCTGGCATCTCATCTCCAGAAGGGGTACCAGAAACCCTCGTATCCAAACCACACACTCTGGTTTTCTATTTAAAATACACAGTTACAGAGGCTGTATTGGGCTGCTACCCAACAGTCTCCTGGGGAAGGACAGAATGTAAGAATTCCTGATGAAACCCAGCAAATAAGAAAAGGGGGGTGGTGGTGGGAGGAGATTTCTTACCTGTTCTTATTCTCTTCATCAGGTTCCTGTCAGGGAAAATTCGACGCCACCCTCCTAAAGTGTGCTACGCTGAGGGTTACAGGGGCGTTTAATTAGCACCTCCTTGTGGCAGTGGGTGGATGCTGGCAGGAGTGGAGGGGACAGGGCAGCTCCTGGGGCTGTGGAGCCTACCTTTCCCTGCTTGTCCTCTTCCTCTAGCAGCTGCAGCCTTTTGCTCTCCATTTCCTTCTGCCGGATGCTCTCCTTCGTGAGGGGGTTGCAGTTGTTATGTCCAGGGAGCAAGCGGAAGTAGCGTTTCTTTTCAGGGTCAAAGTAATAACCTGGTAGATCTTTAGTCAAAAGAAATAAAATCCAACTTAAAACACCGTGAACCGAGCCACCCAGCGAGAAGCCCAGGGGCCTGCCTACCACCCCTCACAGCTGCTGGTCTTTCCTGAGGGGCAAGAGGTGGGCTAGCACTGCCAGTCACCATCCCGGGCCCAGTTCAGTCCTGTGGGGAGCTGTTTGCCTCAGGATCACGGTTCTTGTTTCAATTTGCTCCCAGAATTTCCTCCAAGCCAGGAATGGGCTGATGACACACATGGAGTGTACCCACACACAAGTGAAGACACACAGGACTGAGGAGGAAGGCAGCCAGAACAGACATAACTAGATGACGAGGCACAACTAGGTTTCCTCTTTCCCCACAGGCAGGGCAGGAGGAGCCCTGTCCAGCAGGCTGCCTTACCTGGCACAGAAGAGCTGCCAGCTGTGCTCGAGGAGGTCGACGGGGCCTCATCATCGCTGTGGCTGGAACCCTGTGGGCTTTGCTGTACCCTTGTATTATTCCTGTTGACACACAGTCAGGGTTAACTTGCAGCCAATGAGGCCCAGTCATTCTTTGACTCTGGGGTCCTGCAGTTCCACAGCCTTCACCCCAACCCTCGATTACTTGGGGCGCACTGACCCCTCTTTTTCTTGGAAGCAGTTTACCTACTGCAAATACACCAAAGTTAGGGCACGGTTTTTGGTTTCTCATCCTTAAGAGGATGCAGGTCACAGTAGTTCCTCTTTTGTATCTCCTCATTTGAGCATTTTGTGAGGTCTTTTGGAATTTTCCAGATGAAAATGAGAACAGAAATCTTGGCCAATAAGAATTTTACCAGCTGGGCTCATTTGTCAGCTCAACAGCAGTTACAAGGCCAGGTGAATTTCATTTTTTATTGGATTCAGCAGTACAAAAGTTTAAATTTTACTTGGTTACTCAACCCTGCAGATGGAGAAACTGGGGTTCAGGGCACAGAGGTGATTTGCTCAGCAATACCGGGATAGAGCCATGGTTTAAATACTCATTTTGCAAAGCTACAAGCAGCTTCTGTGGCAATTATAGGCTGAAGGATATAATGAAAGAACAAAAGACCTAATTTTAGAATTCTGGTAAAATCCACTTTAAAATTAAGAACTTCCCCTGCCCCCTATAACACCAAAAGGAATATAAACTGCAAAACTAGGTTAAAGGAATCAAAGAACTCTCTCTTTTGTCTATAAATACTAACTATGCACAGTTTTAGAGAAAATTATTTATTCTCCCTTTTTACGGCCCAGAGCTTCCTGAGGAAGCTCACGTGTGATCAGCAGCAAGCGGAGGAAGGATTAAGGGTTATAACAAAGGTCTACATCTCTAGCCCAAGGACCGCTGCCCCATTCTTTCCACAGGGAAACCGGAAGGTGGCTGTCCAGCCGGCTTCCACGTGACTCTGCCAAGCTGAATCAAGACTCTCTCCCTGTGAAGATCACAGTTTGCTGCACGACGCGCTCTTGAGGGAAGGCCTGGGGCCCAAAGAGTATCCATGGTTCTCCTCATAAAACATACAAACATTGAGTACCTGTCCTGATCTTTCTACAGTATGGGTCATGTTGGAGACTTTGGTTCAGAGTCCCTATTATTCTGCACCAAATGAGGTCCACCATATACACAGGGCCTACTCAGAGACAGGCAGCCTGATGGGCCTTTGCATACATTATTACGAACCTCACAAGAGAAGTATGACACGAAGAGTGACTCAGGGTGATTAAATAGCTGGACCAATTTCACACAGGAAAACGTAGAGCGTCAAACCCAGACTTCCTAATTCCAAAGCCCTTGTTTCTTCCACAACATTCTGATGCTTTTTTTTTTTCCTGTTTGAGTTAATCTGTTCTAGAGAAGTATACTGGCATCCAACATCTTCTGACCCTATAGCTAGAAATCTGTCCATTTTAAAAGGAGATCTGGAGTGTGAAAGACTTTTGAAATTGGCATACGGGTCTCCTTTGGTGAGGAGAGGGCTGTGCAAAGACTTCCTATGGCCAGAAGTCACGTCAGCAGCCCTGAACTGTGAAGAGGTATCCTCTCCTGGGGTGGGGTGGGGTGAATCATGTTCTGAGATTAGATAAGTAGAGTGTGGAAAATATTTATTATGGGGATTTCACCTAAGTATACACTGTTTTATTTTTCAAGCTGGGTGGTAGGTACCTAATATTCATTGTATTATTCTTTATACCTTTTTGTGTTTATTAAATACTCTATCGTATTATATATTATATAGCCTTACTTAGGATTTAGGCTGAATTAATGAAATTAGGTTTCCAGAAAGCTACTTTCATAGGCTGAAAAAAAAGAAGAAAGACTAAAAAATGGAGAAAGAGCTCCCCAGTTGTATCAGATAATGTTTACTTCTAAGCCTGTGGCTAAGGCTCCAGCCAGAAGTCATGGTCACAATGAAAAGAAAGACAAGTGTGGCCACCTCCTCACTACTCAAAGTGTGGCAGGCAGGCTGGCCCCCAGCAGACATCCCCTTGGAAGCATGTGAGAAGCACAAACTCTAGTCGGCCCGACCTCAGAGCCTGCATTTTTCTGAGACCCCCAGGGAGTCATGTGCGTGTGAGGGTGCTGTCAACGCTAGTAAGACACTGGGCAACAGCACTTGCCTCTCATTAGAACCATGCTGTCTGAACCAAGGGTTGTGTCGGTGGCTCCTTCTCCCATGTCTTCTACTCTGCCCCCTGCTTTTATGCATTTCAGCTGCTAAAAGAGAAAAAGAAAGAAAATTACATACAAATGCATGTGTGCCCACCTTTTTCTTCTGTTTGCTTCTTGATAGTTCCTTGATGCTCAGAACTAGGCAAAAGGATGGCCCAACCTGGGTTATCATTAAAGCCACCACCAAGCCTTACCTGTAGGACTGCCACCAGGTGGACACACAAATAAAACCCAACACGTCTGTAGCCATCTCTCTGGCTGCAGTCCTCTTACCTCACAGCTGATGCCTGGCCCAACAACCTGCCAACCTCCATTCCCCAGGTCACTGTGTGACGTGTTGACGGACTCTCACAATTACTTTCCAACAACAGTCTGAGCCTGGCATGAGAACCCTCCTAAGCTAGTCTTCTTTTCCTTACCAGATTAACTCCAGAGCATATAATAATTTTTCTTTCGATCCACCCACATCCCTGTTCATAGAGAATAGTTAATCGTGAACACTATCTCTTCCTCAGTTTCAGTATCAAGCAGGAAAAATTGTGAACAAATTAAATGGGGCCAGTGGCATGTGACTTCTCAATGTGCTTTAGAGAGTGTTTTAGTTTCCTGAAGTACACTAGCTGTTAAAGGGAAGGATGTGCACATGCATTTGTTGAAATAAGGAATGATGTCTTAAAGACACTGATGTTGCCATAACTATTTTGAGTGGCTTTTTCAAGTCTTATCCTGTATGGCCTGAATTTATCACTTAATCATCAAATCATCAGTTGTTTTAACACTGGGAATCACATTAGGAATTCTTAAAGAGACTGAACTGTAGTACACAGACCAGCTGCTGCGAGTTTCATGCTTTCCCAACACCTGGTGATCCTTTCCCCACTCAGTGGAGACACTGTGACATCTTACCGAATACACATTAAAAGTATATTCAAATGCCGTTAACAAAATTAGAAAAAAATTTCTAGGGCTGAATGCAACCAAAGAATAGATTAGAAAATCTATTTGCTTTTATTTTCCAACTTCTACTTTTGAGTAGGAAGTGCCTGTTAGCATCAAACAGAGCACCAGAAGTCTGGACCTACATTCCAGAATTCAGTATTTACCCAACGACTTCTGTGTCAACCTATGATTGTGAGTTGGGGCTATTCGATACAAAGGAAGAGATATTTAATGAGTATAGTACTTAACCAAACATTTCATGAATTCTGTAACAAAGTCCTTGATTTGCCTGCTTCAGAGTCAGTGGGAAGCAGACTCCACAACCTGGATTAGTTTAACCAGCCACTCTCTAGTCCTGTGCCAGAATGAATAAGCACTACTAAAGCTCATCAATATAGCCATGCCGACTTGGAGTCATCACAAATGTCTCACTTTCATCCTCTTCTGGGACATTCTAAATTGACCTAGTTTTATTTATTCCTAGTCTGATTCACTCCCAACAATCCAGGGTGTTATCACTCTCCTAAAATCCCTTCCCACTTCCTCCTAGTCACACTTAGTAGACAGCATAGGTCCCTACCTCACCCAGAAGAGAGATGTTACCAGTACGAATACCCCCAACTTCTTTTTCATCCCCTCCACAAAGGCCTGCCTTTACTAATTCTTATTATCTTCCTTTTTGTCTTGGAGAAACAGGTGTCCCTGTGCCTTTTCCAGGCAAACCCATCCCTCCTGGCTGTTGATCTCATTTCCTTCTCAAACTCTGCAGACATCTGTGTTCATATATGTTTAATCAATCTCCCCCTGTCCTTATCTCAGCATATAAACACGCTCAGGTTTTTCATTTGTATGTGCTCCACTTCCAACCCAAAAGGAACACAAATGTTCTGGAAGCATGGTCTATATGTACACACTCTACTTCTTTATTTTCCAATCATTCTTCAACTCACTGTAGTCAGGCCTCCTCCATCCTCACCGTTCTGCTAAAATGCTCTTGCTGAGGTTAATGATCACCTACTTGCCAAAGTTAGTGGTCTCTTTTTAGCCCTTATTCCTACAACACATGACACCACAAAGCTTCACCTTCCCTAGGTTTCTGGAATATCTTTCTCTTGGTTCTCCTCGTACTTGTCAAGTTCATCCTTCTCTAGTTTCTCTTGGGTCACCCACTCTGTGTTTAACAACGTTCTGTCCTAGATCCTCTTCATTTTATACTTAATACAATCTCACCTGCAAACACCGTTTCATCTCTAACCTAGCATCAAGTTCTTATAAAAAGGCTGCCTCCTGTCTACTTTCACAGACCATGTTCCAAAGCGAGTTGATGATCTCTCCCTAGTTCCTAGTATGCTCTTTCACCTATCTGTATTTCCTTTCTCTGAAATTCTACCACTGCCCCATCCCCATCCAAAAATATAATAATTTTATTCATTTTCCTCAGCAACCACTTTAATGGCTCCTGAATACCACATGCATAGGTTTCCCTTTGGATCAATTATCTTAAGCCTCAGACAAAGAATAAAGTTGTATTTATTAATTAGTTACGTTACAGGTTAAAGGCACTATGCACAGGAAGGGAAATACGTATGTATGGATGGTGATAAGAAAACTGGTAAGAAAAATAAGCCATACTGACATAAGATTATCATTATTACCAACCAACTCTACAAGAAAAGAAAACTTATTTAGATTGCACATTCTGTACATGATTCCAGTTTGCTTTAGTTATGAAATGATGCATGAATAGTGGAAAAGCATAGGTAACGGCGAGTCAAAGGCGTCAGATCACCCATTAGGAGGCAGGGCCATTGGCCCACTTGCACCACTGTCCTCAGTAGAGCACTGCACTATCAGAAGGACATGGTAAATAATGAAATAAATGGTGAGTGCTGGTTTTGGCCAAAGACAATATTTCTAAACCACCACCTCACACAAGCACAGGTGCAGGCACTGCAGTGGGAGAGAAGGGAGTGATGGCTCTGAATGCAAGAGCCAGAGGGGAGAGTGAGTTTGAACCCAGTCTGTCAGGCAAGGCTGGCAGAGTGAGGGGCCTGCAAGCAGTTTGGTATGGCCACAGCCTAAAGTACAGGGGCTGGGAGATTAGGCTAGAGAGCAGGCAGGGTCAGATGCTGAGGTCTCTGGGTGCTTGGTAAATTCGCTGAGTAACATGACTAAACCTGCATTTTAGAAAGGCAGCGGTGGAGGGAATAAGTTGGAAGTTAAGGACTGCTGTAGCAACTCAGGTTACATGAACCCACCAACATGGAAGTGATACTTGGGATAGAGAACCCTGAATTTATAAAGATTTAGGAGGTGAGTTTCATGGGAGAGGTGGAGAGAGAGCAGCTGAAACCTGGTAAATGAATAACTGGTAGTGTTCTGACCTGAGAGACAAGGAGGAGGAGCTGTTTGGGGAATGAAGACAGTAAGTCTGATTTTGAACAAACCCATCTCAAGATGTTTGTAAATAGGGGTCTGGGAATTCAGAGGGAAAATGAGGCTAAAGATATAGATTTGAAAGTCACCAGCACATGGTAACAGAGTGAGACAAATGTGGCTCCAAAGCCAAATATATATATATAGCAAAGATTAAAATTCAAAATTGAGACAATTTTATTGGACAGTAATATGAAGTCAGCACAATCAGTTTTTAGATTGGTGTTTCTCAACCAAGGGCAATTTCACCCACCAGGGGACATTTGGCAATGTCCAGGGACATTTTTGTTTGCCACAACTTGGCGGCAGGGAAGGGTGGGCTGCCATGGCATTTAGTGGGTAGAAGCCAGGGATGCTGCTAACCATCCTACAATACAGGACAGCACCTTACAACGAATTATCCAGCCCCAGATAGTGCTGAGGTTAAGAAACCCTGCTCTAGACAGGAAGCGCTCAATTATAATTTTCTGGGTGAAATGTTGAATCCCAGCTCCTCTGGAGCCACTCTGCCAGGCACAGACATTAAATGTGTTGTGGTAGGCTGAGCTTGGCTTTGCCTTTTACACAAGCTTTCAAGTACTTGAAGGATAAAGAATAATAATTTCTAAGAGACCACTATTCTAGAAAGACAATGTTAATCTCAAACAAATAAACAAACATGATTTAACTTTTTGGAAAATGACTGAGCAATAATTATCAAGTAATTAAAATGTACATGCCTTCTTCTGGGAATAGATATGAAGAAAATAATCCAAAAGGTTGTAAGAATTATATGCAAGATATTTACTACAATTTTCCAACTCACTTTCTAAAGCTAGTAGTCCTGTGTTGCCAAAACCAGACAGAGGTATCACAAGACAAGAAAACTATAGATCAACCTACCTTATGGACACAGCCACAGATCCTCAACCAAATCCTAGCAAACCAAATCTAGATGCATATAAAAAGGCTAATACACCATGACCAAGTAGGATTTACCCCAAGTTCAACATATGAAAACCAATCAATGCCATACACCATATTAACAGAATAAATGAGGGGAAAAACCTCCATGTGGTTTTTCTCAAGAGATGCAGAAAAAACACCAGACAAAATCCAATACCCTGTCATGACAAAAACTAGGCACAGAAGTAACTTACACAACTTGATAAAGGGCATCTACTCCACAGCTAACATCATAATAGTGAAAGACTGCAAGCTTTTCTCCTAAGGTTAGGAACAAGACAAGGATGTCTGTTCTTAGCATTTCCATTCAACATTGTACTGGAAGTTCTAGCCAGGGGCAGTTAGGCAGGAAAAAGAAATAAAAGGCATGCAAACAGGAAAGGAAGAAGTAAAACTATTTCTATTGGCAGATGACATGATGTTATACATACAGAAAATCCTAAAGAATCCACACACACACACAAAAACTACTGGAGCTAATAAATGATTTAAGCAAGGTTGCAGGATACAAGATTAATATATAAAAATCAGGGCTTCCCTGGTGGCACAGTGATTAAGAACCCGCCTAACAATGCAGGTGACACAGGTTCGAGCCCTGATCTGGGAAGATCCCACATGCTGCGCAGCAACTAAGCCCAGGCGCCACAACTACTGAGCCTGCGCTCTAGGGCCCGCAAGCCACAACTACTGAGCCTGAGTAGCACAGCTACTGAAGCCCGTGAGTCTAGAGCCTGTGCTCCACAATGAGAAGCCACCGCAATGAGAAGCCCGCACACTGCAAACGAAGCCAAAGATAAATAAATAAATAATGTATAAAAAAATCAATTGTACATCTATACACTAGCAATGAATAATCTAAAAATGAAATTAATACAAAACCATACAATAGCATGACATTATATTAGCATCAAAAAGAATAAAGTATTTAGGAATGAACTTAACAAATAAGTGCATAACTTGTACACTGAAAGTATAAGACATTGTTGAAAGAAATTACAGAGGACCTACATAAATGGGAAGACATCCACGTCATGGATTGGAAGACTTAACATGGTCTACAAATTGATGTACAGATTTAACACAGCCACTATCAAAATTCCAACTGCCATCTTTGGAGAAATCGACAAGCTGATCCTGAAATTCATATGGAAATGCAAGGGACACAGAAGAGTGAAAACAATCTTGGAAAAAAAGCAAAGTTGGAGGACTCACACTTTCCAATTTCAATGCTACAGTAATCAAGACACTGGTACTGGCACAAGGATAGCAACACAGATCAATGGAGTAGAACTGAGAGTCCAGAAATAAACTGATATACCTATGCCAATTAATTTTTGACCAAGACCATTCAGTGGGGAAAAAAATAATCTTTTCAACTGCTCGGACACCTGGACACTCACCTGCAAAAGAATGAATCCGATCCCTACTTCACATCATATATGAAAATTAACGCATGGATTCAAGCTCTAAAACTGTAAGACTTTTATAAGAAAACAAAGGTATAAATCATCATGAACTTTCAATAAGCAATGGTTTCTTAAATATGACACCCAAAGCACAAGAAAAAATAGATTAAGTAGACTTCATCAAAAGTAAAAACTTTCGTGCAAACACACTATCAAGAAAGTGAAAAGGGGGCTTCCCCGGTGGCGCAGTGGTTAAGAATCCACCTGCCAATGCAGGCGACATGGGTTTGAGCCCTGGTCCGGGAAGATCCCACATGCCATGGAGCAACTAAGCCCGCGAGGCACAACTACTGAGCCTGCACACCTAGAGCCCGTGCTGTGCAACAAGAGAAGCCACAGCAACGAGAAGCCTGTGCACTGCAACGAAAAGTAGGCCCCGCTCGCCACAACTAGAGAAAAGCCTGCGCGCAGCCACAAAGACCCAATGCAGCCAAAAATAAAATAAATTAAAAAAAGAAGCAACACCATTCACTTCAAAAAAAAAAGAAAGTGAAAGGACAACCCACAGAATGGGAGAAAATATTTTTAAATCGTACATTTGATAAGGATCTAGTATCCAGAATATATAAACTCAACAAGAAAAAAATAACTCAATTAAAAAATAAGGAAAAAAATCTGAAGACGTTTCTTCAAAGATATACAAATGGCCACTTAGAACACGAAAAGATGCTCATCACTAGTCAATAGGTAGATGAAAATAAAAACCACAATAAGATACCACTTTATACCTACCAGGATTGTTATAATAAAAAAAAAACTAACACAAATAACAAGTATTGGTGAGAATGTGGAGAAATTGGAACTCTCATACACTGCTGGTGGGAACGCAAACGCTGCAGTCACTTTGGAAAACAGTTTGGCAGTTCCTCAAAAGGTTCAACATAGAGTTACCATATGACCTAGCAAAATCCAGCAGAAATGAAAACATATGGCCATATAAAAATCTGGACAGAAATATTCATAGCAGCATTATTCATAATTGCCCCAAAGTGTAAACAATCCAAATTTCCATCAACTGATGACTCAATAAACAAAATACAGCACATCCATACAACAGAATGTTATTCAGCCACAAAAAGAATGTAGTACTGAGGCATGCTACAATGTGGATGAACCTTGAAAACACTATGCTAAATAAAAGAAGTGGGACACAAAAGGCCACACACTGTATTATTTATCTGATGTATATGAAATCTCCAGAATAGGCAAATCCAGAGAGGGAGAAAGAGAGAAATGGTTTTCCAGGTGCTGAAGGAAGAGGGGTTACAGAACAGGGAGTATAAAGGTTCAGGTCCTTTTTTTATAGCTTCTCAAAAGTCTACTTTTCTGTTATGAATAATTGCTTTTTCCAGTTACCCCACATGAGTTGATAAAGACTCTGATTAAATTGTTTTATGTTTCCAAGAATAACTGTTATATCTTTTTATTATCTAGGTGGCAGCTTAGAAAAATTTTTATAGAATTTTAAATGATTTATGGTGTTCCATGTGTTCTAGTTTATGTTTTTCTAGAAAACATTCCACCAAATTACTAGCTTTCCAAAGGCTGTAGTACCATTTATAGTACTTTAGTATGACAACAGTTTAAAAAAATTTTTTTAAATTGAAGTATAGTTGATTTATAACGTGTTAATTTCTGCCATACAGCAAAATGATTCAGTTATACATATATATTCTTTTTTAAATATCCTTTTCAATTATGGTTTATCATAGGATATTGAATATACTTCTCCGTGCTATACAGTAGGATCTTGTTGTTTATCCATCCATTCTATATATGACAGCTTACACCTGCTAACCCCAACCTCCCCCCGCCCCTCCCCCCTGGCAAGCACAAGTCTGTACTCTATGAGTATGACAGCAGTTTTGTTTTAAAGCCAGAATCAAGTTGAATGTGACTCTAAACTAAAATTTATGCTTTGTTCATTTGTAAAACATGGATATATTGGTGTCATATTTCCTTTATTCTGTTTGATTATACACTTGTTGAAAGGTAAATTTACAGATCAAATGATGAAACTTCATGTTTCAGTAAACGTTTTTTCAAGGAAAGAAAACTTGTCTTTTTATTTAAAGCTTCATGGGATAGAATTTATATTTAATCAAAATGACTAGATAGGATCCTTTTGCAAAGTCAGTCTAAAAGAAGCTAAATGGAATTGGTAGATCTTTTGGTTTTTGATATCTACTTTACTATAGGACTCCCAAGCAGGTACATTAATATGAAATACTTTGAAACCCATAATCTTAAAAAAAAAAAAGTGTGGGAGTTATACAAAAAGATCATATATCACTAGGTAGGAAGTTGAAATGACTGGCTGTGTAATATTTTTTAAAACCTTCATTTTGGATCAGTATACATATCCTTCCATTTTTCTCCCCTATTTTCAGTAGCATTCCATTTTGATGTTTAGCATAGCAAGCCAGAATAAAGTTTTATAATTCAGCAATCCTGAATTCTGAGTCATATTAAGATAAAAATGGAAATGAGACATGTACTGAGGAAAATTAATTTTCTTCTTCTGTAATGTCTAATTCATCTTCTTCTTGCTGATCCCCTCTTAGTCCACAAGTGGACACCTGTCCTGTTGCAGACACTTAGCTAAAAAAATCTCTGAAAAGGCAACTCTGAATTTGCTCTTACAATATACAAGTGAGATGGATAATCGGGTGAATACCTAGAGCTTCTGAGAACCTCAAATCTCATCAATCTTTTGTATATTTTGGTAGGCACCAGTGTATACCTCTGAAGCTTTGCTCTGAAATAGCATTTCAGTAGTGATAAATTCTGAAAATACAGTCTTTATATCCTTTACTTTCTGCTTTTCAAAACTGTCAGCAGTTTCCTCCAGATGAGCGTTGTTTGCACAGCATCCAGGGTAGCTCTCTGTAAGTGGGTTCGCCATGAAATAACAGGTCCAGCGGATGGGTGTGCTGACTTGTCCTTTCTACTTCAGGTAGCTGCTTAGCTTCTCCATTCCTTGATGTTGATGTCGCTGTGAGGTCATCCCGTTTCATTTCTACAATGGTTCCTTCGGCCGCAAGTCTCAACTGTGGTGGCACACCGATAATCCTTAAGTTCGGCACACTCCCCAGCGGTTTTTCCGGCCCTTGTTCAAATCTGGGGTCTCTGCGGAGACCTTCTCGCAGGAGAGTCGGCTCTGCCTCCCAGCCGGGCAGTTTTCTGCGCAGGCGCGCCGAAGACTTGGCACAGCTCTCCAAACTGCTTCCGGTTTGAGCGGCCCAGTTTCCGGGTACCGCTTCCTTCCTCTCCCACAAGACGCCCTTCTGGGCCTGGCCGCCAAGTTCTGCCGGTGCCACCCAGAAAAGGCCCGGCCTGGGGGCCTCAGGCTTGTGGGGTGGCGGGCAGCCTCCCTCCCGGCCTCTGTGAGAGGTGGGCCCGGTCTCGGCTGCGGCCCACAGCCGAAATTCAGCACGGAGCGGAGGCTCCACTGCTCGCACCCGAGCAGCCGCCTCAACATCCTGCCGGGCACGTGGCCCGTGGCCCCGGGCCTGGAGCCTAACAATGCCTCGGCCTAGGCCGCGCCGGGGCCACAGTGCTTATTTTTGGGGTGATGAAAATGTTATGGAATAAGATGGTCGCACGACCTTGCGAATATTCTACAAAACCTGCCAAACCGTACGTACACTGTTAAACGGAGAATTTTATGGTATGTGAATTATATCCCCCAAACAAAAAAAGATTTTCTACTACAGCAGTACTATACCATTTATGAGTGAGGCACATCCTAAATATCCAGCGACAGGTTCATGGGGATTATAGAGGATACTGGACTGCAGCGTGGAAAACGCTAACGCCACTGGTTTGAAAAGCCCTACGCAAAATGGCCTCCACAGGGGGCTTGCCGTGGCCACCCTGCGTCGGAGTTTATTTAAAACTCTACCTCACAAATGGGGAAACGGAAGCTTAGAGGGCCAAGCATGGTGCCCAGAAAGACACACTGCGTGGGGGAAACGGCATTCCACCCCTGCTGGTCCGGCCCCAGGACACCACCTCAACTACAGTCTCCACCGTTATTTAAAACTGGAGTGTGGGGCTCTGGACTTTTGTTTCCTCCAGGAAGCAGTGGCCTCAGTCTTCTTTCCTTTGGGCTGTTTCTGCGTCTGCCAAGGTCTGTGGACCACACCACGCCCGTCCAGGGGGACGGGGTGTCATGGTTTCTAAGGATAACTGGGGAGACGACGAGGCTTCCTGGACACGGCGAGCGCTAGAGTGGAAGGCGTGGCTTTGTCGCTACCGTAACTCGGTGTGGAGGTTACCTCGGGAAGCTTGGGTTCATCCCACGGCTCCGTCACTTTACTAGTTCGCGAGTTACCTCGGGTAAGCAACAACCTCACTAGGGCTCTTCTGCGTCTGACGGAGGTATTACACTACCACCTACCTCACTGGGCTGGTGTATGGAAAGCTTAGTTAATGCCTGTAAAGCAGGTGGCAGTGCCTAAGCCCTCACGAGGCGCTTGCGTTAGCTGTTATGCTGACCTGTTTGAAAAAATCAACCTCAACCTCAACTTTCAGGTAAGCCGCCACCAAGGGCCCGCAGTCCAGCCACTGGCAGGTGTTGGGTGGCAACTTCACATCAGGAGTTAGAAAAACGCTCCTTCAGGGCGGACACGGAGCGGTGACACTCGGGGTCCCCCTCCCCCCGTCTTTACGGCGGCAGATCCGACAAGACGCGCGAGCTCCACCCACCCACCGATTCCTCCCTCACAGCCGGAGCTCGCCGGCCCAACCAGCCACCCACGCCAGGGTCGTGCCGGCGTTCCACGTGCTCGGCTCCTCCCCGCCCCTTTCTCGGGCCTTCCCCCGACCCCCATCCCACCCCGAGCTCTGTCGGGGTAGCAGCAGCCGCCCCTGGACCAACGCCAACAGTACTTCAGTCAGCGTAGACTTACTTGATTAGAGGGGCCTTTCCGGCTCTCCCTCGGGCGCAGGATCGGCAAGAGTGGGAGCGAAGCGTAGAAGGACGCGGAAAGACCGAGGTCTAGAATCTGCCAGTTAGTTGTGTCCGTTCTCGCGTTGTCTCAGCGGATAGGGCCATGGCGGCCACCCCTTCCTTCTCAGTGGACGCGTTTTCTGACTGTCTACGCCAATGGGGCGGATCTTAGGGAGGGGGAAGGGATTGGGGGCTCGGCTCCGCCCAGGCCTGGTGACGATGCCGCGAGTCGGCTGCAGGCTTGATTGGGCTTGGCGCGTTTGGGGCGGGGCCGGGCGCGCTTGAGGGCAGGGCCGGGGCGGGGCCGGAGGCTGAGTTCGGACCCCGGGAGCTCCGAGGCTACCTCTTCTCTAGCGGTGGGAACCCCACCCAGCACCGGGTATTTTCTGTGTCCAACCCGGTTGACAGGGAAGCCCTCTCGCCGCTGAAGATCCCTACCTTTAAAACTGTTACTTAGAGACGAGGAAAGATTGTGTTGTGGAAAGGTCGAAGGAGGCTCTGAGATGAGTGTGAGGAAAGAGCAACGCGTGTTGAAATGGTGGTGACGTGTTTGGTTGTGACCTCTGGTAGCTGAGGCTGCCCACCCTAGATCTGCGTGGCTCCAAGGTGCAGAGGCGCATGCTCTGAACTTCAGTCAGGAGGCGTTAGTTCTAGATCTAGTTCTGGTTCCTTCTTGCTGCGTGACCTAGGGCGAGTCTCTTCCCTTTCTGTGCCTTGATTTTTTTAAAAAAAAAATATTTATTTATTTTTGGCTGTGTTGGGTCTTTCCCTAGTTGCGGCGAGCGGGGGCCACTCTTCATCGCGGTGCGCGGGCCTGTTACTGTCGCGGCCTCTCTTGTTGCGGAGCACAAGCTCCAGACGCGCAGGCTCAGTAGTTGTGGCTCATGGGCCTAGTTGCTCCGCGGCATGTGGAATCTTCCCAGACCAGGGCTCGAACCCGTGTCCCCTGCATTGGCAGGCAGATTCTCAACCACTGCGCCACCAGGGAAGCCTCTGTGCCTTGATTTCTTCTGTTGAAACAAGGAAGTTGATCTAACGTTCTGATGTTCTCGCCAGTGCAGTTTTGTTCATACCACTAATACTTCCAGAATGGTCTCTTTGTGCTGTGCCTGTTCTAGGTATCAGTTGACAGCTGTCAGATCTAAAAGAAAAATGTAATCCTGTGAAGGGCTCTTGACCAGAAGTGACAGTTTGCTTTTTTTTTTAAAATCTAGATCTGGTTTATTTTTATTTTTGTTGAAGTATAGTTCATTTACAAGGTATTAGTTTCTGGTATACAGCAAAGTGATTCAGTTATACAGATATATATATTCTTTTTCCTGTTCTTTTCCATTATGCTTTATTATGGGATATTGTCTATAGTGCCCTGTGCTATGCACTAGGACCTTGTTGTTTATCCATTCTATTTATACTCTGCTAATCCCAACCTCCCACTCCTTCCCTCCCTCACCCACCTTCCCCTTGGCAACCACAGGTCTGTTCTCTATGCAGAAGTCACAGTTCTGTGAGGAGAGCTGGGTTCAAATGGGCCAGGCTTGGTTGTTGCCACGAGCAGGCCTGGCACACCATGTGCCCTGTTAACCCAGGGCCCTGTGAGTGGCTAGACCCATTAGAAAATAGGTTGTGGGGCTTATCAGTTGTACCTGTGTGTGAAAGCATTTCAGTAAATAACAAGGAAAGTAGGATTCCGCCTCGAAAGGATTTTGTATAAGAAAGGGTGTGGAGTGGGAAGAGGTGATGAGGGTAAGGAGGGAAGTGAGTATAGTCAGAATAAAGGACAGCTTCTTGAAGCTTGAGCTGCCTGGAAGAGAGAGCAGAGAGAGAAATCCTAAGCTGAACAAGCTGACTGGAAGCCTGTTCATGGAGTAGTGAAGCATTCGTTTTGGCTGGATGGGTAGGGAGTCTTGGAAGCAAAACTGGCAGAATAGGTTGGGTCAAATGTCAAGGGTAAGGAGCTGGCAGAGGGAGCCTCTGAAGGTTTGAGAGTTGGGGAGTGATAAGACTAGAGCTGTGGTTTAGGGAAATCACCTGGGCAGCACTGTAGAAGAAACTAGAGAGGAAAGATTGTGGAAGGCAGTTGGAAGCTTCCTTAGAAGCTTAGTGCAGCTACCGTCCCTGCAAAAGATAGTCAGGGTTGAAACATAGTGGTGGCAGCTGGGATGGAAGGGAAGGGTAGAGTCGAGACATTTCAGAGGAGGGAGAACCTGTAAGACTTGCTGAACACTGTGTCAGGAGTCAAAAGGGATTCCAAGCTGAAGAGCCAGGGTCACGGGAGGAAGTCAGAAGGAGTTGGCTTGGGGCTTGCTGAGTGAATGAATGGCAAACAGCCAGCCAGAGGGGTCTCTTGAGTGTTCACTGAGGGAACCGGGTATAGGCACAGGATATGCCTTGGGGACCTGCAGCAGGCATGCCAAGAGAAAGGATTAAAGAATATTTGCAAATCAATGCACAAAGGAAGCTTGACCTTGGGCAAATCTTTTGGCACCTCTGAACCTCAATTTCCTCATAGGTAAAATGAGGATAATGATACCTGCTGAAGCGGGTTTTTTCCCCAAATATATATATAATATTTAAATATATGTATTTAAATTTATTTTATTGAAGTGTAGTTGATTTACAATGTTGTGTTAATTTCTGCTCTACAGCAGAGTAATTCAGTTAGACATATATATATTCTTTTTCATATTCCTTTCTATTATGGCCTATCACAGTATATTGAATACAGTTTCCTGTGCTCTGCAGTGGGACCTTGTTTATTGAAGAGAGTGGTTGTGAGGAGTAAATGCAGTGACCATAAAGCACCTCACTGCTTGGTCTACACTCCCATGGACTGGGCACCCTTTATTATGTGGATGGCTTGATACGTAAATAGTGCATATTACTTATCAAAAGTGAGAATAATTTCTTTTTTTCACTTTATCTCCAGAATTTGAAGCCAAGGCAAATATGTTTTTCTTTGAAACGGCACCTAAAATGAATCAGCATTAACTTTGACTATATTAAAAAAAACCACAATACTTTTTATAGTTCTTGTCATGTGCCACCTATTTTCTAAGCCCTTTCCATATATTGTTCTTTTAATTACAGCAACCCTGTGAGGCAGGTACTATTAATATCACCACTTTACTGATGAATTGAGTCACAGAGAGGTTAAGTAACTTGCTCAAGCTAGTGAGTGGCAGAGCCAAGATTCAAACCCAGGTAGTTTCCAGAGTTTGAGCTCTCCAGGCGAAAACTATCATAATGAAAGTCGAAAGACATACTCCAATTTGGTATAAAATATCTACAGCTTGTATCACAGAAAAGGCTAATTTTCCTAAAACATAAAGTGCTTCTACAAATAAACTCAATAGAAAAAGGAGCTGCGGCTATACCAACTATGCAGAAAAGGAAGTCAACATGAAAGGGTGCTCAGCCTCACTCAGTGTAAGGAAAATATAGTTTAAAACTCCTCTGACATATCCTTTTTCATAACCAGATAGGCAAAATCCAAAAGTTTGTTAATATTCAGTGAAGCTCTCATACAAGCTCTAAGGGAGACAATTTGGCAATATATCAATATTTATCAAAATTAAAAATGCATATACCTTTGACCTAGCAATCACACTACTAGGAATTCATCCTAAAAATATAGTTGCTTATGTGCAAAATAACTTATGTACATGGAACATCGTGTAATAGCGAAAGTTTGGAAGCCATCTTAGTGTCCATTAGTTAGAGACTAGTTAAAAAAGTAATGGTACATTCATTCAGTGGAATACTGTGTACTTAAAAAAAAAAAAAGGAGGCTCTTTATATACTAATGTAAAATTACCTCCAAGATAGATTCTTGGTGAAAAAAGGAAGGTGAAGAACAGTACATAAAATATTACATAGGGTGGGCTTCCCTTGTGGTGCAGTGGTTGGGAGTCTGCCTGTCAATGCAGGGGACACGGGTTCAAGCCCTGGTCTGGGAAGATCCCACATGCCTCAGAGCAATTAAGCCCGTGTGCCACAACTACTGAGCCTGTGCTCTAGAGCCCGCACACCACAGCTACTGAAGCCCGCGTGCCTAGAGCCCGTGCTCTGAAACAAGAGAAGCCACTGCAATGAGAAGCCCACACACCACAACAAAGAGTAGCCCCCGCTCGCGGCAACTAGAGAAAGCCCGCGCGCAGCAACAAAGACCCAACGCAGCCATAAATAATAAAAATTAAAAAAAAAATTAAATAGGGTGAAAAATATGTGTGTATGTATGTGTATCTCCCTACCTCTAGGGAGGGGACCTGGGTGGTTAGGTGACAGGGATGGGAGAGAGCTTTTCACCCCATTGTACCTTTTGAATTTTATATATTGACATATATTACCTATTAAAATATAAAATTTAAATGTTAACTAAATCTGCATACTATGCACAGCAACCAACTGCAGAAGTTGTTCATTTTAAGAGGTGACATGTAAATGAGTTTTTAAAGGAACTAAGACATCTGTCAAATCCCATCATGGAGACACGGATCCAAAATATAATCAATACAAGAGAAACATAATCAACATGTCCATTATGTGATAACAGTCCACCCAGAGCCCAGAAAAAGGATTCTTTTCATCAGAATTTACCAATGTTTATTCAGTAGTATCCAAGGGATGTGAATGGCTTGGTCACTGGAAATCTGGATCCAGAATAATTCTCCAGTCCTTTCCCTAACGTGAATTAAACATCCCACAAAACTCTCCAAACCCCTTATTATGATTACACGTTCACTGAACTGCTGATGACCGATTCTATGACTCAGGACATGATTCTGGGAAGGAGGGAGCCCTGAGTAATGGGCAAGAATATTCTAGACACCAGGAAGTTATATATCCCAGTAATAATTAACCTATAGTATTGGTATTCTAGGTACTTGGGTGGACTGAAGCAGTTTCCAAGGGTCTGGTCCAAGTAACTGGTAACATCAAATGTCTGAATCCGGAAACCCAAGGATGAGACTGTGGTGCTTCTAAAATATTATTCTTAGCTAGTTAGCAGCCTGACCAATTTAACAATTAATAAAAACATGCTTGATTCAGAAAATTTAAGAAACAGAGAAGCATAAAATAAAAAATATACCCAAATTACCTATGATAAATCCATACCTCCAAAAAACCACTGTTAATATTTGGATGTCTTTATTTCTAAGCATGTATTTGTTGTAGTTGTTTATATAGTTCATTAATTCCTTCAATAAATATTTACTGAGCCCTGGGAATGCCATGCCTGTTCTAGGTGCTAGAGATGTAGTTGTATTTTTTTAATAATTAAAAAAAAATTCTTTTTGAAACAATCACAAACTAATAGAAAATTCCAACTATGTACAGAGAACTTTCACACTGGAATACTTTTAGTTATATTTTCTGCAAACAAGGGTATTCTCCTACATATTCTCAACATAACCATCAAAATCAGGAAATTAACATTTTTAGACCACTACCATAATCCTTGGTCCCACTCAGGTATCACCCATTGTCCCAATACTTTTCTTAAGGGCAAAAGGATCTATTCAGAATCACATGTATTTAGTTATGTCTCTTAAGTCCTTTTTTAATTTTCATAACCTTGACACTTTTGAAGATTACGGTCCAGTTAATTTGTAGAACGTCCCTCAGTTTGGGCCCTCAGTTTGGGTTTGTCTAATGTTTTCCATGATTGGATTCAGACTGCATGTTCAACAGGAAAATCAGAGAAGTGACATGGCATTCTTCTCATTGCATCCTATCAGGTGGCACGTGATTTTGGTTGGTCCCATTATGGATGACGTTAATTTTCACTTCTTGATTAAGGTGATGTCAGCCAGGCTTCTGCAATGTAATGTTACTCTGTTTTTTTAATTAAAAAAATAAAAGTTAAAAGAAAAATTGAAATAATTAAAGACTCACAGGAAGTTGCAAAAATAGTGCAGAGAGGTCCCTGTACCTTTCATATAACTTCCCCAGTGGTAACATCTCATATAACCATGGTACAATATCACTTTTTTTTTTTTTTTTTTTGCGGTACGCGGGCCTCTCACTGTTGTGGCCTCTCCCGTTGCGGGCTCCGGACGCGCAGGCTCAGCGGCCATGGCTCACGGGCCCAGCCGCTCCGCGGCATGTGGGATCTTCCTGGACCAGGGCACAAACCCGTGTCCCCTGCATCGGCAGGCGGACTGTCAACCACTGCGCCACCAGGGAAGCCCCAATATCACTCTTTATCTTTTTGTAATTTGGCTAGTATTTGTAAGTCTATGTAAATATCCTACTCTTTATCAAACATTCAATTAATTTATGGGCTTATGGTTTCCTCTGTTATTCAGTGGGTTAAATTCATGCTTATCATTTATTTTGATGCTCAGATAGTCCCAGTTTTGCTAGTAGAAGCTCTTCCTACCTACTTCTGTGTTCTTTTGACATGTTCTCATCATTCTTTGATCATTTTTTTCTGGCAAAAGATGTTCCAGGCTCATCTTGTACTTTTCCGGCCCAGGCCTGGAATGAGTCATTTCTCTAAGGAGTCCAAGTCCCATTTAGTGGAAATTGGTATTTAGAAGCCAAGATTTGAGTGCCAAGTGTACTCATTGCTATTAGGGTATCCCTATTCCAAGGATACTGGAACTCAGGGTTGCAGTTGGGAATATATACCCACACACTCCCACACACAACACAAACATGCATATGCATTTACATCTACATTTATCTATCTGTCTATCTTGAAAACCATGAGTTCACACCAATACTTCCAATTGTAATCCATCACCACAGGGCTCATTCAAGTTTTTTCCCTTTCTATATTTGTATCTCCTTTCTCCAACAGTGAAGTTCCCATTATCTTTTTTATTTACTTATTTGAACAGTCCCTCTGTATGTGGCCATACATAGAGTCATCTCTGCCACTACTCCCTCCCCAATGCAGATGTCCTCCTAACCCCACACAGATTCTGAGAACCTGTGCTGGGACATACTCTCCACCCCCCACAAAGAGGATGCCTTCCTCACTCTTCCTGGGCTCCAGCACTCCATGTGAGAATATAGTTTTGGAGAGACAAAATCCTTAATTTCAAGGAGCTTACATTCTAATGGTGGGGGGGAGGGGAAAAAGGAAATAAAAATAAAACATGAGGTAATGATAAGTGCAATTAAAAGAAACAAGATAATGTGATAAGAAGTGACTGGGGTGCTACTGTGGGTTGGTGATGTTGATTATTCTCTTTATGTATCCCCCCATCCTTCTTTGCCCTGCTCTCTGCATATCTACAAAATGTATTATGTTGGCTCCTCTGCAGTCTGCTTTCTGATTGAGTTCAACAAGCAGGAGATTGGTGTGTGGGAGGAGAGGGAATCCCTTGCCTGACTTGGGATATATTATCTGCTTGCGGCGCCTCCTCTGGCTCCAGCTCTCATCAGGCTCCAAAAATTCCATTTCCTCCCCTTGTCCCTTCAAGGCTCCTAGTGGTAATAGGTTCCCACTGTTGCTAGCTCGTGGGTGCCCCAATGGCCTTGTCTCTTTTTATTCTGCTTACACCTTTTTTTTTTTTAACATCTTTATTGGAGTATAATTGCTTTACAATGGTGTGTTAGTTTCTGCTTTATAACAAAATGAATCAGTTATACATGTCCCCACATCTCCTCCATCCTGCGTTTCCCTCCCTCCCACCCTCCCAATCCCACCCCTCCAGGTGGCCACAAAGAACCGAGCTGATCTCCCTGTGCTATGCGGCTGCTTCCCACTAGCTATCTATTTTACGTTTGGTAGTGTATATATGTCCATGCCACTCTCTCACTTTGTCCCAGCTTACCCTTCTCCCTCCCCGTAACCTCAAGTCTATCCTCTAGTAGGTCTGGGTCTTTATTCCCGTCTTGCCCGTAGGTTCTTCATGACCATTTTTTTTTTTTAGATTCCAGTATGGAGCTTCCTTAAAAAACTAAAAATAGAACTACCATACAAGCCAGCAATCCCACTACTGGGCATATACCCTGAGAAAACCATAATTCAAAAAGAGTCATGTACCAAAATATTCATTGCAGCTCTATTTACAATAGCCAGGACATGGAAGCAACCTAAGTGTCCATCAACAGATGAATGGATAAAGAAGATGTGGCACATATATACAATGGAATATTACTCAGCCATGAGTAATAAAATAAAAGAAACGAAATTGAGTTATTTGTAGTGAGGTGGATGGACCTAGAGTCTGTCATACAGAGTGAAGTAAGTCAGAAAGAGAAAAACAAATACCGTATTCTGCTTACCCCTTTGTTAAGAGTACCTTCATTTAATTCTTTTGAACCAACGAGTTGGATTCTATTTTAGGAAAGGGCTCTTGGAGGAAATGACTTTTCTTTTTTTCTTTTTGCGGTACGCGGGCCTCTGACTGTTGTGGCCTCTCCCATTGCGGAGCACAGGCTCTGGATGCGCAGGCTCAACGGCCATGGCTCACGGGCCCAGCCGCTCTGATTCCTGGACCGGGGCACAAACCCTTGTCCCCTGCATCGGCAGGCGGACTCTCAACCACTGCACCACCAGGGAAGCCCATGACTCTTTGTTTAAACAATTATTGTGAATCGTTTTTCAGGTTAATACATATTCTTCTACAATATGATTTTCAAAAACTCAATTTGATCAGTTGAAAAAGGAAAACATTAGCCAGGCTTGTCTTTCTGGAATTGTGTGCAGAATGGATTCTCCTGCTCCTGACCTGAGGCCTAAGAAGCTTGAGTTGTGCTTTCAAGGGGGTGATATGCACACTGTTGTGACTCTACCCCTCAGGCATCCAGATTAGCCAAGAAATGCGATTTTTTGGCCTCTTTATGATACAGACAGTATTTCCTCCATCAGAATTTGTCCTCAGTTGTGCATTTCTTCAATCCCTGCCCCGCCTAGGGAGGGTTCTCAGCCATTAGGAGTCAACAGAGCCCTTTCTTGGATATGCAGCCCATTGCAGGAGCCTCCTTTTTCTTTTATTACCTTGTCTTCTTAATGCCAAGAATTGTACCATTTGGAGGATTCTTCAAATAATTTTAAAAACTTTTTTCTGCCTCTGTTAGACATTTGCAAGACTGCGGGGTCTTCCCATCTAGATTGGAGAGTGAGAAGGGGCTTGCAGGAAGAGTACCTGGCTGTAGCTTCCAGAAGCATCATTCATTTCCTCAGCAAGACTGAAGGACATTAAAAAGATGTGCATTGTTTCCTGTGACTGGCTTTATCAGTGTCAACAGCTTTATAGAAGTAAAAAGCTATAGACTGAGAGGAGGAAAAAAATATCCTGCAGAATAAGAGTAGAAAAAAAAAATTCAGGCATGTAATTGTTCCAAATCTTACTGCCTCCCTGGTTTCCCCTGCATCTGAATTTCTGTTTAACACTGATAGGAGGATTGCCTTTAGGGGATACGAGGAAGGGAATAGGGACGAATTCGGCTTCAGTTTAGGTTTAGGAAACTATAGAAGGACTTGAAGCGGAACTGAATTCATCAAGAAACCCATATGTACTTGCGCCTGGGGAGGCTTTTAAAAAATCTGGTGAGAATGTTGTTCCTGAGCCCAGGAGAGGAATCTGTTGTGTTTTCCGGAATTATATACGTAGACAGTCAGGTAAACCAAGAAGGCTGAAGTAAGGAAGCTCTTCAACCACAAATAGTGTGCCCTCCCCAACTCTCAGAAGCTACATGCTCTCACAAGATTAATTTCTTCCTTGTTTTGTCCCAGATTTCACTACCTAGTCCTTTGTTAAGCATAAAAGGAGGTAATTTGAGGTATTGTGACCCCACTTTTCCAGATTAGAGAAATACTACACTATGGATAAACAAGACAACATATTTGAAGGTGTTTTGTTTATTGGAAGGAAGACACTTTATAAATAATGTTGCTTATTATTGTTAACCATCATCTGAAATACAGTCTAGAGTTTAAGACTGTGTGCTATGGAGCCAGTCGGCCTGTTTTCAAATTCCTGTTCCCTCACAGTTTAGCTGTGGGACCCTGGGCATGTTTCTTGACTTCTCTGAGCCTATTTCCCCAAATGAAAAATGAGGATACTAAGGGTATCCTCTTCCACATGAGGATTAAGTACACGTGGATTATGCAAAACACTTAAAACAGTGCCTGACCCACCGTGAGCACTTGAGAACTCAGTGTAACAGCACCCCCAAAGCTGCATTGTAACCTTGTCCCACACAGTGGGCGTCCCAGCAGCGTGGCTGTACCCTCTTGAGAGAGCAGGAAAGGTAAAGGAGAATCACAGAGGGAGATTTCTTCCCGGGCATCTGTCTTCCCATTTTGAAGCATGGGTGTGATTTCCCTCCCTCTCCTCTGAAGAGGCCGCTCCTTCAAATGAGGCTGTCCGCCATGGTGGGTTTTGCTGCAGAAGCTTTAACCACTTCATTTTACAGGCTTCAGCAAAATAAGCTTCTCTTCCTATAAATGGCTTCCTCTCACTGCACCTTTGTGGACAGTGTCTAATGGTGGGGTTGGCTCATTTACTGGAGCCAAATAAACATTTGTTCACACTAGCCCCATGGTGATAGTACCACTAGTAATGAGCGGCCGCATTGCCCACTGCTGCAGGAGCCATTAGGGAAGCCCTGATAGAGTTCTGTTGATTGACAGGGGAGGTGTCAGAGGCACAGATGGGGCTTTCTGCCCCCAGAAGATCATGCAGTGCAAGTAGCCAGACCAATCATTCTTAGACTTGTGAAGTCAGGGTATAAATTCTAAGAGGAATAAAAATGGGTGAGATAAAGGATTTGAGGTCTATGATTTAGAGTCATTTTTCAGGTTTCTGAAATGTTGAATAAGATAAGGTAATATGACAATGCAATTGAAAGGACACTTCATAAGAGGGTAAAAGTTTGAGTAGTTCCACATTAAGGAACGAACTCTGAGTTGGTTTCCTTGTCAGAGTTTGCGTTCTCTGGGGGAAGCCTACATTCTCTGGTGCTCAGTAAATATGCATTGTAGGTGCTGAGCTGTAGGGGAGATCTTCAGAATGAATAGGGCCCATCACAGTGCAATATGCACAGAATAAATGTGACAAAATCCACTGGTCCCTGAATTATGACCAAACCAGCCTCTGCAAATACACTGGGATTGTGCGTGGCCAGCTGGTTGTCAGAGAACACTGAATTTATACGAACATGAGATTGCTACAGGAATAGGTGCTTCTCAGAATTTGCTTAAGGCAGGCTGGACAATCCATCACCAAGCATTTGTAGGTGCTGATTTTAGATCAGTTTGTTTTTGGGTAGATGGACTGAGATTTGCAGATAGATGGATATCCTAGTCACTCCTCTTTGTGCAAAGTACCAGAAAACCTGTCAGGTTAGCACAAGCCAAAGTAGAATTTAGCGGAAGGATTTTGGGATTTGTCGTGGTATCAAAGAGGCGGCGGCACTGGAGTTAAGAACTGGAGTATCAGGAACCCAGGTGATTTTCTCTCTGCCTTTTGAGAGCTATGTGAAAACTTTCATCTCTGCTTCTCTCTGCACATCTGATTGTACTCCTTGACACAAATCTCTGCAGCCTCGTGCCTACTCACATGAGCAGTAAAGTTAAAAATAAAAGGTCTAACAGTGCAGGAAGGTTCCCTTTTCTCCACACCCTCTCCAGCATCTGTTGTTTGTAGATTTTTTGATGATGGCCATTCTGACTGGTGTGAGGTGATGCCTCATTGTGGTTTTGATTTGCATATCTCTAATGATTAGTGATGTTGAGCATCTTTTCATGTGTTTGTTGGCAATCTGTATGTCTACTTTGGAGAAATGTCTGTTTAGGTCTTCCACCCATTTTTGGATTGGGTTTTTTGTTTTTTTTGATATTGAGCTGCATAAGCTGCTTGTATATTTTGGAGATTAATCCTTTGTCAGTTGCTTCATTTGCAAATATTTTCTCCCATTCTGGGTGATGGCTTTTCGTCTTGTTTATGGTTTCCTTTGCTATGCAAAAGCTCTGAAGTTTCATTAGGTCCCATTTGTTAATTTTTGTTTTTATTTCCATTTCTCTAGGAGGTGGGTCAAAAAGGATCTTGCTGTGATTTATGTCATAGAGTATTCTGCCTATGTTTTCCTCTAAGAGTTTGATAGTTTCTGGCCTCACATTTAGGTCTTTAATCCATTTTGAGTTTATTTTTGTGTATGGTGTTAGGAAGTGTTCTAAATTCATTCTTTTACATGTAGCTGTCCAGTTTTCCAAGCACCACTTATTGAAGAGGCTGTCTTTTCTCCATCGTATATTCTTGCCTCCTTTGTCAAAGATAAGGTGACCATATGTGCGTGGGTTTATCTCTGGGATTTCTATCCTGTTCCATTGATCTATATTTCTGTTTTTGTGCCAGTACCATACTGTCTTGAACCCTCCTGCACTGTTGGTAGGAATGTAAATTGATACAGCCACTATGGAGAGTAGTATGGAGGTTCCTTAAAACACTAAAAATAGAACTATGATATGACCCAGCAATCCCACTACTGGGCATATACCCTGAGAAAACCATAATTCAAAAAGAGACATGTACCACAATGTTCGCTGCAGCACTATTTACAATAGCCAGGACATGGAAGCAACCTAAATGTCCATCGACAGATGAATGGACAAAGAAGATGTGGCACATATATACAATGGAGTATTACTCAGCCATAAAAAGGAATGAAATTGAGTTATTTATAATGAGGTGGATGGACCTAGAGTCTGTCATACAGAGTGAAGTAAGTCAGAATCAAACACTGTATGATAACGCACATATATGGAATCTAAAAAAACGGTACTGATGAACTTAGTGGCAAGTCAGGAATAAAGACGCAGACATAGAGAACGGACTTGAGGACACGGTTGGTGGGGGAAGGGGAAGCTGGGACGAAGTGAGAGAGTAGCATTGACATATATATGCTACCAAATGTAAAATGGATGGCTAGTGGGAGGCTGCTGCATAGCACAGGGAGATCAGCTCGATACTTTGTGATGACCTAGAGGGGTGGGATAGGAAGGGTGGGAGGGAGGCTCAAGAGGGAGGAGATATGGGGATGTGTGTATACATATAGCTGATTCACTTTGTTGTGCAGCAGAAACTAACACAACACTGTAAAGCAATTATACTCCAATAAAGATATTTAAAAAAAGGTCTAATAATGTTTTAGAAATGAGGAGATATAACTAAAAAAAAAATATTAAGGAAAAGAGGCCTCTGCCAAAAAAAAGTAGAACCCAGAGTTCAAGGAAAATGAAGAAAGATCCAGATTTCCTTGGCATCAATTGGCATCACTAGGAGGGAAGAAACGTCCGGGTACCCCAATGATAATATGAGAGTGGAGGGAACCAGGACTGTCACCCTTCCCTGAGTGAGGTACCAGGCAGGAACATGGGTGGAGTCAAGAGGAAGCAGAAGGAGGAGAGACTCATATCTTATAAATACCAAAATCAGGTCTGTGTGTTTGAGAATTTTTTGATTTCTGCAGGACTGTCCTGCTGAATCAGGTCTAGGCAATACAGGTAATAAATTGGACATAGCCTCACCTGTTTTTCTAGTTGGCATTGCTACTAGAGAAAGCTGTCCTGGAAAAGGTGAAAAATACCCTGTAAGAATGAAGGTGAGATTTAGTCCAAAAGTCATTAAGTAAGGCTAAGCAAGATAAGTAGCCATGTGATGGGGCTGTCAGATCCTGAGTGGGACAAGGAGGGCTTATACAAGGTGGGGGGATATTAGTGATGTTAGTAGCAGCAAGGTTAGCCCAATGTGTGATATTAGAGCCTGAATGGGGTAAATATATATACTCAGCCAAGGGGCGGGCTGGGGAGAATGGGTGGGGCGGTGATGGGAGACTGGTTACAAACTGGGGCAGGAGTGGGAGGGTAAGGAAGGAGGGCAGGAATTGATCTGTGTTAATTTGCCTGGGCTGCCATAACAAAACACAACAGACTGGGTAGCTTTAAACATCAGAAATTTATTTCCTCATGGTTATGAAGGCTGGATGTCCAAGATCATGGTGTTGGCAGGATTGGTTTCTCCTGAGGCCTCTCTCCTTGGCTTGCAGATGGCCACCCTCTCACTGTCCTCACATGTTCTTTCCTCTCTGCATGCATTCTTGGAATCTCTCTGTGTCTCTCAGATTTCCTCTTCTAATAAGGACCCCAGTCATATTGGATTAGGGCCCACCCTAAAATTAAAATTAGGGCCTCATTTAAACTTAATCACCTCTTTAATGGCCCTATCTCCAAATAGAGTCACATTCTGAGGTACAGGAGTGTGGTTGAGGCTTCAACATATAAACTGGGTGGGGGGAGGACGCAATTCGGCCGATAATTTGATTCAATAAACAATAACACGATTCAGTAAACAAATATATTGAGAATAATGGGAGAGAGGGTTCTTACTGTTGGAGAAGGGAGCTATAAATATAGAAAGATAGAAAACTACATTGGAATTGAGGTACTAAAGTAAAATCATTGTTTTCAGTATGTACAGATATATAGAAAAACAAATACAGATGTAAATGTGTGTGTGTACACATATGCATATATTCCATATCCCTGGCCACTGAGAGGGCCTAGGAACAGCAACACCCTAATAGCAATAAGCCCCCTTAGTGTTCAGACCTTGGTTCCTAAACACTATTTTCTAGTAAAAGGAATCTGTTTTTCTTTCTCTTTCTTTCTTCCTTTCTTTCTTTCTTTCTTTTTTTTTTTTTAAGAAATGCCTGATTCCAGGGTTAGGGCAGAGAAAGTCTAAGATGAATCTGGAATATCCAGTTTGAAGGGACTCCTACTGGTTAAATCTGGGGCAATTTGAGCATCAAAATGAATGATGGTAGTAATGGATTCTAAACCATTGAGTAAGTAGGAATCATTGAGTCCATACTGATATAACTAAATGAATAAATAAGTGAAGAGAGGAGAAAACGTTTTCTAACAGTAGAATGCCAACAAATGGAGAAGGGATGGTGGGGTTAGAAAATCACTGTTTGTCAACCATACAGAAATAATTCAGCAAAGAAACATCAATGGATGCTGAAACTAGAGGGTAAAAGTTTTTTTTTTAATTGAAGTATAGTTGATTTACAATGTTGTGTTAGTTTCAGGTATACAGCAAAGTGAATATATATATATATATATATATATATATATATATATATATATTCTTTTTCAGATTCTTTTCCCTTATAGGTTATTACAAAATACAGTTCCCTATGCTATACAGTAGGTCCTTGTTGATTATCTATTTTATATATAGTAGTGTATATATGTAAATCCCAAACTCCTAATTTATCCTTCCCTCCCCCTTTCCTCTTTGGTAACCATAAGTTTGACTTCTATGTCTGTGGGTCTATTTCTGTTTTGTCAATAAGTTCATTTGTATCTTTTTAATTTTTAGATTCCACATATAAGCGATATCATATATTTATCTTTCTCTGTCTGGCTTACTTCACTTCGTATGATAATCTCTAGATCCATCCATGTTGCTGCAAATGGCATTATTTAATTCTTTTTTATGGCTGAGCAATATTCCATTGTGTATATATACCACATCTTCTTTATCCATTCATTTGTGGATGGACATTTAGGTTGCTTCCATGTCTCGGCTATTGTAAATAGTGCTGCAATCAACATTGAGGTGCATGTATCTTTTCGAATTATAGTTTTCTCTGGGTATATGCCCAGGAATGGGATGGCTGGATCATATGGTAGCTCTATTTTTAGTGTTTTAAGGAACCTCCGTACTGTTTCCCATAGTGGCTGCACCAATTTACATTCCCACTGACAGTGTAGAAGGGTTCCTTTTCCTCCACACTTTCTCCAGCATTTATTATTTGTAGACTTTTTGATGATGGCCATTCTGACCAGAGTGAGGTGATACTCAGTGTAGTTTTGATTTGCATTTTAGAGGGTAAAAATTTGGTGAGGTAAGGATATATACATAATTTCAAGATACTGCCTAAAAAAATACTTGTTAATTACATAGTGGGAAAGGGTAATTTATACAGTGGAGAAACCTGGCAGATACCACCTTAATCAAGTGACCAAAGTTAATATCACCTGTAATGACACAAATCTGGATTGGGTACCATCTGATAATATGGAGTGAGAAGGGGACTTCCCTGGTGGTCCAGTGGGTAAGACTCTGCGCTCTCAATGTAGGAAGCCCGAGTTTGATCCCTGGTTGGGGAGCTAGATCCCACACGCATGCTGCAACTAAGAAGCCCGCGTGCAGCAACTGAAAGATCCTGCATTGCCACAACTAAAAATCCTGCATGCCACAACAAAGATCCTGTGTGCTGCAACTAAGACCTGGCACAGCCAAAATAAATAAACAAACAAATAAATAAATAAATAAAAATGCAGTGAGAAGAACATAGCATCACTTTTGTGGTATTCCTGCCCAAAACACATAACTTGAAAGTAATCATGAAAAAACACCAGATAAACCCATGTTGAGGGACATTCTACAAAATAACTGTCCTGTAATCTTAAAAAGTTTCAAGGTCATGAAAGACAAGGGAAGTCTGAGGAACTATTCCAGGTTGAAGGGGACTAAAGAGACGACAATTCTATGCAACGTGTTACCTGAATTGGATCTTTTAGTTTTCTAGAGGATATATATATATATATATATTTTTTTTTTTTTTTTTTTGCGGTACGTGGGCCTCTCACGGTTGTGGCCTCTCCCGTTGCGGAGCACAGGCTCCGGACTCGCAGGCTCAGCGGCCATGGCTCACGGACCTAGCCGCTCCGCAGCATGTGGGATCTTCCCGGACCGGGGCACGAACCCGTGTCCCCTGCATCGGCAGGCGGACTCTCAACCACTGCGCCACCAGGGAAACCCCTGGAAGATATTATTGAAATAATTAGCAAAACTTGAATGGGTCTCTATATTAGATAGTGATAATGTGTAATGTTAATTTTCTGATTTTTTTTTTACATCTTTATTAGAGTATAATTGCTTAACAATGGTGTGTTAGTTTCTGCTCTATAACAAAGTGAATCAGTTATACATATACATATGTTCCCATATCTCTTCCCTCTTGCGTCTCCCTCCCTCCCACCCTCCCTATCCCACCCCTCCAGGTGGTCACAAAGCACCGAGCTAATCTCCCTGTGCTATGCGGCTGCTTCCCACTAGCTATCTACCTTACATTTGGTAGTGTATATATGTCCATGTCTCTCTCTCGCTTTGTCACAGCTTACCCTTCCCCCTCCCCATATCCTCAAGTCCATTCTCTAGTAGGTCTGTGTCTTTATTCCTGTCTTACCCCTAGGTTCTTCATGACATTTTTTTGTCTCTCTTAAATTCCATATATATGTGTTAGCATACGGTATTTGTCTTTCTCTTTCTGACTTACTTCACTCTGTATGACAGACTCTAGGTCCATCCACCTCGTTACAAATAGCTCAATTTCGTTTCTTTTTATGGCTGAGTAATATTCCATTGTATATATGTGCCACATCTTCTTTATCCATTCATCCAGTGATGGACACTTAGGTTGTTTCCATCTCGGGCTATTGTAAATAGAGCTGCAATGAACATTTTGGTACATGACTCTTTTTGAATTATGGTTTTCTCAGGGTATATGCCCAGTAGTGGGATTGCTGGGTCATATGGTAGTTCTATTTGTAGTTTTTTAAGGAACCTCCATACTGTTCTCCATAGTGGCTGTACCAATTCACATTCCCACCAGCAGTGCAAGAGTGTTCTCTTTTCTCCACACCCTCTCCAGCATTTATTGTTTCTAGATTTTTTGATGATGGCCATTCTGACTGGTGTGAGATGATATCTCATAGTAGTTTTGACTTGCATTTCTCTAATGATGAATGATGTTGAGCATTCTTTCATGTGTTTGTTGGCAGTCTGTATATCTTCTTTGGAGAAATGTCTATTTAGGTCTTCTGCCCAATTTTGGATTGGGTTGTTTGTTTTTTTGTTATTGTTTATTTGTTATTTTTAAATTTTCATAACCTTGACACTTTTGAAGATTATGGTCCAGTTAATTTGTAGAATGTCCTTCAGTTTGGGCCCTCAGTTTGGGTTTGTCTAATGTTTTCCATGATTGGATTCAGACTGCATGTTCAACAGGAAAATCAGAGAAGTGACATGGCATTCTTCTCATTGCATCCTATCAGGTGGCACGTGATTTTGGTTGGTCCCGTTATGGATGATGTTAATTTTCACTTCTTGATTAAGGTGATGTTTATGTTTTATTTTGGTTAAGTATTTGGAATGTCCTTGTTTATAAGAATTATACCACAAAGTGTTTAAGTATGATGGGGCTTCCTGTTGGCAACTTATTTGCAAATGGGCAGGAAAACAAGAGGTCCTTTCTTTGTCCTAGTTTTACAAATTTCTTTGCATTTAAAATTATTTCTAAGTTACAAAATTATCTAGACAAAAAGTGAAGGGAAAATAAAGATATTTTATTGGCCAAACAAAAACTGAGAGTTTACTATCAGCAAACCCACTAAACAAAATTCTAAAGCATGTTTTTTTTTCTTTTCAGGTAGGATGAAAAAGATCTCAGGTGAAAGGTTAGAAATACATTAAGGAATAAAGAGCAAAGAAAGGGATAAATAAGTGGGTAATCTAGGAGAATATAGACTGTAGAATTTCAAAGTAGAATAGATGACAATAGTAACATAAATTAGAGGGAGATATGTGGAGTTAAATGTTATAAAAACTTATTGAATTTTTGGGGAGGAAGGTTAGATAAACTGATTTCATTAGATTTTGATAAGTCATGGATATGTATTATAATTTTTAATGTACACACTAAAAGTAAAAGAATAGAAAAATAATATAGAGCTTCAAAGTGTGTAAGAAAATAAAATGATAAAAAAATGCTCAGTCAATCCAGAAGAAGGCAAAAAGGAGAGAAAAAGGAACATAAAACATATGAAACAAGAAGCAAGCACATGATAATGTAATAGACTTTAATTCAAATATATCAGAATTTACATTAACTGTATGTGGACTAAGTGCTTCAGTTAAAAGACAAAAATTATCGTACTGGATAAAAAACAAAACAAAACCTAATTATCCACTATTTACAAGAGACACATCTAAAACATAAGGATACAAAAAATCTGAGAATCAAAGGAGAGTAAAAATATACCATGTTAAATAGAAGAGACAGTTGTATGGCTGTGTAAGTACTGAACAAAATAGATTTATTTTAAGGCAAAAAGCATAACTAGAAATAAAATGGTCACTTCATGATGATTACAGGTTCAATTTACTAGGGTGAGATAATAAATCCACCTTTGAACATATAAAATTATATAAAACAAAAATTGATAGAACTAACAAGGAGAAACTGGCAAATCCATAATAACGGGCTATTTTAATGTATGTCTCTCAATAATTCATAGGACAAGCAGACAAAAGTCAGGAAGCACATAAAAGATTTGAACAACATGATGAGCAAACCTAATTTAATGGACATATCAGTATGCACAATACTGCATCCAATAACTGCAGAATACATACTCTTTTCAAGACCAAGTAGTATTTACTAAACTTGGAGATATCATGGGCTATAAAGCAGTCTCTGACAGACTTGAAATGATTGAAATAATAGTGTGCATTTTGTGACCACAATGCAATTATACCATAAATCAATAACAAAAAGATAACTAGAAAATAAATACCCTTGTGTATGCAAATCGTATTAGGTGTCTTTAGTTAGGTTATCCTGCAAATAAACAACCTCAGACTCTCCTAGACTTACAACACATTTGTTTTCCATTCATGTTAATATTTTCGCTGTTGCAGCTCTGCCCCATCTGAGCTATGGGTTAGCTTTAGGTCTGCTTCCTGTGTCTCTGTATTCTGGTATCCAGGCTGAAGGAGCAGCCTCTAAGTGGGACATGCCATTCTTGTGGCAGAAGGCACTGGAGTGCAAAAGGCCTAGCCAAAGCACACAGTTTAATGTAAAAGCTCTGCTCCAATATAGCATACATATAACAGTCCACGGGCCCAAGAAAGCCGCATGGTCAAATCCAAGGTGAATGGGCATGTATTATACTATTACAGTTTAGGAGGGAGTGACTAACTGAGAAAAGTAATATATCTACGCCTTAAGAAATCCATTTCTACATAACCCATGATTCAAAGAAGAAATCACATGGACATTAGGTAAAAAATTGAATTAATAATTTAAAAACCCAACGTATTAAAACCCTAGGATACAGCTAAAGCAGTTCTTAGAGGAAGTTATATACTTAAATGCATATGTTAAAAATGAAGAAAGACTGAAAATTAATGGGATAAGCATTTACCTCAGGAAGTGAGAAAAAGAATACTCCATAGTGGTTGTGTCTTAGGAGGGTACTGGGTGGCTGGGGGACAGGAGTAGAAAGAATTATTTTTCACTGTGTATCCTTTTCATCTTTTAAATTTCATACCATATGCGCTTATAATTTATTTTTAGGAAAACACGGTATTGAATATGGCTCATAATGCATCCATTTCTTATATTCATTTGGCTTGAGGGGATTGAAAGGAAAAAGAGGAAGAACAAAAAGAAACTAGTTTAGGAATGAAAAGGGAGACATAACCATAGTACAAAACAGAAAGATCAAAACAATTTTGAGAGATTGTGACATACAACTCTATGCAGCAAATTTGAAGTCTTAGAGAAAAGGATTATTTCCTATCAAAATACAAACAATTAAATTTGACCCAAGAAGAAATGAAAAACCAGAATAGATTACTTATCATAGGAGAAATCAGAAAGATGATTCAAAATCTACTATTTTAAAAATCTAGTTTTTAAAAAAGGGGGCCTGGTAGAGTCAAAGCTGAATATTACCTAACCTTTAAATAATGGATGATTCTAAAGTTATTTAAAATCTTCCAGGCTACAGAAAAAAGGTAAAATCCTCTAATTTGTTTTACAAAGCCAGTATAATTTTACAACCAAAACTTGATAAAGGTAGTACAAAAGTAGAATTATAGGCCCATCTCACTAATGAATATGTATTTGCAGAAATTTAAAATAAAATATCAGCAAATAGAATCTAGCAAAAAGAACCTAGAAATCTCTCTCTCTCTCTTTCTGTCTCTCTCTCTCTCACACACACACACAGACAAAACAACAAGAACAAACAACAACAACAGAACCCTCCTGATATAACCAGGATTGGGAGGGCTTTGTTAAGGTGATTCAATATCAGGACACTTTTCAATAAAATCCATGATTTAAATAATGGAGAAAAACCATACGATCATATCAATAGCTGCTAAAAATGCATTTGATAAAATGTATCTCATTCCTAATAAAACTCTAATAGTAATAGAATGAAACAACTTAAATACGTTGAAAGCTATTTACCAAAAACTAACAGCAAATATTGTCCTTCATGGTGAAACGTGAAAATAATTTCCATTAAAATCACCATTATAATTTGACTAGCAAATTGGAAAACAAGAGAAAAGTTATCTTTTTGTTCTTGATGATATGATTAAATACTTAGAAAAACTGTGAGACTCTAGTTAAAAAAAGATAATTTGGTAGTGTGGATAGATTTTAAATAAGTATAAAGATCAGGAACTTTACTAAATGTGGAAATGGAAAAAGTATTGCATTTATAATAACAACAAAATGGAAAAACTATTGCATTTATAATAGCAACAAAAATAATGAAATACTTTGACATAAATCTAACAAGACACAGGAAGGACCTAGATAGAGAAAAATACAAAATATTATCATTAGTAGTATAAAACCACAAAGATCTGAATAAATGCAAAGCCGTATCATGTTCTTGGATATAAAGACAATATTTAGAATGTCAATTCTCTACAAAATAGTATATACATTTAATGCAAGTCCACTTACGGTGCTCATAGGTTTTTTCTTTTTCTTTTATAAAATTATTATTATTATTATTTTGGCTGAGTTGGGTCTTCATTGCTACATGTGGGCTTTCTCTAGTTGTGGTGAGCTGGAGCTACTCTTCGTTGTGGTGCGTGGGCTTCTCATTGCGGTGGTTTCTCTTGTTGCAGAGCACAGGCTCTAGGCAGTGGAGCTTTAGTAGTTGCAGTGCGTGGGCTCAGCAGTTGTGGCTCGCGGGCTCTAGAGCGCAGACTTAGTAGTTGTGGTGTTCGGGCTTAGTTGCTCCATGGTGTGTGGGATATTCCCAGACCAGAGCTCGAACCCATGTACCCTGCATTGGCAGGCAGATTCTTAACCATTGTGCCACCAGGGAAGTCCCATAAGTTTTTTCTTAATTAGATAAAATAATCTTAAACTTTACACAAAGGATAACTGAGATACTGAAGGAAAAAAGAATATCAGATATAAGAACTTATTGATATAGGGATTGATGTTGGTATAGGAATTATTAGAGCAGTGGACCGCAACTGAGAATCCAGAATTGGTACACATAAGAGGTTAATACACAATAAAGAGGCATTTGAATTTAGTAGATAAAGGATGAACATGTTTAAATAATGTTGGTTCAGCTGGTTATTCTGCCAGAAGAAAGTAAATTTGGACCCCTATTACTTCATATCCACAAATAAATTCCAGTTGGAAAAAAAAAGATAAATGTAAAAAATAAAATAAATATTTTATAAGATAATTTAGGATGCTACATGTATTTTCCAAGGACCAAGGAGATCTCTTTAACCAAGACTGGAAATCCAGAAGTTATAAAGAAAAGATAAATATATTGGATGAAAACATTTAAAAAACTTTTATATTATAAATGGTACCATAAACTAAGTTAATGGACAAATGATAATATCTGTAATGTAGATGAAAGTCAAAGACTTAATGTCTATAAAGTTAATCTTAACAAAAATTTCAGCTCATAAAAATTGACAAGAAAAATACTAAGTAATGCAATAGAAAAATGAGCAACAGATATGAGGAAAAAATTCACAGAACAATTGCAAATATCTTCTGCCATATAAAAATATGCTCAAATTTCTTGGTTGTCAGGACAAGGCCATTGGTAGCACCTTTCCATAAACTAGAAAAGGTCAGGGAGCTTCCTCTGCACTGAACACAGCAGGGAAGCTTGGTTTTGCAAGCCATTTGTGGACTGGATTTAAGCCCTGACAAACTGTGTGCAAGCTGTACAATGCATGCTGCGGTCCAGACTAAGAGAAATGCAAATTAATCATGAAATATTGCTGTAAATCCATTAAACTGGCAAAAACTTGAGCTATGGTACCTGTTGCCAGCAGAGGTGTGGGGGAGGTGTGCTCTCATACATTGGAGTTGTTCCAGTCCTTTTGGAAGGCAACCTGGCAATATCTGTTAAATTGAAAAATACAAGGCTTCCCTGGTGGCGCAGTGGTTGAGAGTCCGCCTGCCGATGCAGGGGACACGGGATCGTGCCCCGGTCCGGGAAGATCGACATACCACGGAGCAACTAAGCCCGAACACCACAACTACTAAGTCTGTGCTCTAGAGCCCACGAGCCACAACTGCTGAGCCCATGCACTGCAACTACTAAAGCTCCCATGCCTAGAGCCCGTGCTCCGCAACAAGAGAAGCCACCGCAGTGAGAGGCCCACGTACCGCAAAAATAAAAAAAAAATTCCCCTTGACCCCAGAATCCTACTCCTAGGAATCTATTCCATAAAAATAACAGTGCTAATTTGTAAGGACATGTGTGCGAGAATGTTTATTGCAGCATTGTTTGTAGCTGCCAAGAACTGGAAACATGGTGAATGGCCATTAATCAGGGAATGGCTGAAAAATTAAAATATATTACTCCATAGAATATTACATGGCCATTAAATGGAATGAATTATAGCCTTGCCAGATGTCTGAGAGAGATTTCCATGAGATACTGGTTAGTGAGAAAAGCAAGATGCAAAATGAGTGTAATATTATTCTGTTACGGTAAAAAACAGAACCAAAAACCCTCCTTATATATGTGGGTATATATGAATATGTATGTGTGAGTGTGTATAATAACAAAAGGAAATCTATGTGGACTCTAGATTGTTAATGTTGAGGGAAGAGAGGAAAAGAGGGAAAAAGTTGCCCACGATAAAAACAGCAAGTATGATGTAATCCCATTCATGTAAAATTATGGGAATATCTGTACATAGGTGTGTATGCACGTACATATGTGTGTATGTAAATGCAGCAAAGGAAGGTCATCTCAGTATTACTGGTAGGATGGTGAGATTTCAGTGGACTTTTATTTTCATGATTATTTCTTTATATATTGTTCCAATTCTTTATAATGGACATGGATTATTTTTATATCCAGGAAGAAGATGAAGTTATTTTCATTTTGAAAATAAAGATAGCAATGAAACCCAAATAAACCCCAAACTGGAAATACTAATATGACCCAGTAACACACACATTCTTATTTATAGTTGGCTGGAGGGGACTCAGCTTGAAAAGGGGATGGAAAAGAAAGAACAAAGCGAAGGTCTATTGCTCTGAAGTATTGCCTCCATCGCAAATTATGGGGCAGTTGGGAAAATGTTCAAAGTCACACATATATTTGTTACAGTACCTCTTTTTGATGGTTTCACTGTGTCAGCAGAATTATTTGCTGCTTTTTGTAAACTTTAAGAAACTTTCAGTAGAAGTTTGATATTTTGGTATTTGTTTTTTCTTTATGGGAGAACACAGCAGGGGCGTGGAAGGTCATGAGAGGTAAAGGACTGTGTAAGGAAGAGGTTGGGAGGCCTCTCCAGCAGCTGGGATCACTGGCTCAGTGTTGCTTGCTGCTTTGAAGGGGTACAGGGCTTTTCTTTGGCCTCGCCCTGCAGCATGCAGGATCTTAGTTCCCTGACCAGGGATCGAACCCCGTGCCCCCTGCAGTGGAAACATGGAATCTTAACCACTGGACCACCGGGGAGTTCTCTGAAGGGGTACAGTTTTGTCTGAGAGAGATGTTTCCTCCCTGCTTTTCAGATGGCTAATGAAAATAGCATTATGTGATGTTACAAACCCAGCATTGCACATTTTAGATTTGAGAATGAAATTCACTTTTGTGTTTTGGACTTGAGAGAAGAGTCAATGCTGGTAGTTAGCCTGGGTTTACTTTTACTCAGTTATCCTTTTGCAAACTGAGAAAAACAAGGGAAATCTTTCCTGCCCTTAAAATGAGCATCCTGAGAGTATGGCCAAGAGTTGTTGAGAGATTTAAATGGGCTCATATGGATAAAGTGCTTTAGAACAGGGCCTGCACTTGGGAAGCATGCCATAAGTATTGATCTTATTATTATTACTATTATTATTATTAATCTTTTCTCGTAGGTTGGGCTTGACTATCTGGTTGCACAGTGTGCACTTTGGTTTTTTTATTTTGGAAATGGCTAATAATATACTGTATTGATGTAGTTTAAGATTCTGAGATGCTGTGTGAATTACTTTGCATATAATACTTCATCCGACACCATGAACTTGACGGCATTAAATTCTATTTGGTGGCAAAATTAAATCAATGGTTACATATAGTCACCTCCTAATGACACTTAGGGATTTAATAGAATATAAAAAAATTTTTTGGCTTCCTTAACTAAATGTGGTTTTCAATAAAATCAGGTGTTACTGATTCTCTAGTTGGGATAGGACACATAGAAAGTATAGGTCTGCGGGATATCTAGCAGTTTTTGTCAAGGGTGTCTTTTTCTTTTTTTTTTAAGGGTGTCTTTTTCTAATAATTAAAAAAAAAGAACCTTTTACAACATCATGCGATAAGGATGAATTAAGGGGTTTTGCTCTTGGGTTTTGTATTTTGTTTCATCCAGATATAATGTCCCATCACCTATGTGACCTCTACAGTTCTGAGAGCAGAGTCTTAGAATACCATTACTAACTCTTTGTACCTCCTTCACCCTCCCTCGAGTTCTGGATTAGCTATTTTTTTTTATATTCATGTTCCTTATGGAACATTTTTTATTGAAATATAAATAGCTAGTTTGACCCACTCACTGGGAGAGCACTCCTGGTATTGGAAGGTCAGGAACCCTGAAAAGAAGGCAGGAGATGAGAAGACCTCATTCCTCCTGCATTAGCTGTGAGCCAGCAAACCTCCTGCGGGGCTTCCAGATTTTAAAAGCACCCTGGTGCTTAATGACAATTGTGTGAGTGCAGAGCAAATGCAGGAAGACTCTGCCCCTCTCCAACTCATTCCATTTCTATTAAAATAGAAACCAGTCAAATGTGCTGACCAATGGTAGCCTCAGTTTTTACTCTCCGTGTTCACCTGCCTGCCTTACTTTTGGAAATGTTGAGTAAGTTCCAGCTTGTTTTTGGCATCTCTCCTAAAGGGCTTTGTCTGGAGGACAGATTTGTATCTCTTTCCTAGCAGTACCATTTGCCCTTGATGCATTTAAGGCATCTGGTCTCCCTTTATTCTCTTGGTACGGGAAAGAAGATTGGGAACAGTCCTTTGAGTTCTCAGTCTGTGCTCTGGGCACCTCTCTCCAGACTGTCTGAGGCATAAATGTCTGTGACTTCTAGGCCAAATGAACAGTTATCGGAAGTATCAACCTTCAGGAGGTGTGGCCTGTAGGGCTTTTCCAAAAGGCAGGGCAGGGCATCTCAGGCCATTCTGCTGGATATTCAGTTTCAGGTAATTGACCATTCATCCAGGGGACATAAATAAGGGCTGTAGATACAACTTGGCATTCTCATAGAAAAAAGTAGAAGTCGTTGTAGATTTCATAAGTGAAGGAAGTAATATGGTGTGTGTCATATATTCACCCTGAAGTTGTATAGGGATTGTCTCTCCAAGTTCTCAAAACAGGGAGAATGCAGGTTCCAGTGTATTGCTGGCTGTCCCAGAAATCCAGGTGCTCTGATAAAAGTGGATCATTGCATGCTGGGGCTGGGTTTTTTCTCCTTAAGAAAAAATTCTTGCAATCCTCCTGGGCAAACCTGGAATAACCAGGGAATATTTGCTCCATATATTGTCGAATCCACTGAATATAAGTTTCTGGCAACAGAAGAAACTGGCCTGGCAAGCAATTTGAGGTGTGTGTGTGTGGTGAAGTTTTTCTTCCCCTCACAGTGAATCATAGATATGATGCCAAAACAGCTTTGGCTATGGAACTGGGCATTTTTTTCCCCACCTGACTCAGCATGGGTGATAAATAAATCAACTGTGTTTTACTGTTTTAACAGTATGTGGGATCATGGGTAATCTTTCTTCATAGGCAAGCCGTGTTCCCTACTTCCCCCAGCTTTGCAGATGGACTCACCAAAGCTCATAGAGGAAAAGGTGACTTGCTTTTATTGACAGTATGCACGTTTGGTAGACCCAATGGAGCAGTTCCTTAATTTCAAATAGGTGACCCTGCCATGGTTCTTACTCACCTGTATCACTTAGAATACATTCTAAAATGTGAACAATCAAGTTTTCCATTGCTGTATCCATTTGACAGGTGGCACGTTCATTACATGTCAATACCCTGATGTGGCATTAATTCAGGACTGTTTGCCATGGACCTAATGCCATTAAATCATTCAACAAACATCTTGTGAATACCTACGATGTTCATGACAGAAGGACTCACTTGTATCATCTTGATTCTTTTTCAACCCTTTTCTGCCTTGGAGGTATCTGTGTAATCATTGCCGGTTTGGCAGTTTCTTCCAGGGCTGGGACCCTGTAGGATCTCCCAACTTTTGCCGCTTTCAAAGTCTGTCTTCCCCACTAACTGACACTAGAGGGCGCTCAATTGCCAGTAACAAATTTGGGCGGGTGGACTTCGTGCATTTTTTGAAGACTTCGGTTTTATTCTTTTAAGTAAAGAACAGTTGCACAACTCCATCCTCCTCCTAATGGAGTGTCAAAAGAGGAGACACTCTAACGTTGACTAGATGTTGGTTTCCATGACGGCTTTCTCCCTGAAAATCCAGGCTTTTGAAATATCCCTGTTAACAGTAACTTGCTAGTACACACATCCTGGATATTACGTTTAATCACATCCTATTGTCATCCACCACATCCACAACTAATCCCTAGATACCCCAAAAGGAAATTCTTGAAAGGACGGACTGCTTTATAAACTCAAAGAATTTACTGACAGACCAATTTGCCTCTCATTTTGCTTTCTGTTACGTCTAATGCCCTTTTTCCTTGCGCACAGGCACGTCTTGCCTCCCATTTTGGCCGAGGATTATCTGGCTTCAGCAGATTTAGTGGACCACATGCTGTTTACCTCAGACTCCCCCTAACTCCACCGTCCCTTATCTTCTGTTCTTTCCCTTCTTTGTACCTCTTAAGCACCAACGAGCACTCCATCTTTCATCCTCTTCCTAAGGAGAAGGGAGAAGTATTTCTCAGGTGCTTTTCCTTACGTCACTTACGCTATGACATGTGTTCTTCCCAGAAACCCTTAGGAGCTGGTATCGATATCCCCACTTTACAGATGAATCAACTGTGGTACCGGGTTAAATCATAGGCCAGAGGTTGTATATCTTGTAAGTAGTCGAGCCAGCGTTTAGTTCTGAGGTTTTCTGATTATGCTTTCCTCTGTACCTCCCTCCTTACTCTTCAGTATTGTCATCAGTGTATCCAGTCATAGCATTCCTTGTCACGCTCCTTGGTTTTACCATAGGAGAGTTTAACCAAAATTCACAATTTATGATAAACACTAGCAAAAGACATTACGAAAATGAAAATAGACCCCAATTCTGATGAAATTGGCCCTCCTACCCCCCCCCCCCGTATAAATAAGGATTAAAAAGAAATCGAACTTGGGATAGGAGTAGCTTTGGTCATTAAGTAAAATAGATTCTTGGTTCAGCCCCCACTTTATGAGATTTCACTTTAGGAAGCACCCCAGAGAGGCTATTATGCAAGATCACAACACTTATATTTGACTTTATAGAAAGACCAGAAATCCATCGGCCTTCAGAATCTCTGTTAAAGAGCTCATTTGTTTGGTCATAGTTATAGCTTCAATATTTCAAGCTTTTGAAAGGAATTGGCAAGGAATTTCTCTCTGTGTTACTTGGTATAAAGCAAGAGGCTAATGTGAATATAGAATTATCCAGTTGAAGGTTGAATTCTTTCCAGTAGTCGACGTTTTCTACTGTCTGATGCAGTTCTCAGGGAGAAAGTGGCCATAGAAATTTCTGGGTTAGTGAGCTTCTGCCATTATTATGAGTAGATATCAAAAAACACTTTACTGAGATATAAATTTATATATTGTACAATCACTCATTTAAAGTATACAATTGAATGGATTTTATTGTATTCACAGATATGTGCAACCATCACCACTGTCAACTTTAGAACATTTTCACCTCAAAAAGAAATCCTGTATCCTTTAGCTATTACCCTCCAGTTCCCCTGCACCTGCCCTCTCCAGTCCTAAGTAAATCACTAATAAATAATAGTTTTAGTCTCTATGGGTTTCCCTATTCTGGACTTTCATATGAATGGAATCACATAGAATGTAGTCTTTTGTGACTGACTTCTTTCTCTTAGCATAATATTTTCAAGATTCATCCATGTTGTTGTATGTATCAGTACTTCATTATTTTTTATGGCTGAATAATATTCTGTTGTGTGGATATACCATCTTTTGTTTATCCATTCATCTGTTGATGGACATTTGAGTGTTTCCACCTTTTGGCTATTATGAATAATGCTGCTATGAAAATTCATGTACAAGTTTCTGTGTGGACATATGTTTTCACTTCTCTTAGATCTATACCCAGGAGTGGAATTGCTGAGTCATATGATATGTTTAATTGTTTGCAGAACTGCCAGGCTGTTTTCCAAAGCAGCTGGACTATTTTACAATGCTACCAGCAGTGTAAGAGGGTTCTGATTTCTCCATATCCTCGTCAACACTTGTCATTTGACTTTTTGATTCTAGCCATTCTTGTGTGTATGAAATAGAGTTGTTTTTTAATAGGGTGGGATTTCTATTACTAGTTATAGTTATTTATGCTTTTATTTATCGTTTCAACTATCAGATATTAACCATCTGCTAAGCTTAGGGCCAGGCTCTGGAGATTTAAAGGTGCCATACCTACCCTCCACATTTTGTGGGAGACAGAAAATGAGATATTCTAAAATACAAGCGTATTTTCCTTCCTTTCTTTTTTTTTGGCCATGCCATGCGACATGCGGGATCTTAGTTCCCCAACCAGGGATTGAACCCGTCCCCTGCAGCGGAAGCACAGAGTCTTACCCACTGCACCACCAGTGAAGTCCCTTGAGATCCATTTAATCCACATAGGTTTACATCCTATACCCTACCAAATGGGTATGATTAAAATATTTAATCAGCTTTATAAAAAGCCTTTTTAGAAACATGATAGTTTTCAGAGTCGTTGTGAGTGAGCTCACTTGTGTTTAGAAAATAGCCCTGTTTTTCAGAATTGTCAGTGAGCCCCAACTATTACAAAATGGCAATTATACGAAGTTTTGTCTATTGTGCAGGGATAAAAAAATTTGGTTGGTGAGAACAGAGAACATACGGTGACTTTGGGAATCTAGGTACCAAAATAAATTTCATTTCTTGTCTAGACCTTAATAATCCCCTTTCACTGGATTTTTGCTTCTCCTCTTTACAGGAATAAATTGCTTCCATTCTGTTTTCTTTTCTAGCAGTCCCACCTCCCTCACCCTCTATCATTATTTTCATTTGGGTTCTGGACCCCCTGGGAGGAGCTGTCCCCAGCTGGCTGCCCCCGTTGGCTTAGATGCATTTAAAATGTACTGGGTCCTCTGTGGACTTCAGGAACGTTTTCTCATCTTCCTTTTTCCTCTTGAGTAGAATAAACATGGAGTTGAGGTCCTTCTGCAGCTATGCAGGCCAGAGTTCATCGCCTAGAGCATCAGAGTAGAAAACATCTGCAATTCAGCCAGCCTCTGTCCCCTTCTTTGCCAGAGTGTGGGACATTTTAGGTCCTGTGGCTCTCCTGCTTGTGGACACCTATTTTTATATGGTGGTGTAAATATATGCAGAACAACCAGACTTAGTATGTTCTCCTGTGCTTGGCTCTTCCACTCTTCCTGGATGAGCCCTGCCTAATGACAGAGGACAAGCCCGAGGTCATGTCAGTGGTGTGAGTGAGGGAGACAGGTGCCTCGGAGTGTTACCGCACGTAAAGCAATACCCCGAGGAAAGCCCTCTTTGGGGGCTCTTGGTGCAGCCATTTTGCAGATGAAAGAAAGTTTCTTTACCAGGAAATGGCTGAGGGGGTGAGTTTATTTCTTTATGTGTGGATACAGTCTGAAGGGAAATTGGTTCATTTATGTCTTGGTCCAAACATGGTTCTAGTCACTCCACGTGGTGGTAATGGTGGAAGGAAGTTTCCCCCCTCCCTGCTCCATTCTGTTCTTCTCTGCAGGAACACCTTGCCAGGTGCTTTGATTTAGGATGCAAGAGCTGCCAGGATTTCAGATATGGTGTCCATGTGGATGAGCCGAGGGCAGACTTGGAAAATTTGGGCTTGGCAGGTAGAGAGAGGAGTTAGCTATCTTAAAAAAATAGACTCGGTGAGAACTCTATAACCAGTGCCTCTATCGGGAAGAACCGAGGCCCTCTTGTGATTGTCTGGCATTAGTGAGGGAGAAAAGGGGCCAGGGCCAGTCCTCAGAGTAGACTGATTCTTAACCACTGCGCCACCAGGGAAGCCCTATTGTGAAAGTTTTGAGGTGTCCTAGAATCCCCTCTTAAGATGCAACTACCCAGGAGGAGTTGCTTCTTTAAGCCGATTCAGAACATGCCCTGAAAGAAAGGGTGGAGATTAGCAGGAAGGGATTTGGAAGGGGCCCTTAATGGAAGGTAGAGCCCATTGAGAAAGGAAAAACCAGAGGAAGGGGGTATAAGAGAATCCCAGCCTAGGTCACCATTCCCCCAGGGGAAGAGATTTATACTAACATTATGGGGGAGTTTGGACGATTTTTAGTAAGGCATGCTCCTCTGCCACAGTAGAAAGTCCTAGGGCTTCGCTGGCCTCCAGCCTTCAGGCCTTGACCTTGACTTCGTATTTCTGTAGTCAAGGGGAGCTGGCTGCTGGCATTTCCAGGAGCCAGAAACCTGGCATTATCCTGGGCCCCTCCCATTTCCCTCAATCCCACAGCAAGCCAGACACCAAGTCCTGCAGGTTCTACTTCCTTAGAAATCACCGATCCTGCCCTTTATCTTCACCCCAGTGCCACCTACTAGCAGGTTCCCTGCCCTCCAGCTCAGCCTCTTTCCAATCTGTGGTCATATTGCTGCTGCAATGAGCTTTCTGAAAAGGCAACCATTTCATTTTCACCCCTAGCTTAAAATCTTTAAGTGTTGGGCTTCCCTGGTGGCACAGTGGTTAAGAATCCGCCTGCTAATGCAGGGGACACGGGTTTGAGCCCTGGCCTGGGAAGATCCCACATGCCACGGAGCAACTAAGCCCGTGTGCCACAACTACTGAGCCTGAGCTCTAGAGTCCGCGTGCCACAACTACTGAGCCCGCAAACCACAACTACTGAAGCCTGCACTCCTAGAGCCTATGCTCCGCAACAAAGAGAAGCCACCTCAATGAGAAGCCTGCGCACCACAACCAAGAGTAGCCCCCGCTCGCCACAACTAGAGAAAGCCCATGCGCAGCAACGAAGACCGAACGCAGCCAAAAATAAAAATAGATAAAAAACAAATAAACTTATTAAAAAAATCTTTCAGTGCTGCCTGGTTGCCTTCCAGATAAATCTCCATATCTCTTATTATTGGCAACAGCCCCACCTCTCTAGCTTTTTCTGTCTCATTTGTCCCCCTGCAACTACCTTCCTACTATGGGATCCCCTGAAATCATGATGCCCTGTCACACCTCCTGAAGGTTTTATATGTGCTGCCACCTCTGCAGGGACATCTCTCGTCCCACAGGTCATTGGGGACTCAGCTTGGGTATCACCTTTTTTTTAAAAAATAAATTTATTTTATTTATTTTTGGCTGTGTTGGGTCTTCGTTGCTGTGCATGGGCTTTCTCTAGTTGTGGCGAGAGGGGGCTACTCTTCCTTGCAGTGCACGGGCTTCTCATTGCGGTGGCTTCTCTTGTTGCGGAGCATGGGCTCTAGGCATGTGGGCTTTAGTAGTTGTGGCACGCAGGCTCAGTAGTTGTGGCTCGCGGGCTCTAGAGTGCAGGCTCAGTAGTTGTGGCAGCCGGGCTTAGTTACTCCGTGCCGTGTGGGATCTTCCCGGACCAGGGCTCGAACCCGTGTCCCTTGCACTGGCAGGCAGATTCTTAACCACTGTGCCACCAGGGAAGCCCTCACCTCTTCTAAGACGACAACCCTGACCTGTCTGGTTGGTGCCTCATCTAACCCCACAGTGCCCCCTGTTCTTCCGCCTCATGACATCGTCACTGCCTTCTCCCCCTTCCCCTACCTTTCAAATATGAGTCCTTTAAAGGTGGGGACTGCCTCAGGTCTCAGTATACCCCGAGGACCAGCAGAAAGGATCATAGTGGCACAGAGTAGGGAATCTACAAATATTTGATGAATGAATTAGATGTTCTTATGCTATGTTTTGGGTCTGGAAGGGCTTTTACCCCTTGGCTCACTTCTGAAATCTACCCAACCAGGGCCCAAATTAAATATGACCGTCTCCATGAAGCCTTTCCCTCCCACAGCATTAGAGGTACTTGCTCCCTCCATTGAGGCTCTTTGGAATATATCACTTCTCCCTTGTTTTATGCCAATTTATGAAAATCTCGATACCATGGAACCTTGAAAACCCAAAGGAGTGAATGCATTCAATAAATACCCGAGGGGGAATTCCCTGGTGGTGCAGTGGTTAAGAATCCACCTGCCACTGCAGGGGACATGGGTTCGAGCCCTGGTCTGGGAAGATCCTACATACCGCGGAGCAACTAAGCCCGGCTGCCACAACCACAACTACTGAGCCCGTGCGCCACAACTACTGAAGCCCACATGCTCTAGGGCCTGTGCTTCGTAGCAAGAGAAGCCACCACCACAATGAGAAAGCATGCGCACCGCAATGAAGAGTAGCCCCCACTCGCCATGGCTAGAGAAAGCCCCCGTGTAGCAATGAAGACCCAACGCAGCCAAAAATAAATAAATAAAATAAACAAATTTATTAAAAAAAAATAAACACCCAAGGATGGGATTATGGGCACCATGCCAGGAAAAGGCGAGACTGGCTGGGCAGACAACTTTTCCCTTTTAAGTCACATCAAGTAATTACTCTGCTTGCTTGTAGGGTTGGCCTACTATTTTTATTCTCTCTCCAGATGGATGGGAATTGCTTTTTTGAGGGTTGTTTCCACGTCTGGTTTATTTTTATTTTGCCACCTGTGCCTAGCACAAAGCCTCCCTTATAGAAAGCCTCCGATAGATGAGTGAATGAATGAATGGAGTGAGTGGAAGCAGTGTGCATTGGTTTCAATTCGACTCTCCCTGAAACAGGAGGTTTCAGAGGTCTGGCCCTAGGAGAGTCTCCCATATCCAGATTTTGATTTTTTTTTCCCTGTGCTTTGAGAGTTTGGAATGGATTAAGAACCCCTCCACCTCCATCCCCAAGAAGAGAGCAAACTAGATTACAGTTTTGATGTCCCCTCTTCAGCTCAGTGCCTAGAACATACCAGAGCTGGTTCTGGATCTCAGGGAACCAGCATGGCCAACCAGCTGCCAAGGCCATGATTGATTGTTCTGTGGATGAATGGAGGGATTGAGGGTGAGCTTGTTCTTGTTTTTTAAATACCCACAAGACTTCAAACTCCTTCAGCTCCCAGAGCCCGCTGGGAGCTGCCTTTATTTTGGGTGGCTTTTGTGGCGAGCTTCCTCTTTCAAATGAACTCTTTGGCTGTTTGTGAGGCCTGCATCTCCTTCTCTTACTTCTCTTATTTCCATGTGCCTTAAAGAAGTCAGCTGGAAAGGCTGACACTTGATACAGAAATGCCACTCTTCCCTGCTTCTGGATGAGCATCTCCTCACAGCTTTGATTCATTGTCTGCTGAAATAGTCTTCAAACTTTCTTTAAGAGAAAACAGATTCCAGTGCCCCTAGTGGTTCAGGTACTTGGGTCCTTGATCCCACCCCAAATGGTCCTCTAGATAGGTGGTGTGGAACACATACTTAAGCGGGACCAGGGAGTTTTGCTAACTGATGCCAAAGCTGAGTTTGAGAAGACTACACAGGATGGATTAACGTGATTGAGAGACGCCTCACCCTTCTTTCCCAGGTCACATACACTGTCTAGATCAATGCTGTACGATAGAAACACAACATGAATATTTAAAAATTTCTTAGTAGCCACATTAAAAAAGTTAAAAAGAGGTAAAATTAGTTTTAATAACTTTTTTTTTTTTTTTTTTGGTAGGCGGGCCTCTCACCGTTGCGGCCTCTCCCGTTGCGGAGACGCGCAGGCTCAGCGGCCATGGCTCACGGGTCCAGCCGCTCCGCGGCATGTGGGATCCTCCCGGACCGGGGCACAAACCCGTGTCCCCATCATCGGCAGGCGGACTCTCAACCACTGCGCCACCAGGGAAGCCCAACATTTTTTATCTAACCCAGTAAATCCCAAATATCGTCATTTCCACATGTAATCAATATGAAAATTATTAATGAGATACCTTACATTCTTTTTTGGTCCTCAGTCTATGACATCTGGTGTGCGTGTACACTTACAGCACATTTGGATTCAGACTAGCCCCATTTCAAATGCTTAGGAGCCACATGTGACTTATGGCTCCCATAGGGGACAGCACAGCTCTAGACTCTCCAGGTAGGGTGGGGAAGTGTTTATTCTGGACCTTCTCTGTCCTCCAAATGAAGCCACCTAACCAACTAAATCATGATGAAAGAGATGGGGAGGGGTGGAGTGTATTCAAATATATGACTATCTATAGAGCTTTAGAGATGGGATTTCAAAAGTCTCTTGAGGGCTTCCCGGGTGGCGCAGTGGTTGGGAGTCTGCCTGCCGATGCAGGGGACACGGGTTCGTGTCCTGGTCTGGGAGGATCCCACATGCCGCGGAGCGGCTGGGCCCGTGGGCCATGGCCACTGAGCCTCCGCGTCTGGAGCTTGTGCTCTGCAGCGGGAGAGGCCACATCAGTGAGAGGCCCGCGTACAGCAAAAAAAAAAAAAGAAAAAAGTCTCTTGATATTACAGTCAGTAAGAGGACATTTGGGGGTTTAAGTAGTTAAACCCCCCAAACTGAACTAGTCCTATTTATTATTTCATTCTCATCAAAGTTGTTCTTTGCTTATTTTTCTTGGATTAATGAGTTTAAAATCTAAACTTGATGGACAGTTTCACTTTCTGATGTGTCTTTTTATTTGGATCCCCTTCATTCCTTATGCTAACAGGAAAGAATTAAATATTTATATAAAAATAATAATCAGCATGTATTGAGAGCTTGTTATGCACCAGACACTTGACATGTGTTACCTCATTTAAGTAGGTAAGTAGGTTCTATTATTACTGCCATTTATCAGATGAGGAGACTGAAACATTCAAGTTCCTAAGTAAACTTGCCCAAGATAACCCAGCTGGCAAATGGTGACCTCAGGCAGGTGGATTCCAGAGTCCACACTTCTAAACCATATACAGCACTTCTTTGCAAGATTAATGTAAAATTTAACATTCTCCCCCAATTTTTAGGGTTCTTGTCTCATTTAAACATGTCTACTCTAAGCTCCTTTGCTTTTGGGCATTCTGGCAAAAAAATATGTGCCTTTTTTGTGAGGTGAGATCAGTACATTTTAAGTCCTATTTGAACAAGTTGCTCTCACTGCAGATGGGATTAATCTGCCAATTGACACAACGTGCCTTACTGTAGAAAAAATCTTGATCTATGACATAAAAACCAAAGTTAAATTAATAATAACTCTTATATGTCTTATCATTTATAAAAGGTGAATTCACAATTCTGTTTATTTAAAAGTCATACCTGTGTGGACAGAGTTAAAATGACATTCCATTAGATTATAAAAGGCAAGGCTATGGTACTTAAAAAACCCAAATCCCATCTTTAATTAATAATTTATTTTTCAATTCAATCATTATAAAATGTAACTTAAATGTTTAAATTCTGGATTAGTTTCTCAAAATGAAGACATATCTGGTCTGCCATTTTCAAGCGTGCTGGATATTTGGAAATTATGCTGGTTTCTGCATCTTGGCCTTAACTCAATAAATGACCATACATGCTTAGAGTATGTATTTTTTCTTTAATATGTAATATAAATTTGTCTTCCCTTTCCTATTGTAAGCCTTGTTCAGGGCAGGCACTACCTTTCCTGCTTATTTATCTAACTGCGTATATTACAATGCACTGTTGTCTTCTAATCTGAATTGCTGTGCTTTTGATATCTCAAAGAGGCTTTGGGAGTTCTGACTGGTAGTTCAAACTCATACTTCTTGGGTCAGAAAACAGTGCTTGCTTTTTAATGTTGTCAAGGCCCATCCCAGAAAAGTATTAGCTTTTGAACCAATCCCTTGATAAATTAATAAGGACAGGATTTTTTGAACTTAAAGGGGATAACTTTTTCAAACTGCAAGATGCTGTGCAAAGAAGTTACACAGGGAGGTTGGGGTTAGCAGATGTAAGATGCAGATGTAAATGATTATATATAGAATGGATAAACAACAAGGTCCTACTGTATAGCACAGGGAACTATATTCAATATCCTATGATAAACCATAACGGAAAAGAATATAAAAAAGAATGTATATATATATATATATGTATAACTGAATCACTTTGCTGTACAGCAGAAATTAATACATTGTAAATCAACTATACTTCAGTTAAAAAAAAGTTACAAAGCAATCTATAGAACTTGACTCTGCTATTAACTAGGCAGAAAGAAGGGGTTAAAAATGTCAAGTCTTACAAACATACTGATTCAGTCATGTTCTGTTTATCTGTAACTCTAATAGTATATGGAGTTGAACTCTGAAAGTTGTGGAACGTAAAAAAATTTTTATTTTATTTTATCCATTGCTCTGAGGGGAGCACTGAGAAAGGAAGTGAGAGGGCACAGCTTTGAAGAACTGGCAATTTGGCATCTCCTCTCCCCCCTTTTCACTCCTCCCCCACTATCTTAGCTATTTGACCTGATTAAACAACTTTGGGATGGTAGCCAGATTTCTGTATACTGACGAGGCCCCTATTCATGATTTAGTGCGATTTCATCCACCCCGACCTAACAGGCTGCCCAGTGGAAGCTTGGCTTCGCAGAGGTCTCCTGATTTTGTCAGGGGTTCGCCAGTGAGGCGTTCGCACTGACTTGAAGCAGACAGAGACTCTCTGAACGCTTTGGGTCACATCGGATTATTCATTAGCAAATTCTTTTCACCTTCTATCTAATCAGTTAAAGTTGACGCCAGAATCGCGTGTGCTACTCCCCGAAAGAGAGCCTGGCAACACCCAGGCTAGGTTCCACAACTTCTGTCTAGTTACTAGCTTTCCTAGGGGTAGAAAGCGTTTCCAAAGTTCCCTTAAACCTCTCCTCCCCTAAGCCTAAAGGTCAGAGCCTCAGGCCCCAGTTAGCTCTCAAGCCAGCCAGAATCTGACCATTTCAGAAGTTTCTGGTGTGTGCGAGAACAGAAGAGGTGGTAGTGGGGAACCGCCAGAGTTACCACCGCGCATTACGTAACGAAAGCCCAGGCTGCAGGAGGGAGCGAGCCTGACATTGAGACATTGCAGGGGGAGGGGAGTTGCTGTTCTGGAGTCGCCAGGAACGGCGGCGGCAGTTCAAGAAACCAAGAGAGGAAGGTGGCCGAGATAAAGACGACACTTCGGGAAGGAGAATATTAAGAAGCCGCAGGACCCAGAGTATTAGCAAACGGCAGGACACGTGTAGTAATTTGTTAGACGAAACGGCCGCCTTTCAACTTTTGCACGGGAACAAGGGGATTTGCCCTTTGCGGGATTAAAAACGTAACAGCAAAGCCAAAAGCTAATGAATGGGGTTCAGTGGTTTGTTGGCAATACTTAAATATTTCTGTCCAGGACTTAAACATTTCTGTCCAGGAGCGCAACTCTCTGCAGTTATTTAGAAAGTAGGGATTCAAACCAAACTAAAATACTCTCCTGTGCGTCTCCACTTTCCTCAATCCGAAAAAGCAGCTGCTCGCGCGGTGCTGCCCCTTTAAGACCTGCTTGCTCTCGGGCTCTACAAAAGGGAGTGACCTCTGGGCTTTGACAGCTCCCCTAATAACTACCACCGTGCAGGCCCCGCCCACCTGGCGACCAGCCGCGCCGATTGGCCGGCGGGCCGGTATCCCGTGCTCTGATTGGCTCTCCGCTTCCCCTGAGCAAACCTTTAGAACTCCGAGACAGACAATATTCTGTTACATTGTAGCAAAATGGCGACTGTCATTCACAACCCCCTGAAAGCGTAAGTAAGACTAAAAAATGTACATATTCCGCGTGGTTTCAATTTGAAAAAAAAAAAGGCGCCTTCTGCGGGCCGAGCGCTGCCTATGCACTGCGCTTGCAGGCGCCTACAGCCGCGGCGGGGCTTCTCTCTTTTCTTTCAGCTGTTACTTCTTCATCTTTTTTTTTTTTTTTTCCGCCAACGCGCAGAAATGTCAGGAGATGCAATTAACAAGAAGAAAATTGTCACATCTGTGTTCTTCTAAATTGGCGGACAGAGAGAGAGGGGTTATCGGCAGGGAAGCCAGGCGCTCGAGCGCTCTACAGCTAGGGGATCGTGGGCAGCTCGGGGACAGCACGGTCCCCTGAGTCCCCGGCTTCGCGGGGAGGTGAGCGCGGCGCGGGGGGCGGCCCTGCTGGGGGCGAGCGCCGGGCTGGGGTGGCCTGGGTGCACTTGGCTGAGCCCCGCGCCTCCGGAGCCCGCGGCCCCCGCCCCGCAGCTAGGTCCGCCGGGGTGAGCGGACCGCTGCAGCTCCGGAGTTTGCAAGACGCTCTCCGCCTTCCGATCGCTTGCGGGGAGTTTGTGCAAACCTTCCAGAGTTGGGAGGACCGCAGGGGGAGCAGCGGGTCCCGGGAGCCCTGGGGCCCAGGTGGTTGCCCGGGGCTTTCCTGCCGGGGCAGCCCCCGGAGCGTGACGGCGCTTCGGGCGGTCGCCGGTGTGTCTCCGGGTGTGTTTGTGGGGGAGCTGGCTGTAGTAAATTAACGACTCGGGTTAACTTGGGGTTGATTTGGAGACCGGGAAGCTGCAGGTCTTATGAATGGTGTTCTCGCCTCCCCCGGGTGAAAAGCCGAGGCAGGCGAGAGGCAGCTTGGGGCTCCCCGCTTGAGCGGGCTGCGTCTGCTCCCGGCCAGACGAGGGGCAGGTGCCTCTGGCCGCCGCCGGGAGACTTTGAGCGGACGCCCAGATCCGGGATGGAGGGGGCGGGCTGGGAGAGGACACGCGGGGGCCAGTCCCCGGGTCCGACAGCCAATTCCTGCTCGCCTTCCTTCCCCCTCCTTTTTATCCTGGCTTCCTTCCTTCCTTCCTTCCAGTCGGTGGAACTGTTAAGCCGCCAAGTCCGCTCGCGATCGCGGAGCCGGGGGTGGCTTCGGAAAACTAGCGTCCCTCTAAAAGGGGTGCTATTGGCAGTAATGTTGGCAGAGGGGCGCTCCCTCTCTCAGCGCGGCGTGGGTGGGTGGGTCTGCGCGCCTGGGATTAGGACTTCCCAGCTGGAAGTCGCGGGAGAGGGGAGGGAGAGGTGCGCGTGGGGGCCGTTTCGTGCCGAATTCTCGCGGGTGCGTGGCGGATGCCCACCCAGGTTCTTTCAACTTAGCGCATCCGCGTCAGCACCCGGGGCTCCCCTAGGAGTTGAAAGCCAGGTTCGCACGCGGGGAGGCGGGAGGGCGGCAGGGGGTTCTTAACGCGAAGGAACGCGCGGGGAGAACGGGAGGTGTTTGCACCAGCTTATCTCCTATCGGTAATAAGGGAAAGGGGTAGGAATGTCCCAGATCTCGGAGTTTTAAATGTCTGTATATGTATTAACGCTGCTAAGAGGACATTGGAAGCTGAGGCTGATTACAGAGCAGCCCTCGGCTTCAGTTCTCGCTCGGAAGCTCGGATAGGATACGCTGCACTTGAACGCCACAGCGTTTCACCCAAGAAAGAAGATGTTTTGTGGCAGAATAAACGGGCGTAACTTCGCCGCATCCCCTCTCCTCGTCGCTAGCGCTGCCACGCAGCTGATGCTGTGAGTTTTTACCGAACCCACAGCCGATTTGGAGTTTTCACATTTCCAGCCGAAAACGCGTAGCGGGGCTGATGCCTCCTGGTAAACTCAAGTTAGAGAAATCTATTTTCACATGTGCGCCAGGTTTGTTGCCTACTGGGAAAGCGGTACCCTAGTTATTACCCGGGAGCCCGCTTACGCGCGGGCGGGCGCAAGGTCTCTACACTGATTCCTGCCACTCCAGTTTTTTATTTTTGCTTTTTGGACCGCAGAAGGGTGCGTATTTGGGGAGAGTGGCTGTGTGGGGTGGGGTTAGAAGTGGGGAAAGGGACAGAGAAGCGGGCTGATTATTGGAATTAGTTCTGAATTATTACACTTGTACTTTGTATAATTAGAAACAGGTGCAATGTGATGTATTTGTAATTCTGTGTCGCCATACACACAACACCCCAGCCTGCTTTTTCTAGGTGGCAGTTGAATGGTCATTTATAATTAGCCGCTCATTTTTTTGCATCCCGACCCCTTTCCCTGGTGGTAAGGGTGTGTAAACAATACCCCCGACCAGCCGAGCCTCCTGCGCCCTAGAAGGTTTTTAAACTGCTAACGTAGGAGCACTCATGTTGTTACAGCGAGACCTACAACATCTGCCTTTATTTTTAAAAACAACTTGTTTAGTAGATCACCTTTATATGTTTCATTTGTTTTTAAAAGTTGCTGATCAGGAAACAATACACACGTGAATAAATTATGCATGGGCTAAATTAGAACAAAGCGCAGAGACACATCCAGCGGAAGGGATGGATGGGGGTGCTGGGAGGAGGGGAGCAGGGAGAAAGGTTTGGAGAGCTATGTTTTTATCTTCCTGTGTCCCTCTTGACAATGAAACGGAGCTGAACAACATCAGCATTTTCTCTGTGTGCGTTCTGAGTCTTTCTCTCCCTTCCCTTAAAAAAAAAAAAAAAAGGCCAACACCAAGGACGCCCCCTATAGAAACTGGTCACACAAAGGTTTCCTCTAGGATTGGGGGATAAAGTGGTGGTAGGTAATGTTCTGGGAAGAAACAAGGCCAGGTTTCATGCAACATCTCTGTAGGGCTCTGCCTATGCTGAGTGTAGACCATTTTTCATCACACTAGCTTTTTCCACGTGGGACATTCAATAATTCAATAGCTTGAGTAACTGGATGGCACAATTTGAATCTCATTGCTTTGGGGTCTTCTGTAGGGCCCCAAGCTCCTGGAGCCACATCTCCTCTCTCAGCAGTTTAGCTTTCTTCCTGCCTGCCTTTGATCTCCCCTCAACTCCCTTTCTTATTCCTCCTCCTTGTACCCTTCACCCCCGTCCTCTCTGAAGCTGACAGCCTGGCTTTTCTGTCTGTTGTCGCCTTTAACATCTTATTACTGCCCAATAGGGTGTTAGAGGCAGAAACAGGAGCCGCCTGGACTGATCAGATCACAAAGGGGACACGGCAGGTGGCTCCACAACCAAGCAGTCACATCTGGGCTGATAGAATTTAAAAGCATCGATAGACATGTATGATGTGTAAATAGGTATTGCACATTATTTAATTTAGCAGCTACATTGTCTGAGCCTAGATGTGTGAGTCACCCTTATTTCTTACATGTACATGCAAGATAAGGGCCATGTAGTGAAGTAAAAGGCCATGTTATATAGGTAACATAAATATGGATTTGATAAAGGTCTATGTGTAAGTCCGCCACATTACCTATCGTATTCTGGTTGATTTCTACATACCTAGGAAACATAAAGCTTTTTTTTTTTTTTGCCCTGCTATATTCTTTTTTTGTTTTTGCTTTTAATATAGATTCTAATCTTATTTGATATTCTACTTCAGGTTAGCCAGCCTCCCCCAAATCTGCTATCAACAGTTTAAACAACTTACTCTTTTATTAAATTATCAAAACCCTGGTTTGTATGCACTTAACTGGGAATGTCTGCCACCTTCTGCCAGACTGGATTATGCACGTATATATCTATTATACTAATTGCCTGCTTAGAAAAGAGTAACAGTTATTATTATTTAATTATTCCATATAAGCCAATAGGGATTTACCCCAAGAAACTATTTGTTTATAAATAATGAGAGCAGAAAACTGTTTGGTCATGCTTGTAACATGTGAACATACATATACGTAATTGTATTGAAACTTTTTTGTAAGGAGTTTCCCTTGCTTGTAGGCATGGTTTTACATCTCTGTTTTGTTATTAAGGACACAGCTCTGGGAGAAGCAAATATACTTACTCAGCCAAGGTCAAGCAGCTGGTCATGTGCATAGATGGACCTCAGATCTTCATCTTTTTATACAGTCTATGATCTGGAGACAGCGTATTCTAATCTAAAGTGGTTTTGTGCCTGTGAAAGTTGTGTAATTGTTGCCACTTAGAAGCCAGACCTCACTCTTGCTGTGGCACTCAGTTTAGATATCAGAGAGGATGGTGTAGGGGGGACACATTCCTGGTTCTAATCTCCTTCTGGCTCTTTCTGTTGGGGTGGGGGGGCGTGGGTAGGTACTAAATGGGGAACATTGCAGTTGGGAATTTGTGAACTTGCAGCTTTTTTTTTTTTTTTTTTTTTTTGGTGGTACGTGGGCCTCTCACTGTTGCGGCCTCTCCCCTTGCGGAGCACAGGCTCCGGATGCGCAGGCTCAGCGGCCATGGCTCATGGGCGCAGCCGCTCTGCGGCATGTGGGATCTTCCCAGACCGGGGCACGAACCCGTGTCCCCTGCATTGGCAGGTGGACTCCCAACCACTGCGCCACCAGGGAAGCCCAAACTTGCAGCTTTTTATGGGCATTATTTTAGCCCCTTATGAAAAAGGACCCTCAGACATTTTAAGCCGACAGATGCCTAAGAACCACCTTCTGCATCTGCTTATGGTTGCCACTGGAAAAAAAAAATCCTTAAAATTTCCAAACTTTGTTAGCACACATTATTTTTCAGTGGGAAGAATGTTTGGTTTGGATGAGATACCCATAAAGGATATTAATTTCTACCAGAACCCAAATGAAGGCATTGTCACAGGTTAAACCTCTGAAAATTGCCGGACCTGCAGACCACCTGGGAGACATCCAGAGGTCTCCAGTTGAATGGGAGCTGCTCAGTTCCATAAAGTGGGCAGGAATTCAGAGGCAACTTAATTGGAGACTCCTTATCCTCCTTTGTCTTTTTGGAATCATGCAGGTAGCTGAAATTTAGGTACATCTGAGAAACACCGTAATGTCTAAAGCTGTTCCAGAGCCATCTGCTCAGATCAAGGCAAAAAATAAAATGCCACCGTCGACAGGCTTTGTTTTGAGCCTGTGCCGGGAAAAGAAAGGAAACTGAGGCTGATGTTTCAGTTTTGAAAGTGCAGCCATGCTGATTGTAGTGGTGCTGGGGGTGGGTCATAAAAAGGCACCAGAATCTAGTCCTGTTTATTATCCCAACCTCTGCAAAGTAACTTTTGTGGTTTCTGAGTGTTCTGAAAGTCACTAGAAGACAAATGTAGCCCAATGTGGCAAGCTCCTGGCCAAAGAAGTGCCACAACCACTGAAATAGTTTTTGCCCAGCCAGGGTTTTCCAGCAGGGGCCTATGTAAGCATGACCCTAGCTTTAAATAATCTTTAAACATGTAGGTATTTAACAAGAAAAGATAAAAGAGTGACCTGGGGTGGGGGTGGGGAGAGGATAGGTAAGTGGATAAAACCACTGTGTGGTCTGGAACTTTGAAAAGATGATTGTTTAACAGCAACAGAGACTGATATTATGATCTACTGCAAGTTCCAAAATTTTCTTTTTTTTAAAAAAATTTATTTATATTTATTTTTGGCTGTGCTGGGTCTTCGTTTCTGTGTGAGGGCTTTCTCTAGTTGTGGCGAGCGGGGGCCGCTCTTCATCGCCGTGGGCAGGCCTCTCACTGTCGCAGCCTCTCGTTGCGGAGCACAGGCTCCAGATGCGCAGGCTCCGTAGTTGTGGCTCATGGGCCCAGTCGCTCCGCGGCATGTGGAATCTTCCCAGACCAGGGCTCGAACCCATGTCCCCTGCATTAGCAGGCAGATTCTTAACCACTGCGCCACCAGGGAAGTCCCCTTCCTTGTTTTTAAAGTGTGGCTCTAAAGGGGAGTTAAGACTGGTAGACTCTTCCATAGTTTCATCTTCTCTGATCCAGTCTTGCCACATTATGCTACCATTTGGGGTTCTAATCTCTCCCTTCTCAGGGCCCAAGCCTGAGGACCAGGTGGTGGCCCGTTTAAAATGTGGACTTTTCTTCTGATTATCCCTTTTGAACACTTTTCTTCTCATTAGCACTCCAACTAGAGGATGGAAAGAGAAGTGGGAAAACTAATTAGCCTATTTTGTTGTTTACAAGCACTCAGATAAAGTTTTTGGTTGTGCAAAAGACTGGCATTACTGAGAACATCTATCTTTTTCTTCCTCTTTTCTTTAAATGTATGGAGGGAGACAGGGAACCAAGCAAAAGATTTTTCTTCTCTGGATTTCATTTATCTACAGTCTCCTTGGAAGAGCTCTCCCCTCTACCACGGCACCCATCCCAATTAACATGTAAATAAAGTGCTTATTTCACTTCCATCTGGGCAGCTGCAGTTACCTGACTGTTCAGTGAGCCGAAGCATGTGGGCCTGTACTGATGTCTCAGTGAGCTTCCTCTGTTGTATCCCATGATAACTGCTGAGGAAATGGAGGTGTCTAGCAGACCCACAGAGTCTGGCCATACCCAAGTGGGTATTTAGCAGTGTCTAAACTGAATTCACTGCCTCTCATTCAGTGACATGCCTCCAGAACATCCCAGATTCTTCTGGGGGTGTTATTATCAGGCTTTCCTTTGTTTGGAAGCTCCCTTGGCAATTTGCTACAAGTCTAAAGGAGGAAGAGGGGTTGTAAAGCCTATCAGAATTCATAAAAGCCTAAATTGTGAGAGATAAAATGAAAGAAAAACAAAACAAAATGGTCACCCTGACCTCCAGCATACAGAGGCAGCCCCTTAAATTTTTTTACTACTAGTGGTAAAATGCACATAACATGTATATTTAGCATATATGACATGTAGATGTGCCGTTTTAACCATTTTAAGTGTCAGTTCACTGGCATTAAGTACATTTATAATGTCGTGCAACCATCCATACTATCCGTTTCCAGAATTTAAAAAATCGTCCTAAACAAACTCTGTACCCATTAAACAATAACCCCTCATCCTCCTCCCGCCCCCATTCTAGTCCCTGCTAACCGCCGTTCTACTTTCTGTCTCTATAAATTTGCCTCTTCTAAGCACCTCATATAAATGGAATTATACAATATTTGTCCTTTTGTGACTGGCTTATTTAGCTTAGCATAATGTCCTTAAGGTTCAGCTTTGTTACAGCCTGTGTCAGAATTTCCTTCCTTTTTATGGCTGAATAATATTCTATTGTATGTATATGCCTTATTTTGTTTATCTGCTCATCCAATGATGGGCACTTGGGTTGTTTCCACCTTTTGGCTATTGTGAATAATACTGCTATGAACATGGGTATGTAAGTAGCTATTTGAGTCCCTGCTTTCAGTTCTTTTGGGTATGTGCTTAGGTCCCCCTTCATTTTTAGACTTATTAAAATCCAGGGAGTACATTTCTAGATAGTACAGGCAACTCCCTCCTTGTAAACTTAAAAAAAAAAATACTGATAGTATCATAGAATTCAACCTTTTTACCCCCCTCCCCCGTGGAACAACCACTGTTTTGGGGAGGAGGGGTAAATGCCCTGGGAACCCAGAGACTCACTTCTCTCATCCCCAGCCACAAGGATTGCCTTCACTTTGTCCCCCTAACCCCAACCCTTTGAGGGCAGTGGCTCCCTGTGGGGGCCAGGGTTTGGGTTGGGGGGGGCTCCAGAAGCTGCAGCAGTAGTAGTTACCTGGTGAGACTTGGAGTGAAGGTTTCCTAGGCAGAGTGGAGGTTTCATCTGGCAACAGGGGTTCAGGTGGAAGGAGCACCTGGGATGACAGGACAGCTTGAAAGTCAAGAGGTAGCAAATCTGGCCTATTTTTTCATAAGGTGAGAAGGACTTGTATCTCCTTTCGCTTCCTTTCCCTGTACCCAGCCCTGCTTACCCCCTGCAAGGGGCCCAGATGAAATAATGGTTGTGAAAACATTTCAGAAGGTGTAAAGTACAAATGTGAGGTGTTACTAGAACTGCAAAGTTTCTCGTAGCTAACTGAGGCCTTCTCAGAGAGTCAGCAATGTCTCATAAACATTACTATATTAAAACTAAAATAAACGAAAAGATCCTGGCATTACATATCATATCTAATCATTGTTTCTCAGTAAATGCAAAGCCTCACTCGTCCAGCTGTGTGTAAATAGCCCTGGGATCTCAGTGGGCTTTTTTACATTGTCTGGGTTTGAAATAGGTGAGAATATGAGCTCAAGGGAAGTCCTCATTTCATTTCCCACTGTCAGCCCTGTACTGAGTCCACCTGTGATCAGAGGAATCAGACGCTGGCGGGCAGAGGGAGTGCTCTCCTGGAACTTGGGCTCCTGTCATCAGCCCGTCTCTGGCTCCTCCTTCTATCAAGAAGACTCCAGGGAGGGAGAGGGGGTGACAGGGGGGCTGGGGTTTAAATCTGCTTGTGAGCAAGGAGGGTGTGCTGTTGACATAGGGGGTCAGCGGCAAGAATTGATTCTTTATACAAGAGTAGACTATGGACAGCATCGTGGCGAGGGTCAAATATCAGAATGACAGAGTTATTTGCCAGCCTTGGAAATGCTTCAGATCCAAGCTTGCTGCAAACCCACAGCATTCCTGTACTTTATAAAAGCAAATTAAATGAGAAACGTCATCCCTACTCCCATTATCCTCAACCAAGGACTCTTTACATATCTCTGTTTGCTGCTAGTTGAGCTCAGGGAGAACTGTCTCACTCTCTTTGGAGCTTTTTTCATCCTGTCCTGGCCAATTCTGATTGCGAGCCTGCCCCTCGCAGCTAAGCGGCATAGAGCCTCCCTCCCTGTATCTAGGAGCTTCCACTCCAATGAAGGCCTCCAGTCCGTTTCTCCTTCCAGACCCTTGTTCTTTGGCAGGGCAAAGTAAGTGCTTGTAAACCAGGAGGCGGACTGCTCCCTTAGGCTTCTAGTGAAACCACTGTCAGTTGTGGGGTTGGGGGGAGGGCGGAGGCAATGTGGTGCTGGAGGTGGGGGAGGGCAGGGTGGTTGGGGTAGTTGAAGTGGAGAGAATATATTCTCTCCTGCTAATTATTTTCCCTGAGGACTTAGCCAATGCAGAACCATCTATTATCGTGGGAGTGCTCTATGGTGGTTTTGCCTGTGATGAATGCTAAGTGGAAACAAGCAAGAAAAATTAACAGGCGGCTGCTTCTGTCCACCTAATTAAAATGCATATCCAAATGCATAATTCCTTATGTTTCCCCATGCACACACCCCCTTCCAATCCCAATTCTATGGAGGGAAAAAAAACCCACTTTCTCCTAATCATTTCTCTTGATTATATTTCCATCAAGGAAGAACTGGAGGGTTCCCTTAGAATAGAGAAGGGCCGTTTTTGTAATACACTAAAATTGCTGTTTTTTTTTTTAACTTAGATTGGCCCCCAAAGTTCTGAGCTCTTTTTTGTTTAAAATGAAGAACAGAAACTTTATCTGATTGCAGAGAAGAGGGGGAAGGAAGGAAGTAGAGAAAGAAAGGAGGAAAAAGAAAGAGAAAGCAAGAAAGAAAAAAAAAGAAAGTTCCCACAAGTTCCACTGACCTTTTAGTTTTGAGCTAACAGTCTGGCTTGGATCAACAATGAGAATTTTGAAGGTCTTTTTTATCTCCTCTTCCTCTTCATTTCTTTCTCTGACTTTGCACTGCTTCCCCCAACCCCCAAAACAAACATAGCCCAGGGTTTTGCAGAGAGAATTTAGAAGAGGCATCCACCTGTGCAGATCAGGTAGAGAGAAGAAACAAAAGCCTCTGCATCTGAGGCAAGATCAGAGATGCTGACATCATGGTCCCAAGTAAGTCTTGAATCAAACAAAAAATACCTCTTCACCCTTATCTTCCTCACTTTTTGTTCACCCGAATGATCATTTTCTCCCCGCTTGGAAGAACAGCTTTATTCAGTGGTCATAAAATATTTAATAAGACACAAAACTTAAGTCACTGTGTTCAACTGGACATCACTGCCATCTCTGCAGCAGTCCCCCTCCCCCGGCCGGCAGCCCCCACCCCCGCACCCCACTCCTGAAGCCCCCTGACTGCCCTCCACAGAAGCCCCAGCTGTTGATTTATCAGGGCCGGCTGGCTCAGCAGTGCATGGAGATTGCTTTTAATTAACTCTCTTCATTTTTCCCAATCTTCAGGGAGCAGCAGCCCTTTAATGATTTTAATATTTTATCTGGATTTATATCCGCCTTATTTGTTGTTTGACTTCCGCATTTGTTCTTCCTGAGTCGCTTCCTGACTGATATATATTTGTTTGCCCCTTCCCCCTGGCCCCCAAGACCTTCCAGGAGAACGGGTTCTGAAGAAGGCCCAAGCTTTCTTCCCAAGCTTTCTACCATTGCGCAGGGAGAGGTGCCTAGTGTTGGCCTGTGCCATGATTTGGATTAGAACTTTTGTCTTAGGAATCCCAGTCTCACCTGCCTCAGCAGAAGGAGTTTCTGAGCTTTTCATTAAAGAAAAAACAAAAAAATCTGAATTTTAGAAAGTGAGGTCTCTTTGCCTCTTTGATGCTTGCTGCCTCTGTAAGGGAGCGAGCTGCCCTGGAGAGCTGGATAAAAACTGCTCCCTGGGTCTGGAGGTCTGTCATCTTGCTCACCCCAAACTGACGTAGTTCAGTGGAACTGCTAGAGGATGATGACTTCAGGGCAGGGCTGGATGTAGGTGCAGTCAAGTCTTCCTGCCACTTTCTGCACCTTTAGATATGGCTGGGATTTGCTCAGCAACTGCTCAGAAGAGTAATTGTAGGTACGGTCTGAAAGAGGACCTGCAGAGGCACCAATTGCCTTCTCTATTTGAGGCTGCCTGCTCCCTCAGCCCTCGGTTCCCTGTTTCTGTGCCCACTTGTTACACACCACCATCTGAACACCTTCCACCCCCTCTTCCAGCTTCCTTTTGGCTGCAAAGTCTGCTTCTTCCCCCAACAGTCCCAGAGAGGCCTGGAAGACAAACTTGCGCGGGGGCTAGTTTTCAGAACCAGCTTGTCCACAGAATGCCCTTTTGGCATCTCTATTTGGTGATGTGTCTTCAGGGTTATTCGTTGCTAGGCAACTGCCAACTAAAGTTTGAGCCTGATCTGGGATTGCAGTGATTTGCCCTGGGTGACTTGTATCCACATTTAGGGACTTGGCTTTGCAATCCTGTGAACAGGAAATTGAGAAGATATTTTTCCATGTGCCTTTATGTTAAGAGGTATTGGTTTGTAAAATCTAGCCCACTGACTGGCGCACGAATGTCTGTGCACACAATGTTTGTTTCGATGATGAAAATGGCGATTTCTTCCCATCTCCTTGTATTCATCCCTTGAGCTCTGCTAATTCTGAAAACCTATGATATGTCAGGTACTAAACATCACAGTTTGGTGTTCAGGCAACTCAATGTCCTATTGAGTGTTTCTTTTTCACTTTTCCTTGGCAATTACAGGCCCTTTTGAGAATCCTATGGAAGTTCTGGATCATCTCCCCAGAAAAAATGCAGATAGGTGTGAACATATGCCTATGGTTTTATGGGGTTCACAGACTTGGAGGAGCCCATCAGCAGATGGGCTAGAGGTACATGGGCTCCAGGTTAAGAACCTTAGAATGAGCGATGTGGGTGAACTTGTTACCGTGAAAGGATGCTTCTGTATCCCTGCTCAGACAGGTGGCACCATTCCCACTTCCCCTATAGTCTTACCAAACTGCTTGTGGCTCCTCAGCCCTATCCTGCCCCAGAGGCACATGACGAACATCTACTTGCTCATCTTCCAGACACTTCAAAGTCCCCTCTTCCCTGGCAAAGCCCTTGCTGGCCCTCAGGTAGAATTGGCCACCCCTGTCCTTGGCCCCATAGTCCCAAGCATACTCTTCTCTCCCCGCCACTGAAATACTTAACGCTGGTTGGTTAGAATGTAAGGCCTTGGAAGACTGGGAGGGTGGCTGCCTGTGCTTTTCTATCCCTATAGGATCTAGCATAGCAGGCACTTAATAAATGTGTGTGGAGTAACTGAGCAAATGAAGCCAGCAGGCTCTTCCCACCTAATTTGCTTCTAGCTCTTTAGAGTCCACTTGTTTCTCATTCTCTCCATGGCAGGAGTTTGGAAAAGGCAGCAGAATTCCTTTCCCCCAATTCTACAGTTTCAGTAGTCGGAAAATAGGCACAAGCTTGCCCTGCTTGCGTGTAGCGTGTGAGGCTGTGATGATTGTCAGCGTCATTTATTCTAGCCCGTTGTCTCTTTACCACTTCATCCTTGTGGATCTGAAAAACTTGGCTTTCCTACCCTTTGGTCTTGGGAATTAAAGGCAAGTCTTTTTGCTCTGTCCTCTTTCAGGGACTAAGTAACCCAGGGCTTGTGACTAGCCACTGATAAATCAACTACACTTTTACTAAGTGCCTACTATATGCTCAGCTGTGTATGGGATTTCCTTTAGCCTTCGGTATACCTGAGGACTTTTATGGGTTTTTAAGGTGGAAGAGACCAGAAGGTACAGGTACTATAATGGTTTAACCCAAAGTTGGGATCTGGTGAGAGTCTGTTGCCTGTCCTACTGAGCTTTGGAGGTAACTGTGGCCCAGTCACTGTTTTCAGATAGATATTCTTTGACAGAATTTCCTATACTTTCATAATGCCTACATAGATATAACTTTCCCTATGACTCTCTCCCAACCATGTTCAGTGCAGGTAAATTCATGTGACAATGAAACAAAAAATGATGTCCTGGGGATCATGTGAGGGCCTTTATTCTTCATATTGAGAGAGAGAGAAATCTCTATCCTCATAACTTTTGCATGTCCTCTTGCTGCTTTTCGACCCTCCAGAACATTCAGTGTTGGGACCATGTAGAGGAAGGTGCCACACTGGAGAGGCCTTTCTGTGTCAGAAGGAAGGTGGAGACAGGCTATTCAAGTCAAGTTTTAACTCAGATTCTCGTCCACTAGACATCCTTCAACGTGGAGAGCTAGAAAAAGTGCTGATGGTGCACGAAGTATAGGCTGGAGGAGCAGGGTTGTACCAAAGTGTTTGTGAATTCAGAGAGGTTCGTACTGCACGAGCACCTACTCTGGAAGTTAACTCTCCTTCAGTCCCGGGTATAGCCCTTCAGTACAGAGGGTGCACATGGGGCCATCCGGTTCCTGGTGCTCATTTCCTTTCTGGGCAGCCATCCCAGTATAACAGATACTTATACATATTCTGTCCTCATTTTATCTAATTACACACATCTCTGGGGGATGGGAAACAGGTTTGGATCATTCGATTTTAGGTCAGTTATGCACAGGGTAGCTGAGATGAACACTGATCTACGGAGTTCTATGAAATTCAGAAATTTCCCATAGTTCCCTGGTCCATAGCACACCAGGGGGCATTGTTTGCTATCTCAGGGGCTGGAGATCCCAGTCAGCATGGGGGAGGGATAGAGCCTGACTGGTTCATGGGTCTGAATGTAGGAACCTTTCTGAGATGGAGCTAGCTCTTGCTATCCTTGGAGCAATAGGATTCTTTTATTATTTGGTGCTCTGCCTAACTGAGAGACCCAATTATATAGGTCCCTCTTCTGGTGATCATTTATGTTCACCCATTATCTGCCTACAATGCGTTCAGCTTCCTGAGAAATACAGGACAAAAGAAGCTCTGATGGATGCAACCATCTCTATCATTGCCCAGTGTTGCCAGGAGTTCCTGTCTCCTTTGTGACGCAGATGAACTGGTCTGGACAATATAAAAGCTCTGAAATGTCCCCACCTTTCTCCAAGACCCAGAGCTGGCAGCCTTGGGCAGTCCAACGTCCTGGCATCTCTGCTTCAGGCTCTATTGTAGCTTTTCAAATCCCCAGGAAGGAAAAGCCCACTGGTTACTCTTTTCTTTTACTTTCTGCTTCTTATTTCATTCCTTGACTCAGATCTAAACCTCCCCAATGCTCTGTGAGCCCTAGATAGAGGAATAATCCACTTAATGCTTCATATCAAGGTTTGCACCTCCAGCCTTGGTTTCGTTCTGACCTTGTCCCCTTCATCTGTGCCCTGTTGACATCTTTCTCCTTTCCTCATGCATCACACCTTGATCAAAAAGCATTGAAGAGGGCTTCCCTGGTGGCCCAGTGGTTGAGAGTCCACCTGATGATGCAGGGGACATGGGTTCGTGCCCCGGTCCGGGAAGATCCCACGTGCCGCGGAGCGGCTGGGCCCGTGAGCCATGGCCGCTGAGCCTGTGCGTCCAGAGCCTGTGCTCCGCAACGGGAGAGGCCACAACAGTGAGAGGTCCGCGTACTGCAAAAAAAAAAGCATTGAAGAGGCACAAAAGGAAGGGAAGAGTATTCTGCCTAGTCCCCAGGAGGGCACACTCTATCTTATCTATGTGGGAGCAGGGAGAGAGAAGGAGGAAAAGGCAAAGCTTGCACACAGCAAACAGGTGAGAAGAAGCCGTGGAGAAGAAACAGAGTGCGTGAGGTTACATGGTGGGATTAACTGCGCTCTGTGAGCGGTCCAGCCCCCGAGGGGTCTGTGAAATTGGAAGAGAGAAAGCGGTCCCACGGTGGGTATGTCAGAGGTTTCAGGGAGGAGGTGGCTTGGAGCTGAGTTTGGAAGGAAAGTGGGATCTGGTCAGGCTCAGGAGTGGTGGAGGCTGAGGATGGAGAAGTTCAGGCATGAAAGGGATGTGAACAAGGATTTGGGAAGCATTTGAGTAATTCCTTAGAGAACCCTCTTCCTTTGGGGTGGTGGTGGGAGGGCCAGGTAGGAAGGGATGTGTGGGTGATAGCAAATGGATCCATGTGGCTGGACGAGAGTGGGAGGGGTCTATGAACAGAAGGTAAAAAATGAAATAGCCTGGGGCCAGGTAGCTCTGAGTGGAGCCCCAGTTTGGCAGCCAATTCTCAGGAAGAACTTGAACACCTCAGAGGCCAAAAGAGAGACTCCAGGGGGAGGTAGGGGTTGTCATCCTGTGTCCCTCAGCAGGGAAGATGTCCACCTCCAGAGACTCCCTCTCACTGATTCTTGGTTTCCTTGGTTATGTGTTCTGGGTCTTTCCCAGGGCACCTCCCAGAGGGGGTGAGGGTGAGGGGGACCCTTGGGGGCTTGCCCTGGATGAGCCATCCATCCCATCGGGTACAGGACAGCCCTGGCCAGCTGCTTGGGCACATTTGCCAAGTGATGCAGGATTGTAGGATAAAGCCTGTCCTAGTGCTGGATCTAAAGGTCTTTCCCCCTTTCTATACTTTAATCACCACCCCCTTTCTTCAACAAAAGCAACAGTGATAACGACCCATACATGGTTATAAATAAAATACACAAATCCAGTCCAGGGAAGAAAACATAAATGCTGACCCTCCAGTCTAGGGAAGAAAACATAAATGCTGACCCTCGTAGTGCAGTCAAAGGCTGGTGCCCCGAGGATTGGTTTCATGGTTCACATGGGAGTGGGGTTTGCAGGGAGTGAGGTGGGAGTGTGGGACGGGGCGCAGGCAGTGAGGCTACAGGTCTCTAAGACTGTGTTTCTTCCTGGGAGGATGGAAGTGGTTTACTCTGAAGGTAATGCCTCTCCACTCCCACCCAGGCACCCAGGCACCCCGTTACCCATCCAAGCTGCTCACCTAATGTTTATTTCCTCCTGCCGGAAGGCCTGGGCCCCAGGGAGCTAGCTTTCAGGGGGAGGCTGGTGTTACCCCAGTCCTCAGGTTCTTTGGAGCCTCAAACTCTTTGAGAGCTCAGATGCCCATCCTAGGGAGTGAGAGGGTAGCGAGCAGTGCCATGTGGCTTACAGCTTGGCTATGGGCTCTAGAGCTGGAGAGAGTGGGTTCACATCCAAGCCCCATGACCATGGGCAGGATTCCTAACCCCTCTGTGCCTCAAATTTCTCCTCTGCGAAGTGCGAGAGATGGTTTCTGCCTTTAGAGGGTTGTTGGAAGAATTAAACAAGTTAATATACGTACAGTGCTTAGAAGAGTTGGTGCTTCTTATCCTCGTAATAGACGTTGGCAGTGACCCCGTTTTTCTATCTGTAAAATGCAGTCACACTAGCTGATTTTTCCCACAGTGGCCTCTTAAGGAATATAAGATAATAAGTAGGAGAAGCTCTGATTTTCTTAGAAGAAAGACACTCTAGAACTTGATGGCATTATTATTAGTAACTCTTAGAACAAATGTGCTAGAAGAGACTTTGAGAGAGATTTAGCTACGGGATGCTTTGTCCGGGAGTTCAGGTTATTGCATGCCACTGAATCGGTGCTGATATTGGGTCCTTCTGAGAAAGAACGAGAATGTCACAGCTGCAGAAACACAACACATTGAGGTGAACCGTCATGTGATTGAACGCCTGGCTCCTGCTTCCATTCACTGACGCCTCTTCCAAGGGAGAGGCAAGTGTTTTCTGCCCGAATGAGCTCTGCCCTTTCCACAGCTAGAAAAGGGCTTGAACATCCTTCAGACCAGAGTGTGTAGGGGTGGGAGCTGGTCTATGCACTTTGCTCCCATGTGGCCCGCCAACCCGTTGTCGGACACCTTGCTGATCACAGCCCTCCTGTCCCGGTGGGTGTGTGTATACATGTTCCCAGCACACGCTTTTTGTAGGCAGCGATCTGTGCTTGACAAGCTGGCATTCCAAACTCCAGATCTTCCAAACACCAGACCCCTATGTTATTTTTAACTGTCCAAAGTTTTTTCCACGTCGTGTAATTGATGGGACTCCATAGCCCATCAGAGAATCTAAACTTCAGCTTGTTTTGCCTCCCTTGAATGGGCATATGTCTGATGACCAAGCAGAAAAACACCCTGTTTTCAGAGCTGACTGGTCTAAATCTTCATGTCCACCCCACACCCTGCGCATCTCTGGGGAACAGAAGTGAACACAAAGATAACCTGAGCTCGCCTGTTTCTGTGGCTCCAGATAGGAGGGGGGCAGATCCCTTCTGTCTGTGACCTTCTTGTCCCCGCTCTCTCTCGGCGTCCTGATAGTGAGGGACAAAGCTATGTTTTCAGAGAGATAACAGGCAGGGCATTGAGGAGTTGGGCGTGCAATCTCTCCTGGCCCTCTTTTTCAGCCCCCACATTCCCCGAGGGGCAAGTCACATTCTCATCATCCTCTGGGGACAGTCCTGGACAGACACTTTTATTTCAGAGAACCCGAGATCTTGTGGCGTCAGTGACCACCATCCTTGTGACACTGGAGAAGATTCTCAGCCCTCCAAGTCCAGGAGAAAGTGCGCCATCTCACACTGGCCTGTCATTTGCATTGTGAATTTGTCGAGCTTTGTGTGCCATTTCTCTTTTTCCTTCACACATCTCTCTAGACCATGGTGCACTTAGCACCTATGTTAGTCGAGCATGTACGGGTTACCAGCTACTGTGGCACTGAGTATACAGTGGTAAGCAAAACCGATATGGACTTCTATCTTTGTGGAGCTTGTGGTCCAGTTGGGGAGATAGACGTTAATCACATAAATATATAAATAAAAGTTGAATCTGTGTTATGTTGGAAGGTCAGGAAGATAGAAGAGAGTAGGCTGAGGGAATTGCTCTAGTCTAGTATGTTGAGGAAAAGTTTCCTTGAAGAGGCAACGTTTCATCCCAGGCAGAGGGAACAGCACGTGCAAAGGTCCTGTGGCATGTTGGAAGAACCAAGGAAGGCTGCTGTGGCTGGAGTGCAAGAAAGAAAGGGAAAGTGTGGCTCATGATAGGGTAAGAGAGGTCAGGAGGGACCAGAACATGCAGGGCCCTGACGGATATTTTAAGGGTGTGCACTTTCTCCTAAGAGCAGTGAGCAGTCCAGGGTTTAAGTCGGGAAGTGACTTAATCCCATTTATGTTCTAAAAATTTCCCCCTGGCTGAAGGGAGATTTAGCAATAGAGCCTGGAAAGGATGGGCTGAATGAGTTCTGAGGAGGCTTTTCTGGGTAAAATTTAGAAAATAAAAATGAGACATGTGCGTGTCATGAAGGACAGGCATTAGCTGGACAAGGTTGTGATGATAGAGTTTTCCCTTGAACTGCTTCCCTCCTTCCGCTCATTCTCAGTTCCATTTGGTAGTTTTTATTTTTTATTTTTCCATTTGGTAGTTTAAAGAAGCTGATAGGCCGCCCCCATCCTCGGAAGTTTTTGATACTGTGGAGAGATGTGTTTTCCTCCTAAGCAGAGTCTGGAGCAGTCCTCCTGCTGTCCCTGCTGCTCCCTCCAACTACCCTTTGAGCATCTCAAGGTGTGGCCCGAGGATTACGTACACAAGGAGCATGGGTGTGACTGGTGAAAGGTGGATTCTGGGCCGCCTCCTGGACCCACTGAATCAGGGCTGAGACCATGCACTCTGGTTCTTAGTTCTTCTAAAGCTTGGGAACTGCTGTTCTTTCAGCCCTGCACATGCATCAGTAAGTGTAATGACGCTTTAAATGGGAGGTGGGGGGTAGATGGGTACCAAGTGCTTTCGAGGCAAAGAAGGAAAGAAGGTCTTCTTTAGGCCTCACAATAATTTGCTTGAGGAGACAAGGCTCTGGTAACTTCATTTACCAGATGGAGTTGTGGGAGGAGGGAGCTCCAATTGATGTCTGACTCCAAGCACTTTCCTTTGCCTTTCTTTCTTCCCACTCTATTCTCCAGTGGGCAAAGGTTAAAAAGTACTGACTTATAATTTCCAGATGTAGTTCCTTTTTAAAAAAAGATCCAGTACCTTTTTGGGGGCTCATGAGATCCATCTAGAAAGTGAGTATCCAATTAGTACATGAAAGGGTGGAATTAGGTGAGTTAATCGTAATTATTATTATAACATTCTAATATGGAAGATATCAAACCTGTACAAAAATACACAGAATAACACAAAGAACCTCCATGTATCCAGCACCCAACCCAGCTTTAACAGTCACAAGGGGGGTGGGCATCTTTTCAGTTGTTCAGACTTTGCTCTGTGATGCTCTCATTTCTATGTCCATTGGATGAAATACCTGATAGGTGAGTGGGCAGCAGGAACAGAGAAGCTTTCAAAGTACCCCACCAACTAATGACCAAAGAGGGACAAAGCTCTTTTGATTCAATTTGTCTGTCAATTGTACAGCTCATAGGCAGAGCTAGTGCTTGGAACTGTAGATCTAAGAAATACCTTAGAGACCATTGATGGTCTCCCTCACTGTAGGACATGGCAGCAGAGGCCAGAGCAAGGTCTGGGGACAGTCCTCAGGCTCTGCACAGCTAATAAGAGGCAGGTCCTCCAGCCCTGCCTTCCTTACACAGCACAGAGGGTCTCTTGGCATTTTTGTTCTAGTATTTTCTAGCATGAAATTGTGGGACAGAAACCCCACCAGAGCCCTCATGGTTGAAATACCAGTATTCGACCACCTCAGCTTTTGCTTCCTCTTTGTGAAAAAGATACTTGGTGTAGCCCAGCGGTCTCCTGGTCTGGCTAGGATAGATACATCTATGAGTACTGGTGAAAGCAAAGTGGGCCACATGCTCAATCTCCCTTAGCTCTGCCTGCCCTAAAATTTTAGAAGCCCTGAAGCAAAATATGACAAGTTAGTGAGTGCCATAGACTTTCAAGAAAGGAAGAAACCAGTTTCACTGACCAGCTTCCTGGAGGAGGTGGGGGTGGGTGGTAGGTGTTGATGGGTGGGTAGAAGTTAGGGAGTTGAGGATAGAGAAGGCTTCCCTTTAAGAGGGGAACCAATCTCTCAGCACCGCACATCGATCAGGAATTATTTAGCACCTCCTGAAGCGGAAGGTTCTGTACTTCACAGTGAGGGCGATACCGAGAAGCAGAGGATACAATTTCTATTCTCCAGGAACTTTCTGTCTAGTTGAGGGACAAGACATATGTTGAATATTAATATAAGTGGCAGACTCTAAGACGGTAAGATGCAAGTTGACTTTTAAGATCAGCCTGAAGAAGAGTGCAGTGGAAACTAGGAGGTGAATCACAAAGCAGCACGTAGTAGCAATATTAATGGCATGGACCCAATGTCTTCTGCGTGTGTGGCTGTGTGCTGGATGCGGCGATAACTGCATCGTTACACGGCAGCTTTTAAAGTAAGAGTCACGCTCGTTCCAGCTACCATCTCTTGAACACCTATGTCTGCTCGGCAGCCCTGTGCTGTGTGCTTACACACATGAACTCATTTAATCCTCCTAGGAAGCAGGCAGTATTAACTATTTTATAGATGAGAACACTCCAAAGAGTTTAAGCAACTTGCCCAAGACCTGAAGCATGGACCTGGGTCTGTCCATCCAAATGAACTTGGGTTCAAAAAGGAAGTGTGAATACCAGCCAGGCTGAGTAGTTGGGAGAGAGAAGGCTGAACAGGTAACAAAGGACCTATTATAGACACCTGTGTTAAAAGTTTGGCACTGATCCTGTAGATGTTGGGGCGTTATTTAAGGTATGTCAGGATGGACGTTGAGGGTGATTAATTTGCAGGATGGTTTGAGTGGGAAAGCTGTGGCAGGAAGCGACTGGGGTCTACGAGGGGGTGGTGGTGGAAATGCGCCTGGTCAGACCAAGTAATGAAAACCCTCACAGCCCATCAAACTTAATTAAAATCAAATAAACACTCTGGCAAACCCGTCTCATACCAAGTAGAGGTAGAGATTCCGGATCTTACTAGGGCATTATTTCTGGTTTCAGTATAGCTGCAGGGACATAGAGCTTCATCATTATATAATATTTTTAAAATATGAATATGCTTTGCGTTGATAGGCTACCTTACACATTCACAGTGTCAGCCCTCAGCTTGGTCCTTGGTGCCCCACCATAATCTCTTTTCTCACCCCTTTTTATTTCTCCCCGACAGCAGTTGTTTCAGTATTTTGCCATTTGCATGAAATTCCTCTCCATCCTCTTACTCTTAGCAGATGATTTCACCCCAGACTTGTTCAAGAAAATCAAAGTCGTGAAGCAAGGAACTTCCTTGTCATTCTTGCCCTCTGCCTCATCATGGCAAAAGCCACTTCTTCAGAGGGGCCTCCCCTGCCCACCCCATGTAATACTGTCCCTGCATAACCCTCCCATTACCCTGGTGTATTTTTTTTCACAGTGTGTACAACCATCAGAAATTATCTTTATGCATTTGTTCACCTGTCTTATGTTTGCCTTTTCTCTTGGAATTTACGTTCCATGAGAGCACAGACTGTGCCTGTCTTGGGCACTGTGGCATCCGAAGTCTTAGCACATAGTAAGTGCCTGGAGCAATGGAAGGTGCTCAGACGTGGAAATGAATGAGTGGATTCCCATGACTTCAGCCAGCGCTCATGATTTGATCTTCCTCTCTCCTCCTGACTGTCCTACTGCCTCCTCGACTCCATCGGGTTGTCCCTCCTCAAACTTATATTCTAAATAAAACTTTCTTCTTCCCCTAAAGCTGCTTATTCCTCTTGGGGTTCACTATCATTTAAGCAAAAATCTCAGGGTCATCTTTGGCTCTTCTCTCTCCTCACTCCTACATATACTTAGTCCCCAAGTCCTGTTGACTTAACCTTGGCAATGTCTCTGGACTCTGTCCCTTTCTCCATTCACCTCTCATTCAGGCAACATAAGTCCTCACAGGGACACTGGCAGGAGCTTCCTAATTGACTTCCTAACTTGTAATGTCTCCTCATGTCAGGCTATCCCTACCCACAGGGAGAGCTTTGCACTGTTCAGTTTCTTTATACTTTCAGTGGTGCCTAATGATTGTAGAATCCATCCATCTGCCCAGCTACCCATCCATCCATCCATCCATCCATCCATCCACCCATCCACCCATCAATTCATCCACCCACCCACCCAACCATCTAGGCTTTCCATCCATCCATCCATCCACCCACCCATCAACTATTTACTGAGAACCGATCATGTGCACTATGGGAGGTGCTGGGTAGAGAACTGAGAGCACAGTCTTTGCTTTCATATCAATTTTCAACCTTGTAGGGGGGGACAGATATAAACAACCTTGATCTTCAAGTGTTACAGGTGCTTTTTATTCATTCGTCAACTATTTATTGAGTTTCCGCTATGTGCCACGCACTGCAGGTGCTGGGGATACAGCCAGTCAATAAAACAAAGTCCCTGCCTTCACGGAACATACATGCTAGTGAAGGAGACCGACAGTGGACAAAGACACAGGTATAAATGCTATGGGGAAATACAGTGAGGGTAAGGGGCACGTGTTTGTGGGTTGCCCCCTGGAGAGGGAATTCAGAGATGGCTTCACAGAGAGGGTGATGTCTGAGCAGATACCTGGAGGGCGGGAGGGAGCGGCACTTGCAGACAGCTTGGGAGGAAAGCATTCCAAGCAGAAGGAACAGCCAATGGCCTGTGCCAAGGCCCTGCTGGGCTGGGAATGTGCTTTGGGGAGTGTGTACAGGGCATGGTGGGATACAAAGGAGGGGAGGAATCTACTCTACCTGGAGGGACCAGGGGGCACTCCTCAGAGGAGGATGCCAAACTCTCTAGCATGACGATTCAGCCTCCCATTCCACCGCCTGTCCATGGACTCTGAGCTTGAATCATGCCAGATTGTGGACTTTCCACCTCTAGGCCTTTGCTTCTCTGACCATCTCTGCCAGGTCTTCTTCCTCTGACCCCCACGCCTCTCCCTGATGATCTCTTCCAGCTTCCACTCACCCTTCAATAACTGAGCCACCTCCAGGCAGAACCAGTTGCCCCTCTGTGGGTCCCATAGCACTTTGTTCATGCCAGGGGAGCACTTAGCACAGTGACATCCGGTGAGCTGTGTCTGTGCCGGTCACCTCTGCCTGCCAGAGCTCCCTGTAAGAAGGAACCATATCTTAGACCTTCCTGGGTCTCCAGCACCTTGCACTGTGTTGGGCACACTGTAGGTGGTTCAGTGCATGTCGTGTTGGAAAACATCTTGTTTTGTTACCAGACCTCTCTATATAGACATATGGGCAGACATACATGCCCCTTTTCTTCACATCAGTTGCTTAAAAAAAGTTCTGCAGTTCTTAGTGAAAGCAAGAAGGTCATGAAATTAATTTGTCACCCTGATGCCAGCTTCACTCAGCCGACTCATGGGCTGGGAAGGGGTTTTTAAACATGTGTTTCTAATCGCTGCGCTAATTTTTCTTCCCTTTCTCAGTCATCTTCTCTTCCCCTCAAACTTGTGGGTGGTAACGCCTTCAGGTCTGGTGGCACCTGCACCTCCTCCTCCATCCCTTGAGCAGATGTTTTCCAGCTTTGGGCCTGATAGAAGGGGAGGCGGTCTCTGATTTAGGAAGGGTGAGAGGGAGTAAAAATGAAATGAGATTTCCTCCCCTCTCGAGATTCATTAGAACTTGCTTGTTTGCTTGAGAAAGGCCTGAAATATGTATGTTTTGCTATGAACTGGATCATATGTCTTTAAGGGGATTCTGTGATTTATTTTTTCCTCCATGATGGGGAGTTAAGACTATTTCTAGGTGTCCTGGGATTAATTTATTAATTCAGCAAATATTTACTGAGTACCTAGCACTATTCTGGGTGCTGGATACCAGCGGTGAAAAAAAATGGGCAAAATCCTGGCCTTCTTTAAGCTTTCATTCTAGCGGAGGCAGACAGATGGTAATCTAAGTAAGTGAATAACTGGGATGGTGCTAAATCTATCAGGGAGTTGTGGTAGGGGGTGTTGGGGGAGGACAGTTAAGGTGGCCAGGGAGACCTCACTGAAAAGTGACATTTGAGGGTCATCTGGGGGAATAAGATTCAAGGCAGACAGAGGAGCAAGTGCAAAGGTTCTGAGGTGAAGCTATGCCTGATGTTTTGCAGAACAGCAAGAAGGCCAGTGTGACTGGAGCAGAGTTGGGGGAGAGTAATAGGAAAACTTTGGCTCATCTTTGGAGTTGGGAACCTACTGGAGGATTTTTACAGCATCACCCTGGCTGCTCAGTTGGGAGTAAACAGAAAGACCAGTAACGAGGCAGTGGCTGGGGCCAGGGTGGTGATTGCAAAGGTTGTAAGAAGCGGCTGGATTTGGAATACAAATTGTAGATAGGGAAGACAGCTTTTGCAAAAAAATTGGAAATGGGCTGTGACAACAAGAGAGGCATCGTGGATGACTCCAAGGCTTTTGACCTGAGCAAGTAGAAAAATGGGATTGCTGAGCTGGCGAGGATCGCGGGGGAGCAGGCGTGTGTGGGCCCAGCTTTGCCCTTGTTAGGCTTGAGATGCTGATTCAGCATTTGGATGGAAATGTCCAATAGGCAGGGGCATTGTTGCATCTGCCCTTGTTGGACCTCCACCCGGGGAGGAGATTAGGATGTGGTCCAGTGAGTCTTGTTGGGACCTGGATTCAGATTGGTTGCGCTGGGCATGTGCCATTGTACTTTTTTTTTTAAAATATGTATTTCTTTTCTTATTTTATTTTATTTATTTTTGGCTGCATTGGGTCTTCGTTGCTGTGTGCGGGCTTTCTCTAGTTGCCGCGAGCGGGGGCTACTCTTCATTGCGGTGCATGGGCTTCTCATTGCAGTGGCTTCTCTTGTTGCGGAGCATGGGCTCTAGGCGCGTGGGCTCAGTAACTGTGGCTCACGGGCTCTAGAGCGCAGGCTCAGTAGTTGTGGCGCATGGGCTTAGTTGCTCCACGACATGTGGGATCTTCCTGGACCAGGGCTCGAACCCGTGTCCCCTGCATTGGCAGGTGGGTTCTTAACCACTGCACCACCAGGGAAGTCCTGTGCCATTGCACTTTAATTAAAAAAATATTTTTAAAGCATATTTGGATTCAATTCAAGAAATATCTACCAGTACCAACTATATGCCAGGCATTGTGTTAGGTGCTGAGGGTAAACACAAAAGTAGGGCTGAAAGGTTTTTTTCCTCTTTGAGTTTGTAGTCAATGGGGGAAAATGTGCAAAGCATTCATTTTTAGTAGAGCAATGGTGAATCCACAATTAATACGAGATTAGACCCTATATCTTTTTTTTTTTTCTTTTTTTTTTGCGGTACGCGGGCCTCTCACTGCTGTGGCCTCTCCCGTTGAGGAGCACAGGCTCCGGACACGCAGGCTCAGCGGCCATGGCTCACGGGCCCAGACACTCCACGGCATGTGGGATCCTCCCGGACTGGGGCACGAACCCGTGTCCCCTGCATTGGCAGGCGGACTCTCAACCACTGTGCCACCAGGGAAGCCCAGACCCTATATCTTGATGAATAAATTAAAACCTTCACTCATAACACTCTATTGCCATTATTGTGATAGAGCAAGAAAATTGGAAAATGTTTGTGGTTTTTCCGAATTGAATTTTTTTTTGGCCAAGAAATTTGATTTGGAAGTCCTTGTGCCCTGATTGCAGGCATAAGTGATTCACTGAATAATGCTAAACATTTTCCCATGACCACACATTCACATAGGAGGCCCCTGGTTGTATTATTGAGGTCGTATAAGTCATTCCTGTAAGGGAAGTTTTGTTTTTAAAAACTGCTACAGTCATGCATCCTAGTAAAACTTTACCTAGTTCACCGTCAAATGTGGATGCAAATCCTTTGTCAAAGTGGCAGCAAAGGTTATAAACACTCTGCTACGAATGTGGCAAGTGGTGGGCCCGGCGTGGTGAGGCCTGGCTGCCCTTTCCTCTGCCATCATTTACTTACCCAGTGGTTGCCTTGGTTTGGTCTTTGTGTCCCATGAAATGGGGAACCGGGTTGGGGTGGGTTGTTGGGTGTAATTCGATCTCTTGTCATCAGATAATGTTTGTCTTTATTTTGGACAAGATCCCACGTGATTCAGGGATGTCTTAGAGAATACACCCCCGACCCTAAATCTTGGAGCTACGTCTACAGTAGCCCCTCCTCCAGTGTGAAAACTCTGCGAAGGTGGCGCTTTTGTCTTGTTCACCATCCCTGGCTCAGTTTCTGGCACAAAGTAGGTGATCGGTAAGTATTTGTTGAATGGGTCAGTGAAACGTGCCCCCCACCATCTACAGTCAAGCTGTTCTGCTTCTAAATAAACAGAGTCTGATAGTAGCTGACTTTGAACAGGGGTGTGTGGGAGTATTGCTCAGGCCCATACCTTCTGTCCCCTGGGCAAGTGTAAGGTCAGATAGAGTGGCCTGGGCACAGAATGTACCAACAGACCTGATGGATGATTCTAGAAAGTTTGGGGGAATGGTGTGGGAGTGGAAGAAAGCCACAGAAAAAAATGAAGTTAAACTGTAACAGTGAAAGAGAAGAGTTAGCCTAGGATGATGAAAAGCTCGGGTAGAAAGATTGCTGGCTGGGGACTTAGCTTAGCTTTTGGGAAATATTGCTTCCCTGTTGGCCTTGAAAGAGGCATCTCTTTTGCTGTATATTATGAAAAATTTCAAACATACATAGTATAATGAATATCATATACCCATCACGCAGCTTCAACAATTAGCAACTCATAGCCAGTCTCACCAAAAGCCTACCCCGACTCTCCCATACTAGGGATATTTTGAAATAAATTCCAGACATCATTTTATCTATAAATATTTCAGTATGTCTCTACAAAACAAAAGGATTCTGTTTAAAACCAAAGTCACAATCTCACTGGAGTTAACAGTAATTTCTTAATAACATAAAATATCCAGTTAGTGTTGAAATATATATGTCTGTGTATATATGTATGTGTGTGCATATAAACATGCATATATATATTGTTTTAGTGGTGTTTCAAAATGAATTTATTATTTTTATAAAAATGATGTATATTTGTTACTAAAAATTCAAGCAACACGAAAATGTAAAAAGATGAGAGCAAAAATATTACCCCAAATCCATTAGATGAACGTCATTTTAGACACTTCTCCATGCCTATGTTTACAAAGAAGAACAAATAGAAGATGGGTATAAATGCTGTCAGAAATACTTTTTTATATTAAAAAGGAATCGCTGAGTAGTATTTTAGAGCTGAAAGGGCACCCAAGGCTCTTTAGCTTTTGCATAAGGCAGGGCTAGTCTGCAGAGCCCTTGAGAGCAGGGCCGTGCCTCAGTTGTGTTTATACACCCATTCCCCCATCACTCAGGTGGCACTCAGGTGGTCAGTGACTGTAGTTTGAATTGAGGGGGCCCTTAAGAAATCACTCAGCCATCTTATGAGATAGACTGGCCCATGAGCTGAAATCACTTGCCAAGATCCCACAGCTACTTAGGGCATGTGTGGGGCTGGAGCCTGTGCTCCCAAGTCCCCTTTCAATTCTCTCTCTCCGGACCATGGGATTGAGCTGTAGCAAAGCAGTTCAGTGCACAAGCTTGGAGTCAGACACACCTGGGCTTAATTCTGCTCTGAATCTTTCTCCTGACTTAGTGGCTGTGAGACATCTCTTACCCACACAGTTTGCCTACCTCAAAGGGCTGTTGCAGAGAGTAAAAGAGATAATGCCTAAAAAGCTTGTAGCATGGTTCCTAGCTCATACCAGGTGCCAAATAAATGTTAACTGTAATTATTATTATTTGTAGTAAGAGCAGCAGCTGTAGTAATAGTATCATTATTTTCTCATTCTACTAGAATTGTCAACTGGAACTCAAAGAGAGCTCAGCCCTCTCCCAGCCTCCACTCCCCTCAGGTTCCTGGTTGCAGATGGAACACAGTCTATAACTTTGACTTTTGCTTTCTTCCTGCCATTGGGAAGAAAGGCTTCTCTCATGTGGGAATCCTTTTCCTGTATTGCATCAGCTTCTTGTTGGCAGTTTGGTGGTCAAGGTTCGTGTGTCTTCTCACTGTATGTAGTTTAGTGGTGCTGCCTTAACAAGAGCTTCGCAAATAAGTATTCTAAGCTCTTCAAATAGAAACAGCGGGCAAAGGGCTGGGTGCAAGACATTTGGCCTTCCCCGTCGCCCCTCCAGTCTGCTGACTCAGCAGCTCTTCCAAGGCCCTCCTCCAGGTCCTGGGTCTGTCAGGTCACTAATGGAATCTGCTGGAAGCAAATTAACTCATGAAAACAGGGCTAACAAATCGCTCCAGCTGTTGGTGTCCGCCCCAGGGTGGCTGGCATTTCCCCAGTCACTCAGAAGAGCTCACCTCACATTTCATACCTCTCTGGGGGAGCCCCGCTTTCTTTTGCATGGTTACTGAGGAGCATAGGGGTTGTGCTGGGATCTCAGCCCTCACAGAAGACCTATGGCCTGTACATGTGAGGCTGCCATCTGTGCAGCCTGACACGCCTTCCTGTGCGGGAGGCCCGAGAGCTGGCTGCATGCATTATTCACACTTCTGGGTTTGGGTTGGTTAACCATTTGCTTCAAGTTGAGGCTGGGAAGGGTTGGGGGTGTGGGGGGCAGGTCTTAAGCATGGTCTTTCCTTCTTCCCTCATCAAATGTGTGCTCTTTTCAAAATATCGTCTCCTGTGGGGTGGAATCCATGCTCCACCTGGGTCTGTTCAGTCCCCTGCAACTCCTGGAATGCAGTGTCCCTCCCTAGACCAGTGCAGGGTTTGGGGGGCCTTCATGAATCAGGCTGGGGAATGCTTGCATCCTTCCAGAAGTGGAAGGCTGCCACTGTGACATTCTTCCTCTTCTCTCTCCTCACCCCTCTCGCCTCTCCCAAAGTTGCCTCATGGATTCCTGAGTAACTTGAGGGCGTTCTGTTGGGGGTCCTGCTGGCTACAATAGGGGTGATAAGAGAAGAGGGAAAGGTGTTCTCCTTCTGCCTTGGAGAGAGTGTTCGGGGGGAGGATTTTTGGGGTCAGAGAAGCCCCAGCAGCATCCGTGGTGTCTGTGGAAGAGAATTTTAGTAATGGAGTGGGGATGGGACAGTGACTGATAATATGTCTGGGCTGGAAGGAACCAGAGACATCCTCTTCCTCATTCTGTCAGTGGAGAAAGTCCATGTCATGCCTTGCCTGAAGCCATTGCATGAGACGAACTCTGTGAGGGCCCCCAAAATAGGCCAGGCCTTAGAGAAGATGCTCATTATACACTTGTTTCTGTCTTTCCTTCCAATTCACCCAGGTCTTTGATAGCAGTGGTTGATCCTAGATTCTAGAACATAAGTTTCCTGACGTTTCATAAGAATAGAAACTACACCTGAGTGCAGGAATCATTATCTGGGGCTACTGCTGATTACTCATGCCTTGAGCTGTTAAAACCCCCTGAGATAGGGGTTCCCAGCTAACAGCACCCAGGTGTTCACTCCTGACCTCTCCATCTTCTCTCCTGGCCTCATGACCCAGGAATGTCCATGTCTGCTTTGTATCAAACTGACACATGGGATAAAGAGTCAGTAGAAACCTTTGCTTTCCCTACTACCCCCTTGGCCAGTGGGACTCTGAGACTGTCTTAGTTAAAAGACTCTCTGTGCAGAAGCAGGGTGAGGTCAAGGAGAGAGCTCTAGGCTGGTACAGAGGAAGCCTGAGTTCTGTATCTCCAGGTGGCTGAGTCTTCCAGACTCAACCCAAGACCAATATCACTGGAATGCATTTCAATGTTCTGAACTGACCAGTGCTGCTTCTACAAACCACACTGCCCAGGTCAGTTCACCACTCTGTGCCTCAGTTGCTTTTTCTGTAAAATGGGGCTAATAATAATGGTCTACTATCTCACCAGGGATAATGATGAGATAGTATATATGAAATCTCTTTGAAAAGAAGGCAAAGGGTGGGCTCAATTCCTAGTTCCCTTATTTGTATTGTACTGTGTATTTTTTTCCCCCTGTCATGACAAATAAGCCATTTGAGAGGTAATTGCATTCATCTCACAGATAAAAAGTTATCGAGGTAAGTGTACATCATCCTTGCTTAATAAATCAGAGCGATCATCATTGGTGAGTCAGTACTGGAGCTAGCAGAAGCTGGGCCCTGGGCCTCCCAGTTTGGTCTCCCCACCCCTCCTGCCTGTTACTTTTTCATATTCCATATCAAAGTCTCAATCGTTCTTTCAAGTCCCGTACAGTCTGGGCTCTGATCATCCGGGGACTGCACAATTCTTATTAATATTAAAGGTGAGATTTTTCTTAGCCTACTTCCCTTCGTTTCTAAATCAGTCTCTGGAAGGAGAGGGCAAAAGTAGAATTGGAAGGACATCTATGGCCCCCAAGGAATGCATTCTGGACTGTTGCAAATTCGGACTCCCTCTGGTGACTTTAAGGCTTGTGATGAGTGAAGTGTGAACACTAACTGATTAGCTGCAGAACTTTTGTGACTATTAGAGTTTTGATTTCAGTGTTAGACTGAAATCGACAATTTGATCCTGCTGCCCAGCTCTGCCAAATACTAGGAGTTGAGAGACCCAGAGTGTACATTTTCCTTCATTTCAGACTCCTAGTCACTGATTTGCTGATAATAACTGTATCTAGCTGTATTTGTGAGGAAAACAGATGTAAGTGAAAATTTTGTAAATGAATTGGATTTTCCTGTTGGCCTCATCACTTAAACCCTGCTGGTTTTTTTTTTTTTTTAAACCTCATTTCTAATTCCTTTGCAAATGGTTAAGAGCCCTTTGAGATTAGATCTGCATCTCTCAAGCTTCCAACAGACGTATTCTCTAAATAAACACTTAAATGATGGAAGAGGTTGGTGTCACTTGAAAAGTCCATTTTTTAAGAGAAGAAAAAGATGATTTTTTTTTTTTTTTCCCGGTGCGCGGGCCTCACGGCTGTGGCCTCTCCCGTTGTGGAGCACAGGCTCCAGACGCGCAGGCTCAGCAGCCATGGCTCACGGGCCCAGCCGCTCCGCGGCATGTGGGATTTTCCCGGACCGAGGCACAAACCTGTGTCCCCTGCATCAGCAGGCAGACTCTCAACCACTGCGCCACCAGGGAAGCCCGAAAAAGATGATTTTAATAATTGGAGGGATTCCAGCCTATCGGCTGTTTTTGTGAATTTGTGTGTTCTGGCCATTCATAGGGACCAAGAATTGGGAGCGGGAGTCGTGTCTGATTTGTGTAGAATGATGGCTTTTCAGTTGTGTTTCTCAGATAATCCCTAAGGAAGTCGAGTCCAGAAGCCTCAGTTGTTTCCTAGGTATTAGAGGTACATTTCTGCCTCTGACTGATGCAGCTTCACCCTCCTCTGTGAAGTAGGTTTCAAGATATTGTCCTTTCTTAGCTTGGTGCATTTTAGATGAAGCAGCCCGAGTGTTGGCAATATTGTGATGAAAGTTTATAATATTTTTTGTGTACAAGACAGCAAGCTATTTCCAAAACCTACTTGCTTACTTTGCACTGGCATGGGGACAAAATGCAACACTTGGGGAAAAAATGATCTTAGAGTGACTTTTCATTTTATAATTTTAAGCATTTAAGATGTGATGCACTGATTGTAAAAAAAAAAAAAAAAGCAGAGTACAGAAGGGCATAAAAAGAGAAAAAAAAGAACAGGAAAAAAAAAAAAGACTTCTTCCCCTCTTGCCCATTCTGCCCCCCGCAGTTAAGGACAGTTTTTTTGTATATCCTTCCAGATATTTTCTACACCTCTGAAAGCATACACATGTATACAGAAGGCTATGTCAGAATGGCTGTTGGTAGTTGAATGAAAAAAAAAAAGTCCATTTTAGGATGATTTCTTTTATTTCTTTGACTAAATGGTAAATTGAGAGCAAACTCATTCAGACCCTTTAGGAAAATCCTTTCTATAAAAACTTAAGTATCTCCAATAAGCCTATAATTTGCCCATGGCATGGGCTCTGTTTAGGGGTGCAAACAGCACATAGTGTGCGACAAAGAAAGTTATTTGAAATTTTTGACAAAACACAGACTAAAAACATACAGTGTAGAAATCAGTGTGTAAGGTTACTGCCTGTGTGTGGAGAAGAGATTGTGGGGTGTTTTATAACATTTTTAACAGTGGCATACAACTTTTCCAGGTGTCTCAGAGCAAAATATTAAAGGTCGAATAAACGTTTAATGTGAGAATGTGTGACATTTATTGCCAAACACAGTGACAGACTGTGATCCTTGTGAGCTGTGGGAAGCTCTGGATTGGTTCTCCTGAGATGGAAAGACCAGCCTGGCAGGGGATGGCCTCTGTGTACACACACATATCCTCCCCCTCCCCCTTTCAAGAAACGGGCTGGGAGTACCAAAACAGACTCAGTGTGGCAAATTGGGTCCAGATTTCCGTTTTCCTCCCATGTTCAGTGGCGAGTAGGCTCTAAAGAAGGGGTTTTGAGCCCAAATCCAGTCATTTGAACTCTTTCTCTGGTTCCGCGCTTGGTGCGCACAGAGCCGTGCTCAGGGCTCTCACCCTGTTTCACTTTGCAGCCTCCTCTGGGATGGGGCAGTAGGAGCCTTGAGGGGCACCCTCAAAAGCAGTGGCTTCTCAGACGCCTCCTCCTTTGCCCCAATTCTGTTGGTTCATTCTTCTCCCGCAACTTGACTCTCTCCGGAGAACAGATCTGGGGCCCAGGGCCCAGTGCTCTGTTTTCTCTTCTGCCCTCCCTTCAACTACCTGCGGTACCTCTTAGCTTCCACATCCTCAAAAGGGATAATGTTCTCCCTGAAAGCATCTTTTGAGGATTAATTGATGTTTGCTCTATGCTTTGAAGAGAGAATCCTATCAAGTCGCTCTGCTGTCCTCAAAGCTGGCCCTGGTTCCAGCTGGTGCCAGGCCTGGCCAATAGGGACGCTGGGCAAACGTGCCTCTCTCATTGGCTGCCTTTCTGGGCATATCGTTTGTCTGCTCAGTACCCACAGTAGAAGGGCGATTACCCAAATAGGAGGCGCAGATCCTCAAGTGGACATTTTGTACATTGTATGCTTTTCACTTGGAGAAAGAGTATTTGCATCAAAATGATCATCCCACGGGAAGCCTGTTTGTGGCAATCTGTGACATTTTCTCATTTGGAGATTGTTCTTTTCTCTCTCTTTTTTAAAAAAAGCCTTAGAAGTGAAGGAGCCAGAGTAGTTATAATCTGCCACCTCCCCAAGAAGTCCCTTTGCCTGCCATTTCTATGTTTATTGCGTGTGGTCGGGGAGGAAAAGGGCGTTACCTGGTTCATGATAAGCACTTTCATCTCAATGAACTCTTTGTTAGAGTTGCTTAATCAAAGGAATGGAAGCTGCAACCTACTTATTGGACAGATCCACATAATGCAGTGTGAGTTAAGAACTTGAGAGTTCTAAGGAGAAGATGAATATGAAAAATAAGGTTTGTTTCAAGGACAGCCCAAACAGGGAGTTAGAAAAAAAAGGAAACGAGTCAAAGACACCTTAGCTGTCTTGTCATCATGGAGGACAAAGCTGGAGGGCCAAGCCAGCCAAGCAGGCTAGGGTCCTCTTCCAAGTCCTAGGATGGGTGTCAGGACACCCGGGATGAGGGATTGAGCACCTGCTGCTGACCGTTCCAATGGGGCGTTTCAAGGGGAGCCTGCATTGCCTGCATTACCTATCAGCCCTCCAGCACCTGTTCCTTGTAGAGTCTCTCAAGCACCGGGGCTGGGGGTGAGTGTGCGGGTGGTTTGTTTCTCAGCACAGGTTTTATTAATAGCACTCATTGTTTCCCTTTTCTAAATTATATTCCTGGATTCTTGAAAAATCAGAGACGTGGCAACCCTGAACCTTCATTCCACCAAGGGACCACCAGCAGCTGCTGCCCCTTTTATGGGGCAGGGGGACAGATACTGGTTCACCACTTGGGGCAAATGTTGACTTCTCACCTGTGTGGGAAGTTCATGAGGAGATAGTGTTAATCCAGAAGCACATGTGTGAGCACACTTGTGTACACACACACACACACACACACACACACACACACACACACACACACACACATCATCCAGGATTTCGGCCCCGAGGGGATTACCTTATAGAAAGGTCACATCTCAGTAAGTTCAGAGTGTATAATCTGAATGAGAGGTTTGAGAAAAGTTAATCTGGGGTGAGATGAGGAGAATCAGATTATCATGGTACACGATAAAAGAGGTGTTTGTGATCTAAGTGTTGAAAAATGCAGTGCCGGGAACTTCCCTGGTGGTGCAGTGGTTAAGAATCCGCCTGCCAATTCAGGGGACATGAGTTCAAGCCCTGGTCCGGGAAGATCCCACATGCCTCAGAGCAACTAAGCCCGTGCGCCACAACTACTGAGCCTGTGCTCTAGAGCCCGTGAGCCGGAGCTACTGAAGCCCACGTGCCTAGATCCCGTGCTCCGCAACGAGAAGCCACCGGAATGAGAAGCCTGCGCACCACAACAAAGAGTAGCCCCCGCTCGCTGCAACTAGAGAAAAGCCCGTGTGCAGCAATGAAGACCCAACACAGCCATAAATAAATAAATAAATAAATAGACCAAAAAAAAAAAAGAAGACATTCACATTATCAATGAACAAGCGAAAAAAAAAAAAAAGAAAAATACAGTGCCTTTCTTCTGCCTGTCCTTGTGTTTGGAGCAGCAGTGTGGAGGCGGGTAGTGACTAGAGAGAGGCAGGGGCAAGGCACCTGTATTTAAACCTCTGTGATGCTCGGGACAGTGCCTGGGACACCCAGGAGCTTGATAAATAGTATCTAACGATAGGCAGCCTTGGCTTTGCTGATGAATTCAAATTTGAGACCTGGAAGAATAAGCGGTCTCCGCGCTTTCTCAGTTTGCTCATCAGCAAAACAGAGACACCACAGCAGGCACTGCAAACACAAATGCCCGTAGGGGCCAGGCAGGCCGTGTAAATGAGTGAAGGGATGTCTGGATGGGAAAAGTAGAACAGGGAATAGAGAGGACTGTGGTAAAATGGAAGTTCCTGTCCACCCATCGGGATGTCCAAATTCAACTCCAGCCATTTGCCACATGGGAAGGAGGGCCCACTGTTGCCAGGACTCCTGATTTTTCAAGAGAGGCTTGAAATCTGAATGTGTATATAAGCTCTAACAACTTTTTTTTCACATCTGTATAATTGCTTTATAATGTTGTGTTCGTTTCTGCTGTACAACAAAGTGAATCAGCTATATGTGTACATACATCCCCATATCACCTCCCTCTTGCGTCTCCCTCCCACCCTCCCTGTCACAGCCCTCTAGGTCATCACAGAGCATCAAGCTGATCTCGAAGTGCTATGCAGCAGCTTCCCACTAGCCATCCATTTTACATTTGGTGTAGTGTATATATGTCAATGCTACTCTCTCACTTTGTCCCAGCTTCCCTTTCCCCCTACTGTGTCCTCAAGTCCGTGCTCTACATCTGCGTCTTTATTCCTGCCCTGCCCCTAGGTTCATCAGTACCCTTTTTTTAGATTCCATATATATATATATGTTAGCATACGGCATTTGTTTTTCTCTTTCTGACTTACTTTGCTCTGTATGACAGACTCTAGGTCCATCTACCTCACTACAAATAACTCAATTTCATTCCTTTTTATGGCTGAGTAATATTCCATTGTATATATGTGCCACATCTTCTTTATCCATTCATCTGTTGATGGACATTTAGGTTGCTTCCATGACCTGGCTATTGTAAATAGTGCTTCAATGAACATTGGGGTGCATGTGTCTTTTTGAATTATGGTTTTCTCAGGGTATATGTCCAGTAGTGGGATTGCTGGGTCATATGGTAGTTCTGTTTTTAGTTTTTTAATGAACCTCCATAATGTTCTCCATAGTGGCTGTATCATTTTACATTCCCACCAACAGTGCAGGAGGGTTCCCTTTTCTCCACACCCTCTCCAGCATTTATGGTAAGCTCTAACAACTTTTGATATAACTAATTCAATTTTCAAAAAGCATAGTACAACCAAACAAAACATACTTGGGGGCCATATTTGTCCCATAGACTCTAGGTTTACAGCCTCTTTGGATAAAGCCTGCTTGGTGCCTCCCTCCCTGGCTGCTGACTCTACTTTGCTGAGTGTAGGGCATGAGGAGGAAGGAGCTGATGGAGGTGAAGAATGGCTGTGAGGACCAAGTTGGGGTGAAGGTGGGATGTGAAACTTGGACCACACCATTACCAAGCTAGATGGGCAGATCTGGACTGTGCGGCTTCAAGGAGGAGAGTTTCAGGGCCTGGCAAGAATTGTGCATGGAGGCAGGCCAGAGAGCAAATCCAGGGGAGGCAGCTGAGGGGAAAGGATGCAGTCTGTGGGTGGCAGTGGTGTGGGCAGCGGGGTGCAGAGGTCCGGGGACAGCAAGGGCAGCCCAGGGAGCAGGAGAAAGCAAGAGGGAGCTAGGTGGGTCCTGGGGCCTCGGCTGTTTGCCCTCTGCCCTGCTGAAGCCTGGTGGGTGTGTGTAGCCTCTCACCAACTATGCACAGAGGAAAAGTGTCACGTCCACACTGTAAGCTCAGTGCATCAGGCATCTATTCAGATAAGCATAAAACTTGGCCCAACCCTCCCAATATAGTAGGGAACAGGAGCCTGCCATACATGGAGAGAGGCAGAGTAGCATAGTGGGTAAGAAGAGTAAGTATAGGGCTCAAGCAACTTGGGTTTGACTCTGACCTTTGCCACTTACTAGCCATGTGGCCGAGGCACGTTACTTAACTTCTTTCTGAGTCTGGTGTGCTCATTTGGGGATAATAAATGTTCCTACCTTTTAGGGTTGTTGTGAGGATTAAATGAAAACAAATGCCATAATGTGTGTGAAGTGCTTAGTACAGTACCTGGGCTGCAGTAAGTGCTCAAACTGAACTCATCATTATTGTGAGACAAGCGGTAACCTCAGCTAACTTGTGGTTAAGCGCAAAATCCATCGTCTCAGCAGAGAGCTGACACAGATACAGTACAAATTTACTCCTCCCCTGTTACAAATGCTTCCCTAAACATAGGCTCTCTGGTCAGAGCTCCTGTTTGCCAGGAAAGTGGGAGACATTTTACCCACCTGGATAAGGGTCATCTACTGAGCTTGGGTAAGTCTGTTTGGCCCCAGTATCACCTGGTTTACATAATGGCCCCAGTATCATCTGGTTTACATAATGGTGTTTTCATTTATCTTAACAAATATTTGATGAGCAACCTACTATGTTCCAAGCGCTAAGAGAGGGTTTTGGGGATGCTGAGTAGAATAAGGCAAGGTTTGGGACTTCAGATGCTGAATCTAGCACATAAGGGTAAGCTGCTATAAATTTCCCCAAACAGAATGGCTAAAGAAGACAGGTTCTTATTTAATATAAGTCCTAGGGGGATCATACCAGGCTGGCAAGGTAACTCTATGAAGTCATTCTTGGGCCCAGGTATTTTATTTTGTTTTTTTACCATTTTTCATCTCTTAGTCTTTCAAAATGTGGGAAGCAGGAGGTGAGGAAATCCAAGGCAAGCAGTTTGTCATTAAGGGGCTTCCACTCACATCTCATTGGCTTGAACTTAGTCACATGGCCACATCTAGCTGCAAGGGATGCTGGGAAATGTAGTCTGGAGCTGATGACCATGTGTCAATACTTAGGTAAAGCCTGGGGGTGGAGATTATTATAAAAAGGGAGAAGGAATGAATACTGATGGGCAGTTAGCAGTTTATGAGTCAGGGAGATAGAGAAGTAAATGAACTCTGACAACACATTTAGGTAAATGCTCCTCATCAGAGTACCAGCTGTAATCCTTGAGTAGAGAAATATATTGTGGTCTTCATGGGAGCCTGGGCTTGGGAATCAGACTTTGGGGTTCAAATCCCAGCTCTCTCTTTCACCTCTGACACCTGCCCCATAGGGTTGGTGTGAGGATTAAATGAGTTAACCCACACGAAACTCTTAGAAGATGGTCTGAACCAGTGTCAGGGCTCAGGAAGTATAAACCATTCCCGCTGGGGAGTGAGGGTGGGCGTGTTTGAGAAAGTCAGTTGACTCAAGGGTATCTGGGGCATTGCTCATGGATTCACCACCTCTCTCAGGCTTACGTCTTCCTGTGAGCCTTGTCTCTCTGGATGCAACATTGGGTATTGAACCCTTGGTCACTGAGAAATGGTAATGAAGATGAACAAAGCCATCTGAAGGGGCTGGTGTTTTAGAAAATAGAATCAATTAGTGTTTGCCTGGACTGGACATAGTGGAGGAATTTAGAGAGGATGTTTCAAGGTCACACTTAGCCTTCTATAGCTTGAGTAGGAACCAGTGCCTTTAGTTCATGGTCCACGGGCCTCTTCTTGGGGGTGTCTCCAAGTAAAGAGCTCCAGGAATTATTTTAAAACTCTACTACTCAGCTAAATAAAAGGGATAGTAAGCAGTGAGGCCTCACTGGGGGCCAGGGAGAACTTTGCCCTTGGGGAAGGCCCTGGTGGCCTTTCTAGGGCCCCTTCAGCAAGAGGAGAAAAATGAAAAAGCTGCCGCCACTGGGTGCTGCACTGGCAGGAATTGGGGTGTCCGCTTACCGGGAGCTGGTGTCCTGTGATATGCAGAGGATATCACATTTTCCATCTTCTACAGGTGTTGTGTGGAAAAAGAACCTTCCTCGCTTTAGAACAAGAGCCTTAACTTTCCTTGGCAACTCACACAGTGGATAGATTTTAGCAGAAAAATAAATAGACATTGGAAAATTGTTTTCAACCAGCTTTCTGCACTCTCATCTTTGGGTCTGAGGAGCTTTCATACCTTTTTACCCCAGGTCTTAGAATTGGACCTCGCACTATTCTGGAAAGGAGCATAAGATGCCATGTCACAGTGGGCACCATTTTTGACTCTCTAAAAATATCTAATTGACTCCCAGGAAATGGGATGGACTTGGGAGAAGGGAGCACATATTGGAAGATTCATATGCATTTAGGACCCTCTGTGCCTGTAGAGAGGCCAGCAAAGGTGGGCCAGTGGCGTGGGTGTAGCATCTGGAGGCCTGGGTCAGAGCTAGTTCATGGGCAAGTAGGCAGTGCTTGCATTCTTGCCTGCCTCTTATAACCTTAGTTGACCTCCTGGATTTGACCTCTAGGTATCATGAAGAGCCTACATCTGGCTGGCCTGGGTCTTTAGTGGCCATGTCCTCAAGTTTTCAACCACATTTTCTCTAGCTCTGTGAACCTCATTTCTTCTCTATCACTGCTTCCCAGCTAGGCTTTCATTGTTCCTTACCACTGGGATGAATCACTTTATTCTTCTTCCCTTAAGAAAGGCTTATTAAGAGGGTGGGGGCGGTAGTGGGAGCTGATTAAACTTGGGTCTCCCATTCATTGAGGACTCAAACGAAACTTTGTTACCTCTGCATGAGATTATATTGGGTAGTTACCAAGATGTTCATCACAAGACATCCAATGTATAGTCTGTGGCTAGACCACACTGTCCATGGGGTACTCTCTGAATTAATATTTTAAAAAAAGATCCTGTTATTCTCTTGAGATCATAATTATTTTACATTGTATTTAAGTTTGTGTGTGTGTATATGTAAAAAGTGTGAATTTGTTAAGTGTGAGCATTTAAAATGTGCCATAAGTGTAGTAATCCTGCTTTGCATTTCTTCCATTTTTTAATAACCTGGGCACCTTTTGAGAGGCCCTGTATTGGAGCCTGCTAGATCAGTGGTGAGCAATCCATTTTACACAAGAGGGCAATTCAGGAAAAGTAAACAAACATATTTACAAGTTTTTTTTTTCCCCCCCAATCAAAATGAAGAGAGCTTTATTGAGTCTCATGAGCCAGGAGTGGGTGGGGCGTCAAGGAATATTTATCCATATAATTTACTGAGAAGAATAGTATCAAGGAATTTTTTTTTTAAGTATTAAGGAATTTTATTCTTTTAATTTACTGAGAAAGTGGGCAGTGCTTTTTAGTCATTGAAAACTTACATCCAGGCGTTTGGAGAGAGTTTTCTAACTTTTCATTCTGGAATTAGACCTCTGGATGCCTGTGTGAACTTCATCACTGCATGGACTAACCCTGTAACCCATGGATCGGTGTTTTCTGTATATCAGTACCTCTCTTGCCCAGTATAGTGCCCAGCACGTAATAAGGGCTTAGTAAACGCTTGTTAGAAAGCAATATGATATAATGGTTAAGAAGGCAGATTCTAGCCAGACTGCCTAGTTCTGTCACTTACTAGCTGTGTGACTTTGGGCAAGTTTCTTAACCTCTCTGAGCCTCAGTCTCAGTCTGCAAAGTGGGGGTTATACAATCTTTACCTCACAGATGGAGATTGAATAAGTTAATGTATCTGAGCACTCAGAGCCATGCCTAGCATATGTAAACCCTGCATATGTGTTAGCTGTTACTGTAAATATTGTTATTGAAGTGAATGGAAACCAAGTTTGTCTGTGGTATTAGAGCGTTATAGAGAATTTCTTTTCTTCTCTGGCTTCAACTTTGAGATCGTTGATCAGTTTTTCTTTCCAGTCTCTATCTGTAAAAATGGATTTGATTTCCATATAAAATAATGATGCCTTTTCCCCTCATTCCAAACATTTTTTTAAGAGAAGAAAAGCAAAAACGAAAATCCCAAATGTTTTTGAAGGAAACCTGGGTCCATCTGTAATGGATAGTGCATTGGATTAACTACCCGGCTGGAGGCTGCACATCTAGATTTTGTGAAACCGCTCTTTTCCAAAGAAAGTGCCAGTTTCTGTTCCCACTTTCATCTCTTCTCACAGAAGCCTCTTCTGCCACATTCAGCTAAGCAGTCTTTGCATGGACAGGAGAGTCCTCGGGAATGACACATGCCAGATAAAACCTGGCTCCAAGAGCCCTGTCCACCTGATTATTTTCCTCTTAATCACTTTTATTTTTGTTCAATGTCTTATTTTTTAAAAAAATATTTATTTATTTATTTAGGCTGCGCCAGGTCTTAGTTGCAGTGCGCGGGATCTTCGTTGCAGCATGCAGGACCTTTTAGTTGCGGTGTGTGAACTCTTAGCTGAGGCATGTGGGGTCTAGTTCCCTGTCCAGGGATCAAACCTGGGCCCCCTGCGTTGGGAGTGTGAAGCCTTACCCACTGGACCACCGGGGACGTCCCTCAATGTCTTATTTGTTAAAGTTTTAAAACTTGAAGTATAGCATATATACAGAAAAGTACACACTTACTCAGCTCAAGAAATTCTGACTAGTTAAATTTACTTGTGTCATCAATGTCCAGATTAAGAAACAAGAGGACAGAAGCCCACCTGTGCCCCTTTCAGTTACCACCACACCTCCTACCCCTGCCCCCCACCACCAAGGGTGACCATTCTGATTGCAGCCCCCCATGGAGTGGAATCCTCTAGTATGTCCACTTTAGTGTCTGGATTTCCCCCATCAACATTGAGAGATTCATCCATAGTGTCGGCTGTAGTTACAGGTCTTGTAGGTTGTGCATTCTGGGTGCTGTGTAGTATTCCGTCATGTGAGTCTACTATGGTTTCTTTGCCTGTTTCTATTCTTGACGGGCTCGTGGCAATTGCCGGTTTGGGACTTCTCTGAGTTGTGCTGTGAGGAACATGCTGGCACATTTGGAGATCTGAAGTGTGCATACCTGCCAGTGGGGCGGCTAGGTCCCAGGGTAAGCTATGTTCAATAGATGCTGCCAAGAGCTCGTCTGTAGGTGGGGTGTCCATCATCTGCTCGAATTTGATGAAGACAATTGTTACGTGTTCAGATTTGATTTGAGTTTTAAAGCAGAATAACATTACACTAATTCTGTTGATTTTTATCATTCCTATTGCTCCGCTCTCATGTGCTATGAGCCATATGGTAACCAGGCAAATTCACTTGAGTTGCCGTAACAGCTTCTTTACAGGGAGGTTCTTGAAAGACTTAAAACTGCTACCTGAAATGGAAGGTTTAGGAGTCCACCCCTCCGCAGAGTGTCTCCTTTTTTTCAAGAACAGAAAATGCTATTACCACACCCCCTGCAAAAGAAGTACACCCCCTCCCCCCAACCTTATACATTTTATTGAATGAAATTTGGAGCTTAGAGAACTTTTGAGTGAAAATCAGACGTCACTGAGATCACTGATTTTCCAAAATCTGGTCACTGGATCATTCCTCTCATAACTTCAATTACAGCTGCTCCTCTTTGGAATGTGACAAAGCCCGGCAGGTGGAGAGTCAAAAGTCCCTCTGTCTAGTCCTGACTTTGGGTTGTAAACAATCTCAGTGCAAAACGTGCTTCAGGAAGGCAGAGAGACAGAGGCCTTCCTCTCCAGCCCCAGCAACTTTCTAAAGCGGGACCTCTGAGTCTTTTATAAATTTATTTATTTTTGGCTGCATTGGGTCTTCTTTGCTGTGCGCAGGCTTTCTCTAGTTGCCGCGAGCAAGGGCTACTCTTCGTTGCGGTGCTTGAGCTTCTCACTGCGGTGGCTTCTCTTGTTGTGGAGCATGGGCTCTAGGCACACGGGCTTCAGTAGTTGCAGCACGCGGGTTCAGTAGTTGTGGCATGAGGGCTCTAGAGCGCAGGCTCAGTAGTTGTGGCACACGGGCTTAGTTGCTCCGTGGCATGTGGGATCTTCCCGGACCAGGGCTCGAACCCTTGTCCCCTGCATTGGCAGGCGGATTCTTAACCAATGCACCACCAGGGAAGCCCAAGACCTCTGAGTCTTAAAGGGAGTTTAATTGAAACTCTTAGTTTTGGCTTACCCTCCCTTTCTTGACCCCCCAAACAACAAGCTAGAAGCAACATCCTATGGAATAACAGCAAAAATAGCACTTCACACACTGCTCCCTCATAAACTCCCCTCACAAGAGCACTCTTGAATCCTACCCCGATGAGCAGTTATTATTTTACTTTACAGATGGGAAAATTAAGACCTATAGAGTTGACACAGTAAGACCCTGGAAGAACTAGGGGTTGGAGGTCAGACCAATGCTTGGGATTTCTACTTCTAAGACCAGAGGAGTCCTTTTCTAAGGGGACTTTTTTTTTTTTTTTGGGGTACGCGGGCCTCTCACTGTTGTGGCCTCTCCCGTTGTGGAGCACAGGCTCCGGACGCACAGGCTCAGCGGCCATGGCTCACGGACACAGCCGCTTCGCGGCATGTGGGATCCTCCCGGACTGGGGCACGAGCCCACGTCCCCTGCATCGGCAGGCGGACTCTCAACCACTGCGCCACCAGGGAAGCCCTCTAAGGGGACTTTTAAGGATGATGTGACCATATTGGGAGCTCATCATCATGTCCTTTTGATGGATGACTTACACATCCAGACTTGGGCATTTTGTCTGGTAAGGAAATGGTCTTTGGTAAGAACATATACACAGGATTTTATAGCTGTTTTGTTTGTTAGTGGCCAAGAATTAAAACTCAGTGAATACCCATCAGTAGGAAAATGGTCTGATAGAAATGGTAACTTCATACCATGGGTCATTACAGAACCATTAAAGGGATTTTAGCAATGTATGGCAGAATAAACAAGAGGGAGAAGAGTGTATACCTCTCCCCAGACCCCTATTTATGTATGTTTGTGTGCGTGTAAAATTACATGGGTATGGGGACAAATGTGGAAGGACACAGACTAAAATGTTAACATGGGCCACCTGGGGAAAGCAGGGTCAGGGGTGGGATGCTAATGTGGGAAAATAGAGTATAGGAAAATAGCATAAGTGATAAAATGCATTTGAATAAATTATATATATACATATATGCATAAAGAAACTCATAAAAAGAATATGCCTAAATAAAAAATTCAAATAAACAAACAAATGGTCCCAATAAGAACAAGGCTGTGAACCGTATATGGGTCAGTTAGCTTGGCAAGGATGAGAGCTTAGTCTTGTGATCGAAGGCTTTACCCTCCAGGTCAGTTATGTTGCAAGTGAAGGACACGGGCAGAAGGGGATCAGGGAAAATGTGTGAGTGGCTGAGCACAGACACACTGCTGCATCTGGCAAACCGATAATCATAGGTACCATCTTTGAAGAGTTGGCATTTTCATAATTTCTCAAAGTTACTTATTTTTTTTTATAATTAAAATTTTTTTTAAAAAGTTTATTTATCTTTGGCTGCATTGGGTCTTTGTTGCTGCTTGCGGGCTTTCTCTAGTTGTGGCGAGCGGGGGCTTCTCTTGCTGCAGAGCACGGGCTTTAGGTGCACGGGCTTCAGTAGCTGTGGCTCGCGGGCTCTAGAGCGCAGGTTCAGTAGTTGTGGCGCATGGGCTAAGTTGCTCCGCGTCATGTGGGATCTTCCCGGACCAGGGCTCGAACCCGTGTCCCCTGCATTGGCAGGTGGATTCTTAACCACTGAGCCACCAGGGAAGCCCTCAAAGTTAGCTATTTTTGTTTTTGTTTTTGTTTTTGTTTTTGTGGTACGCGGGCCTCTCACTGCTGTGGCCTCTCCCGTTGCGGAGCACAGGCTCCGGACGCGCAGGCTCAGTGGCCATGGCTCACGGGCCCAGCCGCTCCACGGCATGTGGGATCTTCCTGGACCAGGGCACGAACCGGTGCCCCCTGCATCGGCAGGCAGACACGCAACCACTGTGCCACCAGGGAAGCCCAAAGTTAGTTATTTTTATCCCCATTTTATGGATGAGGAAAACTGAGAGCAAACACTCAAGGCCACATAGTGAGTGAGTGGTGCTGAGATTCAAGCCCAGGTCTGTCAGATTCCAGAACTCCTGCTTTTTAGGTCTCATCATGCTCGGAGTTCACATCCTGCCACTCTTGGTGGGGTGAACAGGGCCAGCTTGCTTTGATCCAAATGGAGATTTCTGCAGGGCTCTCTCTCACAGGTATGGGTCCTAAAGGACAGGTTTTGCTATTGAAACCAGCCAAGCCATCATCTGGTGAATGTTCCTGTGTGTACTCACTGGCCTGGTTTTGGATGGTAAAGCTTCTTACCTGTGTGGGGGCAAAGCAGTCTGTTTGGGCCTCTGGTCCCAGGGGAGCAGGGCTACATGGAAAAGTAGGGCATCTGGACACCTACCTCAGGACAGGTGAAAGGCAGTCTGGCTTGTTAAAAAGGAGGACAGTGTTACCAAGTCTGACATCTGGCCCCCGAACCATATCAGCAGCCTCTTTGGGAGTAAATGGCTGGGCTTTTATGGGGCTCTGTCTCCCACCTCTTCTCACCACTCGCCCCCTAGCCCCACTAAACACAAAAGAACTAACAGTAGTGGCTTGTTTGGTGGCCTGGTAATGGGGCTTTCATCCAAATCACTGAGTGCCTGTGCTGTCACCAAGGGTTCCCCAAAGTGAGTACATAAGATAAAAATCTCCGTTCTTCATATCAGTGTCACCTGGGATGACCTTTCTCTTTTCTTTGCCCTGGTTTCCTCATTCATAAAATGGGGATTGGATTTTTTTCCTGCTTAAGAATAAAAGAATATATTTATGATGTATGATTTTTTTTTAACACAAGAGACATGTTATAGATTTAGCAAGGTAAAGCCAGTTCTGTGTGTTAGGTTTTGGCTGAAAACAACAGTGCTGCTGACACCAGTAGCAATCGCCATTTTTATTTCGTAAGTCTGGACGCTGCCAGTGCTGCAGGACCACTGTTTTCTAGCTGGTGCTGTGTCCTAACAATGGCATCGATGACTTCCAGGAGCAGTCCCGCTGCATGAAGGTTAACTTGACCGCAGAGGGCGAGCTGGCTGCAGGGATGACCTTCCCTGGGCCCTCCTGCCTTTCTGCATGGCCGATGGTCGCCGTTTCCCTGCTGGGGCTGCAGCAGCTGGAGCTGGAGCCTCCGCCTGCTGCCTTCCGTCACTGCCCGGGAGAAGGATCCTCTGCAGATCCCAGAGCAGAGGACAGAAGGAGGAGAAAGCGTGCAGCAGGCTGTCGTCTTCACTTGAGGCTTTGGGGAGAGGCCTGCCCATGCCTGAGCTTTTGCTCCCTGCCCACAGGTTGTAGACGGAGGCTCCTGGCCATGGGCAAACTGCCTGGTCTTTCAGAGCCTCAGTTTCTCTATCTTTTTAGTGGAGCAAAATCTTTTTGGACAAACCTGTGTAGCTGTCATGATTGTGAACAGTCATCTTGTTATTAGTTCCTTGAAAACTGGGACTCCAGTACCTGGTGCAGTGCCTGGCACACAGTAGGGACCCAAAGAAATGCTTTTCATTGACATGGAACCCCTAGAGCTTCATGGCTGGACAGCGTGGAAAGTAATCATTTAGGAAATATTTTTCTTTCTTCTTTTGCATTCTTCTGTGCATGATAATGATAAGTATGGGGTTTATAAACCTTTCCCTCTAGCCTTATTTTTCTTTGCCTTTATTTTACTTAAAAAGTGATTTCTTTCTGCCCAGTTAAGTAAAGCTGACAGGACCTTATCACACATCCCTGTCCTGTTTGCATTTCTGAGAGCTGGTGAAATCTGTACTCTGCTTAAATGCAGGGAGAGATTGACCAGATGGGAGGAGAGCTTCTCTGTGTCCTGAGAGCTGCTCCTAACTCTTCTCTGCTTCCATTAGGGCTGTAGAGTCTTCTCAGGTCCCCAGACAGTGTAGTTTACCTGGGTCTAGATTAAGACAAGGGCTAGAGCTCCCACTGGGCTCCCAGGTATTGGATAGGAGGATGTCCTTTAGAGAAAAGGAAAAAAAATCCACCCAGATGGAATGATAAGAGGAATGACATCACAGTAGGCATGGCAACCACAGGGTAATCATAATCTCCCCACGAGGTGGTCAGAACCCCAAGGGAAGACCTGGTTTCATTGTGCTCCGTTTCCCTTTGGGGCGGGCAGGAGCAGGGAGGCATGGAGGAGGGGTTGCTTACCCAATGGCTAGAACAGGCCAGAGGTTTTGCTTTTCACTCCAGATCTGCCTCCCTGCTCTGATGGTCTCTCCGGGGTGGTGGGGTGCCACCTCGAAGCATTTTCATTCTGTCACTTTACTATCCAGGGTTACCCTGGGAGTTTGGCGGGAGAGGGGGAGCAAAAAGAGAGGGAAGCACGTCATTGGAGAGGGAAGTAGAGATGAAATCATCATCAGGAAGTTCTGCGGAACCCCAGAGCTCCGTCCTCAGGTTCTGCTCCCCAGAGACTCTGAGCTCCTCTGATAAACTCACGGTCCGTCTCCTGTCCCACACTCGGCTTCTTGGGGCCTTGACTTTTGCAGCCGACGGTGTTGAGCTGGGTGTCAACCACGTAAGTTGTGCTAATTTCAAAGTCACTTGTGTCCAAAGCCCAATGAGATTCGGAGCAACTGCCTGAGGCACCGTGTGGACAGAGAGCTGCTATATATATGTGGTGAATGCTGATGCTCTGGACAGCTTGGAATGCTGTCTCACGAGGTTGTCTTGAACATAGTGCAGGGGTTTTAGGTGTTGAATAAGGGGCAGGAACTGGGAGGTTGCCATTCTGGGGCTTCTGGGGCTTACCCTGGACCTGGAAATTTTTTCTCTTTTCTGTCTTTGTGGAGTTACTATGGCCAGGTCATGCCTGGTTGCTGTCTCTCTGTAGGTCCAATCAGAGGCTGCTTGTTTGGCATTTTGGGGTCGTAGAAGTGAGGCAGCCTGGCCAAGGCATGAGTAGCTATCATGAGGCTCCTGCTGCATCTCTACTCATCAGCAGGGTCCCTCACCCCCAACCTATGGACATTTGAAGACATTTAAGTGTCTTTTGAGAAGCATGCTCTTTGGCTTCTTTAATTAGAATATCTGGAGTTTGGGCTTCTTTAGTCAGAATATCTGGGCAAGCTGGAGAAATTGCTTACCCAGCTCCTCTTGCCTATGGGTAACTTTGTAAAGTGAGTTTATTGTCTAAAATGTGTTTTTATTGAGATAAAATTCCCGTAACATAAAGTTCACCATTTTAACCATGTACAATTAATTGGGTTTTTTTTCAGTATTTTATTTTAAAAGTTATTTATTTATTTAAATGGAAAGGATTAAAAAAGAATAAAAACAGAACCATGCCATTCTTCCGCCTGAAAACAGCATAAAATAATTCCTTACGACATTTATATCCAGTCAACGTTCAAATATTGATTTTTAGTATTTTAAAGTATACAATTGAGTGGTTTTAGTATATTCACAATGTTGTACAAACATCACCACTCTCTAATTCCAAAGCATTTCATCACCCCAGAAAGAAATCTTTTACCCAATAAGCAGTCATTCTCATTCTCCCCTCCCCCAGGCCCTGGCAACTACAAATCTGCTTTCTGTATCTATGGATTGCCCTGATTTGAATATGTCATACAAATGGAATCAGACAATACATGGGGTCTTTTGTGTCTGGGGTCTTTAACTTACCATGTTTTCAGTGTCTGACCATATTGTACCGTATATCAGTCCTTTGTTCCTTTTTATGGTAGAATAATATTCCGTTGTGTGGATATTTTATTTATCCATTCATCAGGTGATGGACATTTTGTCTGTTTCTACTTTTTGGCTATTATGAGTAATGCTGATATGAGCATTCAAGTACAAGTCTTCGTGTGGACACATGTTTTCAGTTCTCTTGGGTATATGCCTAGGAGTGGAATTGCTGGGTCGTATGATAACTCTATACTGAATTTTTTGAGGAACTGCCAAACTGTTTTTAGAGTGGCGCCACCATTTTACATTCCTACCAGTGGTGTATGAGGGTCCAACTTCTCCACATCCTTACTGACACATGCAATGATCTTTGTGACTATAGCCATCCTAGTGGATATGAAGTGACATCTCTTTGTGGTTTTGATTTGCATTTCTCTAATGATTAATGGTGCTGGGTATCTTTTCATGTGCTTATTGACTATTTGTATATTTTCTTTGGAGTAATGTCCATTCAAATTCTTTGCCCATGTTGTAATTGGGTTGTTTCTCTTCTTGCTGTTAAGAAGTGAGTTTATTTTAGTACATTATTGTTCCTTCCTCTACTCCAGCATGGTGTGACCAGCTTGGGGAGATGGAGGAGTTTAGTGGGCCACTTAAAATCAGGCTGAGGTCTCTGCTTCTTAGACCAGTCCTCAGTGTTCTTGGGGGGTGGGGGTCTCCTCTTCCTTGCCTACCCTTAAAACACTTCTGTTCCCCAGAGTTTCTGTCCTTGATTCAATTCTTGTTTTGCTCTCAGTTTCTCTCCAGTTGACCACCTCCACACCCATGACATCCATGACCATATGTATGCTGTTTACTCTCAAATGCGTATATCTGACCCGCACTTCTCTCTGGGGCTCCATATTTACATATGCAGGTGAAACCTCAGCATGTTCAAAACTTACTACAGCCCTCTGCCAAACCTTCTCCTGGATTCCCCATCTGAATGGCCAGCAGCATCATTTACCAAGTCAGCCGAGCTGGAAGGCACCTTGGACTCCTTCTCTCTCTCAGGCACATCTGCCCTCTTCCTGTCAAGGACTATCCATTTGCTGTCTTTAATAGCCCTCTCTAATTTGTCCTCAGTTCTTCACTCCCACTCTGTTCAGATTTTTGTCATTCCAATTAGACTCCCTAGTTTTGAGTTACTGCCATCCATCCATCCTCTGCCAGAATGATCCAATTATATCCATCCCATCTTAAAACCCAGTGCTTCCTTGTTGCCCTCAAAATAAACTTCTTATTCCTTTGTCCAGCATACAGGCCCTCCTGGATCTGACCTCTACCTATCTTTCCAACCTCATATCCTTCTGCCCATTCTCCTTTCAACCCTTACTTTGGCCATAAGGAATTCCTTCGAGTTTCTTGAATGGATTGTATTCTCTCAAACCTCCATGCCTTGAATGCTATGTTATTGGCATGAGTTTTATATATATGGTCAAGGGTAGATTTTCAGGGCTGGATTATGGATTCCACCTGACCCAAATTAAATACTACTATGAATAGAGAACATGGTGACTGTGGGTCAGGTGTGAATTTTGATTCAATAATTCATTTATGTGAAAGAATTTCCATGCTGAATAGGAATTAAACTGCATTCTGTTGTATTTATGAACCACCTGTATTGAAAAGGTGATGAACTGTTTTGGGAAAATTCTGACTTTGCCCCATCCATAACCTGTTGTGACTTTATTTTCTGAACCAAAACCACCATGATACATGATGTGACAAGCATATGTGTATTTGGGGAGCTAATGGGACAAAATACTTGAACTCAGATATGGATCCCAAGGTTGCCATAGCTGCTGCCTACTATGAGCACATACCTGTCTGGAGCCCTATGCCTCTTAACCTCTGGGATGTCTTACAACTCTTTCTGAGGATGTTAGTCCTTAGATAGAGAAGCTGTGAGAAACTGAAGGAGTGAGTCCTGATTCCTTCCAAATAAATAAAACAAGTTAATTTAGATTATGATCTAGTGCTTTCTCTCCCTGAAATTTTTACGTAGAAAAATTTCACACCTTCTGAAAAGTTGCAAGAGTGGTACAATGAACTCTTTGCTTAGATTCACCATTTACTAATATTTGGCCACAGTAGTTTCCTCTCTCTCCTCCCACCTTATGCACATGTGTGCCCTGCACCCCCCAACACCCCCCATCCCTCAAACGGTCTTTACAGTTCTCTTTGTATTTTGGTTATAGTAGTTTGTATTTTGGTTATAGTATCAAATGGTCTGGAGAAGACAGATGACACAGGATGGGGCAGAGAAAGGAGTTTCTGGATTCTCCTGTGGAAGGTGACTTCTTCTCTTAACAGTTTCCAAATGGAAGGAGAAGCCATAGGACTAGATCAGTGGCCCCTTCCGAGAACTTATAAGCCTCTCCTCTTCTGAGGCTGCAAATGTGAGCAACTGTATTTTCAGGAAGGGTGAGGTTCAGTTCATAACATGCCTCGCTCTTCTCTGGGTATGTTTTGGAGCCCCCAGCAAAGCTGTGTGCCAAAACTGTAGCCTTGAGCTCTCAGCTCAGTGCTGCCGCTACCTGGAGCACACTGAGATGATCCTGAGCAAGTTCCTTTCTCTCTCCGAGCCTCAGTTTCCCCGTCTGTAAAACGACAGCTTGGGTCACCTGTTCTTTAAGTCTCCTCCCTGTGATTATGTCCTATGACCCTGTGATGGCGAGAAAATCTCCATCCTTTGGGAAATTGTCAGAAGATGCTTAATGTACGTGTGAGGTGAACCCCAGAAATGTATGTTGGCTGGACTTCGACTAGCACCATGTCTGGTTTATAATGAGGAGTGTTTTTTCCCCTTGTACGAGCTACCAGTGCTCTGTCTGCTGGGGCAGGAGGTGGGCTTGGTGGGGACAGAGGGAGCAGTGGGAACTCTGACCCCTTTGTTGGAGCCTCCCCACCTCCCCTTCCCTTGAGGTTGCCTGCTTGTTTCATTTGTTGTTCGCCTTGTTTCCCATGCCCTTTTATAGATACTTTTGCTCAAGGATATTGCCACCTCCTTTTTCTGTCCCTGGCCTACCTCCAGTTTAAATATCTAAGGAGGATGAGAGCAACCTGACGATGCTGATGGAATGGGTGACTTAAATGGTGGACCTGAGCAAGGCTGCACTCTCATATGTGGGGTGAGAGTTACTCAAAGTCCAGGTAGTGGGTGGGTAGTGTGTTGATACAGATTGTTAGAGGGTTCCCCAGAGTTCTCACCCACAGAGCAGGGGTCCTGGAGTGGCCAGACTTCTTTTATGGGTTTAATTCCCATGAGTAGGTTTTGAGAAAGTTCTGGTAACAGAGGAATGAACTTAGATGTGCTGGGATTGAGGAAAGAACTGGTGAGAGCAGGGTGATTGGGGGTTCATTTATTCATTCAATAAATGTTTATTAGATGCCTACATTATGGGCAAGGTCCCTTTACCCAGAACATCCTAAATCTGGGTAGCCATCATTATGTGCCAGACACTGTGCTATGTGGTATAGAAGAGGTAGAAATAATATTAGTAATCGTCATACCCCCTCTGCCAACAATCACGTGCCAGGCATGTTGCTAAGTGGGTTACATCGATTCCATTTAATCCTCCCAACTCCGATGGAAGGTGCTGTCCTCATCCTTCAGGAGAGGAAAGGGAGGCTTAGAGCAGGCACTCATTCAAAGTCAGGCAATGAGTAAGAGGCAGATTTGGGACTTGAGGTCAAGTCTGATTTCAAATCCCATCTTCTTAACCTCTGTGCCTCTCCTTCCTCAAAGCTGTTTTATGGACTGATGCCAGTTCGTGATGAAGTTTTCATTGCTCTAAAATATAAGGATGATATAACTAGATTTTTCATAAGGCTTACTTTATTTAATTCAGTGGTTCTCAACTGAGATGATCTTGGCCCCAGGGGCTGTTTGGCAATGCCTGGAGACATTTTTTGGTTGTTACCAAAAAACTTGAGAGTGCTACTGGCATATACTGAGTAGTTACCAGGAATGCTGCAGAACATCGTACAGTGCACAGGATCGCTCCCCATTCCCTTCCCCCATCCCCACAGCAAAGCCTTATCTGGCTTAAAGTGTCTGTCAATCGTGCTAAGATTGAGGAACTCTGATTTTATTTGAAGGATTATCCCTAATCTTAAAACTATATTATTCTGACTTGTGGGACATGTATTGTGTCCTTTCTTTTAAGAAACAGTGAAGTAGATGGCAGTTGGGTTTTAGAATGTCCTTATTGGGCAAAATAAACAAGTTGGCAAGACTGTGGTGATCTCTCTAATTTTTTTTTTTTTCTGTTGTGAAAAGTTTCCTGAACTTTGAAATCCAAACATCAAAGAATTACTCCATCTAGGTATTATTTAAAAAACCCTGTTTGTTAAGGATTAAAGAAGGAAACAGTCTCACATTGCAGTTAAGGCAGGCAATGCCTAAGGTGCCCTTGGGGCTCCTGGATTTGATTTAATAACTAACGTTCATTGACCACTTAGTGCCTAGTACTGTGCCAGGCCCTATGGGAGGTCAAAGGAATTTTGCCTTGATGGACTTGTGATCTCTGTAGGATAAAAAGTGAACATGCGTAAAACAAGTAGGGAACAAGGAAATAACCTGGCAGCTGATGGCTAAGTCACTGGTTGATGCTAACGTGGCAAACCAAGGGGTTTCTACCGGAAAGAATTTTAGATTCCTGGTTTGGGTCTGCCATCAGGTAGTTTACATGACCTTAGGCAAAGCACTTCATTCCTCTGCCTCTTGCTTTCTTATTGGTTTCCTGTCTTGGACAACGGCCCCTCAAGCCCCCGCGATAAAGCCGTCTCTGACACCTCCTTTCCCTCCTACCGCCAAGGGGACACCCAGTCCTGTTGATTCTATTTTGGAAAGGTCTCCAGGGCCTGCTCAGTCTCTTCCTATTCCAGTGCATTCTCCACCCAGCGGCCAGAATAAACTTGCTAAAACATAAATCTGATCACGTCACCTGCCTCTGCTTAAAACCCTTGGTGGTTTCCTCGTTACCCACGGGACAAAGTCCAAGCTCCTTGGCAAGACTTTCCTGGCTCCCCAGCCCACCCCTCCAGTCTCGTTTCTCACGCTGTGCCCTTCACCACCGCTCACCCCGTGATCTGGACGCAGCATCACTCTTCTCTGAGCACAGATGGCAGGCCCACCTCCTCGGAATTTCCTTTCCTCTCGGCAAAATCATACATATCTTTTAAGGTCTGTCTCAGTCATCTCCTCTGGAAGCTGCCGCAGATCCTGGAGACTGAGTGCGTGTCCCGTCTCTCTCCCCCACCGGACTGTGAAGCTGTTGAAGGTGGGGCCCGCATTTGTCTTGCTCTGTCTTGTAAACGTCATACCCTGTGTGGTACACAGTAGGTGCTCAACCGTTGCTGAGTAGAAAGCAAATGGAGAAAGGAGGAAAAATTTAGAGTGGAGATAACAGTGTTTATTCTTTGTTACCATCCAAGGTTACTCGTGGCATGAACGTGAGATAATATTTTTTGAAGAACTGAAGAATGAGAGGCTATACAAATGCAAAACAAGGTATTCATCATTGTTTTCAAAAGGAGACATTGTTAACTTTGGAACCATGGATGAAAAACCTTAGAATTGCCTCCATCACATCATCATTCATGTGTGTGCACATGTGTTTATGCCTAAACACACACACACACACACACACATACACACACACACACACAGAGCAGGTCTAAGAGTAAAGGTTGTCGGGTGCTGGGAGTGGGTGTATCAATTAGAAAAATTCAGATAGCCAGAGCTTTGCACAGTTCAGCGAAAATATGCCTCGTTGGTGCAGGAACAAACGTGGCATGAATTGTGACTCGGTGGCCTGGACCTGCTCAGGGCCTCTAGTGACAATAGGTCCTCTTCTTTCCCAGAACTGGGGCTGAGTGTAGAGAGGACAGTGGCAGGAGGGGGAGGGGCTTGGCTTCCTTTTTCTTTTGTGTCCCCTTTCTTTCCCCTCTTTCTGATTCCTCTGTTTCCTGAATATTATCTGCCCTAGTCACCCACATTGAACATGGTACATCAAAGAAAGGAGAAGCAAAGAAATGGAAATAGAGGTCCGGACATGGGTAGCACTTTGCAAATACTATTGTACTCACCTTTATTATTAATACCTGCATAGGTACCTTATTCCCAGCACCAGCCCCCAGACTGTAATTCCATCCCAAGCAGGTATGTTCTTTGTATACTTTGGCACCCTCTGCAGGTGCCTCACACCGTAGTAGGTGTACACGAGTGTTTGCTGAATGAATGAGTGAACTCACAGAGTAAAGACAAAGTTTACCCCCTGTGCCAGTTCCCTGGTGTGTCGCGTCTCTCTCTTGTTTTTGGTATTTTCTGAAAGGAGGGATTCTTCTTCCTTTTACCCAGATGGAGGCAAGGCAATTGTCTTTGACACTCCCTGTGGGCACCCCTGCTGCTGCCCCACAGGTTTGATATTTCTCTGGACACCACCAGAGGACTCAGAGGCACTGAGCCTTGGGCCTGGATCCCTCCTCTTCTCAGACTCCTGAAGGTTGCCCTGTCCCAGAGCTGGGGGGAGCGGGGCCCTACAGGGTGCAGAGAGGGAGCCTAAAGAATGAATTGGTTAAACTTTATTACAAAGGCTGGTCCTAATGTTTACAGGCCATTAAAAACCATTATTGTCTTCCCAGGCTGGGCAGACAGCAGCTAGCTGCTTTGATGCATGTCTTAGAGCGATAAGGAAAATTTATCCCTTGTTTTGACTTCAGAATTTCTTCTTGGTTTATTATTTGACGCACTAGTCAACTTTTTCTCCCAAAGTCCCTGGTCTCAGACAAGTTTTTCGAGTTGTTGGCAGGGGAGGTTCAGATTAGGATCCCATAACTTTGGAACTGGAAGAGACCTGACATAAATGACTCTCCCTAACCTACCCCCTCCCTCTCCCACCTCTACCCCTATTTTTCTCCCAGAGCAGAGCAGTTCCTGGACATACCAGCTTCTCAAGGAATTTGCACCTATTGAGCTCTGAGCAGGGTGACTTTTCCCATGACCTTCAGCGAATCCTCCCGCCTCCATGATCATGTCTACTCTGCTGAGGCTTCCTAGAGCCCTCCCCACACTCCACATTGCCAGCCCCTTACCTAGCATTCCCAGAGTACCGTGCCCTTAGATGGGGGGGTTGTCTTTACTCTGCCCTCTTCTGTGATAGGCTTATCTAGGCTTCCCCTGAGTGGGCTGGGCAGAGCCCTTGAGGGCCCTCACCCACCTCCCAGACAATCGATCTCCCCCAGGGATCCTTCTTGAGGGGTGTGACTTTCCATCTGGACAGATATGGGCATCAGGATGTAGGCTGCACCCACCTTGCAGTGGTCAGGTTTTTGTCCTGTGATTCTGTGGAATGTTCTATGTCCTGGAGCTGAGAAGAAGCCCTCATACTGAAGCCTGGATACTGAAACTCACTTTTCAGCTGATTGATTGAAGAGTTCCAGTGTGCTCTGTTAGAGATGAGCCAGCTTGCCAGATTTTGGGCACTCACATGCTTTTTGGACAAATGGATGGATATAGGAACAAGGAATGTCAGCCAGTACCAGGTCAATCCTTATGGGTCTGTGTAGTCAACTCATTAAGTATTTACTGAGAGTATGCCGCGGAAGAGTTGGTGCTGGGGGTCAAAAGATGTGTGAGACCTTGTTCTTGACATTCAAGCATTTATATCTAGAGGGCAGTGAGACTCTTATAAGACAAGGCAGGTAAGCACACATGGAACTAGAGATACAGCGACTTGTTGAAGGAGTATAAAGGGTGGTGGGTTAATTCTGAATGAAGGGATCGGGAGAGCTTGGGGAAGGATATGGTTTGTAAGGATTTCAGTGAACAAGAGAAGAGAAAGGAAAGCAGACGCAGACTGGTAAACAGCAAGGGCAAAAGTTTTGATACGTGACAGTACCCTCAGCTTGCCGCAGACCAGGCCTGGCAGCGCCACCCAAAGCCACTTCTGTCTTCAGCCAGCGTGGCTCCAAATCCATCTCAGACAGCACCAAGTAATCCCCGGAATTCTTCCAGGCGCCTGGCCCTGGGCAAGGCCTGGGGCGGACACTCCTCTCCTCCGGACCACGAGGGCCCCACGTGGCTGGATTTGCTCTTTGCAGGGTGCATAGGACAAACTCAGGGGTGCCCTGGAGTTGGTGAAGGGTGTGGATAAGCTTCCAGCACTAGATCCCTCGGTCTCCATAAGTTTATTGCCCCTCCCCGCAGCCGTTCTCGTTGCCAGGACTGGCGTCACCCTCTTCCCAGGCTTTTCTCATGCTGTTTCCTCTCTAGGAAGGCCTTCCTCTCATTTCTGTTTGTCCAGCTTCATCCACCCTTCCCCAAAGGCCCAGGCTCCTTTTGGTAGGAAATGCACTTTTTTTTTTTTAACATCTTTATTGGAGTATAATTGCTTTATGATGGTGTGTTAGTTTCTACCTTGTAACAAAGTGAATCAGCCATACATATACATATATCCCCATATCCCCTCCCTCTTGCTTCTCCCTCCCACCCTCCCTATCCCACGCCTTTAGGTGGTCACAAAGCACCGAGCTGATCTCCCTGTGCTATGCGGCTGCTTCCCACTAGCTATCTATTTTACATTTGGTAGTGTATATATGTCCATGCCACTCTCTCACTTTGTCCCAGCTTACCTTTCCCCCTCCCTGTGTCCTCAAGTCTAGCCTCTACGTCTGTGTCTTTACTCCTGTCCTGGCCCTAGGTTCTTCAGAACCTTTTTTTTTTTTTTTTTAAGATTCCATATATATGTGTTAGCATACGGTATTTATTTTTCTCTTTCTGACTTACTTCACTCTGTATGACAGACTCTAGGTCCATCCACCTCACTACAAATAACTCAATTTAGTTCCTTTTTATGGCTGAGTAATATTCCATTGTATATATGTGCCACATCTTCTTTATCCATTCATCTGTCGATGGACACTTAGGTTGCTTCCATGTCCTGGCTATTGTAAATAGAGCTGCAACGAACATTGGGGTGCATGTGTCTTTTTGAATTATGTTTTTCTCAGGGCATATGCCCAGTACTGGGATTGCTGGGTCTTTTGGTAGTTGTATTTTTAGTTTTTTAAGGAACCTTCATACTGTGCTCCATAGTGGCTGTATCAATTTACATTCCCAAGGAAATGCACCTTTTTTTTTCCTGAGCTCCCAAAGCAGATCTCCTGCGGAGGGCAGGGATGGAGATTGGGCCCTCCCTGTCTGTTGGGGCATGCCACAGGATGGCCATCCCAGAGACGGAAGGAAAGAATGGAGCTTCCTACTGTCCCAGTTTTATTAAAAACAAGTATCCAGGGTCAACATGTTTTTAACACATTAAAAAAAAACGTTGCAAACCCTCCTGATTTTTCACGTTCTCAAGGTAACTGCTTAGTTACCGTCCAGAGAGTGGGAGGAAACCGAGAAAGAGAATTCTTAATCTTGAGGAGCAGGATTGAGCGCAGAAATGTCTTGGAAATGGAAGATTCCCTTGGCTCCTTTTTCCAGCAGCACTGCAGCCGTATATAACTATGGGCGAGCGCTCCCTCTCTGAGTTGCTTATCTCTGCCTCACATTCACAGACTTACCAGCCTGGAGTCTCCCTGGATTTTGGCCAAGCCGGTTGGGAATGCATAATAGCTGAGATGTGGGGTGGGGCGAGCCCACCACGTCCTTGCGCGCTGCCGTGAAGTTCTCCCTTCTCCCCTTTCCCCACCTCCAGCCTTTCTCTGGCATTGGGAACTCGTCTTTGTGGTCCCACCTCTCTAATCTTTGAAAGAAGGGAGATTCAGATTCTATGTTTGCAGGTGGCTGTGCTAGTAATTATGGACACCCCTTGGAGACTGGGAGGGAGGTCTGGGTGAGCAGATTTAGGCCAAATGGCATTTAGCTAGTTGCCATTTTGAAATCTCAGTTAAAGGGCCTTGTGAGCTTAAACCTTCTCTATCAGACCCCACCCAGCTCACTTGCTTTTTATGACCAGTATTTTGGTTTTGCTTTAGTGTCTTTCTGTTTTGCTTTTTGACCTGGCAGAAATAGGGACGAGAAAAGGAAAGGCCACTGGAAAGAAGAACCTATCTAGCCTGATGGGAGCAAGGGCTGCTGGGAAATTTGGGGAGGTCTGGTTGGGGGTCTGGAGCCTGCACTGGAGGTGTGGGAGAGGCACATGGTGGGGGAACCTGCTGTGCGTGCTCTTGCTGTGGCAGCAGCTCTGTTTTGGGTGTATACTGGGCACAGTGGCTGATAGAGCTACAGTACAGTTGTGGAAGCTAAAGCTTCCTTGTTGAAGATGTCTTGGGCGCTGTTAGAAAGGGTAGTTTCCATTTCACAGACAAAAGCTGAGTCACTAGCTAGAGTTACCAGGGGTCTCCTGGTGTGTCCTTTTCTTCCAGTGCCTTTAATGCAACACCATGGGATTCTGGACAATGGCTCAGTTCTCTTTAGGTGAGTGGGACAGTACTGACACACGCACAGGATTGTAATAAAGTCAAATGGCTTTGTTTGTTGTTTTACGTTTTTAAATTAAGTGTTTTGTGTGTGTGTGTGTGTGTGTGTGTGTGTGTGTGTGTGTGTGAGTGAGGGGTTGGGGGAGGGAGGGAGAGAGAATGTGAAGAATTTACCCCATAGCTACAGGCATGGGGGTGGAGTAAGCTGATGGGTTGATTGGTTATGGGACAAGGTGCTGGGGATGTTTGTTTCTAGGATAGCTGGTTTGATCTTTGTGAACCTTATCATTTTTTTTGTCTGTTTGATTTCATGTTAATATTCCTCCCTGTATTAGTCTGCTTGGGCTGTTGTAATAAAGTACCACAAACTGAGACACTTAAACAACAGAAATGTATTGCTTCACGGTTCTGGAGGCCAGAAGTCCGAGATCAAATTGTCAGCGGGGTGGAATCCTGAGAGCTGTGAGGGAGAGCTGTTCAGGACTCTTGTAGCTTCTGGAGGTTTGCTCACAGTCTTCGGTGCTCCTTGTCTTGTAGAAGCATCACCACGATCTCTCCCTTCATCTTCACATAGTGTTCTCCCTGTGTGCATGTCTCTGTGTGCAAATTTCCCCCTTTTATAAGGACAACAGTCATATTGGATTAGGGCCCACTCTAATTACCTCGTTTTAACTCATTAGGTCTGCAATGACCCTATTTCCAAATAAGATCATATTCTGAGATACTGGGGGTTAGGACTTTAACATATGCATTTTGAGAGGACACACACAATTCAATAACATTCCCCTTTCTTCTTCTGAAAAAGGTGTTGTTTTTTTGTTTTTTTAGGGGTTTTTACTTTTTGAAAAAGAAAGACCTCTATGTGGTAAAAAATTAAAACACTACAGAGAGTAAACAGGAGAGGAAAGTAAGTCTCCCTCCCATCCTCAGTCCCTAGTTCTTCAGTTTACTTTTTTTTTTGGCGGTGCCACACAGCTTGCAGGATCTTGGTTCCCTGACCAGGGATTGAACCCCGGCCAGGGCAGTGAAGGTGCCGAGTCCTAACCACTGGACCACCAGAGAACTCCCCCTAGTTCTTCAATACAGAGCCAAACACTGTCACCCATTCTGTTTCTTCCCTATGTCTTTCTGGAGATGTTCTATGAGCATAAATGTCTATCTATCCTTTTTTTTCCCCCTTAAAATAGTTGCATTCTACGTGCCTTGTTTTTCTGCACCTTGCTTTTTCAATTTAACAATATATTTCAGAGATCCATATCAGTAGGTTTACATCTGTCCTATTTTTAACAGATGCACAGTATTTCATTGTGTGGATATACCACGATTTATTTAACTTCACCTCTCTGAACAGACATTTAGGTGATTTCCAATCTTTGCTGTGATGAAAAAATTTATATATACATTTCTGTGCCCACTAGTGGAAGTCATCGATATATTTCCTTCTTAAAATTCTTATGTAGTATATAAAGAAGTACATTTAAGCGATATTTGTTAAGTTCCTACTATGAACAAATATTTGTTATTTCATCATATTGATATTCGTATTTACTTAGCCCAGTGGCTTGTCCTAAGTCAGTAATGAAAATTCTTGCATATTGATCTCTAGTTTTGATTATTCTTTAGCATAGGTTCCTAGAAGTAGGTAAAATAATCTGGAAATTGTTAATTGGATCCTTATTGCCAAATTATATTCCAGAAATGTACCAATTTATGTTTTGCCAGCAGAGTGCTTATCTTACCCTACAAGACTAGCCTTATTATTAAAACAAACAAACAAAAAAACTTTGCAAATTTGGTATGTGAAATACGGCATTTCATTGTTTTAATTTTTTCTTGTTTATTAGCCATTATTTTTTTTAATAAATTTATTTATTTATTAATTATTTTTGGCTGTGTTGGGTCTTCATTGCTGCACGTGGGCTTTCTCTAGTTGTAGTGAGTGGGGGCTCTTTGTTGCGGTGCATGGGCTTCTCATTGCGGTGGCTTCTCTTGTTGCGGAGCACAAGCTCTAGGCATGTGGGCTTCAGTAGTTGTGGCTCGTGGGCTCAGTATTTGTGCCTCGCGGGCTCTAGAGTGCAGGTTCAGTAGTTGTGGCTCACAGGCGTAGTTGCTCTGCGACACGTGGGATCTTCCTGGACCAGGGCTTGCACCCGTGTCCCCTGCATTGGCAGGCGGATTCTTAACCACTGTGCCACCAGGGAAGCCCTCATTAGCTATTCTTATTTCCTCTTTTGTGGCTTGTCTGTGTCCTTTGGCCTTTTATCTGTTAAGGTCTTAATGCTTCTTATATCAATTTGTATGGGTACTTATTGATATTGATTTGTCATATCTGTCATATATGTGGCAAATGTTTTTCTTAGTTTGTGGTTTGACTTTTAAAAAATTATTTTAAACCAACTTTATTATGGTATAATTTACGTACAATAAAATGTACTAATTTAAGTATGGAGTTCTATGAGTTTTGGCAAATGTATATATCCATGTAACCACAACAGAATATTTCTATCATCCCCCCAAATTCCCTTGTGTCTCTTTGCAGTCCACCCCATCTCTTGCCCCAGGTGACCATTGATCTGCTTTCTGTTACTAGAGATTAATTTTGTGGTTCTACAATTTCACATAAATAGAATCACAGAGTATGTATTCTTTTAGATCTAGCTTATTTTACTCAGCCTTTTTTTTTTTAAGATTTATCCATGTTATTGTGTATGTTTGTTTGTTTCTTTTTATTCCACTCTATGAATATACCACAATTTTTTATCCATTCACCACTTGATGGACATTTGGGTTGTTTCCGATTTTTGGCTACTATGACAGAAGCTGCTATGAGCATCTGTGTATAAGTCTTTTTGTAGACAAATTTTTTCCTGCCTTTTTGGGTAAATGCTTAGAAATGAATCTGCTCAGTCATATAGCAAGCATGGTTCTATATAGGCAACTGCCATACTCTTCCAAAGTGGCTGAGCCATTTTATATTCCCATCAGCAATGTATGAGCATTTTGGTTGCTACACCTCTTCACCGGCACTTAATATTATCAATTTAAAAAATTATAGCCATTTTAGGATAAAAAAGATGTGGTACATATATACAATGGAATATTACTCAGCCATTAAAGAGAATGAAATAGTGCCATTTGCAGCAACATGGATGGACCTAGAGATTGTCATACTGAGTGAAGAAAGTCAGACAGAGATAGAGAAATAGCTATCACTTATATGCGGAATCTAAAAAGAAATGATACACATCAACTTATTCACAAAACAGAAACAGACTCACAGACTTAGAGAATGAACTTACAGTCACCAGGGGGAAGGGTGGAGAGGGGAGGGATAGGTAGGGAGTTTGGGATTGACATGTACACACTGCTATATTTAAAATGGATAACCAACAAGGACCTACTGTATAGCACAAGGACCTACTGTATAGAACTCTGCTCAATATTGTGTAACAACCTAAATGGGAAAAGAATTTGAAAAAGAATTGATACATGTATATGTATAACTGAATCACTTTGCTGTACACCTAAAACTATCACAACATTGTTAATCAACTATACTCCAATATAAAATAAAAGGTTAAAAAAATTTTTTTAGCCATTTTAGTGGGTGTGATATAGTTTCAGTTTGCATTTCTCTGATGACTAACGATACTAAGCATATTTTCACGTGCTTATTGGCTGTCTGTGTTTTTTTGTGAAGACTCTGTTCAAATCTTTGCCCATTTAAAAAAATTGGATTCTTTGACTTCTTAATACTGAGATGCTAGCGTTCTTTATATGTACTGGATATAGGTCCTTTGTCACATATATGTATGACGAACACTTTCTCTCAGTCTGTGTTTTGCCTATTCATCTTCTTAACAGTGTCAATAAAATTATATATAACACACAAGATGCCATTTTAACCATGTTAAGTGTACAATTCAGTGAAATCAATTACACTTACATAGTTGGGCAGCCGTTATTCCTGTTTTTAAGAGTCTTTTGAAGAATAGAAAATTTTGATGAAGTTCAAATTATTCTTTTCCTTTTGTGGTTCTTGCTTTTTGTGTCCTAAGAAATTTTTGTCTACACTAAGGTCATGAAGATTTCCCCCTATGTTTTCTTTTGGAAGTTTTATAATTTCAGTGCTTACTTTAATTTTATGATCCATTTGGAGTTATTTTTTTGTGTATTACATGAGGTCAAGTTTGATTTTATTTATTTTTAATACTGATACCCACTTAAATTAAGTAGAACTTAGTAGATGTTAACTATTATTCCTTTTTGTTAGCCACTGATTTATTTCATTGCTGTTTAGCTTAGAAATTCCTCACCCCCATTCAGCCATCAGATAGATGATAATTACCTATATAATTGTTTCTGTTTTTTTTTTTAAACCTCAGTTCTTTGATTCACTTGGAATGTGTTGAGCTTTATGTTAAGAGTTGAGGGACTGATTTGATTCCCCCTCAACAGTTAATTGAATAGTGGGAGAGGGAGTTCTAATGGGGACATAAGGTGGGCAGAGGGTAGAGCTTTTGTGAAATGCGGGCCGCTTGGGCTCGCCTGGGAAGACGTAGTTGTCGGAGACAAGCCAGAGAGGCTGGCTGGGGTAGCGGCAGCCCATGGAGGACCCCTGGACTCTGTCCCCTCGGGGGTCATGAGCCACTGAGAGATACGATGGGAGTGTTGCTTTAACAATGTGTAGGTTGGTTCTGACCAGGGAGAGACAAGAGGGATGAGAACAGAAAGTGGGAGCTGGCAACTTCTAGCATTAAAGGGGGACTGACTGAGACAGAGAGGATGGGATGGGGGTGGGGGTGAGGAATTGCTCCCAGAAAGGGTGAACCTGGAACGAGGAATTAAACATTGACTTTGAGATTCAAGTTGAGCTGTTGGGTAGAACTTCTCTGCTCTAACCAGAAATAAAGAAAGCAGGAGGAGAAACTGGCTTTCCGAAGGAATAAAAGAAACTGTATTTTAAAAAATTTAAGTCTTTAATCCATTTGGAGTTAATTTTTGTGTATGGTGTGATATAGGGGTCCAGTTTCATTCTTTTGCATGTGGCTGTCCAGTTTTCCCAGCACTATTTATTTATTTGTTCTTTGGCCACGCTGCGAGGCACGCGGGATCTTAGTTCCCTGATCAGGGATCAAACCCGCGCCCCCTGCAGTGGAAGCGCAGAGTCTCAACCATTGGACCACCAGGGAAGTCCCTAAAGAAACTTTAAAAAGATACTTCTGGAGAGAATTTATGACATTCCTTCAGAGTATAATCAGAACAGTGCCTTACCTTTTGTACATTTTAAAGTTTCCAAAATGCTTTTATACATACTTTCTTCCACCTTTTGAAATTCTTTCACTTATGCATTGTTTGATAGGCAGGGCAGATATTACCCCATTATCCGTCCTACAGAGGAGGAATGTGAGGCTCAGCAAGGTTAGCAGGCTTGGCCCCGTTCTGTTCTCTGAGTTACAGGCACTGCGGCGTGGGGAGCAGGAAGCCTGCAGTAAATTCTGATTTGGCTTCTATCTACTTGCTGGGAGAGTGTGGCCAGCCTCCCACCCTCAGTACCTCAGCTTTCTGATCTATTAAGTGGGGTTGATAATATCTGCACCCTTAGCCTCACACAATGGGGAAGTCCAAGCAAAATAACCTGTGTGAAAGAGTGCTGACAAATATACAGCAGGATGCAAACATCAATCTTATTAAGGTTGTAATTTCATCAAACTGGGGCTGGGAATCGGTTGGTCCCAGGGCGGGGAGAGCGGGAGACCCAGGGTCATGCTGACTCCACAGGCTGAGTTGCTGCTGAGGTGTCCAGAGGCAGGTACCATCTCTCATGGAGCGGGGAGGGGATGCAGGGCTCTGAGACGTGGTGAAGATGCCCATTCAGCCTCCAAGGTTAACATGCGGACATCTGAGAGCTCACATGTACTGGGAAAAACTCTGGATTTGGATTCTGAGGCCTTGGGCTTGCACAGGATTCTCACCATGCCCTAGACCTGGGGTGGGATACTTGATCTCTCTGACTCTCAGTTTCCTTATCTCTGAAACGTCTCATTATAATACTCCGGAAATACGGAACTGCTTATAAGTTCCCCAAACTTGCTATGCCTTTGTGCCTTTGGTCAAAGTCCTGCTCCTTCAAAGCAGAGGTGAGAGAGAGAGAGAGAGAGGAAGAGAGAGAGAGAGGAAGAGAGAGAGAGGTGCCGTACTGCTGGCCCTGAGGGAGGGACATGAGCCCACGAATGCAGGTGGTCTCTAGAAGCTGGAAAAGGTAAGGAAACGGGTTTTCTCCTCAGAGCCTCCAGAAGGATCTAGTCCTGTTGACACCTTGGCATCACCCCAGTGAAACTGATTTTGGACTTATGATCTCTAGAACTATAGGATAGTAAATGTGTAGTGTTTTTTTTTTTTTTTGCGGTACGCGGGCCTCTCACTGTTATGGCCTTTCCCGTTGCGGAGCACAGGCTCCGGACGCGCAGGCTCAGCGGCCATGGCTCACGGGCCCAGCCGCTCCGTGGCATGTGGGATCCTCCCGGACCGGGGCACGAACCCGCGTCCCCTGCATCGGCAGGCGGACTCTCAACCACTGCGCCACCAGGGAAGCCCTGAATGTGTAGTGTTTTAAGCCACTAAGCTTGTGATAATTCATTATAGTAGGAATATGAAACTAGTACAGTGCAATTAAGATTCATCCAAGTTATTGCATGTATGGATGCGTTCCATTGTATGGATGTATCAGCACTTGCATATTCATTTATCAATTGACAAACACTTGGGTTGTTTCCATTATGAATAAAGCTGCTATGAACATTCATATATATAGGTCTTTGTGTGGACATATGTTTTCATTTCTCTTGAGCAAATGCCTAGGAGTGGGATTGCTGGGTCATAAGTGTATATTTAATTTTATAAGAACTGCTAAAGTGCTTTCCAAAGTGGTGCATTCCCACCAGCAGTACATGAGAGTTCCAGTTATTCTATAGCCTTGCCAGTGCGTGGCATTGTCAGTCTTTTTAGTTTTAGCCATTATAATAGATGTTTAGTGATAGCTCATTGTGATTTTAATTGCATTTTCCTGATGACTAATGATGTTGAACATTTTTTCACAGGCTTTTTGGCTATCTATATTACTTCTTTTGTGAAATGTCTATTCAGTTCTTTCGGCCATTAAAAAAAATTGGGTCATTTGTCTTCTTATTATTAAGCTTTAAGAGTTCTTTTTATATTCTGACTACATAACCTTTATCAGATTTATGTTTTGCAAATATCTGCTCCAAGTCTGTGGCTTGTGTGTTTATTTTCATATTAGTGCCTTTTTAAAGAGCAGGCATTTAAAATTTTGATCAAGTCCAGTATATCGATTTTTTTTCTTTAATGGCTTATGCTCTTTGTGTCCTAAGAAATCTTTGCTTAACCCAAAGTCCCAAAGATTTTCTTCCACATTTTCTTCTAAAAGTTTGATAGTTTTAGCTCTTATATTTAGCTGTATGATTCATATTGAGTTGATCTTTATATATGGTGTGAAGTAAGGGTTAAGGTTTTTAAAATTAAAAAAAAATTTGATCATGCCTTTGACTAGTTAGAGTACCAGGTTAATGCTGGCCTCACAAAATGAGTTAGTATTATACTAGGTGCTGTGGGGAATGTAAAGGTCAGATCCAACTCTTGCTGGAGTCACACACATAAACACACCCCAAGAATTATAAAGGCAGAGTTTAATGAGCTCCGTAAGGGAAGTACAGATGCACTGCTTTTGGCATTGCAAGAAGGAAGAGGCTGTGGGAAGCCTTAGGAAAGGCTTCCTGAAGGTGGTGACACTAAAAAAGCGCTTTAGTAGGGCTGCAACTTTGCCCGCCCTTGGGGTCACTGTTCAAACGCCAGTCTATTGAATGGTGCTCCCTTCAGGGCTCATAGAATAGAACATGGATGGCACCCCCCTAGAGTTGTAAGCAGTGGCCCTGCTAAAATACATCTACCAGCTGAGACACTATGGGGAAGGTGGGTGGGGTGGGCAGGGGTACCGTTTTAGAGGGGATTCTATTAAACTCATGACTGGTTGTTTTATATAAGAATGCTTTTGTCTCCCCAACTTTTTAATTAAACTCCCACTGATCTGCATCCTCCCCCCCACTGAATATGGTGCTGGAGGCTCTGCAGAGGAAGGGGCGCAGCCCTCATGGAGCACCCTGGCTCTGTGCTTGATCTCAGTTCTCCCGCCAACTCTACAATCGCAGTTTCTTTATCTCCACTTTTGCAGATTAAAAAATGAGACGTGTAAAGGCTAAATGCCTCGCCCAGGGTCAGCGGCTAGTGAGTAGCAGAGCTGAGATTGCAGTCTGCCCCCCTAGCTCCCCTCGGCCTCTGCAGCACTCTCCCCCTGGGCTCTTAGACAACTTCACTTCCAAGGAAGGCAGGCACATAGACAGGAAAGGAATGGGTGCCAGGGGGAGGTCAGGACGAGATATTTATGAGTGGGTTTGTTCTGATTTAGCAAAAACACTCAGCGCTCTGGGCCGGGCTGCGGCTGACTGGCTGTGTGGTCAGGGTTTGCAAAGCTTCCAAAGATCCTTTTGCTAGCAGGGCTTTAAAAGCTGCAAGCTCTCAGCAGTTTCTATCAGTCCGGATTTTTCCCCCCCAGATTGAATCCTGTCAGGGTTTTACTGGCTTCTGTGTTCCCAGATTGACTCATGTCTCCCTCACCTGAGCAGCCCTGCTTTGTCCTCATACTGCTTCCTGTCACCAATGCCTCCTCAAGAAAGAATTCTTTACCAGGTCCCCAACACCTGCCTCTTCACTCTGTCAGAACCCTCTGGTTTCTCCAAGAAATGTGGACTCAAGCACATCAGGGACAAAGGAACGCCAGGACCTAGTTTTGATCCAGCTTTGGGGGTTTACTCCTTTTCCTGGTCTCATGTTTCTAAAAGAGCACTCAAAAACAAGGGCACCATGAGAAGCAAATGCTTGAGGGGCTCAGATGTGCCTGGGAAATCAGAGGGCCCCACGTATGAAAGTTCCTGTTGCCCCCGACTCTGTTCCAATGCCCTGACCACGCGGAATGCCCTTATCCTCAGACCCCTCTCAGGGAGTCTTGCCGGCTTGCCCTAGGCATTGGCTTCTTGTCCTTTGTTTGGTCACCATGGGCCCTGCCCCTGCCAACTCAGAGGCAAACAGAGATAGGGCCGGGCCCAGGCTGCCCGGCATTGCAGACAGCATCACACACTGCTCTGTGTCAGCAGAAAAAGCATCCACCGTCACCTGCATCCTAGAGCCCTCCCCCCACCGCCTTGTGAGGGCTCTGCACCCGGCTGGCCCTGCCCACCAGGCCAAGCAACCTCTCTGCCCGCCAGCAGCGCTCCAGGAATTCTGAAGTGCAGCCCCGGTGGCCCTCGGTGACTTCATGGGAAGTGTTCTGGGTTGGTTCTCCGTGCCTCCACCTCCTTCCAGGACTTGCCGAGGATGATGCCTCCAAGCCCCTCCCAGCTCCCAAAATACCAGCCCTGCCTCCTGGGCCTGCCAGAAAATGCTTAGCACATTAGCGGGTTTAGCTGCCACAGTTGCAGCCATTTAGGAAGCTGCAGAGGCACATAGATTTCATTCTGGAATTCTTTCCAGCTGCTCGCTATTTTGACAACACTGGGTGGCACCGTTACCAGGAACCTGTGGGGCCTGTGAGCTGGAAGTGGCTGGGGGCCTGGGGGTGGGTGGTGGGCGCAGCAGCCTCTTCTCCCTGGCTGGCCTCCCTCTTGCCTTCTGGAGCTAGCTTGGAACAGATCTTGGATACCAGTTGCCACTGTGCTGTGGCTTCTGCTTGTGGGAGAGACAAGAGGCAGAAAGACAGTAAAATGAAACAGCCCCACCAAACATCTTCTTGGACTCGCTGCAGTTGCTTTCCTGCCACTTAGTAGCTGAGTGCTAGTAAGAGAGTCACCAACTCTCCAGAACTCAGCTGTTCCCATCTGTGGAAGGGCTCACGTGACCCTCCCCTCCATCTCAGTATAATGTCTGGGGTCTACAAGAGATGATGTATGTGAAAGTGTTTTGTAAACTGTAAAGTGGCAAACATTTATATTTCTGTGAGCTGCTGGAGGGCAGGGACTCTGTTTTGTTCATCTTTTTTTTTTCTTTTTTTTTTTTTGCGGTATGCGGGCCTCTCACTGCTGTGGCCTCTCCCGCCGCGGAGCACAGGCTCCGGATGCGCAGGCTCAGTGGCCATGGTCCATGGGCCCAGCCGCTCCGCGGCATGTGGGATCCTCCCGGACCGGGGCACAAACCCGTGTCCCCTGCATCGGCAGGCGGGCTCCCAACCACTGCGCCACCAGGGAAGCCCCTGTTTTGTTCATCTTTGAATTTCTTCTACCATGTTGGTTTGTTGGATAGAAAAGTAAATATAGTGACTTTCTGGAAGTATCTCATTTGCACACTGATGGTCACTGTGGTGAAGAAAAGTAAGGCTATGGGGGTATTAGTTTGGTAGGACTTTTGTAGCAAAATACCACGGACTAGGTGGCTTAAACAACAGAAATTTATTGCTTCATAGTTCCGGAGGCCAGAAGTCTGAGATCAAGGTGTCCGCAAGGTTGGTTCCTTCTGAGGGCCGTGAGGGAGAATCTGTTCTAGGCCTCTCGTAGCTTCTGGTGCTTTGCTGGCAACCTTCAGTGTTCCTTGGTTTGTTGAAGCATCACCCTGATCTCTGCCTTCATCTTCACACAGGGTCCTCCCTGTACGCATGTCTCTGTACCCAAATCTCCCCTTTTTAAAAGGACACCAGACATGTTGGATTAGGGTCCACCCTCATGACCTCATTCTAACTAATTACTTCTCAGCCCTATGTCCTGACATGTTGGACAGGGGTCTTCTGAGCCCAGGGGCCAGTGGAGGATAGGGAAGACCAAGGTAGTGTGCCAGGCCTGACTAGGAAAAGAGTTCTGATGCAGATGCAGGTGGTTGTGGGTGAGGGACCCCATTTTCTACTACCATTCTTGGATTTGGGGTGTGGGGGTTTGTTCCTAGACTGAGTTTTGGGGTTTTTTTCCTTCTGAGCAGTTCCTGTTAAATAAAATCTCTCCATTTGTGTTTAGACCCAAATGCAGTACCTGTTCTTGCTCTTCATCCCCCTTTCTTTTTCGTGCCCCTCTTTCCCTTCAAGACACCGGCCCCATACACGCAGGATTCACCTTTCTTCCAACTCTGAAACGTGGGTACTCAGTTGCCAATGCAGGACATTGCGGGGTGAATATGGGTCCCATTCTCTGCCCTTCCCCTCCTCCTTTTGAAACGGCACAACTCAGGTGGGACTCGAACCCAGCCAAGACTTTCAGATTGGGTCTTGAACTTGAAACAGGAGGGAAGGAGGCGGGGCACAACCTTTGAAAGAATGCCATAGCTCGAGGACATGACATAAACCGATTAAAACCAACCGGGTCCAAGATGGCGGACAAGTCGACTTCCACTAGACCTTGAGCCTCAGTACTTGCTCATTGTAACACATCAGCAAGCTAAGTGACACACCCGCATGCGCCATGACAGTCCTAAGGCGACCATAAGGGTCAAAAAATGGGCGGCGGCCCAATTCCTGGAAATCCCTGCCCCTTCCTGAAATAGACGGAATACTCCACCCACTCATTAGCCTATGAAATTACCCACCGCTATAAAAACTGACAGCCCCATATCCTGGTGCCTTTCTCACCTTCTGAGATGGCCCACACTCTGTGGAGTGTGTTTCTCTCTAAGTAAATCCACTTCTCACCTATCACTTTGTCTCTCACTGAATTCCTTCTACGATGAGACATCAAGAACCTGAGTTTCATTAAGTCCTGAAACCAGGTGTGTGAGCTCAGTTGGAAGATTGTGGGGTTTGGCCAGGTTCGAGTCCTGGCCACGTGGATTCAAGTCCTAATCTGAGGTACACGGTTTCAAACCCACTGGCTGGGACTCGAACCCACTGTCTTTTAATTGAGTCTCAGGACTTAATGAAGCTCAGGTTCTTTATGTGTCAGAGCAGAAGGAATTCAGCAAGAGGCAAAGCGATAGGTAGGAAGTGGATTTATTTAGAGAGAGAGACATTCCACAGACAGAATGCGGTCTGTGTCAAAAGGCAAGAGCAGCTGAAATATGGGGTGGTTAGTTTTTATGGGCTGAGTAATATCATAGGCTAACGAGTGGGAGGATTATTCCAACTCTTTTGGGGAAGGGGTGGGGATTTTCAGGAATTGGGCCTCTGCCTACTTTTTGACCTTTTATGATCAGCCTCAGAACTGTCATGGCACCTGTGGGTGTGTCATTTAGCATATGCTAATATACGGAGGCTCAAAGTCCACCGGAAGTCAAATCTGTGGCCAATTTGGGCCTAGCTGGTTCTAAGCAGTTTATGTCGTACTCACAATTCATTCGTTAAGGGTTGTGCCCTGCCCCCTTCCCTACTGTTTCCCTTGTCACCCTTTTTGTCCCCCACCACAGTCTCTTTTCAGGGCGTATCTCTGATGGGATCCCCCTCATTCCATGAGCACCCCCCTCTGCTCTGGGTGCTTGCACATCAAAGCATGTTCTGGGTGGTGTTCCTGGACCATGGTGTTGGTGCTGGTTGTGAGGGTACAGGGACGCCTTGGTGCCCTGCCTTCTGTGTTTGAGGCTTCACTGCGGGCCATCCCCATCTTTCCCATGACATGCTCCAACTTAGGAAGGGGCTGACAAGGAAGAAGGTGTTTATAAAAACCACCCCCTGGGGCTTCTCTGGTGGCGCAGTGGTTGAGAGTCCGCCTGCCGATGCAGGGGACACGGGTTCGTGCCCAGGTTCGGGAAGATCCCACATGCCACGGAGCAGTTAAGCCCGTGAGCCATGGCCGCTGAGTCTGCGTGTCCGGCGCCTGTGCTCCGCAACGGGAGAGGCCACAACAGTGAGAGGCCCGCATACCGCAAAAACAAACAAACAAACAAAAAAAAACACCCCCTGAATAATAAGAGGGAATCTACTGAATTCTTACCATGTACGAGGCACAGTGCTAGATGCTTTCCATCCTTTTTCTTATTTATTTCTCTCAGTAATCCCAAGAAGCAGGTACTTTCCTTATCCTCATTTTGCAGGTGGGCAGTTGAAGTTTTGAAAGAAAATAAAGGAAATATGAACTTCCCAAACTGTCAGCTAAAGAGGGATGCATACAGTTCTCAAGTAGAACCTCAGGTTCTACTCTTCTTACCCACAGGGGGCCTCAAAGGACGGGCAATGGCCCACTTGCATCAGAATTAGCTGGAGAGCAGAGTGAAAAGTCAGGCTCCTGGTCTCCACCCTAATCTACTAAATCAGGAGAGAGTGGGGCGGGGCGCCGGGAATCTACATTGCATAGTTGTTCCTCAGGGACTCTGGTACACCCCATGGGCTGTGAACCCTTCCCAGGGGTCTGCTTCTTCCCCAGCGCCTTCTTCCCTTCCTGTTCCACCGTGGCTGCCCAGAACCTGCCCTTCCCCACAGATCGCGTCTGAAATGTAGGGCACGTGTGCTCTGCAGCCCCACGTCCTCCTTCCCTGGCGTTGAGCTGTCCGGAAGTTCTGGTGGAGGGAGGGCAATCAGGTATAGGGGAGCAGAATATGCCACCCCCAAATATGTCTCTTTGGCATATTAATTATTTTAAGCTGGTTATTTTCTAAGAAACAGAAGACAGGGAAAAAACTCTGAACACCAGGTAGGAGTTACAGCTTTGTAAGCAACATTTACATTGGTAAGGGAAATCTCCATTTGTAAGGGCATCTCCCTCACTGTACCAAAGAGTTGACCAAATCTCTGGAAACACTATCCATGGAGAAGGTAATGACTTTAAGCTGCCTAACGACCTTACCCTTTTTGGCTCTGCTTTTGCTGGTCACCCCCCAGAGCTGACCCCCCCTCCCCCAGTCCCAGCAGCCTCTCTGGTCTTCAGCTGAGGATGGTAGTTAGGATGAGGACTTGGGCCGTTTGGGGGGAATTACTCAGTTTTCCTGGATTTCTCCCATGCATACATGTTATTAAATTTTTGTTTGCTTTTTTTCCTATGAATCTGTCTCAAGTCCAGGTAATTCTTAGACCAGCCAGAAGAACCTAGAAGGGTAGAGGAAAAATTTTTCCTCCCTGACACGGGCTTGCACACGGGTTGGGAGAAAGGGTGGCTTGTGTGACCTGTGCTGACCTGCGGGCTTCTTACCCTTTCTCCATGTCCCTGTGTCCTTCCCCGGCTCCACTCTGCCCCAAGGCCCTGGTGGAGGGACCAGGTCTTGGGTCATCAGGCAGTAGCCGGGCAGGGCTGGGCAGGCCTGAACCGTGTTTGGTGATGATATTAAAGTTTCCTGTGACTGAAAAGGAAGTGGATATTCTGGAGTGAAGTCTTTGACCCTGGCAGAAGCGTGGGGTTCTCCTGGGGCCTCCATTAGAGTCACACATCTGTTCTCTGCTCTGTCTTCCTCTGCACACATTCTGCCTTCCTCAAGGCTCTTCCTGTACCCACAGTCCCATTTTGCAGCCCCTCATCAGAAAAAACACACCACTACCAAAAAATAATGCCCCCCCCCCCAAAAAAAAAACCCACCACAAAAACCCAGTATATTTCAGCAACTTAAAATTTTTTTGAAGGAAGAAGTTACCGTTGTCCTACTTACTAACTGGGCGACAATTACTTAATCACCCATAAACTTTACGTTCTATCCTATGGAGCCTCTGCCCCATCTCTTTTTCTGAGATGTACAAGCATACCATACAGGGTGTATTCTTCATAGGCTCTTAGGAGTTCATAGGGCGTTGGAGCTAGAATGTAAGCCCCATAAGGGCAGGAACCTGCTGTATCCCCAGAGTCTAGAAAGTGTCCGACATGTAGTAGGTGCTCAGTGAACACTTTCTTTTTTGACCGAATGAGTATTAGAGCTGAAAGGCACTGCCAATAAGCTTGTCCAGAAGGGCCAGATGAGCAAACAGAGGCTCAGAGAGGTGAAATCACTTGCCTGAGTTTGCACAGCAAGTAGGTGGTCTGGCTGAGGCTGGAACTCAGATCAACAGGACTGTTCCTGAACTCCCAAGAATATCAAAATCCAAGCCATGGCTTCTGAATTACATTCTATGAGGGCTGGCCAAAAAAGTTCGTTCGGGTTTTCCTGTAACATCTTACAGAAAAACCCGAACGAACTTTTTGGCCTACCCATTATGAGCCCAGAGACGTCTGGCTGGTTCCCTGGTGGAAGAAGCTGTTGAGACCCCTCTCTCTTTCTGGGTCCAAGATCTCAGAGGTCTGGATAGAAGCAACAAGCTTTTGGGAGGGTTTTTTCCCCCCTCCCAGAATAGACAGCATCTCTGAAAATGCTAGCTTGGATTTCTAGGCTGGTATTCTAAACACTACCTCATCCTAAAAGTAAATGGTGAACTATTTTCACACACTAGTAAAATTTTAATTTGGAAAACTCTTGTCCTCGGAATGCAAAATTCACCAGTCATTTTATATCCTGTGGGCGGACCTAGTTACTAGAACCTTCTTGCCAATCCCACTTGTGAGCCCCACTTGTGGAGAAGGACCAGTGGGATTGGACCAGCTTAGTGGCTTTTACTGTTTGAGTTCAAAATGTCTTGTTTGTTTAAAAATGTTCATTCAGTTCAGGGTTCTCCCCTCTGCCCCCCCAGCACACGCACTCCTCTTTACAAAGCAGGACATTTTGATTCTATAGTGGGGGGTGATGGTGGTGGAAAGTTAAAATTGTTAATGTGAGCATCTGTCAGATATTCCTAATTTCACCTAATTTCTGCCGCCCTCCAAAGCTGACCCTTACTCCATTTCTGATCTCCCCTCTTCCAGACCTTCCATCCATCCTTGACCCTTTTCTTTTCCTTCTTCTTTTCCTAATTATCACTCGATCCCAGATCTTTACCCCAGTTCTAACCCTCACCACATCCCTCACCCCATCTCTGAGCTTATCTTTTCCAATCCCTGAGGTCAGGGTAGGGTGACCTTAGGAAGGGAGGGAGGTTATCTGTTTCTCACACTACCTGGTATTTTCTAAAAGCTGAAAGTTTAGTGGTTTGTTTTTTAGGCATTGTCAAAAGGCCCTTCTGTCAAAACTAGCCAAGTCAAAGGGCAGTATGAAAGTTATGCTGGAGTCACTATCATGCCCCCTTTCTAACCTGTTAATAATAATAATAATAAAATATTTTTTGAGCCTTTATTACGTATTAAGCATATAGCACTAGGCACTTTCTCTAGTACTTGTTTGCCAAATCCTCACAGCAAACCCTAGGAGTCAGGTGTGTTAATCCTTATTTGATTGATGGGAAAACAGGAACAAACCTCTTAAGGAGTTTGGTCAAAGGCATACAGTAAATAAGAAAGGCAATTACAGAATTACAGAGCCTTGTGTCCTGAAAGGCAATTACAGAATTATGGAAACACCTTGTGAGGTGTTTCTTTCAAGGTCCTCCTTGTGGATATCCAACTGGTGGGCCTGCTTGGATATCTTGGTGCAGTGTGATGGTGGCCTCTGAAATGCCCAAGATCAGAGAAAGCTCTCCTTCTTAAACCCTGTAGGTAGGTAGGCAAGCACTCCCTTGGGCCATGCTAGAAATAAACCTGGGAATAGTTTTCCAAAGGGACGAATCGTATAGAGATGAGATTTGGTATTGAACTTCTCCCTGATCTTGCTGCATTGTGACTAATATTTAAGCACTGGGCAGTATGGGGACTAAAAAGAGACCAGCCTGCCCTCCAGGATCTCACAGTGCAGGGGAGACTGACACAGATAATCTGTGGTAAGGCACACGGCACCGTGCTAAGGGAGAGCGGCTCAGTGAGCGGAGGATTTGGGGAGAGCGCATCACATTTCAGGAGTCATTTGGTTGCACTTCCACTACAGGTTTTCCGTGCTTCCAAAACAGTGTTCCTTGCAAGAGTAGCCTCTCTCTAAGTGAAAGAGATTATTGCAAATGTAAAATGATTTCCCAGAGTTTGCAGAACTGAACTTTGTTATTGTAAGAGGCGATGAGTAGAGGCTGGTCAGAGTGCAGTGATGTTTACACTTAATTGATCATAGCCAGTTACAGATTTCTGGGACTTCCCTGGTGGTCCAGTGGTTAAGACTTGGCCTCCCAATGTGAGGGGTGCAGATTCGATCCCTGGTGGGGGAGCTAAGATCCCATATGCCTGGCGGCCAAAAAACCAAAACATAAAAACAGAAGAAATATTGTAACAAATTCAATAGAGACTTAAAAAAAATAAAAGAGGTGATGAGTATGGAGGTGCTTTTCGTTCTTTACAGCCCTTGGCTGATGTGAGGTGAGAGTTGGAGCCAAGGTGGTAGATATGGAGAGATGGGTAGAGGGGTGAGGACTGGGTCCTACGATTGCCCTATAGCCCCACCACCTGGCCCCGGATGCAGGGAACTTTCATTGAGGGAACTAAATGAAAGACGAGAATCAAGGTTCTGTGGGTTTCAAGGAATACATGGCTAATACTGTCAAATGTTGGTAAAGCAGCATTATGACTAGGAAGTGGTAAAAAAAAAGGAGGAAATTAATGACTGAAAAAGTAGTTCTGAGGAAGGATGGTGAAGAGCTCAGCAGAATGGACAGATGAGAATATTGTGTATTTGAGGAGATTCTCAGTAAATGTAGGAATGAGGTTGGATCATTGCTAGAAGTGCCTTTGACGATTTAAAAGAATGATCGTGCAGCCCCTGTGTTAGTGTGTGGTGCAGGTAAGAGGAAAGGAGGCTGAGAAGTGTGGAGGCCTGAGCGGGAGGGTGCCCGGCCTGGAGTCCAGGAGAGGCAGAACACAGAGGCCACCCTTCAGGAGGATGGGCCCCTTTGGAGAGAAGAGACACCTTTTCCTTAGAAACTAGAGACAGCCCTCTTTCCCACATGCTTGCTGTTATCAGGACACACCAAGATGACCCTGCGTGTCCATGGCATGCTGTTCCTACTCCTTTGCTCAGAGTTCAGGCTTCATCTCAGCTTTAGAAGCAGCAGACTTTCTCCTTCCTCCGTGACGGCCTATGGAGGCCGGTCCCATGCGGGGCTGGGGCTGCACCAGGAACTTAGAAGCATGCATGTGTGTGTGTGTGTGTGTGTGTGTGTGTGTGTGTGTGTGTGTGTGTGTGTGTGTGTGTGTGTGTGTGGCCAGGGCTGGTAGGGACTCTCATTTGGCAATAGTAGGAAACTAAGGCTCAAGAGAGGAGAGTGATTACTTCTTTGTTGTTTCCCTCAATTGCTAGCTCGATGCCTTGCATGGGGCAGAAATGGAACACCTGTTTCTTGAATAAACCAAGGAAAGAACTAGTTATTGCAGAGAGGTGAGAATTCAGTATTCTGATTTTGTTTTGGTCGCTGTCTTTTCCATGACACCATCCAGGGTTCTGTGTATTTTATACCAAACTCCCTGGAAACTAGTTTCATTGGAGTAGTGAAATGGCATCTCTTTATTAAAGTGGAATGGATTCACTGAGTAGAGGCAGGTTCAACTACCTTTGTGTCATCCCCTGTCCCACATTCCTGTGTGTCATCCCCTATCCTTGGTGTTTTCTCATGCCCCACCCCCTGACTGCTTCCTCTACATTCTGCCTCCTTATTGGGAAAAAAAAAAAAAAAACCAACCTCCCCACTCCTTCCCCCAATACTCTTTATCAATTCCAATGAAAGAAGTCCTTGTACTTAGATAATTACGTGGAAAAAAAAATCCTGCCCTCAGATAAATGTGAAAGGGTACCGGCGTGGGCAGTTTTCAGTCTTTATTTAAATTAGGGATTTTGTGGATTGTTGTTGTTTTGTTGTTGTTCTTGAGGGATGGTCTCCAGTATCCCAGTGTTCAGGCAATGTCTTGACTTTACTATCGCTTCTCCTAGGATAATTATAGGTTGGCATAATGTAGCTATTGTTCTGTTTCACAAAGAAGCACTGTCATAGAGTGATAGGATGGGGCTGGGGGGGCATGCAGTGTGGATCTAGAAGGAGGATCTTTGTGCTTGTGTGAGTGTGTATGTCCTGGACAGCCATGCTGCATCTTGAATTATTTTTCTTATGCCATTCTTTGGATCCCTAGCCACCTGTGCCCTATTCCCCCAGTTGTTCATCCCTTATTTTCTTCACCAAGTTCCCATTTTTGGCTTCTTTATACTCTTCCCTCCTGGGGTTATCACTGGGCCTAGTTTGAGGACTTCAGCTAGAGACGCTGAGCTGGGGTGTTGAAGGAAGTGTTTAAAATTGTTTCAGTGCCATCTCCAAATACAGTTGCATTCTGAGGCACTAGGGGTTAGGACGTCAGCATATGAATTTGGACCTAATTCAGCTCATAGCACCCTTAGCATCAAGTATTGAAATAAACTGAATTTAGAACTGATCTTTGAATTGTTTCAAGGAAAAAACCATCATGTTTAATCACATTGCTTTTACTTAAAATATTTGTAATTAATCATATTTTAGTTAGAGTGAAATGGTTATTTTACCTTCCTCTTACATATTTAATTTTTAAGGAAAGTAATAAAATGATTTTCAAAATAAAAAAAAATTGTTTCAGTGAAGTTATTTGCCTGAGTCTGATGGCTCAAGGGCTCGTGGCATTGCAGATGACCTCAGACATCATCCAGGCCAACCCCTTTCACTGGACATCTGAGTTGTTCAGAGCCCTTGCGCTACAAAGCTCATGTTACTTTCTGGGACATATTGGATAACTGGGCATTCATCCACTCATTCAACATAAGCTTACCGAGTGTTTGCCATGAGGCTAGGTCCTGGACTAGACGGTGGGTATATAGTGATGAGAAGAAAAGGGCACCAATCCTGCCCTCATGGAGCTTCCACTCCAGGTGCTCATGTAGGCAGGTGAAAGATTTGCAGGTGTTGTTAGGCCCACTCAACCCTTATGGAATCCAGGGTTGGGGGACATGCTGGCCTTGTCTCTTGAAGCTAGAAATTAGGACCAGATCTTCATGGCCCATGTGTCAGCTATTGCCAGGCAACACCTTTCTTTCTTTCTTTTTTTTTATTAAGGGTAGTGAGATCGCTTAGACTGAGATCTCCCCTGGAGATTTTTAGGGTAATACCTGTCTCACATTTCTCCTTCTCTCCCACCTCCCCCTCTCACCAGACTCTTCTGCACTGAGGCTGGTAGTTATGTGTAGAAATGTTTTGGATTCTAGCCATAAGCAGTTTTTTTTTTAACCAACCACCACTGGCATCTGAATGGGATGACTACCTATGTTACCGTGAACCTCAGAGGCCATGGCCTTCACAGTTCACCCTTAAAGAAGCAAAGGCAGGCTTCACTGAAGCCAGGCGACGTGAGGGCCACTGGGCTGAGATTCTGTAAACACACTTAGAAGGAGAGAAGATCTTTTCTATTCTCGGAAGGAACCTGCCTCAGTCTTGCCACCTGGAAAGGCAAATGTTATACTAAAAATTTATGTTCTTTATCTAACACTCAAATTTAACTGGGAATCCTTATTTTATCTGGTGACCTTACAGGGCAGGGTAGGTAGAAAGGTGGGCAGTGGGCAGGTACCCTGCATCCCCACAAGGCTGATGGTGGCAGGATGTAGTTATTGGAGTGCCGAGGTCCCGAAGGATGATGTGACAGTTCCCCATGAGCAGGGTAGCGAACGAGACAGATCAGAAGACAGGAGACTGAAAATCTCTGCCATTTGGAGAAATTGCCATGGAGGAATTGTACTCTCATGAGCCAAGAGAAAAGAGTGGTCTTTAGCCTTGATTCTCACCCGGTTGTATCTGAAAATACATTCCGTAAAATAAACAAATGTATTCCCTTTGTGTATATTTTAAAAAGAATCCAAATTCTTTCCTCCTGATGAATTAAAACAAACACCCAGGGCTGAAAGTCCATGTGCTCAGGGACAATCAAAAGTGTGTCTCAGGCCTGGGGCTGCTTGGGGGCCTGTGCCTTGAGGTGTGTGCTGATGCGAGGGGTTGGGGGCTCAGCACCTTTGCGCCCAATCCCGGAAGTTAGCTCTGAACTTTGATTTCTACATGACTCTCAAAAGCATAATGTATGAACACTGGGCAAGTCCTTGGAGATCAGCCAATCTGAGAACCAGAAACACTCAGAACTGACCAGCTGTGAGGGGTCTCGCTTTACAGATGAGGAAACTGAAGCCCAGAAAACTTAGTGACGAACTTCAAACACCCAAAGCAACAGAGCGGGGTGAGATCCAGGTCTCCTGACTCCCAGGTTGTATGTGTTTTACTGTGACTGTATACTCACTGGTCTTGTAGCCTCTCTCAAATACAAACATATTGAGGGCAGAGACCGTGGGCCTCGTCTGTTTCATAGTGTCCCAGGGGGCCAAGACAGTCCTGCACACCAGCTGTTCCTGTTAGCCACAGGCGATGGCACATTTGCTGACTGGTACCCACATGCTGCCATTTGTTGGTGCCATTCCCTTTGCTCCTCTGTGGCAATTTATTTTACATGGCTCATTCGATGCTTGTGATTCCTGGGCTCTGGGACTGAGTCATCCTGAAGGTGGATGCCTGGCAGGGATGGTATACACCATCGAGGGTTATTCCCAAGGAAACTAGTACTTCTTACCCCCCAGCAGCTACCCTTCTTTTATGTCCTTGGACTAGTTATGTGTGTAGCTCTATTTTCTCCCACTCCTGTAAGCAGTCATTTCCTGGCTGTAAGGAGAGATGAAATGCAGAGCCTCACACTTTGTGTTTGTGTCTCACCTTTGTGGTGGCTTACCCAGCATGACTGTGCCTTGTCCAGGTGCGTTGAGTATGGGTGCTGCTTCCTGGTCTGTCCATATCCCAAGCAAAGAGACAGCTGAACCTACCTGGTTATGGGATCAGCCCGCAGTAATCCCTGGAAAGATTCTTTTGCTCAGAACTTTGTGATGACTTCACAAAGACAGTGAAAGGGGGACTGTGGTTCATAGTGGAGTGAATGGTATATGGTTTCCTAAGTGATTGCCTGTGAGCATACACAACCACAATGAATGGTTCACAGTGTGGTTCTGTGTGAATCACCAGTTACCTCCCTGAGGTCATGGTGATGCCTTCAGCCAGGGGGCAGAGGAACAGGCCTTGTCCTTGCTCTGAGCCTTATCTCTCTAGCTGCTATCTCTCTGTTTTTTGTTTTTTTTTTTTCTCAGTTCTTTGAGCCACTTAGTGTCCCTCCATAGCCACCCTGGACTCCTCATATCTTTGCTTCAAGGCCCGAGCCTCACAGATACATTTGTGGACATCTGCCTGCGATGACTCCAAGTCCAGACACCAAAGCACAGGACCCACATCCTTAGTAATTCTTTCTGTTTGTGCGGCTGCTGCCCATATCTGAGTAGATGCTGAGGACTGACGAGAGGCCACTGCCTTGGGCCAGTTTTTCATGTGATGTAGCTGCCTGTGAATGCCAGGAATGGTTCCTTCTTGTGCCGCAGTATTGGTGGGATTATGTTAACCACCCTGGCTTGGGAGGGAGGAGAATAACTGCGGGGTGATCGCTACCCAGAGAGTCTTGTCCCCTAGTGTTCCAAAGACGAAAGCCACATGGAATTAAGCATGTGGTTATTTTCTGTCCCATATTATCAAGTGATCCCTGAATGCAGTGGCCTGAAGTTATTATTCTTTGTCTCATGTCTATTTGTAGGTAGGCTCAGTTTGCAAATACATAACCACTTGCTTGCCTGCCCATCTGCCATCCATCCATCAATTCATCCATTGGTTGATTAACTGATCTATACATTCATCCATCCATCCATCCATCCATTTAAGGAGACAAGGCAGGTAAAGTAAATGAGGAAAATGGGCTTGTTAAACACAATAGGGAGTGGTGGGGACTGTGGTGAGCTGCAGAGTGCAGTTTACTGAGCTGCCGTATATAACATTCTCTGGCTCTGACCTCTCAGGTTTGATGTGTGGCACCTGATGGCCATAGTGAACCATCTTTATCTCAAAAGCATTTGGGTTGGAGTGGCCTAGAGCTGTTTGGATGGGGCCCCTGGCCTCTTCTTCAGCCTTGTCTAGAGTGTCTTAGTAAAACCAGACTCTGGAATGTGCATCCGTCATGGCTTTTAAAGGTTGCAAATGGCAAGAAACTCAACTCGAACTGCTTAAGCACGAAGAGAAATGTAGGGGCTCATGAAACTAAAAGTTCGGTAGCACATCTGCTTCATTTGGGCCTGGATCTAGGGGCTCACCTAGGTCATCTGGATTCCCTCCACCTCCCGTCTTGGTTCTTCTTTTCTCTACATCTCCTCTGCAGAGAGGTCTGCTTCATGGGGGTCTCCCAGCAGCTTCAGATATACAGTGTGTTAGCTTTTCCATACCAAGAGAAAGTAAGTGCCTCTTTCTCACAGCGATTCCAAGTCTGGCCCAAATTTGCCTGCCCTGGACCACATGTTCATTCATCTTTGAAGCAATCACTAAGGCCTGGGGAGGTGGTTTTCTCACTGGCCAGGGCTGGGTCACAAGCCTCTCTCTAAAGTTGAGGGATGAAGTGGGGTTGATTTTACTCAGCTGATGGTGGGGAAAGCTGGTTCCCTAGAGGAAATCGCAAGTGTTGTTACTAGAAGGAGGTGGAATGGCAGCTTGGCAGACAGATAACCCATGCCCAGCACAGGGGGGATGGGTTGATGCACGGTCTCTGTGAGCGAGACCCAGGACACTGAGCAGGACCAGAGCTGCCTACTCTTTCAGCCCTACCCGCCTGGTTTGAGTAGCCACCACTCCTGACCTCTGTCCAGCCCTCATCAGGCACAGGATGAGTGTAGCACAGGGCTTAGTGGGCACAGACTATTGTCCTCTATGCTCCGAGATGCTTGGGTCTAAGGAAACCTGATGCTCACCCCAGAACTATGACTTTCAAAGGTTTTGCAGTTTGGGAGAGGGCAGTAAACCAAGAGGGTCACAAAGTGCTCAGAGAACTCTGTGAACTTCCAACCTGGTCCTGCCATTGTAGGAGGAGTCGCCAAGACTCGTTTCAACAGTGCCTGACTTGGGCTTGGAACTCGGCTACACTGATCCCATGACTGGGCCCAAGGCAGAAACTGAGGCTGCTGGAAGAGCCCTACTTGGAATTTGGAGACTTTGACTTTCCACCCTGGGCAGAAGCTGCTGGAAGAGGAGTGGGACCAGGCTGTATCCTCAGCAGCTGGCAGCCCCTGGTGTGGCCTAGTGGGGACCCAGAGTTCTCTATTGGGACTTTGGTCCCGGAGAGTAAATCAGGCAGGTGTCAGGTTTGACCTTAGTCACATGGAATCCTCAGTGCCAGAAATACCACCTCTTGGATTGAGCAACAGTTTTCCCCTCACCATCAAGGGTAATTTTAACTGTTTCCTACCTTGTTTTTGTTGTTGTTGAAAAGATGGCTACCAGAGAGCAAAATGTGGGAAGAAAGATAGAGAAAGGGTAAATGGAGCTTATAGAAGGATATATTTATAAAAGCACTTGAAACTGTCAATAAGTAAAACTCTGCTTAGTAAGAAGTAGAATTATTGATGGCGAAAAGCACCCAAGAGCCTTCACACTCCATCTCATTTGCTACAACAACTCAGTGAGGGGATGACAGGGGAGGGTCATTTTCCTTTTAATATCTATTTTACAGAGGTAGAAATGGTAATTAAGAGAATTAGTAAAGTCTTGCAGTTATTGGAAAAGTTGAGTCTAGAACTCAAATCTCTAAACAGCTAGTCTGGTTTTTTAATCACCGTACCCTACATTATAACTTCAGGTGAAACTTTCTTTTTCACTTGACTAAACTTGGTGAAAAAGAACGTTGACTGAGAAGAAGAAAGGAAGTGGGTCTTCTTATTAGGTATCTCATAACCCAATTTGAGAATATTCCTTAAACCAAGGTATCTCAATAGAATTATGCGATCTGACATAGTTTCAACTTTCCAGCATGTCATTCATTAGTTCACAGTTTTATTGATTCAATACTTTATTCATGAAGCAGTTACTGTGTAACTGTTATATGCCAGGCCTTGTATTGGCTATTGAGGACATAAAGATGAAAGAGACACTGGTTCCTATTAGTTTTGCTTCTTACCAAAACGCCCCAAGGCTTAGTGTCTTCAAAGAGCAACCATTTATTTTGCTTACTATTCTGTGGGTCAACAGCTTGATCTGGGCTCAGCTGGGTGGTTCTTCTGATCTTGGCTGGACTCACTTATGTGTGTGTTTCTGGTCAGCTGCTGAGTAGGTTATGGGCTGGCTGGACTAGAAGAGCCTCAGCCAGGATGGCTTCTCTCTGCTCCACATCTATATTCACCCTCCCGCAGGCTAGCCCACTCTTCCTCACGTGCCAAGCAACTAGGCAGGCTTCCAGGAGAGCAGGGTGGAAGCTTGCAAGGCCTCCTGAGGCCTGGGCTTGGAACTGGCACAGCCTAGCTTCCATTGTATTCTACTGGCCAAGGCAAGTCAATGAGTGTATCCTAGCAGACGCTGCAGCTGCAGGAAGGCAGTTTTACTTAGTGTCCGATCCAGGTGCTGTGCTTAGTCCTATCCCCTACATGCCTTGCTTCTCACTTTACCCTGTTGGGAAGACCTACCCTCTCTCCTTTTTGCTTTTCTCTAATTCTACCTACCTTTCAGATTCTACCTTCACAAAACCTTCTGGGGATGATTCTAGACTCAACTGACCTCTCAGTTCTTTTTTATCAGCAACAGTATTTATAGATTACATTTAGCACTCACAGCGTATTTGAATTAGGGGCTGAAGATGTAAAGAATATCCTTGCCCCAAAGAGGTCTACTTTCTAGGAAAACAGAAATAATAATAATAATAAGCAAAACCTACCTCACAGAGTTGTTGTAAGGATTAAATGAATTAATATGCACAATGCCTCTCAAGGTGTCTAAGACATGGTAAGGGCTCCATAGATCCGACATGCTGAGGGTTTTATGTGATATTTAACCATTCGACCATGTAAAAGGCAAATTTTCCTATCTCCTTTACAGATGAAGAAAGGGATGCTCAGATAAGTTATACAGTTTTCCTGAAGTCACACAGCTAATTTAGCAGGAGATCTGAGATTCAAATTCTAAAACTCTTTTTAACCTCACTTGAGATACTTCAGTGAAGGAATCAAGTGACTCACGATGATGTTGTAAGATAAAGTCCTTTTTCTTTGGGTCCCGGCCTCAGTTTGCCCATCTACAAAATGGAAAGGTAGAAAGATTCATAATGGGAACTGTTGACTGTAACCTGCAGCCCAAATTGATCACAGTACAAACTAAAATAATATGCCATTATCTGTAAGAGAAAAAGATACATAGGGGAATGGAGTATGAGTTTGTGGAAGAGAAGAGTACTTGGGCCTCACACTCATCTTCTTTCTGCAGAAAGTAAACTGCGATCCCTGTTTCTGGACTATGTCCCGACTAGGAAATTCTGAGCATGAATTTAGGTCTTTGGGTGTCTCTGCTGAGGTCCCTCTGGCCTCATAGGGTCAGTCTGCATTGGGCTGAGTGGCCCTTCTGCTTCCTAGGGCCTGACAGGGCCTGCTGGTATTTGCTGACAGTCAAGTAGTTCATGTCAAACTGGTTTATTTAGTGACTGGGCTGATAAGAGCAGAGTAACTGACCAATGGGACCAGTGGGTAGCTCATTGATTGCCATTCATTAAATATTTATTGTGAACCCAGCGTAGAGAGAAGGGTGTGTTTCATTCTTTATTCCTTATGATATAAGTGGTAAGTTAGTACATACTTCTAGTTGGAGAAATAGAAGCTGACACAGACACTAAGTAATGGAGCCAGGGCTGGGTGTCCAAAGCCTGTGCCTTTAGGCACCATGTGCCTTCCACTTTAATTAGATTTTTTCCTCAAAGTAGGACATCTTCAATATTCTTTTAATTTTTATTATTTATTGATTTATTTAAAAATTAAACTATAGTTGATGTACAATAGTGTATAAGCTTCAGGTGTACACCTTCAGTATTCTTGAGTTTAGGGAGGAAACTTACTCGTCACAGTCTCACTGTTGCTGTAACAGTTCTCCAGTGCCCTTTGCAGCAGAACCCACCTTTGGCAGACAGACTAGGGGCCCCTCAAAGATGTTCACACCCTAACCCCTGGGACCTGTGAATATGGGGAAAGGGACTTTGCGGATGTGATTAAATTAAGGACTTCGAGATGGGGAGGTTATCCTGGATTATGTGGGTGGTCCCGACGCAGTCACAGGGGTCCTTGTAGAGGGAAGCAGGAGGATCAGAGTCAGAGATGGTGATGTGACAGGGGAAGCAGAAATCGAAGTGGTGCAGTGGAGGGAGGGGCCACAGACCAAGGAATGCGGGCGGCCTCTAGAAGGGGCAAAGGGCAAGGAAACAGATTCTCCCCCAGAGCCTCCAGAGGGAGCACAGCCCTGACGACACCTCGATTTTAACCCTCTAGGACTCATTTCAGACTTCTGACCTCCAGAACTGTCAGATATAAATTTCTGTTTTCTTATGGCACTAAGTTGTCATCATTTGTTACATCCAGCAGCAATAGGAAACCACTGTACCACCTTTTCACATGTCCTGTTGAATATTCCAAAGTTCCAACCTGCGAAGGCCTTTTCCTCTTTTGTGACCAAGTGCCCTTTAAGCAAAGGGGATAGAAGCCCTTGACCCACCACTGGGAAGATCTGTGCTATGAGTTAGGTTCCTGCTGGTGCGGATGGTTTGTACTGAATCAACCACATACTCACGGTTGAGCTTCTGAGCACTGATCCTATTGGCTAGCCAGCTGACTGGTGGTGGAGGTGCTATCTGAGCCAATGGCATTGAGCTGTTTTATTTTTTAATACATTCTGCTGCTCTTCATCCTGGTGGACAGAGAGCCTAGTGGAACAGACAGTCCTGTCTGAGAGTGACGCCAGCTGTCTTTTCTGCCACTGGTGGTAGCAGCGAGTGGAGGTGAGACCCCAACTCATAGTAACAACAGCTAATATTTACTCATTGCTCGCAGTGAGGTTATGTCATCTGTTCTCAGTGATCTACGAAGACGGTCCTATTATCCCCATTTTACAGATGACGAAAGTGAAGCTCAGGTCAACAAGTCAAACAACGGATACATGAGGAACCAGGAATCAAACCTGGCCTCCTAAGGCCAGCGCCCAGCCCTTCACTGAAATGCTTTGCTGCCTCTCAGTGGTGTGGCATGCATGGAGTCGGCACTCCTGACACTCTTACTGGCTCGATGAATGAATGGCTGTCACTCAGATAGGCCAGGAGCAGCTTTGTGAACCCCCATCCAGGAGTGGCAGGGTAGACTGAGGGGCTGCTAGGAAACCCAGCTGGACAGAGAGGAATTTACTCCTGCTGGTGCAAAAATAACATGGAGCTGGCTATCTCACTTAGCATCTTGTGCCTGGACTTGTGGGCGGGCCTAACTAAATTCTTGTTGAGTTTGCTGGTGTCTTCTCTCCAACAGAGCTCCAGGCACCAAGCAGGAGGTGGGGATGGTGATCTCTCAAGGTCTCCCTTTTCCTGGGGCTTCTCTCACCCCATCTTTGGATGCTCCAAAGGGCCCAACTAGGGTGGGAGTTGGGTGTGGGCTTATTAATTTCCTTTCTTCCTCCCGGAATATGGAAGAGAGAAGGGAGGAGGGTGTTGATGGATTTAAACTTAGTGTGAAGCTGTCAGGGGAGCCCACATGGCCTTTGCCTGCTTAGAAATTACCACGTCCCTAATAGATTGCCAGCTTGTGTGGATACGTCCTCCCTTTTGCTTTCTTTTATGTCTTGCTTTTGTGAGAGAGAGTTTACCACTGATGAACCTCATGGCAGATAATGAATAGAAGGCAAGTGACCCCAGCTGCCTCTGCCCCTCCTACCATCCCCAGGAATGCCTTGTCAGCCATAGTGGTCTTCTTTGCCCAGCCAGTTCATATGGGACGATGCTCCTTCATTAAATTGCCTCATGACTGCTGTCTGACAGTTTTGGTTTCCTTCCTCTCCAAATCTCCCTCAACTTATGACTTCATTTGCAGCACTGGTCAGAGCAAGGCAATTCTATTGATTTTCCTTCTTTTGTTCTCAGTTTCTCTGTATATTAATTGGGTCTAATCATGTTTGCCATTCTCCTATCTTTAGGGGAGATTAAATTGTTGGTGTTTAAAGGGAAGGGCAAGGAGTGTTTCTGATTAGAGTGAGAGTATTCAAATTACAGTAGTACACAGATTTAGAACGAGTTTTGTGTGTTTCAATACATATATATTTTTTTAAAGGACATTTTCTGTCTGGCTGTTTTCCAAATAGTCTATAAAATGCTGTGGGAGCCATTCACCTAGAGATGTCACGTCAGTGATTTCAGATTTGGAGGGACTGGGGGAGAGGAGATGGGAGCCATTCACCTAGAGATGTCACGTCAGTGGTTTCAGATTTGGAGGGACTGGGGGAGACGAGATTCAGGACGGCTCTGGAGGTTTGGGCCCCATCTCACTCTGGGTCGCTGGAAATGGCTTCTGCTAATTGGACCTTGTCCTGTCAGGACACATCAGACAGGGCCACGGCGACACCTGAGCTTGTGGGGGTGGAATGGTCTGCAGGAGCAGGTGTCACTGCTGCCGGGCCCTGGGAGTGCTTTGTTACTCTGGGGAACGAGCAGGCCAGCAGTCATGTGGACCGAGGTCAGGAGGCTGTGCCGAGCTGGGTTCTCCAGGAGCCCAGGAGCCAGGACCAAAGCGTGGACTATTTTGGGCTGTGTGGTGACAGAGCTGGTGTGTGTGTGTGTGTGTGTGCATCCTCATGAGTGCGTGTCCTCCAAAAAATCACTCCCAAGACCAAAAATGTGTTTTTTTGCCATTGCCTTCCAAAAAAGAAACAAGGTCTTTAGTCCCTGAATTGGGGGAATGGAGAATATTAGGTCCCACAGCAGGGAGACTTCCTCCCTTTTTGTTTCCACCTGGTCCCTCCACCTTCCCCTTCACAGTTGCCTCATGACTGTCCAGGGCAGGGGCGTGGAAGGTCTGAGCCTGCGGCGGGTTTTGTTGAAATGCTGGTGTGTGCCCCAGGATGAGCACACAGCTTCCTGCTGGCTCTGCAGGTTCCCGACCCCCGGCTGGTCAGTGCTCGCTGTGGCCAAGCGATGCCGTGCCCCTTGGACAAAGTGATTCCAGGTAGCACGGGGCCCTCCACACCCTTCCCTAGCCCATACCCCACTCCACCCGACTCCCGTCTGGCCATGGGCGGCCAGTGACTCTGAGCTGCCTGCCTGTACTGGGTTCGCGTCTGTGGCGCTCCTGCAGAGTGAAGTGCTGGGCTGTGAGAACGCGTGGACTGGTGGGAAGTTAAAGTCTGTGGCCTTGGACTGGCCTGTATTCTAATCCCAGCTCTACCACTTAGTAGCTTTGGTTAAATGCTCTGTCCTCTTTGAGCTGCAGTTTCCTCATCTGTTGATTTTAGGGCGAACGTCTGCACATGGCAGTTGAGTTCTGTACCTGCCGCACTGTGGTGGCCCGACAAGTGGTACTGTGATCACTGAAGTTGGGAGGTTGGCTTTGTTTGAGTCACTGGTGCCTATCTGCAGGGTCCCCAGCAGCCTGCCCAGGAGAAGCCTGAGCCCAGCAAAGGAGACCCCTACCCTGGACCCGATAACCTCTGCTTTCGTTCTTGTCCCAGGCAACAGCTTGTTGTGGCCCTTGCAGGGCTGCCCTGGAGCGCCCCTTTCCCCCCAGTATTGCCTCAGTGGTTGGCAAAGAGCAGAGGCTGACAGGAAAACCTTCCAGCCAGCAAGTCAACGTTTATTTATAGGTCTTGGAGGGAGACAGCCCCCAGGCCATGAGGAAGGGCCTGGCGGAGGCAGCCGCGGTGAGCAGGGGCAGTAGAGGGGGCAGTGACCATGGTGGGGGGACTGGAGGAGGAGGCGTTTCTGTGTTTCAGGGTTCCAGCAGAAAGCCGCGGAGGAAACGAGGAGTGTTTAATAAGATGGCTGTTTATGAAAAGGCGGACAGGGAAACATACAAGGGATGGCAGCACCCCAGGACGAGGTCAAGGGGAGAGGGGAAGGGCACTGGGATGGCAAGGGGTAGCTGTGTGGAGAGGGCTGCCCGACAGGAGCTGGGACCTTCAGTAGATGTTGCAGCCACCCCACAGTGACCCAGTGAGGAGGCGACTGGGGGAATTAAGTACCCCATCTCACTCTTTTTCTTCTCTCTGATCTGCCGCTGGCCCAGGCCACCAGAAGCAGAGGGGAGGAAGCAAGTGGCTGATCATACAGGACTCCTGGGGGCACTCAGCCCGAAGAAGTATGGCAGAGAGAACCTAGAAGGGCCAGTGCAAGACACTCAGGAGGCAGACAGAATGGGGACTGAGCTCACCCTGCTTCTGTGTGGTCTTGGGTGAATGTGTGACCTTGCTAAGCCTCAGTTTCCTCATCTGTAAGATGGGAGTGGTAAAGACATTCTCTCTCTCCTAGTGGGGTACAATGAAATACTAAGTACTCAGCAAGATTCCTGGTACACTGTAAAGGCTCAATAAATGAAAATTGAACAGATCAGAGGGTTTACGTGAAGGTGTCCAACTGAGCAGCTGCCATGTGTTCCATAAGGCCCAGCGGTATATCATTTATACAGTGCCTACGGGATATTTACTGAGTGCCTCCTCTATGCCAGGTACCCAGTCTTAGGCACTGGGAATGCTGGGGTGAGCAAACCAGACCAGTCTTTCTCCCAGGGAGCTGACATATCTAGTGGGGGGAAGACAGGTAGTAAGTAAATATAAGTAAAGTAAGTTTTGATAGTTGGCAAGGTGCTGAAAAGGCCCTAAACCAGAGAGATGGGTTAAGAATAGGCGCTGTGGGTCAGGAATTCGGGGAGGGCCTTTCTGAGGGGGCGGGCTGAGCGGAGCAGAAGCAGTAGAAGCAGCCCGCCCTGTGACGATGAAGAGAGGGCGCCTGTAGAGGGAGCTGCAGGTGCAAAGGCCCTGAGCCAGGAGGAAGTTGGTGTCTCTGGGGCAGACAGGAGGCTGGAGCCGAGCATGGGGCCAATAATGGCGTCTCCCTGCAGGGTGGACGGGAGGACTGGCACCTACACATGTGCAACTACACACACGCAATGACTGTTAGCTGATGGCTGTTCTTATTATCACTTTAATAAAAATTATTATTTTAGAAAAGAGTACTGTAAATAAGTGGGTAGGTACAATATAAAATGTTCCGATGGATCAGCAAACTTTTACTGTCAAGGCAGTGTGAGTGGAATGCTGAAGAGTGGAGATTCTGAGACAGATGGCCTGCTCACATCCTGACTCGACCACTCCCTAGGTTATCTTGGGCTCATGACTTAAGCTGTCTGAGCCCCAGTGTCCTCACCTGTGATGGGGGATAGGAGGAGCATCTCTCTCACGGGGCCATTGTGCAGATGAAATGCATCTCTATTTCTTTTTCTTTTTTTTTTTTTTTGTGGTATGCGGGCCTCTCACTGCTGTGGCCTCTCCCGTGTGGAGCACAGGCTCCGGACGTGCAGGCTCAGCGGCCATGGCTCACGGGCCCAGCCACTCTGCGGCATGTGGGATCTTCCCAGACCGGGGCACGAACCCATGTCCCTTGCATCGGCAGGTGGACTCTCAACCACTGCGCCACCAGGGAAGCCCTCTTTTTTTTTTTTTTTAATATTTTTTATTAAATTTGATTTCATCTGTGTTTTTCACTTATTATTATTTTAAAATTAATTAATTACTTAATTTTAATTTTTGGCTGCGTTGGGTCTTTGTTGCTGCGCGCAGGCTTTCTCTAGTTGCGGCGAGTGGGGGCTACTCTTCTTTGCGGTGCGCGGGCTTCTCATTGCCGTGGCTTCTCTTGTTGCAGACCATGGGCTCTAGGTGCGCAGGCTTCAGGAGTTGTGGCGCACGGGCTTAGTTGCTCCGCGGCATGTGGGATCTTCCCGGACCAGGGCTCGAACCTGTGTCCCCTGCATTGGGTGGATTTTTAACCACTGCGTCACCAGGAAGTCCGTATCGCTATTTCTAAAGCGCTTAGAAGAGTGCCTGGCCCGGTCAGTGGTACTGCTGAGACTCAGGAGCAGATGCTGGCACAAGGGGACTTGAACCAAGGCCTGCTCTCAGGACCTCCCAGTTGGGGCTGGGGCATGTGTTTATAGAGACCCCGGCCCCCCAAGGCAGCATATGATGGTTACTGCATAAATGGCCAGACCATTACTGGAGGGAGCCATCATTGGAGCGCTGCGGGTGGGGACAGAAGGCTTTGAGGAGGGATGTGAAGACAAAAAAAAATTAACGCTAACCAGATCTGCTGGCATCAGTCAGCTGAAGACAAAAATAGTTAAATCAGTCTGCCCCAAAACGTTGCTTCTGCTTTGCCTGTGTAACCTTTTGCTGCAACCCCTTGCCCGGCCTCAACTTATCTCTCATGTCTATCAACATGGGACAGCCCCCCAACCTCCTCGGTCAGCTCCAGTGAGCCTTTAAATCTGCTGGAAGCTGTTGAGACTCTTCTACCCTCAACTTCCCTCAGACCAGAGAGGCGAGGAAAGGTTAGAGGTCAGAGGACTGAAGCTGGGGAGCTGGGAGGGCTGGGTAGAGGTGGAGGGCAGGGTGGGTGGAATTAACCAGAACCCTGTGTTGTCTGGCAACTGGCAGATTCTTCTGGTAAGATAAGTGTAACCCTCTGCAAGGTAATTATTAGAGAGCATAAATTCCCCAGATAACCTGTCCTCAGAAGAGATATTGATGACTGTGGGGCAGGCAGGTGCTCCAGGCTGCTCCCTCTCTGCTATATTGACTCCTGTCCCCGGCCTCCTCCTCCCCTTCCTCTTCCTCCTCTGTTACCTTTTCTCTAATCAGCTGCCCTGCCCGTCCCTCTTCCCCCACAGACGTCAGCCTCTGGCTCAAGTTGGCTCTTCTGTTCCTTTCTTTCTTTTCGCTTGCCTCTCAGCTCGCTTAATGACGGAGTTCCCAGAACACAGCACGGCCACGTGCATCCCTGTGGTTGAGCAGAATTGGTAGATGAGGTGCAGCCCCCGTGGGAAGGAGTTTCTAAGAAGAAAAGGAGGCTCTGAGCTTCACTTGGGTCCAGGTCCCCAGAACGAGTCAGGGTTGGGCTCAGTGAAGGGCCTGGACTGGACCTGGTCCTGGGGATTGTAGATCAGGTACTTAGCGGTGCAGGCAGGTGGTAAGTACCTGTTGGTACATCGCTGCTCTTACAGTACTTTCTGAAGCCCCCTCTTCTCTCCAGGGCTGATATTCTCTAAATATTTATTTAACAAATATAAGAAGAGGCAAAGGGCTGGCTGAGGGGCCACCAGAGAAGCCGGGTCACTGGAGGCAACCTCTCCTTTCTCGTCCCAAACAATTCAGTTCTGGCCCGTGACCTGCACCCCAATTCTTGACCGAACTGGACATGTCTTCCTTAGAAGCCCATTTACTGCCATCACTGACCATGTTCTGGGTGGGGGGAATCTCACTGTTCTCTGACTCTAAACAGCTTATCAGTAGGGTGACCTGATCATTTATCAGCCAAGCAGAGGCACTTCCGAGAGGGAAAGCAGGAGTTATTAGCAGTTATGCCAGGACCTCGATGTGAACCGAGACTGTTCCACAAAGACCGGGTCCTACTTCTTGAAGTTCTCTGCCTGAGATAGTGCTGGTAAATATAAGCCTCTGCAACTTTCCACATTCCTGGTGGGGTTTTACTATGACTTAGAGATTGGACCCAGGGTGCTGCCTGGCTGACCTGCCTTGTCCCTTAATTGGGCTCTGTCCATATTCCATCATTTGGAATATGTGAGGATGATTCTCTCCATTTGAGAGGTGGGAGCCCAGGGCCCAGAGGGGCTGAGAGACTTGCCTACCCCCAGTGATTAAGTTCCAACTCTGACCTAGAATGGAGGTCCAGCCTTGATTCCCACCTCAGCCCATCAGGGGCCAAGCACCATCCCTGTGTTCCATGGGCTGGACCATCCTCATCAAAACAGCCACGGGCTGGGATGCTTCTCTCAGCCTTATGCTGATTCTGATCACTTTCTGGGGAAGAGAGAGATGGATGAGAGAGGCAGGGAAGCACCAGGGGCAGAGGAAGCATAAATGAGAGGCTCTGCTGTGCCTGGTTGTTCCTGACGGTTTTATTCAGAGTAAGGGGGACAAGTGGGTTTTAACACCTCCTCTTTGACAGAGGGCACCCCAGGGAGGGGCACTGCTCTCAATTCCCCCACTGCCTCAGCAACAGTCTTTAACTCACCAGGAGGAAATGAGGTCTGTGCAATTGTATGAAGTGTCATTTTGCCCATTGGCCGAGAGTATTTCCTAAGTGCAAAAGGGCTTTCAAGGGAGGCTAGAAAAAAATTTTCAGTGATGAGTTTTACTTGCTGTGGTTAATGATAATTATTAAATAGGTAGGGTGAGCTAGTGCTTGTTTTCCTTATTATTAACTGTGTTTATGGGTTTTTATTAAGTTGTACCCAGCTGGGATAATTGTAAAACTATCTGCTTAAGACTCTTTGGCCTCCCATTCTATTTTCTTTCATTCCAAAGGTGGAGTCTTTTCATTATTCAAGGCTTATACTGTAAACCAGGAGTTGGCAAACTTTTTCTGTAAAGATTCAGAAGGTAAATATTTCAGGCTTTGCAGGCCGTGCGATCTCCATTGGAACCACTCAGTTCTACCACAATAGCATGAAAGTGACCACAGTCAGTACATAAATGAATGGGTGTGACTGTCTTCCAATTATACTTTATTTATAGAAATTCACGGTGGGCTAGATTTGGCCCAGGGACTGCAGTTTGCGGACCCCTACTGTAAACAGTGGAGAAGTCCCTGAACTGGCAGCCTGGAGGCTGAGGACTGACTCTCAGCCCTGCCCCTGTGTGACTGGAGGAAGTCACCTCATCTTTCTGGTTGTTGGTTTTCCTTGCAGTACAACAAAGGCATCAGACCAGACGGTCTCTAACGCTCTGGGGTTCTTAACTCTGACCCTAGTTTATGATAACCTGGCATCTTTCTTTTCCTCCCTTCAGTAGATATTCAGACCCACAGGGCCTCTCAGAGTCCATCACCACTTGTCCACCTTCCAGATGGCTGTGGTTTCTAAACTACACCATGACATTTTGTATTTCTCTGATGGTATCTTCTCAGGCAGCCCCATAACCAACCTACTTCTTGAGTTACTGAGGATGACTCTGTGATTGGAAAGTTTACCTCTGGACTGTTTGGCAGCTTGGGAAACTGAGGCCCAAAAAGAGAAGTAGCTAAGATTACCCAGCAAATTGGTGATGCTCTTAGAGAAACCAGGTGCCTCCCAAAAAAGACGTATTGTCCAAGTCATTCCAGTTCTGGAGGCTCAACTCACCGTGAAAGGGCGGTGGTGTCCCTGTGGGTGGTTGACAGTGTAGCAGCCAAGAGCAAGACTGAAATTGCCTGGGCTTCTGTCTTCACAATGCCACTTAAAACCCTAGGCACATCGCTTAAAACTCTGAGTCTCAGTTTCCTAATCTGTGAAATAGGGGGAAATAGAAGGATGGGGTTGTTGTGAGGATGAAATGAGATTATACATATAAAGTGCTGAGAACAGTGCCTGGCACACATGGTAAGTGCCCAACAAATGGAAACCTTGCCACTATTATTTTGATGATCATTATCATCTCGTCATCCTTCTATAAATATGTTGAGGGTGTCTCATCCTCATTTTTATGCCAGACTCATCTTCACCTTTTGGGTTGGAGATGTGGGCTGAATGCTTTTCTCCTGTTCTGTATGTTAACTGACTCTTGATGAGGTGGAAAGACTGGGGGAAGAAGATGAGGAAAGGCATGGGAGGGGAGGAAGGAAGGAAGGAAGGAAGGAAGGGAGGTAGGAAGGAAGGGAGGGAGGGAGGGAGGGAGGTAGGAAGGAAAGATGGAAGGAAGGAAGGGGACTTGGGAAAATAGGTCCATGAGGAAAGGAGAATCAGGTTGTAAATCCAGTCATGTTTCCTAATAGTTGTTGGGATGGGAAGAAAAATAGACCTCCTTTAAGCAGTGTGGAGGTTTTGGTATCCTTTGTCATTATCCTGGGATGTAGAGGTTATGAGGGCAGATTTAGGTATTTCTAGAGTGCACTCACCTTTCAGTTTTGGTCTTGAGTTTTCAAGACAGTTCTACCTTTTCCACCAGAGAATTTAAATTTGGAGACATGACCAGCCTCTCGGTTAGCCTGGCTTTGTTCTGTCTTTATTAAAAGGTTTACAAGTATGTGCCTCTAAAAGCAGCAGGCCTGGGACAGTTTTCCCAGGGGGCTGCCAAGAGAAATTGGGGTGACTCTCAACCTTGTGGCAGGTTAAATGAGACTCAGTGCTTCTTTGTTTGGCTTGATGGCCCTTCGAAGGACGGCCCAGAGATCATTTGGTCTGCAGGGTGTTTGCTTCGGCAGGCTGATTTTAACCAACTCTGACAGGAGGGCAGAGGTCTCCAAGCGAGGTCAGGACCACAAATCCCATCCCAGCAGGTGCATGATGGGGAGACAGCGCCCTCCACATGACCTTCAAGTTCCCATTGATTTCCCATCAAGCAGTGCTTCCCCACCCGCACGCTGCTCCTGCCTCTGCCACTACCGGTGGGCTTGGGGCTCTGGAAGAGGACATGTGGATCAGCTTTCTGAGAACGTACACACAGAGGAGGTTAATTCAGAGAGAGGCCCTTTCAGGGAACTGGAGTAAGTTACTCTGGGGACCACTTCTGGCCACCACTAGTTTATGGTGCCAGTATCAGTCCTGGAAAGTCCTTTTTGGGCATAGAAAGGAGTGGCTGATACCATGAATGGCAGCATTTATCCACTTGGTCCCACTTCTCTCCAGGCTTTGGGTTGTATAGGTGGCGTTGTGGGGTCATGAGCAGGATTTGGGTATGGACGGTAGACTTGGTCCCTCACCCACTGTCACGGCTGTGTGAGAGGATCGGAAGTGAGAAGGTGGCGGTGTGATTCTCACTGCCTGTGCTGGGGGCACAGTCCACTGACCTCCTTGCCCTCTGGAAGGATGGGCTTCCATACCGTCCAAACTCTGTGCTGCAGGTTGGCCTGGATCTTTCATTTATTTTTTCAGCGTTATCTGACAAGCATTTCCTATGTGCCAAATCCTGTGTTAGGTGTAGGGGATGCAGTTATCAGGGAGATAAAGGTCCTTCTCTCCCAGAGTTCACAATTTTGTTATGTAGAGGTGATCAGCAGGCCAAGAGAAAGCAGAGACTTTTTTATATTTTTATTTTTCTTTAAATTTATTTATTTTGGCCGCATTGGGTCTTCCCTGCTGCGTGCACGCCCTCTCTAGTTGCGGCGAGCAGGGGCCACCCCTCGCCGCGGCGCATGGGCCTCTCATCATGGTGGCCTCTCTTGTGTGGAGCACAGGCTCCAGGCACGCGGGCTTCAGTAGTTGTGGCTCGCGGGCTCCAGAGCGCAGGCTCAGCAGTTGTGGAGCACGGGCTTCATTGCTCTGCGGCATGTGGGATCCTCCCGGACCAGGGCTCGAACCCGCATCCGCCGCATCAGCAGGAGGATTCCCAACCACTGAGCCACCAGGGAAGCCCCAGAGACTTTTTTAGAGCGGTAAATAGTATGGAAAAAACAAAATAGGGTATGAGATAGTAAAGGCTAGAGCAGGAGTGGAATAGGTTGGGCTACCCTAGATTCAGTGAGTGAAAAAAGACTTCTTTGAATAGAAGCCAGCCATGAGAAGATCTGGGAGAAATGTATACCAGGAACGGGGAATAGCATGTGTAAAATCCTGAGATGAGATGATTTTAGTTTATTAGAGAGACAGAAAGAAGTGCAGTGAGGATGGAGTCCAGTAGGGAAGGGGGGTAGGAGACAAGATGAAGTAGGAAAAGTGGGCACAGCCAGATAGTCTGGGGGCCTGTAGCCACGGGAAGGAGTTCAAATTATATTCTAAGTGCAGTGAAAGCCATTGGAGGGATTTAAGGAGGAGAATGTCGTGATCTGATTTCCATTTTAAAAAGATCCCTTGGACTGCTGCATCGAGAATTGACTACAGAGGATGTGTTCTTTGTGGCTGTGTTTTAAATGCCAGACCAATATTCCCTTTACTGGGGAGGGCAGCACTGAGGCTCTTATTTTCCAGCAGCAAAGATGGGGTCTAAGGATGTGTTTGTCCGAGAATTGTCTCTAACCCATGGGCTGCTTCTCCTGGCCATCACCCTCGGGGGACAGCATACTGGTGTCCAGCACATAGCTGGGATTTCAGAAAGGACTTAGTCTATGAACCAGGGAAACTAAAAATACTTAATCAATGAAGTTTCTGTGGTGGGTGTGTGTTTTCTTTCTAGGTATGCTTCACCCTAGATAAAGCAATCCCCCCCCCCCTTTTGAAAGTTGGTTGCATTCTACACATTCTTTAGCCTCTGGAGGAGAGATTTATTTTGTCAAGTCTGGATGCCATTTGAAAGGCAAACCTTGGATACAAGAAAAGCTACAGTCTTCCTCCCCCCCCAGAGCATCCCCCTTTTCTCACTCCCCTTCCCCCATTCTCCCATTATTTACTGGAAGGAATCACACTGCTTTTCTCCTACCTCTAGTCTCCTGTCCTTGGCTGCCCCTTGACTTCAACCCCAAGTTGCGTATGTCATCAGAACACCCAGTGGCAGCTCAGAAATCATGGCCAGGTTCTCAATATAAATTCCGTCTTGCTTAGGCAGCTTTGCATAATAAGTCCCTGAAAAATCTTCACCAGAGCAGATGCCGGAAAAGGGATTTATTGGGTCTAGCGGGCCTGAACGTCAGACTGAGCGGCATTTCAAGTCATTATGGGAGTTTTAGGGTTCAAATTCTTCGTTTGACTTGGCTTTTGCAAGGCGATGCCCTCGTTCCCCCGGTGCCTTTCCTGTGATGTTAGGAAGGTCAGAGTCGCCTCCAGAGTGACCGCCCTAAGGAAGTCAGGATCTCCGTACGGTTGTCTTGACCAGGCCTTGTGGATGTTTTGTGAGAGATGCGGACTTCTGTGGGATGCGTCTGCTGCAGGTGAGTGCTGCCAGGTTAATCCATGTCTGCTGCCTGAAAAACATTTCCCACAGGAACAAAACAAGCTGAGTTAAAGTCAGTTAACCAGGCTTTCCTGCTCTGCTGTTACAACACGGCTGAAGAGCATCACAGGGTTCTCTTGTTCTTGCCCTTGCTTTGGAGTTTGGGGGAACTGTCCTTCAATTAGTGAGTCTCATATTTCTCAGAATCACTGGGGGAATCTGTCAAAAATCCAGATGTCTGGATCACAGGCACACCTCCAGCATCAGAAATGCACAATGCCACCCCACCCTCCTGCCCGCATTGATGCTGATACAAACCAAAGTTTGAGAACCTCTGCCCTAGATCCTTCTTCTGGAAGGTGGAGTGACGGCATTCTTGATAAGCACAGAAGGGGCGTTTCCTGCATCAGCAGAAGAGGAGCAAGTTTTCCTGGGGTGATCTGATGACAGCACAGCACAATATTCAGTGAGCTTCTTATAGAGTTCACAGAAGAGGAATGTTTTGCATCTTGGCGTGAGTACTGTAGATGGAGAAATACAATCTCAAGAGCTGAAGTGACCCCCTTTAAGATGATGAAGAGAATTCAGTAGAATTTGAACTTGTAAGAAATCTGTTTTCAGATGCCTAATCCTGTGCTCTGGAGAAGCCACGTAACTTCAGGCTCACTTCATTATCATCTGGAGAAAGAAGGTCCTCAGCATCCCCCAACTGTGAAGCTTCCATGAGTTTGCTAAGGATGGCGTGACATTTCAAACAAGCAATCTGTATTTATCACATGCTTCTCCATTCTCAGCACTGTGCTTGGTGGGGTAGCACAGAAGTATATAACTCTTAGTCCCTGTCTTCAAGATGTTTATAATCCAGTTGGGTGGGGAGAGAGAAGGTGGTAGAGACTGGCCAAACATGAGTGAGACGATTAGGGAGCTCAGAGAGGCAGAGAGCAAGAACCATTGGCAGGAATAACTGGGGAAGCTTCCTGGAAGAGGTGGGACTTCAGCCAGCCCTTGAACAGCGTAAGGTCAACCGGGCCAAGGACAGGAGGCAAGAATTCCAGACTCGGGGTGGGGGTTCTGAGTAAAGTATTTTGTTGGGGTCCAGGGAAGGCCTGTCTGCTTCATATACACAGGAAGGTCAGATAAGGATTCATTCATTCATCCACTCAGTCCTTCATCATCAACCCAACACAGCAAGCTCTGCTGGGCTTGGAGATAGAGCAGCAAACAAGCCAGATGTGGTTTCTGCACCTGGGGCAGGCTTTAGACTCCTGAGATCATCGTGCAGCCTCTACTCTGCTCTCCTTGATGCCTGAGGTTGGCCTCACCACCCTGCTGCCTAATGTCTTGGGTTGGAGGTTTGTGTGGGTACCTGACAACCTCAAAGATACTGTTGTGTGTATGTGTGTCACATGGAGGGCATTAGCCTGCTCAGGCAGAGGGTCAAGTCATAAAGTGGCAGAAAACACTGCTCTTTGAAGGAAAAAGAGAGGAATCACCACTGATGACAGGCATTTACCTCTGTGAGTCAGAGGTTCTCATTTAATTATCTTGGAGCTGAAGTAGGAGCTATGTACCCATATTGTGGGAAGGAGAATTTAGGCTGAAGGAGAGTAAGTAACTTGCCCCAGGTTCGTGTAGCCAGTAAGCAGTGGAGCTGGACTCATCTGCCTGATTCCAAGTCTCTGTTCTACCTCAATACCAAGACTCTCCAAGGGCCTTAACAGCTCAGTAGAAGAATTTGGCACTCTTGGGAGCCATCTTGGCTTCTGTACTGAGGAATGCAAGATTGAAAACTGGGTTCGAGGGAGACTTCTTTTTGTCAGCTGGGTAGGAGAAGAGCTGTAGCGATTGCAGTCAGGAGACTGCTGCAGGAACAGGGGCCGGGTGCTGAGGACTAAGTGGAAGTGCCTGCAAACATTCTTTTAATATTTTTTTTAAAGTTGCAAGTAGACAGTCATGTAATCTAAATCCCCAACCTATATGTGCAAAAAACTCAGAAGACCACGCATGCACCATATGCTTTACTGCTCTGATTGAAACTCCTGCCATAAGTGAGTGGTATATGAGTTGTTGAAAGCAATTCAACAAAGAATTATTGGACACTTACTGTATGCTGGGCTCTGTGCTAGATGCTGGAGGTGAACCACTAAAAAAGCCAGGTATGCAGGGCTGCTGGGTTACACTGCTCCAGTACGATTCACACTGGAGTTTATATGAAAGGTGCGCCTGGTGTGGTTTAGTGTAAAATCTGAATGGCTGTGTGCAGTGGCCCTGCAGATGTGGTCCCTGCCCTCATGGAGTTTGTAGTCTAGTAGGGAAGACAAATTTTATACATTGAGTTGAGTTAAAATTGCCATTGTTAATAGTATTATTATTGTTGTTTTTGTTGGAAGAGGACAGAATGAGGAGGAAGGGGATTGAATCTCTCTCTTAAAATCCTCTATATCCCCTCCTATTTTATATAAGAAACCCTGTCTTAGCTGGGGCTGCTATAACAAAATAACCATAGACTGGGTGGCTTAAACAATGGACATTTATTTCTCACAATTCTGGTGGCTGGGGTGTCTGAGATCAGTGTGGCAGCATGGTCTAGGTGAGGTCTGGTAAGGGCCCTCTTCTTGGGTCACAGGTAATTGCCTTCTTGCTATGTCCTCACATGGCAGAGAGAGAGAGAGAAAGAGAGAGACAGAGACAGAGAGGGAGGGAGAGGGAGAGAGAAAGCGATAATCCCATCTTGGGTGCTCTACTCTCATGACCTAATTACCTCCCAAAGGTCCCATCTCCAAATACCATCCATTGTGGGGTCAGGGCTACAACACGTGAATTTCACGGGTGTGGGGGGGATGCAATTCAGTCCATAACAAACACTAAACTTGGTTTTCTTTCAAGGGCAGCTTGAGGAACAGTGTAACCGTGAGGAAAATGAAAAGGTTCCCCCACCTTGGCAAATATTGCCCCCTGCTTGCTAATTATTACAAAACACGACACAAATGGGAGATGGCTTTCCCTGCCACACTTAGAGTTAAACGTGTTTAAATGCAAACAGGAGGAAGTTAGCAAATTGGTGTAGGTGAGTTTTAATGTGTGTGTGTGGGCCGTTGTGGAAGTTGGGCAGCTGAGTGAGACAGCAGGAAAGCCAGGTGCCCACAGAGAAGAGGGGCCGATGGGGGAAGGCAGGGCCAGCAATCTGCCATAGGCCTGAGCTCCTCTTTATCTCTGCTTATCTCTGTTTATGAGCACAAATAGCTGTGATGGGCCAAGGTCCTGTTTTTACAGCTGGAAGGGACCTGTAGCCACGGGGTGGGAAAGGAGAGAATGGGAGAGCTCCCCGAGACATGAAAGAATTCAGTGCCAGCTGGGCTGAAGGATAGGGGAGGGTCAAGGACACGGTGCTGGGGAGAGACAGAGCACGGTTCCCTCAGGTCCCCGCTCCCACCCCTGTGGAGACTGGGGAGGGAGCAGTCTTTGGCAGGGCATGAAGAATTCACTCTTGGACACATGTTTGAGGCAGGGCAGGACACTTGTCCTTGGGTCAGAACATGGGACCACAGGGACAATGAAGAGGGAGGGCCCCTAGGTGTCTGGGTTGGGGGTCGGAGTTGGGAGTCTGTTCGGCACAGTGGACATGGAATCTAAGAGAACAGGCAAGGTCTCGAGAGAGGGAGGTGGAAGTGTGAGGAAGGGGAGCAGGGCGTCTTGGAGAGGGTATGACAGGCTCTGAAGATCACATGTGGAGCCTAGCTGGCAGTCATTTTGGAGAAGTCTTATTTTTTTCCACTCTGAATCCTCTTTGGTGCCTAGAATCCATTTCTCCACAGATACGCTCAAGGAGGGCCACTGGAAGGCTCTCAGAGCTAGGATGGCTCTCTCACTCCAGAAGGGATGGCTAAGGATCCCACAAAACCCCTCACAAAAGCTCCGGCGCGGGGCAGCCAGCACTGCTCCAAGCAGCAGGCCGTGAGGGGCTCCTGCTCTGGCAGAGAGCCCAGCACTTTGTTCCCCCTGCCTTTCCTGCTTCTGATTTCAGCCTTGAGTAGCCTGAAGTCAGTTGTTGATGAGACCATCATTCAGCTCTGCCTCGTGCCAGCTTCTTTGAGCCCAAGACATCTATCACCCTGTGGAAAATCTAGCCCCCTTGGTTTGATACAGACAGGTGATGGCTGAGGCTGGGCCGTGCCTGTCCCAGCCTGGGGCACACTGGTCACCACTGCACAAAATGATTCATTTGCTGCCAGCCTTTCCCAGCTTCCTCTGCCCCTTCCTCTGCCCCTTGCAACTTTCTTTTCTTTTTTTTTTTTAATATTTATTTATTTTTTATTTTGGCTGTGCTGGGTCTTAGCTGTGGCATGCAGACTCTTAGTTGTGGCATGCACGCGGGATTTAGTTCCCTGATTCGGGCCCCCTGCACTGGGAGCGAGGAGTCTTAACCGCTGGACCACTAGGGAAGTCCCTGCCCCTTGCAACTTTAATGCAAATGTCACCCCTGGGATCCTATCAATGTGGGATTTTTTTTTTTTTTTTTATGTGGTACGCGGGCCTCTCACTGTTGTGGCCTCTCCCGTTGCGGAGCACAGGCTCCGGAAGCGCAGGCTCAGCGGCCATGGCTCACGGGCCCAGCCGCTCCACGGCATGTGGGATCTTCCCGGACCGGGGCACGAACCCGTGTCCCCTGCATCGGCAGGCAGATTTGCAACCACTGCGCCACCAAGGAAGCCCCCAATGTGGGATTTTTTAAAAAGAAATACCACATGGGGAGAGGAGAGATAAATTAGGGGTTTGGGGTTAACATATACATACTACTATGTATAAAATAGGTAAACAACAAGGACCTACTGTATAGCACAGGGAACTATACTCAATATCTTATAATAACCTATAATGGAAAAGAATCTGAAAAAGTATATGTATGTATAACGGAATCACTTTGCTGTACGCTTGAAATTAACACAACATTGTAAATCAAGTATACTTCAATTTAAAAAAAAAAGAAATACCACATTGAAAAGGACATTTGTCCCCTCTCCTGTTTAAATTGCTTTCCATGGGTTAGGGAGACCTGGCCATTGATTTTCTTCTAGAGAACAGAGCAAGCCCTGTGAAGCTTTTGGCTAATTAACTTTTGGAGAAGTGCAGCTTGAATTTATCAGAGGATGAAGTCTCTTTTCTCCTCACATATCTTAAAAAAGGCTTTAAACTTTTGTTTCCAAATCGCTGCCAGTGCCTGGCCTGTTTAAAAGTGACTTCCCTGGAGGCGATGGCAGAGGGTGACGGCTGTCACGTTTTTGTAGCTTCAGTCTTTAATACGGTTGTTCCAGTCCTCAGAAAATCTCTCCTGTTTACATGAGGGAGGTATCATTCACACAAAGATTACATTTAAAAATACACATTTCCCCGCAGCATGCCTGTTACTAATAACATTGCATGTTATGAAAGTGGAAAGTATTTAAGATGAAATTAATTTTCACCCAGTGAGCCACTTTGTTTGACTTTTTCGTTCCATTCAGTATGGGGCATGGACTTGGCCAAACGCACTTCTCATTTTCAGCAAGTTCGCTTTCTTGTTTCTTTTTTTGGGATTGAAGCTGTTGGAAGCGAGTTCCAGGCATATCGAGAAAAGTCTGATTTGAGATCCTATTGTAGATTTCTTTTGTACTGGCTTCCAGAATTTTGTTTTGAAAATGGAAACCCTCTTCTCTCCAGTTGATGAGTTTTTTTTTCTTTATTTTTTATTCTTTTGAAGGCATCTTTATTTTATTTATTTTTTTAACATCTTTATTGGAGTATAATTGCTTTACAATGGTGTGTTAGTTTCTGCTTTATAACGAAGTGAATCAGTTATATACATACATATATCCCCATATCTCCTCCCTCTTGCGTCTCCTTCCCACCCTCCCTATCCCGCCCCTCTAGGTGGTCACAAAGCACCGAGCTGATCTCCCTGTGCTATGCGGCTGCTTCCCACTAGCTATCCAGTTGATGAGTTTTAGTGTACAATTTTCTTCCTTCCTTCCCCTCCCTCCCTCCCTCCTTCCCTCCCTCCCTCCCTCCCTCCCTTCCTTCCTTCCTTCCCCTCCCTCTGTCCCTCACTCCTTTCCTTCCATGGTTTCTCTTTAAGCAGAAGTTTTGGAGTTGGAATAGTTAACATCTTTCTTGGCAGTCTGTCAAAATATCCTGGGAAACCAGATAACGGCTTCTCACATCAGACGCTTCTGTCGTGTGTTCTTGTCAGTTCTCGTCCATGTGATGTGACTGGTCTCTGTTATGTGGAGGGAAGCTGGAGCCCCCAGGACACCCTGGACAGGCTGTGTGTCACCTTGCCTGGGCTGAGCTGCCCTCGACAGTTCTGTTACACTGAGCTGCATCGCCTTAGCAGAAGGAGGTATTTAAACTGGTGGGACACAGATGCGAACGCTTTGCAGGAAATGGTTCTTTATTTTTGATCAATCTCATGATCCTTGTTACTAACTTTGATTACATCAGCTTATGTGCAGTTCCATTTTATAGCATTTTGATGGGCTTTCATTCCCCCTCCCCAATTCATTTCCAGCTGTGTGACTATTATAATTTGATTACAGTTAGGTTTTGCAACTGCTAGACACTTTCTGAGCTGTTATGCCGTCCTTGCGAGAGGGAAGATGCCCAGAGGTAAAAAAGGAGCAAAGGGCTTTTTTTTAGGAGGCACGTCCACAAGTAGTTTCCAAAAGATGCCTCAGAAGCTTCAATGATTGTATCCTCCCAGAATAAGGAATTTGCTTTAAAATTTTTGGTACAGTCTGACCCATTGACTTTTAAAAAAGGGTAAGAAGACAAATACTGTATGATAACACTTATATGTGCAATCTAAAAAATACAACAAACTAGTGAATATAACAAAAAAGAAGCAGACTCACAGATAAAGAGAACAAACTAGTGGTTAACAGTGGGGAGAGGGAAGGGGGAGGGGCAAGATAGGGGTAGGGTATTAAGAGGTACAAACTATTACATATAAAATAAGCTACAAGGGTATACTGTACAATACAGGGAATATAGCCAATATTTTACGATAACTATAAATGGAGTATAACCTTTAAAAATTGTGACTCACTATATATTGTACACCTGTAGCTTACAAAATATTGTACATCAACTACACTTCAATAAAAAAGTGAAAAAGAGTACAGAAGAATCCATTTAAATTTTTCTTTCTTTACTGCTCTAAATATTTTGGTTAAGAAATATATTATTTTAAACTTAGACCCCTCCCCCCAACCCCCCGTTTTGGCATCCTTGGATCTACATAGACCAAAAACTAGGGACATTCATATGTCCCTTCAAAGTGAGCTACTTGGGTCTCCCTTTTGGCTCTGTAATCCCTGAGGCTCCTCCTCTTCCTGCCTTTTCCTCACTCTCCTCACTAAGAATCTCTGCTTTACCTGGTAGACATCATGTGATTACATCTGTAATTCCTTGGGCCATTATTTTTTTAAAATTTATTTTATTTATTTTTGGCTGCATTGAGTCTTTGTTGCCGCACGGGCTTTCTGTAGTTGCAGCGAGCGGGGTCTACTCTTCGTTGTGGTGCACGGGCTTCTCACTGCAGTGGCTTCTTTTGTTGCCGAGCGCGGGCTTCAGTAGTTGCGGCATGTGGGCTCAGTAGTTGTGGCTCGCGGACTCTAGAGCGCAGGCTCAGTAGTTGTGGCACACGGGCTTAGTTGCTCTGCGGCATGTGGGATCTTCTCGGACCAGGGCTCGAACCCGTGTCCCCTGCATTGGCAGGCGGATTCTTAACCACTGCGCCACCAGGGAAGGCCCCTTGGGTCATTATTAACCTCTGCCATATGCTTATCTTTTACTTGTTAGGTATTTGATCTCATTGATTATGTTTGTGTTTTAAGATTGATCAATTATAGAATGTTGTATTTTTGGTTTTTGTAAAGGACATTGTCTTAAAATTAATAGCATCACCACATGTCCAAGGATACCAAAGATTCAGACACCTAAAATTTACTGTGCTTAATCAGATCACCACTCCAGCAAACCAGAAAGGTCTTTCTATTTGTGTATTAAACTCTGAGAATTGAATTATTTTGAGGTCAAAAATCAACTATTATTATTTCAAATGTTTCTTTTGTTTGTTTTCCATCAGAAAGTTATTTTTCTTTAAGTGTGTGGTTTTAAACGATCGGTGCATGCCCTTCTTCACCTCCTTCCTCCATAATAGCTCTACTTTTACAGGATGTTTCCTCTGACCTTCTAGTCTTTTCTATGGAGTGTTTCTCTTCTATTGTAATGGAAATCTTTGTATCTGTGCTGGTGGTTTGGGTTCAATCTAGAGTGCCGTTGTTGGTTACCACTGAGAAAAAAGTGTGGCTCATGGGGGAGTTTAAGGGGCAGGGGGCTCTAGAAGCCTGGTGTCCTAGTAGATCCCATGCAGGAGGTTGTTCTAGAGCTACCTCCATTCTGGAGTGGGACCTCATGCTTCCTAGAACAGGGACGTGTCACTTTTACTGGTGGTTTACTCTTGGGGTCCTCATTTCTTTGTTAAAGGGGTTTCTAAGTTTCCTGGTGGATCTAGTACAGGAAATAGAACCTATTGGAGACCTGACACTGAGTTGGATTCTGCTGCTTGGCAAAGCTCTTGGTACACATTGCCTTGGTCTTCATAACCGCAAAATCTTCCCTGGGAGGTGGGTGGGTGACTTCAGTTTCCTTCTGCGTGTGTTCTGGTTTTCCCTGGCCTCATTCCTCCTCTCTCTGTCTCCCGGCAGGCTCGGGGACCAGTTCTACAAGGAGGCCATTGAGCACTGCCGGAGTTATAACTCGCGCCTGTGCGCAGAGCGCAGCGTGCGTCTCCCATTCCTGGACTCGCAGACCGGGGTGGCCCAGAACAACTGCTACATCTGGATGGAGAAGAGGCACCGAGGCCCAGGTGAGCCATGCCACCCCTGGGACTTGCACATGTTCAGGATCCCAGCCTGGATGCAGGCCGACTAGAGATTGTCTGGCAATCCCCGCAGCTTGGGTGTGCGTGGGGGTGGCGCAAGCTGTACAGGGAGCCGAGGACGCTTTCAAGAAACGCAACTGCTTCTGTAACTCCAGGGTGCTCCAAGGGTGCTCCAATGGTGGTGAGGGACCTTGAAGCCACATTGGCAGGGAGGGGCAGAGTGAAAGAAGTCAGGATGCTTAACCCAAAAAAGGGAAGACTGAGGCCATGACAGCCCTCTTCACCTTTCACCCTGTGTGTTGGCGTAGCTTAGTGGTTATAAGCTGGAAATCCGCAGTCAGATTTTGGTTTGAGGCTGAGCTTTGTCATCAAACCTATTGCCCTCAGGTTCCTCAACTGTAAAATGGGATAATAATTGTACCTACTTCAGGACTTTGTCAGGATTACATGAAAATCTTCATAAAAAGCTCATAACCTGAATTTAGCACATAGTAAGTATGTGCTCCAAAAATGTTGGCTGTTATTGTTGATATTATTATTATTACTATTACTGTGATACTAGTCTTCTAGACTCCAGAGAACAGAAGAAAGACCAATAGGTAGAGATCAGGGAGGCAATTATAAGAATTCAGTTTTCTGGCTCTATAACAGTATATTACAAAAATTTGTTTTTAATTTTTTAATTTTTGGCGGTGTTTTGGGTCTTTGTTGCTGTGCGCGGGCTCTCTCTATTTGCGGCAAGTCGGGGCTACTCTTAGTTGCGGTGCGCGGGCTTCTCATTGCAGTGGCCTCTCCTGCTGTGGATCAAGGGCTCCAGGTGCATGGGCTTTAGTAGTTGTGGCCCATACGCTCAGTAGTTGTGGTTCGTGGGCTCTAGAGCGCAGGCGCAGTTGTTGTGGCACACAGGTTTAGTTGCTCTGAGGCATGTGGGATCTTCCCAGACCAGGGCTCAAACCCATGTCCCCTGCATTGGCAGGTGGATTCTTAACCACTGTGCCACCAGGGAAGCCCTAAAATTTTTATTATGAAAAGTTTCAAAGCCATACAAAAGTGGAGAGAATAGTAAAATGAATTTCTATGTACTTATCACACAGCCTAAACACCCAGTGATCAACTCATAGCCAATCATTTCATTTATGCTCACCTCCCACTTTCCTCCTTGAACCCTGTTATTTTGAAGCAAATCAAGACAGCATATTATTTCATCTGTAAATTTTTCAGTATGTATCTCTAAATACTAAGAACATAAATAAACATACCAACCATAGCTATCAAAGCTCAAAGTTAAAAACAAGACATTAATAGCATCAAATATTTGTTCAACATTTATTTCCCCCTATAGTTGAAATCAGGATCCAAATAGGACTCCTGCATTACAATTGGCTGATGTGTCTCTTAAGTCTCTTTAAATCTGTAGGTTTCTTTCTCTCTCTCTCTTTTTCTCTCGTTATTTGTGGAAGAAACTGGGTTGTTTGCACTGTAGGGTTTCCCAGAGTCTGGGTTTTCTCACTGCATCCCCATGGTGTTATTCCTGTGAATTGGTAAGAGCAGATTCACGTTCAATTTTTGGGGCTGGAACAGTTCCTAAGTGGTGATGTGTACGTTCATCAGGAGGTTCATGGGGTCTAGATATCACTCTTTTACTGATGTTAGCAGCCCTTGATGAAAATTGCCTAGATCCTTTATTCTATACAGGGTTGCAGAATGGTGCATTCAATTCAAGGATATCATTATTTCTTCATTTATTAGCTCTACGGCATTTATAAAGAGAAATATCTCCTCAGTAAAGTTTTAGTTATTGTGTGGTATAGTTCACATATGAAAGGATGGATAAATGATTTTTTCCCCTTTATTTATCAGTTTTCAAAATAATGAGTTGGTTCCCTAGTATTCTCCAAAGGTGATCAATAAAGTTATTTTTATTATCTTGAGTACCATCATGAATTCACAGATTTATACATTTTGGCTACATTTTTTTTTTTTTTTTTTTTTTTGCGGTACGCGGGCCTCTCACTGCTGTAGCCTCTCCCGCTGCGGAGCACAGGCTCTGGACGCGCAGGCCCAGCGGCCACAGCTCACGGGCCCAGCCGCTCTGCAGCATGTGGGATTTTCCCGGACCGGGGCATGAACCCGTGTCCCCTGCATCGGCAGGCGGACTCTCAACCACTGCGCCACCAGGGAAGCCCTTGGCTACATTTTAATTCATTGCAAGTATTATTCTTGATGCTTAAATTGTCCCATCTTTGGACAGTAGGGGTTTTGTCCGGTGCTAGTGTTTTGAAACTGCCTAGTAGTTTCTCTAGCATCCTTGATATCCTAATATTGGGACAAATGTTTCAGGCTCATCTTGTACATGTCCTGGCCCAGACCTAGAATCAGCTATTTCTCTAAGAAACCCTGTTTCTTCTTTTTTTTTTTTTTTTGTGATACGCGGGCCTCTCACTGTTGTGGCCTCTCCCGTTGCAGAGCACAGGCTCTGGACGCGCAGGCTCAGCGGCCATGGCTCACGGGCCTAGCCGCTCCGCGGCATGTGGGATCCTCCCAGACCAGGGCACGAACCCGTGTCCCCTGCATCGGCAGGCGGACTCTCAACCACTGCGCCACCAGGGAAAACCCCTATTTCCTCTTTGTAGGAATATTATTTAGAGACCACAATCTGGTGGTGCTCATTGCTTCTGGGTTGGTTGTTGATTCTAGGACTTTGCAGTGAGCAGAACCAAGAAATATGATTTCTTGTTTCATTATTTCTCTTTTTAAGGGAAAATACATTATGAAATTTACTGGTATTTCCCATTCAATTCAGTTTTCGACAGTTTTAACTATCTTAATTCTCTATCTCCTTTCTCCCACACCAAAAAAGGATACTGGCTCTTAATGAGGCCAGCATAATTACTTATCTGTTTTATTCTGTGATAAACACACAGCAATATCAGAATAAAATGAGACTACCATCAGTAAGGTTACTTAAATGGTTAAGTTTTTATTTCTTTCTTTGCAATTGTTTTTTGTCCTTAGCGTATTTCCTATTAAGGATGTAGAGTCAAATTACTGTGTTTAAGGTCACTTAAAATAATTCCTCTGTGTGGTTGTACTACTAACTCAATACACAGTTGGATTTATTTGTTTCATTTTTGCTTTCACTTATTAGGTATTGCTGGGTTTTTTTTTTTTGTATTTTATGTAATTACATTTTTAAATTAACTTTTTATTTTGAAATAATTATAGATCCACAGGAAGTTGTAAATATAGTACAGAGAGATCGCCTGTACCCTTCACGCAATTTCCCCCAATGGATATATCTTGTGTAACTATAGTATAATATCAAAACCAGAAAATTGACATGGATGAAATGTGTGTGCATAGCTCTATGCCATGTTATCACACGTATAGATTTGTGGAACCACCACCACAATCAAGATACAAAACTATTCCATCACCACAAAGATCTCCCTCATCCTACCCCTTTATAGTCACACCCACCTCTTCCTCTCTTCATTTAAATCCTTTATCCTCTCGCATTTATAACAACAGTATCTTAAATATTTCCTCTACATACATTGGAAACCACATCAGACAGATGTCTAATTCTTGCTTCAATTGTCAAATATAATTTAGAAAACTTAAGTGTCTGTTGTATTTACTCATATTTTTACTCTTTTGCTGTTGTTTCTTCCTTTCTGATGTTCCAAGATGCCTGCTTTTATAATCCCTTTCTGATTAAGTACTTTCTTTAGCCATTCTTTTTAAGTAGGTCTGATAGTAACAATTCTTGGTTTTCCTTCTTCTGAGAATGTCTTGATTTTTCCCCTCATTCCTTTTTTTTTTTGGCCACACTGCACAGTATGCAGGATCTTATTTCCCTGACCAGGAATTGAACCTGTGCCCCCTGCAGTGGAAGCACAGAGTCCTAACCTGGGCCTAACCTGGACCACCAGGGAATTCCGCCCCTCATTCCTGAAAGATATTCTTATTTTATTTTATTTTATTAATTTATTTTTTTATTGGGGTATAGTTGTTTTACAATGTTGTGTTCGTTTCTACTGTACAGAGAAGTGAAGCAGGGTTCCCTGTGCTATACAGCAGGTTCTCATTTCAAGTGTTGATCTATTTTATATATATTAGTTTATATATGTTAATTCCAATCTCCCAATTCATCCCACCCCACCTTTCCCCCCTTGGTGCCCATACATTTTTCTCTACATCTATGTCTGTATTTCTGCCTTGCAAACTGGTTCATCTGTACCATTTTTCTAGATTCCACAAATATGCGTTAATATACGATATTTGTTTCTCTCTTTCTGACTGACTTCACTCTATATGTCAGTCTCTAGGTCCATCCACATCTCTACAAATGACCCAATTTAGTTCCTTTTTATGGCTGAGTAATATTCCATTGTATATACGTGCCCCATCTGAAGGATATTTATTTTGTTGGATATAAAATTCTGGGATGACCGTCCTTTTATTTTAACACTTGAAAAATGTCTTGCCACTGCCTTTTGGCCTCAGTAGTTTGTGATGAGAAATCTGCTGTCATTCAGATTGTTTTCTCTTATAAGTGAGGTATCATTTTTCTCTCACTGCTTTTGAGATTTTTTTGTTATTAGTTTTCAGAAATTTGATTTTGATGTCTTGGTATAGATTTCTTTGAGTTTATCCTTGTCAGAATTCACTCAGCTTCTTGAATCTTATGTTTTTTGCCAAATTTGGAAAATTTTCAGCCGTAATTTCTTTGAATATATTTTCAGCCTCACTCTGTTTCCCTTCTCCTTCTGGGACTCCACTGGGAAAGAAAATTCTGGAACTCCAAAATGTTAGATCTTTTGTTATAGTCCCATAAGTCCCCCAGGCTCCCTCCTTTTCTCCTCCTCCTCCTCCTCCTTCTTCTTTTTTCCAATCTATTTTCTCTCAGTTGCTCAGATTGGAGGATTTCTATTATACACTCTCCAGATTCATTACTTCTTTCATCTATCCTCTACATTCTGCTGTTGAGCCCATTCATTGTGGGTTAGTTTGGTTTTTGTCATTAGTTCTTCTTTATATCTTCTATTTCTTTGTGGGACTTTATATTTTTTCATTTGTTTCAAGTGTTGATGATTGTTTCTTTGAAACATTTTTATGATGGCTACTTTAAAATCCTTGTCAGATAATTCTAACATTTGTGTCATTTCAGTGTTGGTACCTGTTGTATTTTCTCATTCAAGTTGAGATTTTCCTGGTTCTTCATATGACTGATTTTAATTGAATCCTGGACATTTTGGCTATAATGTTATGAGACTCTAGATGTTATCTAAATCTTCTGTTTTCACAGACCTCCTCTGACACTGTGCTGACAGGGGAAGAGAGGTGCCCCTTGTTACTGTCAGATGGATGTGGAAGTCCATGTTCCCCACTTGGTCTCTGTTGCCACCCTGGTGGGGGAGGAGTACCTTATTATTGCTGGGTGGGGGTGGGAATTCAGATTCCCCACTAAGCCTTCACCAATACCACCCTAGTTGGGAGGAGAAAGAGTGCCTCATTACTCTTCCTTGTGCGGGCTCCACTGACACGACGGGGGGTCAGTTTGTCACTTGACCTTCTCTGACACTAACCCAGCAAGGGGATGCCCTGCTAGGCTGCCCCTTTCCTGGTCCTTTAGCTAGAGAGAGCAGGATTTCCTTTCTTTCTTTTTTTTTTTCCAATTTATTTATTTATTTTTGGGTGTGTTGGGTCTTTGTTGCTGCACATGGGCTTTCTCTAGTTGCAGTGAGCAGGGGTTACTCTTCGTTGTGGTGCACAGGCTTCTCATTGCAGTGGCTTCTCTTGTTGCAGAGCATAGGCTCTAGGGCTCTCAGGCTTCAGTAGTTGTGGCACACAGGTTTAGTTGCTCCATGGCATGTGGGATCTTCCTGGACTAGGGCTCAAACCCGTGTCTCCTGCATTGGCAGATGGATTCTTAACCACTGCACCACCAGGGAAGCCCTGAGAGCAGGATTTTCTTGGGGCTTTTTTTGTCTACATTTGTAGGTGTTTCTGGATTATCAGCTTTTCCAGAACTCAGTCTGGGATATATAAAGCAAAAGGAATGCCCAGGGAACTCACCACCCTGTTGTTCCTTGGGTCTGAAAGTCTCTAGCTGGTCAGCCTCTTTACCTTTCAGTATCTTATTTTTGTTGTGTAAACAAAGTCTAAGAGTTTTAGTTGTACTTAGTGGGAGGAATATGGAAGAGTATATCTACTCTATCTTTCCAGAAGTAGAAGTCCCTGGGTTGCTTTTTCATTAAAAAAGTTAACAGCTTGGGCTTCCCTGGTGGCGCAGTGGTTGAGAGTCCGCCTGCCGATGCAGGGGACACAGGTTCGTGCCCCGGTCCGGGAAGATCCCACATGCCGTGGAGCGGCTAGGCCTGTGAGCCATGGCCTCTGAGCCTGTGTGTCTGGAACCTGTGCTCTGCAACGGGAGAGGCCACAGCAGTGAGAGGCCTGCGTACAGCAAAAAAAAAAAAAAAAAAAAAAAGTTAACATCTTTATTGAAGTATAACTGACATACAGTACTCTGCACATATTTAACATGTACAATTTGATAAGTTTTGACATCTGTATACCTGTGAAACTATCATCACAATCAATATAATGAATATATCCATGACTCCCAAAAGTTTCCTTGTGTCTCTTGTAATTCCTCCTTCCTGTTCTTCCTCCTACCTCTACCTTATATGTCTCCCAATCCCCAGGCATGCTTTCTATACTGGAATCATATAATATCTACTTCGTTTTTTGGTGGCTGGTGGCTGGGGTCTTGACTTCTTTCACTCAGAGTAATTATTTTGAGATCATCCATGTTCTAGCATGTATCAATGATTCATTTTTTTTTATGCTGAGTAGTATTCCATTGTATGGCTATATCACAGTTTATTCATTCATCTGTTGATGGACATTTGGATTTGTTTCCAGTTTTTGGCTATTTTAAATAAAGCTGCTATGAACATTTGTGTATAAGTCTTCATATGGACTTATAATTTCATTTCTCCTTGGTAAAGTACCTAGGAGTATAACGGCTATATCATAAGGAAGGTATATATTTAACATTTTAAGAAACTGTCAGTCTGTTTTTCAAAGTGGTTGTACCATTTTATATCCATTTTTTACTATTCAAAGTGGTTGTACCATTTTATATCCATTTTTTACTATTCTTTTCCAGCAATGTATGAGAGTTCCAGTTCCTCTATATTCTCACTAACATTTGGTATGGTCAACTTTTTAAAGTTTTAGCCATTCCTATTGTTATATGGTGGTATCTCATTGTGGTTTTACTTTGCATTTCCCTAATTAATGATGTTGGGCATATTTACATGTGCTTATTTACTATCCATGTATATCCTTTGGTAAAATATTCAAATCTTTGGACCATTTTAAAATTGGGTTGTTTGCTGGTTTTCTTGTTAATGAAAAGAGCTCTCCAAATTTGTCCTTCTTTTTTGAAGTTATTTCAGCTATTCTAGGTTCTTCAAACTTCCATAAGAATCTTATAATCAATTTGTAAATTTCTACAAAAAGTCTGCTGGGATTTTGGTTGACATTGTGTGGAGGTTTTTTTTTGTTTTTTTAAAAAAATATTTATTTATTTATTTATTTTTGGCTGCACTGGGTCTTCGTTGTTGTGCACAGGCTTTCTCTAGTTGTGGGAATGGGGGCTACTCTTCACTGTGGTGCACGGGCCTCCCATCACAGTGGCTTCTCTTGTTGCGGAGCACGGGCTCTAGGCACGCTGGCCTGAGTAGCTGTGGCACTCAGGCTCGGTATTTGTGGCTCACAGGCTCTAGAGTGCAGGCTCAGCAGCTGTGGCGCACGGTTACAGCTGCTCCGCGGCATGTGGGATCCTCCTGGACCAGAGCTCAAACCCATGTCCCCTGCATTGGTAGGCGGACTCCCAACCACTGCACCACCAGGGAAGCCCTTGTGTGTAGTTTATAGATCAACTTGGGGAAAACTGACAGTTCTCAATATTGAGTCATCCAACCCATGGATATAATATATCCTTCCATTTATTATTATCCCTTTTAATTTTTCTCATCAATAATTTTTAGTTTTCAATGTACAGTTCTTTCACATTTTTGTCAGATTTATCTCTAAGTGCTTAATATTTTTGATAATATTGTAAATGGATTAAAAAAATTAAATTTCTGATTTTTCTTTGCTAGTATACAGAAATACGATTATTTTTTGTGTATTCACTTGAATCCTACAATCTTGCTGTACTCATTTATTAGTTCTAGAAGCTTTCTATAGATTCCACAGCATTTTCTACATAGTTGATTATTTTAGTGAATAAAGAAAACTTTTCAATATCTATGTGTTTTATTTATTTTACTTCTCTATTGCACTGGCTGGAATGTCCAGTACAATATTAAGTAAACATGGAAAAAGTGGACATCCTTATGTTTTTCCTGATCTTAAGGTGAAAGCATTCATTCTTTCATTATTAAGTATGATGTTAGGTGTAGGTTTTTTTTGGTTTTTATTTTTTGCCATACTGCATGGCATGCAGGATCTTAGTTCCCCAACCAGGGATCAAACCCCTGCCCCCTGCAGTGGAAGTGCGGAGTCTTAACCAGTGGACTGCCGGGGAAGTCCCAGCTGTAGGTTTTTTGTAGTTGCTCTTTATCAGATTGAGGATGCTCCTATTTCTAGTTTGACAGTTTTAAATCAGGATTGGATGTTGGTTTTTGTCAACTGATTTTGCTGAGTCTATTGAGATGATTATGTGGTTTTGCTTTTGTAGTTTGTTAATATGATGAGTTACATTGATTGTTTTTTTTTAAATTTATTTATTTTATTTATTTTTATTTTTGGCTGTGTTGGGTCATCATTGCTGCATGCGGGCTTTCTCTAGTTGTGGCAAGTGGGGACTACTCTTTGTTGTGGTGCGCAGGCTTCTCATTGAGGTGTCTTCTCGTTGCGGAGCACAGGCTCTAGGTGGGCGGGCTTCAGTAGTTGGCGGCATGCAAGCTCAGTAGTTGTGGCTCACAGGCTCTAGAGTGCAGGCTCAGTAGTTGTTGCGCATGGGCTTAGTTGCTCCGTGGCATGTGGGATCTTCCCGGACCAGGGCTCAAACCCATGTCTCCGGCATTGGCAGGTGGATTCTTAACCACTGCACCAACAGGGAAGCCCATATTGCTATGTTTTTAAGTGTTCTAATATTTTCTTCTCCAGTGTCTAATCTGACATTAATTCCATCCAGTATGTTTTTAATCTCACACATTGTAGTTTTCATTTTTAGAAGTCAAATTGGAGTCTTTTAAAACAAACTGTTTTTAACTTTTAAACATATGGAATACAAATAATAACTGTTTTAGTGTTCTTGCTGCTAATTCTAACATCAGTGTCAATTCTGGCTTGGTTTCAATTGATTTTTTTCCCCCTCTCATTGTAGGTCATATTTTCTAGCTTCTTTACATGCCTTGTAATTTTTGATTGGATGTCCAACTTTGTGAATTTTACCTTACTGGGTATGGTATATATTTTTTATTCCTGTAAATATTCTGGAACTTTGTTTTGGTTCACTGTCAAGTGACTTGGAAACAATTTGATCTTTTCTTATCTTGCTTTTAAGATTTGTTAGGTGGAACTGGAGCAGTGCTTAGCCTAGGGCTAATTATTCCTCATTAGTGAGGCAAGACCATTCTGTGTACCCTACCCAGTATTCCATGAATCATGAGACTTTCCCAGAATGCTTGTGGGAACAGACTATTCTCAGCCCCTTGTGCAAACCAGGCACACCTCTGTTCTTACAGGTGGTTCTTTCCTCGGCATTGAGTAGATTCCTTACAAGCATGCTCTCATCAGTACTGAGCTGAATACTTGAAGGGGACCCTTTATGTATCTCCACAGTTCTTTCTCTGTGCCGCTTTCTTCTTTTTACTATTCTTTTCCTTGAATTCTAGTTACCTTGGTCTTCCCAGACTCTCAGCTCTTTCTCTTCAGTTCAGACTCAGGAAGTTGGCTGGGTTCTACCCATGTTCCTCCTCCTTGTGCTGCACTCTGGAAACTCTCTCAAGGAAGTAAGCCCAGGCAGTCATAGGACTCATCTTGTTCATTTCCAGTATCTCAGGGATCATGGTCCTTCATTGCCCGATGGCCAGTGTCTTGAAAACTCTTGTTTCATTTTTTTCTCTGTCTTGGCTTCAGGTGGGAAGGTAAATCTGGTCCTAGGTAAACCATGTTAGCTAGAAGCAGATGTTTGTTTTTTTTTGTTTGTTTGTTTTTTTGTTTGTTTGTTTTTATATTTTAATTTAATTTAATAATATAAAATATTTACATGGTTCTAAAGTCAAATCTACAAAGCATGGTATATTCAGAGAGAGAGTCTAGCTCTATTCTATCTCTGTTCTTTTACCCTGTTCCTTTCTTCTTTCTAAAGGCAACTTTCTCTTCTTCTTGTTACTATTATTCTGTTTTTATTTTCCCTGTAACTTCTTTAAAAAATTAATTTTTGGTTTATCTTTCCATTAAAAAACTCTATGCAAGCACACAACATATATGTACGTATATATATATGTGTATATCCCCATTTGTTAAAGAAATGATAGCTAGGCTACGCTTATGAGCTGTACGACCCTGCACCAGTTACTTAATCACTGCTTTCCTCACTATCCTCATCCTTTAAATGTCTCGTAGGCTTTTTGTCACAATGAGATAGCATTGAGTATAAGGTGCTAGCCTAGAGCAGAGTAAGAGCTCAGTAAATGTTAGCTACTGTTACTCTGTCAGCTTTTGAGTGTGATGGGACCAGTGAGGGGCTTGGGAACCTCTGGGCCAGAAGAAGCAGGCAGCATTATGGATTTGAGGTCTACCTTGCCAGGGCAGTCCTGGCACAGGGGACACTGAAATTGAATCTTAGAGAGAAGCTTTCAGGGAAGAATGGGAGGGGAGGCAGGAAGGGGATGGTCGGGGAGCCAGACAGAGAGCCACGCCGAGTGCTGTCACGTGGTGCCAAGTGCCCAGGACTCCAGACTTTCAGGGAAGAGAAGAGGCACTGTGGCCTGGGGTGGTTCAGGAATGCTCCACTGAAGAGGCGGTCCATGAGATCAGGGCAGCTCTTATATAAGCCAGGAGAAGAGAGGATGACAGAGCATTAGGAAATGACATGGCTATAAGTGCTTGGGAAATACATCTTCCCCACTCCTCAAGCCCTACCCGGGGCTTATCACTCATCCCTCCAACTCTGCAGTTGGTCCAAATTGGCATCCTCAGCCACAAACATTAATGGAGCACCTATTATGTGCTGGGCCCTGGGGAAATAAATATGAGTAAGATTTGATCTTGTTCGAAGTTCCTTATGTGGGAGTTTTTCAAACTACAGTTTTCTTGGTGAATCTCTGTTATTCTGGTTCGGTAGGATTGGACTGGAACCAAGCTTCCATCTGCCCTTTTCGATAACTACTTCTGCAATTCTGATGCCCAGTCTTGGTGAAGAATCCCAGGCTCACGAGCAGGTGTAGTCACTGCCTCTTTCTTCCAACTCCCATTGCCCTCCATTTCTCCGTCCTCTCCGTAGGCTCTCCTTCAAACCCAAGCAGGTGGATGGGGTGGGTGGCTGGGATGCAGATGACACCTATTCACTCTTGGGACCGAGGGTGGACAAATTGGCATAAGTATATAACAGGAAGGTAGATTTTGATTCAAAATAAGGGCAAGGTGAGGCTCTTTATCACAGTAAGAGTTGGCCAACAGTCTGTCCTGTGAAGTAATGAGCTTTCTGTTGTGGGGAGCCTCGGGCCACCTCCCTGAGCTGCTGCAGGCAAAGCCCTTCTCTGGGTGGGCTTGAATGCCACCGCTCAGCTCTGGTCCGGGGAAGAGGAAGCCATTCTGTTTCTTCTTTTCACATCTGTTCCCATCCCATTTCATCTTCTGAATTCTTAATGGCTCATGCTGTGTCTGTCAGAGATGCTCATACACTCAGGACCCACCTGCTGAACGTAGGCCACGCATATAACAAGTGATTGGCTGGAGTCTGCCGACTGCACAGGCACCGAGCTCATCCTGCTGAATTTTCCTATGAATCCAGTTCTCCCGCCATCCAGTGTATGAGTTCCCATGTGGATGTGCGTGTGTGCATGTGTGTCCGTCATGCTTGTGCTTACACCTAAGTGTACCTGGAGTTGCAGATCAAAGTAATAGCAAAGCAGTTTGCTCAGTGGGGTGTGTGAATGGAGGAGTTGCTGTGGCCTTGGTTACAGGGAGGATTGGTCCCCCCTCTTGTCTACCGCCTCCCCCTTCCCCTCTTCCATATGCCCCCTAGCCCCAGGCTCCCTCCTCCATGTTAATTTCCTGGGCCCAGCTGTGCCTCTATCCTCCCCCTCCCCTCTCCTCTTCCTCCTTCCTCATCCACCACACACATGGGCTTGAGTTATGTGCCTCCTGTTCTAATGAGATAAACAATATAACTCTCACGGGGCTCTGCTCATCTCTCTATAAGTGGAACTCCAGGGCTGAACGTGTTGGCCCTGTAAAGGCACCCTGGTGCCTGCCAGCCCAGGGAGGAGGGCAAGGAAGGGGGCGGGAGCCCTGAGAGAGTTCTTGGGGCCATTTGCTTGTTGATACGAGTTGAAGCAGACATCAAAGGGAGGCCTGTTTCCACCCTTGTGGCTAAAGGAGCAAAGAGCAGCCTTGTCATGTCACGTGGGCAGAGAGTCCAGGCTCGTCTAAGTCAGCTAATTCATGATAATTAATAACTGACATTTGTACAATGCTTCATGGTTATAAAGAGCTTCTTCTTGAATATGAGCTAATCCCCACGACAGTCCTTGTAAGGTAGGTATTATTACCGCCCTTATCTTACAGGCAAAGAGACAGGCTCAGATAGGTGTGGTGAGATTTCCAAGGTAGCAGGGAATGGGGGTATGAGGACTCGCCCTTGTCCTCTGCACTGTGGAGCTTCTCCAATCTACTAGAGAAAGTTAAAGAATGAAATAAAGACAATCCCTTCTTCTGGACATTCAAACTACTTACTAAAATGGACTCTCCTGGGAGAGTGGACCTGCAGCTACAAGCTGAGTTGCCCCAGGCAGCTGACCAACAAGTGTGGTGACCGCAGTCTCAGGGAGGGTGGAGGACTTGGACGAGCACTGACAGTTTTGACCTCTTGTCACTTAGACCTTTTGCGTATGCTGGTCTGGACCAGTTCCTTCTCACTAACCTGCTTTTGGTCAGGCTGGAAATACCATGAAGCAGCGCGTGGGGCAAGAAAGAGCCTAAGGCACAGAGGCTCCCGTCTTGGCATGGGTGGGGTGGGTTCTGTGCTCCGTTCAAGGGGTCCTTCCTGGACGGTTTGGATGTGGATGGAGGAGTCTCCTGGAGCCAGGAACAGCAGGGGCTAAGGGTCATTCACTTCCCGCGTTTCTGAGGCTGGTTCAGTTCTGGTTGAATTTATTTGATAAGTATTTCTTGATATGCCCGCCAGGCACTGTGCTAAGCACTGGGGATACTTGAGGTGGACATGGTTCCTGCCACCCTGGATCTTATAAAACCAGTGGAGAGGACAGTCTAGGAAGCAGGCAGTTAATGACAGTGGCTTGGGAAAAACACAGGGAACCTTAGGAATCTACTGGAAAAACCATTAGACTAGTCTTGGTACATCAGAGAGGACATCCAGGCAGTAACTAGATGATGCTTAGACATCCAGAGGTTCTTTGTCAGCTATTGTAACAAGCTATAGAGTTCTTAAAAAGAAAAGAGTTGCTCAATTCCCCCACCCACCTACATTTGGATTGGGTAGCTCTGGCATGGATTTGGGCATTGGTGTTAATAAGAAGTTCTCCAGGTGATTTTGGCTTCAGCCTGGATTAAGAATTGCTAATCCAAGATAAGTGGGATTATGGGACCAGTTCTGGGATATGGAGCAGCAGGCCAGCCCTTGTACTTGGCCTTCTCTGGGATCCTGGGGAACACCAGCCCCAGAAGTGGCCAAAACATCTGGAAGGGACTCTGACTCAATGTACCCATTCAGGAATTACGGGGTGAGAGGTGACATGGCCCTGGAGTGAAACACACCAGAAACATCAAACTATTCCCAGTGATGCCTTCCCTCAAACAGAGGTCAAAACTGGACCTCATATGGGAGCGAGACCAAGCTTATTTTTTGGATTCATTGTGTCTTCTATGAATCAGTCACAAGTCTGGTCCTCAGAGCTCAAGGCACTCAGAGCTTCAGGATCCTCCTGCTGTGCAGAAGACCTTACAGTTATCAACAAAGTCAAGTATTAGAAGGACTCTAGGACATGATGAGCCCTAGCTCATAACATCAGAGATATTTCTGGAGCCTGTAGGCTCTATCACCCTTGATGGCTTCTAAGAATCAAAGGGGGAAGGGTCAGAACCTCCAGCTTCTTCACAGCCTAGCAACCTGTGGGAGCAGCTGTGTGATTAAAAACGAAACTTAGCACATAGAAAGAATTGGAAAATTTTGTTTCCTTTAACTCTGGTCCTCTGCTTTGGACCCAAATCTATGCATGGGTAGAGATGACAAGTACAAATGAAAAATGAATGAATGGATGTGTAGCAATGAAACTTTTGTAGGTTTTTCTCTGAAAAATGCAAAAATGAAGCCATTTTTTCTCTTAACTTTTAAACCCCCCAAAATGGAAGACAGCAGATGGGAATAGGGTCCTGATGTTTTCTACTCATGGTCCTAGGTCTAGGAAGTGCCCCTCTCATAGGAGGCTGCCTGTCTCTAACAGCTGTCACATGCCATGTTTACTACAGAAGACCGAGTTGTGACTTCCATGAAAGTGAACTGGAACATATTCTTCCATTCACTCACTCACTCACTCACTCACTCATTCTGCAAATGTTTAGTTTGATTCTTCTCTGTGTCAGCCACAGTTCTGGTTCTGGGGATTCTGACCTGAACAAGACAAAGTTCCTGTCCTCACCAGGCTTTCACTCTAGCAGGGGTGGGTCAGTGGGCTTGCTGGTTCATTTTGGGGTGCATTGAGCAGTCTTTTTAATCTGCTAACCGCCTAACCAGTCTTCAGCCCTCTTCCTCTCCCCTCAGCCTCCACCCGCTGCCCTTTTCTCTGGGAACAAACCAGGGTCTAGTGCAGGGAGTCCACATTCCTCCAAGGCCTCTGGCTGCCCAGCATATGCCACAGGAGCCACGAAAGTGTTGTCTGTTGAGCAGGAAGGCTCCTCATGGGGCGCTCGGCATGACAGATGATGCTGTGGAGCTTTCGTGTCAAAAGCCAAATCTCAATGGTGATTCTTGTTGGGAGACCATGTGACACATAAGGCCAGCCGCTGAACTCCTGCCCATTTTTTTTTTTTTTGTAACGCCCAGGCCGGTGGGCAGGGCTGTACAGGGCTGCTGGCTATGCAGGCTTACATTCTGATGGAGGTGGCACAGGGATCCCTTTGGCTTCAGCGAGCTGCCAGCAGCTATCAGTGGGTGGAAGAAGCCCACTTCTTCAGTGGGTAGGAGATCTAGCGCCTTGATCCTGTTTCCTTGAAATGTTTCCCAATCCAGGCTGTCCGTAGGTAGACAGAATGACTTCTGCTGCTCCCCCTTGAAGGGAACCTGCTTGGCCTGGACAGAGGGGCAGTTGATGGGCAGTAGCTGGATATGCACTGCCTTGGAAACACTGTGATGAGGGTAAATCTGGAAAAGTCCTTCTTGTGGTTTGGAGGTCCTTCTGATTTTCTTCCTAGGCCAAGAGAGCAGAACTGATTTTGGTCACAGTGGTGGCTCATTTTGGCCTGTGTCTACTGAGGCAGCATGGTAGAGCAGACAGAGCAAGGGTCCTGGGGTCAGATGACCTAGATTCTGCCTGGGCTCTACCATCTACCAGCTGTGTGACCTTGACAAGTCACTTCACGTCTCTGGGCTTCACTTTCCTCACTGTGAATGAGAAGGTTAGATCCAGCCTGGAGCCTTTAATCTTTACACTGTCTCTGTCCACAGGCCTCGCCCCGGGCCAGCTATACACGTACCCTGCCCGCTGCTGGCGTAAGAAGAGACGATTGCACCCACCTGAGGATCCGAAGCTGCGGCTGCTGGAAATAAAACCTGGTCAGTGCCCTGTGGAGCTTGGCTGGGCCAGCGATGGGAGAGGTCGGGGGTGCTGGGCTGGCTGAGGACAAGGTTGCTCTGCAGCTTTGTCCATAGAGCTGAGTTTTCCAGGAGAGTGAACGTGCCTACGTGGCGCTCTCAGGAATAAACATCCACGTGCCCCCAGCCTCACCAAGCTTCTCTCCCTCTAGGTGTTTCGGGCCTTCCCCTTCCTCTTGTCTTTCTCTTGCCACCCCAGGAGAGGAGAGCAAGCAGGCACAGTGTGGGAACAGGCCCAGGATGAATGACTTTCCCAACAGAGCTGAAGGAGCTGCAGCTCTTTTGGGCCAGGTGATACCTTCCCATGGCTTCAAGTAAGGAAAACTTGTCCCAGGCTGTTTCAAAGGAGGACAGTGCACCATGTACGCTCTCCCACCCTTACTGGAAATGAGCTAATGGGGCATCTTACACGAGTGGGGCCAGTCACTAAAAATAGAACCCATCTTGGACATGGAAATGAGAGAGTTTGAGTTCAGAATTTGCCTCTAGGTGATGTTGATTGCTTTGTGGCCGTGCAGAAGGAATTGGTTAGTTTTCTTGACTACTGATCTGTTATTACACTTCTGAGCGGGTGGCAGTCTTCAGACCTTGCTGCAGCAAGGCCAAGTGATTGCCCTGGGTCCTTAGCTTTAAGGGAAAGTCTGGTTTGGGGGATGCCAGAGCTGCGACATGACTCAGAGTGGTGGCAACAGTGCTGTTAAGTGGGGCAAAGGCAGAGCTGACATGCCCCCTCCCACTGTCACCAAACAACACAGGCCTGTCAAGGCCAGCTGCCTGGCAATGTTACCTCACTCCTGCCTTTTCACACTGGCTCCTTAGGCTGTGTTTTTTCTGCAAAATCTCTACTTAACGGTTCTTCGGGATGCTTTCTCACAGTTCCCTTGTTAACATGCTTCAAATTTTCACCCTAACTCACATTTCACTTGTGCAAAAGTTTTATTTATTAGGGGCGGGTGCTCCACCCAAGTTCTCAAATGGCCTTGCACAATTTACAGACCCTTGCAGACACTCCAGGGTGATGACTGGGGCTGTCCCAAACTCCCTGAGATGCAGGCTGTAGGAGAGCCAAGTCTCCCGGATCACGATTGTGAGCCACATGTGTCATTTTACATTTTCTAGTAGCCACATTTAAAAAAGGAAAAAGAAACAGGTGAAATTAATCTTAACAATAGATTCTATTTAACTTAACATATGACTAATATCATTTCAGCGTGTAATCAGTATAAAAATTATGAACGAGGTATTTTACTCTTTTTGGTATTGTTTTTTAATTCCATTGTGTATCTTTTAACACATTTTATTGCAAACTGGCCACATTTCAAGTGCTTGATTGCCACACATGGCTAGTGGTCCCCATATTAGCCAGAGTGGTTCTAGAATTACACTCAAAGTATAATCCAGGGCTTCCCTGGTGGCGCAGTGGTTGACAGTCCACCTGCTGATGCAGGGGACACAGGTTTGTGCCCCGGTCCAGGAAGATCCCACGTGCCGCGGAGCGGCTGGGCCCGTGAGCCATGGCCGCTGAGCCTGCGTGTCCAGAGCCTGTGCTCCGCAACGGGAGAGGCCACAACAGTGAGAGGCCCGTGTACCGCAAAGAAAAAAAAAAAAAGGATAATCCAGTTAAGGATTACCTCATCACTCATCCGTGCCACTTCCAAGAGACCAGGACTCAGACCACTTCCAGATCTGGGACAACAAAGGAGGAAGCCCATACCTCCAAAATAATACCTACCAAGCTCCTAGGTGATAATACCAAAATACCTACCAAGCTCCCAGGTGATGCCTGTGCTGCTGAGCTCCCCTTGACAGGCTCTAGGAATGCAGTTATGTCTATGATTCTTGGAGCCTCCCTTGGGCTCTACCATCAGTAGAGTTCTCAGAGGAGAGAGTTCCCCTGACTTGTGAGAGACTGGACACCGGCCTGGAGAGGAATTGTCTCAAGGCATGAGTTTCCTTCCACGTCAGACCTTTCTATGCATAATAAGGAGATGCCACAAGCAATTTGTCATGCCAGCACCCGGTTTGTCCCTCCTTTGTCCTTCCTTTGCGTCCCTGCCTGAGCCCAGCCAGTGGCGGGCAGCTTTCAGCAACAAAGGCCAGGGTTAAACGTGGCTTAGACTTGTCCTTGACCCCAGGTCTTCAGAGCTGAGAGCTTTGTCAGGAAACCAGGTCAGGGCAAGGGGAGGGGGTGTCCACTCAGGAATCTGAGGGACCTCGGAGCAGGTCTGAGGGCAGGGCTGCAGAGCCCCCGCCCAGCACAGAGCTCATCTATGGCATCACAGGGTGGCGAGTGGGGAGCCCATCATGGCTGCTGTGAAGTCGTTTGTGGGCTAAACTTACACTGATGGAGTCCTCCCTAGGCCTGCAGTCCTCATCCCATCTCCCTCACTGTGAATATGCCATCCTGCCTATGTTTCTTTACTACTTGCTGAAAATAAAAATGTGTCTGTGTGTGGGTGGGATGAGGATGACAGCTGGGGCGAGCTCTTTGGAATTTGAAAGCATTCTCAACGTCCCTGGACCTATGTGTTTCTCACGCCTGACATCACCCCTCCGATCAGTCCTGAATAAACATCTTGCAAACCTCCCACTTGCCTGGGCATCTGAAGGACAACACACGCAACATCATTTCTCTCCGCTGACTGACAGCGGAGTTCAGCGTTCTCTGCAGCTCGCACCTGGCTGCAGAGGTGCACACAGGGTGTTTCAGGGCACAGCCATCACAACTCAGGCAACGCGAAGAGGGGCGGGAGCCTGGTGCCAGAGAGGGGCCTCCCCTGGACCGTTCCCCCAGGAATGGAGCTCTGCCCTTGCAAAGGGGAAGCTGAGCTGGCAGGAGACAAAGGTGGGTAGTGAATATCCACCAGAAGGCCCTGAAGCCGGGCAGATGTTGGGCAAAAGCCAGCTGATTAAAAAAGAGCCTGTAACTTCACTTTTTTTTTTTGAATGAGGAAAAAGGGCTGGGAACAAACTTTTAACTTGTGTCCTTCTGGGTTAAATCCTCAGATAGTCTGCTTCGATCAGTTTAGCATCTTCTGACCCCAGACCTTTTGGTCCCTGTGGTCTGGAGCAGATTTTATCTTTGTTTTAGAGGTTGGGAAACTGTGGCACTGAATTAGGAAGTTAATTTCCCAAGGGGCTATCAGTGGTGAAGCCAAGGAAAAGAACCCTATGGGGGAACCTGTTGGAACTGGCGCCATGTTGCTCCGGGACTCAACACGCACATTCATCCTGGTGTCTCAGACCTGTAGGGCTCCCGGAATGTACCTGAGGCCTTGTAATGCCCTTCCGCTCCGGGACACTTAGGGAGCAGCCTGGCTCTTTGCCACCCTTGCCAAATTCCAAGGGTGATGGGAAGGAAGGCAGCCAGGAATAGGGTTCTGGTTCTTTCTCTTCGTTTTTTTTTTTGGCAGCCACCCAGTGACTGGGCATGAATGACCGGGACAATCACCACCCTACCACATGTTGGGGGAACGTGAACAGGCAGGCAGGGCCCCTCAGGGGATGGTAGGCTAGGGTACGGCCCCAAAGCAGAGGGTGCCATAGCTGGCCAACAAGCAAGTCTCAGGGGCCCTCGGAGGGGTGCCCCCCAAGGGGGCGGTCCAGGCAGAGGCCTGAGTCCCACCTGTGAGGGCAGCGGTGGAGAGGCCTGCTTTGCCTGCCTAGGGTGCTGTCCCTGCCGCACTGAACTGCCAGGACTCTACAGATGGGAGCAGGCTGTGGCCAACTTCCCCAGCTTTTGAAAATCCTGCATCTTAATTAGTTCCCTACTGCTTCTGTACATGGCCCACATTTTAATAATCTCCGGGCTTCTTCCACCGTTTTCTCTCTGATGTTCGGCGCGATTTCTCTTCTCCTCGAGGGAGTCCCCCCGACTCCTCCAGCACCCTCCCAGCCCGGGAACAACTTACGGAACGCTGCCGATGTGCCAAGCATGTGGCCTGAGATCGATGAGCCTGTCAGCTGGCTCCCTCTGCCCCCGCCTCCCCGTCTCCCGTGTGCGCCTCACAGGGATGAGCCAGGTGGGGTGGGCAAGACTGGGGGAGGCGGGGGCAGGGACCCGTGGAGCCCCCAGCCAGGTGTGAGCCAACGGACAGCGTGACCTTCCCCGGGCCCACAGAGGAGTCTGGCTGTGTCCTTCCAAGGGGGAAGGACGCTGAGCTCCCACCCCATATGTCAGTGCTTATCTGTCTCTGCGAGGGGGTTCCTTGAGCGTGGTATGGCGGGGAGAATGGATGCCTTCAAGTGCATCAGGGGGAAATGACCAGTCATTTATCTCTTTCCTGCAGTGTCAGAGCTGCAGCCATCCATCCTGGAGGCCGGCAACAGCAGCTTTTTCACAGCTCTTGTTGGCCTCGTGAGCTGGAGGGAGGTGGGCAGGCCACTCCGGCCCCTGCTTTGTGCCCTCCTGGCAGTCTGGGGGAAGGCGCTGGGTCCGGGGGACTGGGCCTGGGCCTATGACACTGCTCGAGTCTCGCAGGGCTCTGGGAGCCTGGGCTGGCCCAGGAAATGGGCGGCAGCTGGGAGTCGGCTGGGTGGTGGCGTGCACAGCTGCTGCAGAGTTTCCATGGCTGGGTTTTTCAGTTGGACCTGGGGGAACCATGTTTAGAGCGTAGGTTGTAAGGCTGTCGCCCTGTTATGCCAGGGCCTTTTCACTTGTATCTCTCCCTGCTGGAAGGCGCACATTTTGAGTGCAGAGGCCCACCCAGTCCTTCATCTGTATCCCCAACACCCAGCACCAGACTTGGCACATAGTAGGTGGACAGCAAAGATTTATTAAAGGGATGAAGGAAAGAAAAGTGCCTGGTGTCTGTTCTCAAGCTTGAAGAACGTGGCTTAGCTCTCATCATGCCCATTGCACGGATGAGGGAGATTGAGTGGGAGAGGCGGAGCCTTCGGCCGCTGACCTGGCCTCCCCATCTAGCACCCAGCCTGGCCCGTGGGGCCTGTCCCAGCTTTGCCATCTTGCCTCTCTTTGGTTTTAGCCCATAGGGGCCTTCATTATGTCGAACAGCTGTGCTCTGCAGGAGACAAGCCCTCAAATAGGAATCACAAGGCCTGGGTTCAAGTCCAGACCTCTCCACCCACTGGCTGTGTGATTTTGGGCAGTCACCTAACCTCTCTGGCCTTGATTCTTCATCTGAAATGCAGATCATGGCAGCTGCTCTGCTTGTTTCCCGGGGTTGTTCTGAGGGTCCAGTGGGAGGGTGGAGCTGGAGGACTTGGCACTATGATGCCACCTCCACGCAGTGCTGCTAGGTGGGCCAAGGGGGCCTCAGCCGACCCTGTTCTGTCCCCAGCATGTGCTCATTGCAGGCAGCTCACTGCCCAGCTGGAAGAGTGTTTGCTGTCTGGCCAGAATGGGAACACAGTCTGCGTTAGAGTCTTTTTTTTTTTTTTTTTTTTTTTGCAGTACGCGGGCCTCTCACTGTTGTGGCCTCTCCCGTTCCGGAGCACAGGCTCTGGACGCGCAGGCTCAGCGGCCATGGCTCACGGGCCCAACCGCTCCGCGGCATATGGGATCTTCCCGGACCGGGGCACGAACCTGTGTCCCCTGCATCGGCAGGCGGACTCTCAAACACTGTGCCACCAGGGAAGCCCTGCCTTAGAGTCTCTTAAAAACCCGAGTCTAGTATCTTCTAGCCTGAGGAGAAAAGACCTGGCGTCTGGCTGTGGGATCTACCTTTCCCAGAACCACAGCTTGCCCAAGCTCACCCCTTGTGTCCCAGAACTGAGTCCTCTCGCATACATTGTCCAGAGCACAGAGATAAACTTGGAAGGCTTCCTCTCTGTTTTACTAACGCCTGTCATCCCATGGCGCTGGGCCAGGCCTGTTTGGCTGGGTCTTTTCTCCTGCCCTTGGCCTAGGCTGATCTGCCTTCTTCTCTGAGAACCGTTCCTCTGTGGACTTGCTCCGGTATGGCTCTGTACCTGTGCCCCTTGGCACTGGGCACCCAGCCTCCTTCACTGTGTGGGGATGCCCCCTGCTCAGGGGCTAGGGGCCTGCCCTCTGGCTGTATCTAGCAACCAGGACATAGGCACCATGAGGACAGGGCCCTCTCCTAAGCGGCGGCTCGTTGGCGGGGCTCCACACCTACTGCAGTCACTCCTAACTAGTCTCCTCACTCTGCCCTCACCTTCCTTCAGTTGACTTCACAGTGATCCTGTTAAAATATAGCCATCATCAACCTAAATGCCCAACAACAGACGGATGGCTAGAGAAGATGTGGTGCATATATATCATGGAATATTACTCAGCCATAAAAAGGAACAAAACTGGGTCATTTGTAGAGACGTGGATGGACCTAGAGACTGTCATACAGAGTGAAGGAAGTCAGAAAGAGAAAAACAAATATTGTATATTAACGCATATATGTGGAACCTAGGAAAATGGTACAGATGAACCAGTTTGCAAGGCAGAAATAGAGACACAGACATAGAGAGCAAACATACGGACACCAAGCAGGGAAAGCGGGCGGGGGGAGTAGTGGTGGTGGTGGGATGAATTGGGAGATTGGCTTGACATATATACACTAATATGTATAAAATAGATAACTAAGAAGAACCTGATGTATAAAAAAATAATAAAATAAAATTAAAAAAATATACATAGGCATCATAATGTCACCCTTTGCTTGAAACTACCAATGGCTTCAGAATTAGAAGTCAGCATTCTCGCAATGGCCTACACAGCCGTTCAGGGCCCCAGAACTCTCTGAACTGGGCTCCTACCCTTTCCCTGGCTCACTGTGCTCTGGGCAGACAGGCCTCAGTTTCAGGGCCTTTGCGCGATGGCGCCTTTGCTTAGGATGTCCTTTCCTATTAGCCGCGTGGCCTCCTTCCTGCTCCTTCAGGCTCGTGCCTTCCTGGCCACATCTAAAAGTGGAACCGCCCTCCCATAACCCCCAATGCTCCAGCTTCCCCTCCTCTGCTCTGTCTCCAGAACATTGATTACCATCTGCTATACTATGGGTCTTGCTTGTTTATGTCTTGTTTCTCCCCCACTAGAATATAACTTCTATGAGGGCAAGAATTTCTGTCTCTTGTTCACAGCTGTGTCCTTAGCACCTAGAACAGAGCCTGGTACATAGTAAGTGCTCAATGATTATTTGTAAAATGAATGAGTAGAGCAAGGCCTCTTCCACATGGTTCTGCTGTGATTTCCAAATCTGTAGCATGGACCCCCCGGAATTGGAGCAGCATCTCGGCCTGTGAGCTGAGTCCCGTCCTCAGCCTCCTCTGTCCTCTTAACTGCTCCAGACTTGGCTTCCTCGCTTCCATTCCCCCTGGGCCCACGCCCAGTGGCAGGGAGCTGTGTCTTGCCATGTCTGATGGTCTGAGAGCGTCAGAAGGTGAGGAGTTTTGCTGAGAAGTGCAAGGAGAAGGAGACTTTAGAAGGGGAAAACGGGGGGCTCACATGAATTGAGCATCGTCCCTGTGCAGACGCTGTATATCCATTATCTCATCTGGCCCTGTAAAAACACCGGGAAGTGGGCTTTGTTGTACAGATGAGGAGATCAAGGCCAAATGTAGGGTACAAGAGCTGAGATTTCACCCCAGACAGCTTCTTGCACTTGCCAGCAATCTGTATTCCCTTGAATCATTTCACCACTCAGTCCATTCCCACCATCCTTCCGCTCCCTCACCTTCCTGCTGAGTTGTATTGACGTGGTCTGCTGACCAGCCCAGTGGTGAGCGTCCTTTGATAGTGTGGGTGTTTTTCTGTGTCTCAGGGGTGAGGGAGTGCCTATCTATGCTGCCAACCTCTGGGTGCTGCTTCCAGGGGCCCATCATTGCGTGTTGGCTTAGGGGTGAGTGGGTAGGCACAGCAGAGAGTGGGGACCACAGGGCTCTTGGGGCCATGATCAGGCCTCCTGTTGTGTGCATATCTTGGGCTTCTAAAAGAAGCAGTAACGAGGGCCTGCAGGGTGCAGCCTGGGCGATGGGTCCTCATTGTGAACCTCATCTATTTTGAGCTTTATGAATCACAAAGCAGGGAGTCAAACGCAGCCAAGAAAATGGCACCCCTGAGGAATGCACAGATGGATTCCTGGGCCTGCCACCATCTCAGGAAATCAGGGCTTTGGTCCCCTCCAATCTCTTCCTCCGTAGGGTGAGAGATAACAATACCCGTCTCCTTCCCCATGAGCCCGAGAGTCTGTTGGGCATAAATGAAAAAATGATTCCTAAGCCTCTTGCTCCTTGGTGTAAGTTGATGTATAAACCCACGGAAATGTGATGAGATTAACTCCTCAAAATAATAAGTGGCCAGAAGAGAAAACTGCACATTGGTATTTTTAAAGAAAAACTAGCGTCAGGTGGGAAAAAAAATCTGAGCACTCATGATGTAGCAGGAGGATTGTCTGCCATTGTCTGTGGGGTTTCCACCTCCTTTGCGCCATAACTCTATCTCCAGGCTCCTGCGTCAGAGAGCGCCCGTGATGGATGGACGGATGGATGTGCCTTGTCAGGGTGTTTCACCACGATTTCCCTGGGGGCAGTCTGTCTGTTGGCAGAGCACAGCCTCCCCAAAGATGGTATCTCTTGCAAACTCGACAGCTAACAGACAGCTCCTCTCTTTGTATATGTCCCCAAAGAAGAACTGTCTTAATCTGTTTTTTATATGGCATATTTTATTGTAATCCATATATGACTTGCAGGTTCCCAGTCCTCCATCCTGAGGCAAAAAATGCACGAGGAGTCAGAGGCTCCGTGAGCCTGTGACATCCAAGCGTTTGCATTTTTAAATGACCTGGGATTTAATTACTCACCGTGCTCCCATGTTGCACTTTCAGCCTTGTCTTGCCTGCATCCTGTTAATGAGCTCAGTGGTTCCAACAACCCAGTGGAAGCCTTGCATTTGGTGCATTGGGTGGCAGACTTGGGGCACCTGTGTCAAAAGCCTGTGGCTTTGATCTCCACCCGAGAGGATGGCTGCCCTGTCCACAGCCCTGGGGAGAAGCCATTGCTCTTCACTGGTGATTTTTCTTTTTTTGTTTTGCTTTTATTTGTGCTTTCCTTTCCTCCCTTCCTTCCTTCCTTCCTTCCTTCCTTCCTCCCTCCCTCCCTCCCTCCCTCCCTCCCTCCCTTCCTTCCTCCTTTCCTCCCTCCCTCCCTCCCTCCCTTCCTCCCTTTCTTCCTTCCTCCCTCCCTCCCTCCCTTCCTCCCTCCCTCCCTCCCTTCCTCCCTCCCTCCCTCCCTCCCTCCCTCCCTCCCTCCCTTCCTCCCTTCCTTCCTTCCTTCCTTCCAAGACTTTCTATGCTTCAATCCTTGTTTGTCTGAGAGGTTTTTTCTTATTTGGAAACTGATTTGCTTCAGCTTGCACAGAAGCTGTCTCTGGTGTGATGGATCGTGCTGGAAGTCACCCAAGGAGTATCTCTGTTCCCAATTAGAAGTGCAGGCAGTGCTGCGTACGGGGGCCTGGGGAGGTGGCTGGCTTGGGTGACAGCTGCTGCCGCTCCGGAGAGAGTACCGATCCGTGGGTTTGTATCCATGTGTATAAAATCAGGCTAATTTAAAGATGAATTAGGTGTGTGTGTTTTAGACCGTTTTCTTTTAATGTTAAGTGTTTGATGGCTCCTGTCAGGTTATGCGGTCCCCAAATTTGTGCAAGGGTCAAAATGAATACGCTTTTAAAGAATTATTAAATCTTATATCCAGATGAACTGTATTGGAATAAAAACGAATCAATGAAATCCCTAAGGGCTCCATAGGGAGCGTGTCTAGGACGTGCATTGTGCAAGAGCTTGGACCTGTTACCTTATTTTTCCTTCCCTCTGGGACCTCCTGTGGTCTGGAGCCAGAGAATGTACCCTCTGCTGCTTTGTTGGGAGGGCACTGGTTAGCCTGTCACTCTGACCTTGCAGGCTTTACCCATAGTGCTTTGAAACCAGGGTTTGCCAGGGGTCGGCTAGAATGTTGTTCTGGAATGGTGCTCAGCCGGGTATCAAGTAGACAAAACTAAGAGCATATTTAACGTCCTTCCATTTTTTAGAATCAAAATCATAGCAAATGTTCCTTTTAATTCTGTAAACCTGTAGTGTTTAATATGGTAGCCACCAGCCACATGTGGCCATGGAATACTTGAAATGCAGCTCATCTGAATTGAGATGCGCTGTAAGTGGAAAATACTCACTAGATTTCAAAGACTTAATGTGAATAAAATAATGTAAAATATCGCAATAATTTAAAAATATTGATTACACATTGAAGTGATCATGTTTTGGATATGTTGGGTTAGGTAAAATATATATTAAGATTAATTGTGCCTGTTGCTCTCTACTTTTATTAATGTGGCTACTAAAAAGTTTAAAATTACATGAATGGCTTGCATTATATTTCTATTGGACGGCATTGCTGTGCCATTAAATCAGAATCATTCAAACTTCGATAATAATAGCATGTAACATTTTTAGGACACTTAGAACATCCCGGGCTCTTTACTATATGATCTAATTTTGAATCTTGTTTTGAATTGAAAAAAAGCAAAGCCAAAATTGGTAAGCCTCCTTTTCCACTCTGTTTCTCACACTAGTTTTTGTGGGAATCTTTTCAGAGTTTCTTTATGCAGTGTAGTACCATGTTTAATTCTCACACCAACACTATGAAATAGATACTACGATCATCCCCATTTAACATATAAGGAAACAGACTTAGAGGTTTAGGTAACCAGCCCGTGGTCCCTTGGCTAATACATGGCAAGGCCAGGGTTTGACTCCAGGCGTTTCTGAAAGCAGAACTTCTATGAGCCAATTAAATATTTTGGTAATTAGGCAAGGATAATGCCACTAAATTTCTCTGTGACCCTGGGAAAGTCTCTGTGTCTTTCTGTGCTCTACTTTCCTCGTTAAGTGATTGGACTCCAGATGCTGTTGGGGGTCCCTTCTAACTCTTCGAGTGTAGGAGAGCCCATTTCACTCTTCCCATTTTGCTTCTCTTCCCCCTCGTGCTTCTGACCCTGTGCCCATCTCAGAGGATCAGAGGACCAGAGGACCAACAGAGTAGACTGAATGATGGGAAAGCAGGATGGAGGAATGGTTAGCAGGGGAGGAAGAAGAAGCAGTAGGGCGAGCAGCATGAGGGAGTTTACCAGCGATGGACAGCTCAGTACCGTTGTGCGGAGTGAACACCCCATGGGGATGTTGGCATAGAACAGAGCCCAGGACCTTGACACAGACCTGCCCTCAGCCTCAGCAAAGGTCTGCCTTTTATCTCGAAATATGAAAACTGTGGAGGTGGTCTAGGAGGGCAGTGAACATGCACAAAGGTTTGGGAAATGACTTTTCAGGGAAGGACCAGATCGAGGCAAGGTGAAGTCCATATAGCGTAGAGATTAGGTGAATGGGTTCTGAGGCAGGTTGGGATCAAGGCTGGACTTTGCCCCTTACCAGGTGTCTGATACTGAGCAAGTTTAAGCCTCCCTAAGCTGCAGCATCCTCATCTGTGAAATGGGATGATAACTGTGCTCAGCACTTGGGTGGCGGTGGGGACATAGCAATAACAGCTGACACATTTTGAATGTTTCCTATGTGCCAGGCACTCCGCGTGTACACAAACGTATCAGAGCTTGTTGGGACTCAGCCTGAGCCTGCAAACTTCTAATAAGAATACAGTGAGTGGGACTCTCGTCACGATCTTAACCGTGTCTAGGAAAGATCCTTTGGCTGCATTCTTGTCCTGCTGTGTGGCTTTCGGTGAAGTTACTTAACTTTTCTGAGCCTCAGGTGACTCATTTATAAAATGAGATGATAGGACTTCCCTGGTGGTCCAGTGGTTAAGACTCCATGTTCCCAATGCAGGGGGCAAGGGTTCGATCCCTGGTTGGGGAACTAAGATCCCCCATGCTGCAGGGTGAGGCCAAAATAAAAAAATAAATAAATAAGAAAAAGAAAGTGAGATGATTAAAGCAGATGATTTGTAAGGCCTTTTCAGCTCTAAAATACTGTGCAATTCTGGAAATAGGATTTATTTAGTGTTGAGAAGGCTAAGGGGATACTAAAATATGAACTTCATAAATAAAAATATATATATGATGATTATAAATCTGAGGGATGGTGAGCAGCTGTTCTCTTTTGGCTGAGGACAGGACATGAGGCAACATATTTTAATTGTTTTAGATTAATCATTTGGAAGCCTTTTGTGACTTGGGAGAAAGACTAATATGTCATTGGAGCAGGCTCTGGAGCTGCACACTCTGAACTCACCAAAGCAGACAGTTGGCTATTTTTCTGTGTGATGTAACTTCACCACACAGCCCTTCCTTGACCCCCGATCTAAAGTAGACACCCCCCCACACACACTGTATTCTCTCTTCACATTTCACCCTGTTGCTTTTCTCTGTAGCACTTATGACATTTTGTAAGTGCATATTTATTTTGTACTTAGCATTTAATGTCTATTTTTTTAAAATTTTATTTAATTTATTTTTTATACTGCAGGTTCTTATTAGCTATCCATTTTATACATATTAGTGTATATATGTCCATCCCAATCTCCCAATTCTGTCTCTTTAGATTGTCAACCATCTAAAGCCGGGTTGGTTGCTATTTGGTTCACCTACCATGTACCTGGTTCTAACACGGTGGTCATCACATAGCAGGTGCTCAGTAAATATTTGTTGAATGAATAAGTGGGTGAATGAGTTTCAGAGGTGGTTGATTTGGGTGTAGTACTTCTTGATGGAGGTGGATCCTCTGCTTGCCTTTTTTGGTAAGAAAATCCCAAAGACCTTGTCTTTCAAGGGACTTTAGATACTGTTTCTCCTTCCCACCATCATCTCCTGGGGGCTGGTCATGCATGGGTGTGAGTTTCTTCAGTTTTAATGGGCTGCCTGAGCACCCTTTCTTATGGGCTGGCCAGCCTGCATCTGGCTCTGGTGGAGGAGATAGAAGGGGAATGTGGAGCTCCATTTGAATAAAGGCCAGTGGAACGTGGGTTGGTTGTGCTCGTTATTTCTGTCTGTTCCCCCAGAACAGCCTTTTGCCCTTCTTTATGCTGCCCTGTGCCCCAGGAAGCTGACCTCAATGGCTGCATCAGTGAGGCTCCCTTACCCTCTGGCTTCTGGTTGAGCTTGGCCAGTGGGAGGGCAAAGCAGGAAGACAGGGCAACGAGAGAGAGGTTGGGTGTGTTGTACCCGGGTTCTCTGGCCCGAGAGCTCTCCATGGCTCTTTCCAGGTCTTGCAAACACACTCTTTCTATCCCTCCAGGGATAGCAGGGCTCATGACCCCCCACTGTTAACTGCCCTGGTGCTTCCCCATTCCTTGTCCCCTAATTCCTGTCCACACCTCTGTAAACTCCATACAGATGGGCCATTCGTTCCCCTGACCGTTTGCTCTGGCACCACCCCCTCATGGTCTTGCACCCATCTTACCTGATACACGGTAGGGACTACGCATCTAATCGCAGGGGGTATGAAGTGCAGGGTCCAGGGAGAGGTTGGAGGAATATTTTGTAGTAAATCTGAGTATGATAGCCTGTACCTGAGGTTTCTGTTTTTAATGAAAAAAACAGAAAAAAAAAAAACCAAACCCCAAAACAAACCAAGAAACCCTCAACCACCCTCCTTTGGGTTAGGAGTTGAAGAATTCTTGAGAAAGGGGTTCAGTTTCTCTCTCCGATTCCTCTCATGGGCAGGGCCGGCACTGGCTGCCACTGCTCAGGTGGCCCCATGATCTCAAGCCCCACGAAGCCAATCAGACTCTGATGTCTTCAGAACAGACACCCCAGTGTGCGGGCACTGCAGCTCCCAGCTGCTGATCAGGGGCCTGTTAGGCATCTGCTCTCGTTCTTTTTCTTCACTGGGCTTCAGAGGCCTTTACTTCCCTGGTGAGTTGATAAGAACAGCCTCTCTGAGGTTGAAATAGCTTTTCATGGAGCAGACTGGAGCTGGGCAGCCAGCATGGCCGGGGGGAGGTCATGGAGTTGGCAGACAAGAGTTGGCATAGAGGGAGAAGATAATAAAACTTGAGGCTGACATTGGTGCACTGCTTTAGAGTTTTCAAAGCGCTTGAATGTAAAGGAACACATTTATGCTCCACAAAATGGCTTGGTGGGGTGCTGGGCATTGTCGCCCTCACTTTGTAGATGTGCAAAAGGGCTCGGGGATCCTTGAGCGCCTCGCCCAAAGTCACGGAGCCGGAGGGTGGCAGAAGCAGGACAGAGACGCAGGCCGTCTGACCCCGTGTGCTTCTGGCGCCCCTTCTGCCCCGTCTCCGCCGTCCCTGAGGGAGCAGGCAGGGCTGGGCTCTGGCTCTGGGACTGTGAACTGGAGATGGAAAAGCTGAACTCCAGTGTTCCTGTTCGCCCCGGAGGAGAGATCGCAGGCATCTTGAATCCTTGCCGGGGGCTGCGGTTCCCGCATGCCCCCAAGGGCCACCCTTCCTGTCCCTCCTGTCTCTCCTGTTTCCAGTGGCCTGACACTGCTTTTCTGTCCTTGTTTTTCAGAAGTGGAGCTGCCTCTGAAGAAAGATGGGTTCACCTCAGAAAGCACCACCCTGGAAGCCTTGCTCCGTGGCGAGGGGATCGAGAAGAAGGTGGACACCAGGGAGGAGGAAAACATTCAGGAAATACAGGTATTTCTGTGCTTGCGGGACGGGTTGGGAGTGGCCCCCAAGCATCACCGTCGTGCTTCCGGAACTCCAGCCCCAGCTCTGGTCATTCTCTCAAGGGCCAGGGCTGCATCTCAACTTCCCACCACAACTGGGAAGCTGGCCTTGGTCTCCCTGTTAGTCCACTCAAAACGTAGTTTTGGAGCCTACTGTGCGCCAGGCACTGTGCGAGGTCCTGGGGACACAGTGGTGAGTGAAACTGACCGCATCCTCTTTCCCGCCCCCGGGAGCCAGCAGCCACAGCCCAGGCTTGGAAAGCTCGGTTGTTCGGGGCAGCCAGCCCCCGCAGGGACCCCCACCGCACCCCTGCCTCACACACCCTCATCAGCTCTAGTTCACCGGCTGTCCTGTCCTTCCCCAGCACCACCCACCTGTCCTTCAAGGCCAGTTTAGAAGTCATCCCCCAGGCAGGTTGGTGGCTTCCATCCCCATGTGTTCACCACCCTCTGTGCACAGCATGGCTAAGGCTGCCACCACGCAGGGTCACCACGCAGGATTACAACGGTGTGCTCTGATGGTGTCTTATTTATGTGTCTTGAGTCCCCATTGTCGAATCCAATGGTTGGCACAGAAGCTCGTAATATTAATGAATACAAATATGAAATCATAGTTTTTAATAATTAAACATAATGAAATTATTAAAATTAAATTACATTTGTATTACATTAATACTTTATATTAAAATTATATATTTTATGTTATACATATATTATACGATTACATATTTATTAATTTTATATCCAATCTAATATTTGCATATTAATTTATTAACATTGTAATTAAATGACTACCAGTAAAATGTTTGGTTTGCTTCGTCAGTACCACAGTGTGTGGGTTCCGTCGAGTCAGAGACCGTGCCTTCGTGTTCACTGTTGTACCCTCGGGGCCTTGCATGTGCTCAGCAGAGTCTGGTCTCAATAAAGGTGTTGAATGAGTCAGTGAACGTGGCCTCCTTCTCTGCCATTCCTGCGTTCAGATGAACGGTCCAGTCTTTTCCGTTTGGTTGTCACAACATGGCTTATATTTGTTCCCTCCTCTACTTGTCAGACCTACAGCCCTAGTAGAGATCCTTATTGACTGAAACCTTTATATGTCTGACACACCTTGGAGTTGTCTTCGACCCCGGTCTTTCTCTCACACCCAATATTCATTCATCAGGAATCCTGTCCACTGTGCCCTCAACACAAATCCAGAGCGTGGCCCCTTCTCACCACATCCACCGCTGCTGCCCTGGTCTGAGGCACTCACATCTCCTGTCTGAACGGTTGCAGTTGCTTTCTAAGTAGTCCCCTGCTCATGGCTGAGAGGGAGCCTTTCCCGTGCTCAAACCCTGCACTGGCCCCTGTTCTTCCGAGAAGAAGCGGCGGCCCTCTCCCCTCTCTCTGACTCGCTGCTTCCTCTCTTCCTGGCTGACTCAGCTCCAGGCGCACCGACCCTCGGCTACTCAAGTACACACCAGGTGCGCTCCACCTCCGGCTGTGCTCCACCTCCGGCTGTGCTCTGGCTGCTTCCTCTGCCTCACGGCCCTCTCCCCGTATGCTGGGCTCTCACCCTCACCTTCTTCCAAGTTTTGGTTCCTGTCTCTTCTTCTCTGTGAAGTTTACCCTGACCACTGAATGTAATACCACATCCTGTGCCCTCTCTGCCCCGCAGCACTCCCGATTCTCTTACTCTGCTTTCCTTTTCTTTCTCTTTTTCCCCATAGGTTTTCCCAGCATCTAACATACTTTATAATTTACTGATTTATGATGCTATTGTTTATTTTCTGTTTTCTTCTAGTAGAATGTAAACTCCTCAAGGGCAGGAATCTTTGTCTCTCTTGCTTGCACCCCTTTGTATCTCAAGACCTAAACAGTGCCTGCACATAGTAGGTGCACGATAAACATTTATTGCGTGGATGCACGAGTGAACAGATTCCTGTGAGTTGCCCGTCTCCAGTCTGTCCCCTCTCCATCATGTCCTACTTTGATAGCTGACCTTTCATCCCAAAACACAATGCTGCTTGTGCCATGCCCTTGTTTAAAAAACTTGGCTAAAACACTTTTGTTTCTCGCTAAATGAATCTAAAGTGATGAGTGTGATCTTCTTGGGCCTCCTCTCTCCACTCCTAACCTAGTTTTCAGGCTTATTTCCCACGATTCCTTTACTCCCTCTGTTCTCCAGCCTCCTTCCCTCCGTGCCTCTGGTCATGCTGTGCCCTTTATCTGGCATGCCTTTTCTTCCATCACCACGTGTACAAATTCCACCCACCTATTAGGCTCAGCCCTGATACCACCTTCCCCATGAAGCCTTTCTTGATCACCCCCCACCCCCTAGTTCTCTTTTTACCGCTGGCATTTAGGGCACCTAGTACTTTCTTTTTCTTCTTCTTCTTTTTTTTTTTTTTTGCTATTCATGTATTATCCCCCATTTTTGGACTTTTAGATCTTTGAAGTCACCGTCTGTCCCATCTGTATTGCCTGTTAAGTATTTTTGCTCAGTTGGGGTAATTTGACCGAGTCAATGAGTGGGACAGAAGCATTGCCCAGAAGCCTTGATGCTCTAGAGACAGGCAGCCCTTTCCTTTTCGAGCGGGCAGTGGGTTCGAGTCCTTCTCAGGCAGCATCGGGCCAGTATACGGGTCGTCATTGTCGAATCATCATCATCACCATCCTCCCCGATGTAACCAGAATGTCTACTATGTGCAAAGCATGGGCCTACGACCTGCTGTGCTAGGAACTGAAACCAGGACCAAAAGCCAGATGAGTTTACATGTTTTTATTGGCTTTGATTATTAAAATAAAGTACACATGTAACAAATGGACTGTTTTGTTCATTTTTCCATTCATTCCATCAAAGTTTATTGAGTGCCTCCTCTAGCAGGCATTGTGCTGGGCTCTGGGGTAACAAGGAAACCAAGAGAGACCTGTCCTCTCTGCTCATACTTATTTTGTAGCATGACATACAGACAGAAAGCAAGTAAACAAACAAGTAAAGTAACTGCATTTCAGGATAAATGCCATGAAAAGAACAGAGTATGAAGGCTCAGCATAAGAGGAGGGACGGATTCTAGGTAGCATCCTAGGGGAGACAAGGGCTATACCCCGGTCCTGTGAGATGAGAAGGAGCCAGTAAAGTGAGGAACCTGGGAAGGGCTTTCTGGGCAGAGGAACAGTGCTCTTGAAGGCATCGTGATAGTTCTGAGCTCGTTGTGTGCAAAGAACAGAGGCTGGCGTGGCTGGAGCAGGGTGCCAGGGAGAGAAGGGCCGGGGAGGCACTTTGGAGGGGTGGGCAGGGCCAGACCTGCAGGAGGCTCTTGGATTCATGGGACGTGAAAAAGGAAGCCATTTGGAGGATTTTAACCAGGGCAGTGAATTTGTGTTTCCTTAAGACCCCTGTGGATGCTGCATGGAAAGGAGACTGGATGCAGGGCCAGCAGTGCAAGGAGGGAAATAGCAGAATTTTGCACTCTTCCAGCTGGAGATAGTGGTATCTTTAAAGAGGAATTCCTCTGATACACACACAATAAAAAAAAAAAAAAAAGAGGAATTCCTTCTTTTTTAAAAAAGCACAACCGCAAATGATCATTATCATCACCATAAAGACTGGTTAGAGTAACAGGGAGCAAAGTTGTTTTAAAATGTGTTTATTTTCCAGATAATGTCCTTGGACAGGGAATGCAAGTGTGTCATGGGGGATGAGCTGCATCTCTAGTTGGACACCCCTGCCCTTCATTCCTAATACAGGATGCTCCCTCTGCTTCCTGAGCCCTGAATACGGGCTTTGTTTGTTAGGAACTCCTGGCTTCTCCCGAGTTGTGTAGAGAGGCTTCTGGTGTCAGGGCCACGTCGCAGGAAATGCAGAAACTCAGGAAATGCAGAGACACAGGAAATGCTGCTGTCACATGTGAGGCCTGGGGCTCGGACCAGAGGTTCTAGAGACACAGGGAAGCCAGTGAGAAGAGGGAGGGAGAAGTCAGTTTTCTCCAGGGTGTTGAAGCTGTGCAGCACATCTAGGGACTAGTGCAGCTACCTTCACCAGCTTTCACCTTCCAACCCAGAGTCCATACTGCGGGTACTAAATACCTTCATAATAAAAAATGAGAGTGGCATCAGAACTGCACTGAGATGCCAGAGGCAATGATCTTTAAATTCGAGGCACTTGGAACTTACCATGATTAAATGACTTCAACACCCAGAGAGTTTGCAAGATGGCTATACAAACAGCAACAGTTGTCGTAAGAACGATACCTTGTATTTATGCTACATCTTTTCACCAAAGGCTGCAGAGCATCTGACTTGTCATTGTCTCACTAGTGTTCCCCCCTACGGTTCAGGAAGCCAAGGCGCAGGAAGGCTAGGATGCTTGCTGTGGACCCGGGCCAGCATTTCCTAGCTGTGGGCCAGAGGTTGTGTCTGGCAGATGCCGTTGCTTCTCTGTTAGGTGGCTAAGGTTGGCCCAGAGAGCCTAAGCGCTATCAGCTGATGGCTTCCCATATAAACCTGGTAGAGAAGCCAGAGAAGAATTTACTAGACCTATTTTGAGTTCTTTGGGAGGATTTGGCGATTAGCAATATCCTGATCCCTGCGATGGGAATGGAACTCTCTGGCAAGAAGGCAATGGGAGAAGGTCACTGGAAACTCACCCCTGAGCTTCCTACTTTGAGGACAGGCCCAGGGCATTGTCCAGGAGGCCACTGGAACCGTGATGGTGATACCAGAAGTCAGTACCATGCATGCTGCTTTCTAAGTCTTTTTTTAAAAAAATTATTTAGCAGCATGAATGGTTTTTCTTTTTCAATTTTATTAATTTTTATTTTTTGTCTGTGTTGGGTCTTCATTGTTGTGCATGGGCTTTCTCTAGTTGCTGTGAGCAGGGGCTACTCTTTGTTGCAGGGTGCGGGCTTATCATTGCAGTGGCTTTTCTTTTTGCAGAGCACAGGCTGTAGGCGCACGGGCTTCAGTAGCTGTGGCACGTGGGCTCAGTAGTTGTGGCTCGTGGGCTCTAGAGCGCAGGCTTAGTAGTTGTGGCGCACAGGCTTAGTTGCTCTGTGGCATGTGGGATCTTCCCGGACCAGGGCTCATGTCCCCTGCATTGGCAGGCGGATTCTTAACTACTGCGTCACGAGGGAAGTCCCGCTTTCTAAGTCTTTTCATAGCTTGTGTGATTGTCACACTATTACCGCAAGGATAGGTGGATGCTGTTGTCCTGTATAACTTGGTGCCCACCCACCTTTCTAGCTTCATCTTAGGCCAGTCTCTTCCTGAGCCACTGAGCTCTGGTCACATTGGCCTCTTCATGCTCTCTGGACAAGCCATATTCCCCTCCCTGCTTCAGGGAGTTTGCTCATGCTGTTGCCTTTGAGTAGAATACTTTCCCTCCTCTCCTCCCTTTGGTCCCTGTTCCCAAGGTTAGTCTCTGTCCATCCTTTACATCTAAACTTCCTTAGTTCACTTCCACAGGTAAGCCTTACCTGACCTCAGATTAGGAAAGGTCCCTTCTAACAACTTCTCATAGCACCTTGAACTTGCCTGTCACTGTTTTCATAGCAGTTGTAATTATATGGCTATGTATGTTGATTGAATCTGTCCTTCCTTCATTAGACTGTAGAGTCCACTTGGGGCCAGGACTGTAGCCATTTTTTGGCTTAGCTAGCACAGTACCTGCCATGTAGTCAGCCTTAGACAAATGTTTGTTGATTGAATGAATGAGTTCCTATTTTATAGTTGGGGAAACTGAGGCACGAAGCGATGATGACTCACCCAAGGTCACACAGTGAGCTTATAAAGAAGCCCCAGGGCTCCTGACATGGAATCCATGGGCTCCCTTTCCCCTTATCCCACTTCCACTCTGGGGGCTGGGTCCTCTGCCACAGTCTCTCATCCCTCCCTTAAACCTAGAGATACGCACCTTACCTCCCCTTTCCTCCCCTACGCCAAAGCAAGTGAGGTGCTCAGGTCCTATAGGAAGTACTGCAATATGCCTTGGAATTCTCAGACACAAGGGCTGAGAGAGAGAAATGGGAAACTCTGAGCTGATGAACCTGACCTTGCTTTGGTCATGGATCCTGCTATCTGATCTTGAGCAGTCAAAACTATTTTCAGCCTCAGTTTATTTACCTGGAAAATGGAAATTGGATTCTCTGCTGCAGTGTGACTCACGGGGCTGTTGGAGAGAGAGAATTAAAGTTATGATCTTTAAGCTCCATTACAAGTAATGTGCTGTAATGAAAATCCATTACTCTTAAAAAAATAACAATGGAAGATTATGAATAACACATTCATGTCAAATTCTGTTCAGATGGACAGGAAGTTACTTGTTTTCATCAAACAGGGCAAGATTCCAGAATGCCAGGGAAAGGAGAAACATATTTTCATATATTTGAGGTGGCCCTTTAGGAACAAAAGGAAAATTACATGAAAGTACGTTTTGACCAGACATCTTGGGCCCACATAGAAGGGTACCCCTACCAGAGTATTCTCTTTTTAGAAAACATTTCTTGGGCAAAAAGAGTTGAAAAAGTCGGTGTTCTAGGAGGAGTTGGCTGGACGGGTCCCAGGAGAGAGAGTTGGTACCGCCAAGAGCTCCAGTTCCTGGCCAGCATTTTGGAGGCCTAGCTTCCCAAGCCATGGCAGCATCTTCACTGTGTTAAAAAAAACACACCAAAACAGAACACCCTCCGAATTACCCTCTGATGGCTTTCTCCTTTGCATTTTATTTCTCAACGCTTCTATTTTCTTGTCATTTCAGAGGGTTTTGGAAAATGATGAAAATGTAGAAGAAGGAAATGAAGAAGAGGATTTAGAAGAAGATATTCCCAAGCGGAAGAATCGGACCAGAGGACGGGTAAGCTGTGAAGGGAGGAAAGAGATCAGGGAGGCCGGGGCCTGGCAAACAACTGGTCCCTAGATTCAAAATCCCACTGCAGCTAGATAGAGGGTGTATCCATGGTCTTCCTTGCAGGACACCCAGAGAGGAAACCTCCAGAAGAATTCTGGTTCTCAGGTGATAGCCTGCAAGAGTTTAGAGCTGGCAAGAGGGAGAGAAGAGGCAGACGGTGCCCCGAGGGGATGGTGAGGGTCTGGGGAAGGTGGAGGTTGAGGTGTGGGTGAGGGTGGAGGATGAGGGGAATGTGACCGCTGTCCCCACTCCTCAGTCATAGAATAAGGCGGAAAGTGTCCTGTCCCTGGGGCTGCCCCAGAATGACAGGGTCAGGACACCTGCTTTGGGGTACGTTTCACTAGGCAGAGAGTGGGAGCAAACTGGGAAAGCATGGGGGCCGCAGTTGATGGTTCCCAAGCCAGTGTGGCGGGGGCTTTGGAGACGTGTGGGCCTGGAATGTGACAAGAAAAGATCAGAAGCCTGGGGAATGGCAGAGGGGAAATCCGTGGTGGAGGGAATAAAAATATGAGGGTGACTCTTAAGGGGAGGGAGCGAAACCTGAGCGGTGCTCTCTGGCATTCGGGGTGGTCCTTCAGAGTCCTCATGTTCAAGCCCAGAGGGGTTTTCTGGGATTACCTTCAGGGCTCTGCAGGAGTATCTGACAATAGCCAGATGCAGCGGGACCTGCGGGGATGAACTGCTGCCTCCCATCTGGAGAATTAACTCTCTGAGGCCTGTCTGGCTCCTTCAGGCTCTAGGCGGGATGCTTACCCCTCCTGTGGATTAGGGGCTAGTCCTGGATGCCCTCTGAGCTTGGGTCCAGTGATAATAACGGCAAGTCTCTCTTCCCGTGGTTCTTGCGTCTGAGTACACAACAGAAACACCACAAGAGCCTATCAAAATGCAAATTTGCAGGACCCACTCCTGGCAGTTCTGATTTAGGAAGTCTGGGGTAGGGCCTGGAGAGCTGTATTATAAGCAAGTTCCTAGGTGACTGGTGCAAGGGGCCTAGCAGTGCCCATGCTGAGCTGAGATGCTCCGACTTGGACAGGAGCTGGAATTTCTCAGTCCGGACAGGGTGGTCCTCTGATGCTGCACACCTTATAGAGTCACAACTCGGCTTCAGCCATGATCAATGTTTTGACACTCTTGTGTAATCTTTTCTTTACTCTCACTTTTGGTTGGTTTGTATGTTTGTGGGGTTTGTGTGTGTGTGCGGAATATTTGAATGCAAGCCCCTAGACATTTTTTCATTTAACCTGTACATACCTCAATGTATATCTCTAACAGGTATCATTATCATACCCAATAAAAATAACGATTCTAACATCTACTATCCAGTCCCTGATCCTTTCCCCCCGATTTTCTCAAAAATGCCTTTTTATAGTTGGTTTGTTTGAAACTTAGGTCTCTTGTATTCTATAACATACTTCTTCCTTGCTACTCCCTACCACATACATATATTTTTTTTTCTCCATGCCACTTATTTGTTGAAGAACTTGGCTGGTTGGTCTTGTGGAATTTCTCATATTCTAGATGTGGCAGACTGGTGGTGTTTAATGTGTCCCTCAGTCCTCTTTATCTCCTGAAAACTGGTGGTCTGATGAGAGCCTTGATTAGATTCGGGATAGTTGTGTGTGTGTGTAAGTAGTTTTTGGTCAGGCTAGACTCTCTCTTAGGTGTGAGGTGTGCTTCTTATTGCTTCACATCTGGAGGTGTATGCTGTCCACTCGTTCTGCTTTCAGTGGTGGTAAAAATGATCAGTGGATTTGGGTGTTGTCAGCCAGATCTCTCCTTAGAAAGTGCCCCATCACCTTTTCACCTAATCATCTTAGTGGCCCCTGATGAACTTGCCTGGACCCATGCCTTCTTGGGGGGTTACGAAATAATGGATATCTTATTCCATTCTCAAGGAGACTTTAGAATGTGGAGTTCCTGGGCCTTTTGTGAACTCCAGTTGCTGTGTACCTCCAGGCCTGCTTCCAACCCTTATCTCAGCCCAAACCAAACTTGCTCGAGTAGGTGATGGAGAATGGTCGTCTTTACATCTTCTCCACTCCCAACTGAAATCTAGGCGTTGAACTTGTAGTTGGCAAATACGAATTGGGTGTCTTCTCTGTAAGAACACCGGCAGAAGCAGCAGCAACAGCCATTTGTACTTACTGTATACTTCCTATACATCAGGCAGTGTGATGAGCTCTTCACAATAAGAGCTACGTTACTGGACTACACCACAGCGCATCATAAACACAACAGGTCGATAGCGATATCATAAACACGATATCGATAGTGACGATAGGTCCTTTATACTGCATTCTCTATTTCTGCACTGTTCTTTACAGCAGCCACTGGCCACATGTGGGTGGCTACCAAGCACTTGACATGTTGCTAATTCAAATTGAAATGTGGTGTAGGTGTAAAATATTCACCGTATTTCAAAGATATAGTAGGAAAAGAATGGTGAACACTGCATTAATACTTTTATACTGATGACATATTGAAATGGTAATACTTTGGATAGATTGGATTAAATAAAATGTATTACTAAAATGAATTGCATCTGTTTCTGTTTTTACTCTTTTTTAAAAACGTGGCTACTGGAAAATTTAAAATGACACGTGAACCCCATTATATTTCTCTTGGACAGCACTGCTTCTTTCATTCCCATACGTGGGTATTATTACTCCTAGAGAGGTTAAGGAACTTGTTCAAGGACATCCAACCTAGTAAGGAAGAAGCTAGGACTTGAACACAGGTCTGTGCTTTTTCTACAGGGTCACATGTGGCCCAGTGCCCAGCATGTGACCACTGACTATTTTGTTGAATGAATGATTGAATGATGGAAGAAGAACAGAAAGTCATATTTCAGATTTATGGGAGTTGAGCAAAGGCCTGAACACAGCGAGGGGGCTGGATGGGGCCTAGACTAGCTCTGGGCCCACCCAAGGCTGGCTAAGGGGCAGTCAAACGGCTCTACATTGTGCAGTGACATTGTAGACATCCATGGTGGGAGCCGTGGGAGGACCTGGAAAGTGCAGGTGAGCCTACCTGTGCTGGAATAAGGTATGGAGCTGCTTAACCCACAGGCTCAAGGAAGCTACCCTTTAAGGTGTATTCAAGCTGCCACTGGCTCCTGGAGGACAGTCACTCCGTTTCTGTTGTCGGGACTGAGGTCTGAGGCTGAGGCTGTACATCTCAGTATGCGGCCCTTGGGCCACAGCATCAGTGTCACCTGGGAGCTTGTTAGAAATGCAGATCCCCCCCAGACTCCACCCTAGGTGGGCTGAATTAGAGTCTGCAGTTTAACAGGACTCCCAGGTGCTCTGTGTGCTCATTGAGGAAGTCAGGGCTAAGGTAGTGATGACAAGAACAGTCTCTGCTTTGTTTGAACCGTGAGTTCAAATCCCAGCTCTACCACTTACTAGACTTTGGGTGGTTCAGGTAACCTCTGTGACCCTGACCAAATTGAATAAGTAGGCTGGGTCTCAGTTTCCTCATCATTAAAATTGGGGTAATAGTACACAGCCAATTTTGAGTGCTTAATAAAGGCTAGATATTATTAGGAGGGTGCAAGCAAAGGGAACAAATCTCAGAACCTTGACAATGGAGATTCCCTGAGGGGTGAGAGAAATTGAGGCCCAACAATGACTAATTGTATCTGTGGTCACTTTAGCCCAACAAATCAAAGCTCTTTAAAGTTCATGGAATTCCTGTGAGTCATCCATGTGAGTATTACCCATCAGTAAGTGTTTATGATGCACTGTGGTGTAGTCCAGTACTTTCAAACTTTAATGTGCACACAAAGCACCTGGTGATCTTGTTCAACTGCAAATTCTGATGCAGTAGGTTTGGTGGGTGGGGACTGAGACCTTGCTTGGTTAACAAGATCCCAGGAGATGGCAGTGCTGCTGGTCTGAGCACCTCACTTTAGATGGCAAGAGTGTAGAGCAGTGGTTCTCAATTTTTTTTTGGTCTCAGGGATTCTTTACTTACAAATTACCGAGAGCCCCAAAAGCTATTGTTCTGGTGGGTTATAACTAGTGATACTTCCCATATTAGAAATCAAAACAGGAAAAATGTTAAATTTAAGAATACACGTGCACACAGAGTGATGACATCATTGTGTCGTGTAGCTGCTAGAAAACTCCACTGTGCACTTGTGAGAGTGAAAACTTTCAAATGACATTTTAGTACTATTACAAAAATAGTTTTGACACTGGAGACTCCCTGAAAGGGTCTCAGGGACCTCCAAGGATCCCTTGACCACTATTTGAGAACAACAGATATAGAGCGACTAGCTCTCTGCTCGGGACTGAGTCTGTCCGAGTTGAGAGTCTTTTAGTTGTAGGAAACTCAACTTAAGCTTAAGCAAAAGTGGGAAGTATTTGAAAAGCTGCTGAGCCATTGTCCCATATTTGAGCAATTTTTGAAGATTCAGGAAGGACAAGAAGGTGGCAGGGATTTAGGATTGGGAAAGGGTAAGGAACCCAGGCAGCTCTGGCCTCTACTTCTCCTTCCTTTATTCTTCTCTTGCAGGATTGCCTCTCCTGCTTCTCTGTGCACGTGGCCCCATAGTTCCTGAATTTATGGGTCCCCCAAGTGACCTGTACTAACTAGAGTCACTGTTTCCCAATTCTGAGTACCTTGGGGGTAGAATCTGGTTGGCCCAGCTTGGGTCACATGTCTATTCCTGAGCCAGCCAATCAACGGCGGCCAGTAGGGCAGGGCTGTGTGGTGCAGTCATGGCAGCCATGGCCCACCAGTGTGTGAATGGGGAGGTGGAATGGGGAGGAGTGGAGTCGGGTGAGTAGTTCTCAGAGAGGGAGGATGGTTTCTTTTGGACATCAGCTTCAAAGTTTTCTGTAACAGATTCTGGAAACCTGGGCCTCCGCCTTCTACTGGCTCTGTGACTATGGGCAAAATCATGAACCCTCTCAGAACCTGTTTCATCAAGTGCCAAATGGGAATAATATTACTTGGTTAAACTCAGATGGTGTTGTAGGAATTAACTGAGCTAATATATGTGAAAGAGCTTTGGATGCCGTGTGCCCAGCATAGTGCTAAACGTCACGGGTTCATAATAAAGTACGAAGTGCCATCTTTGCCCTCGAGGACCTTGGAATTAAATTGAGGAGAAAATGCTAATAGTCATGATACAATCAGAAAGCAGCAGGCTTCTGACCGTGCACTTACCAAATGCAATAAGAGTTCAGAGGAAAGAGCAATCAACTGGGCAAGGAGGGGAAATAATTTATTGAGTACTTCCTGTAGACCTAGTTCTGTCCCCTGTGGTTTCACACCCCCTTATTAGCACTACAACTCTGCAATAAAGATGTTGCTATGCCCATTTTACAGCTGAGAAAACTAATGCTTAGAGAAGTAACTTGTCCGAAAACACATGCTAGTGTTTAAACCTATGTCTGTCTGACTTTAAAGCTGATGCTTTACTCCTCAGTGTGGCAAGAGGAAGATTCTTGGAGGTGTGGCATGTTAGCAAGGCTAAAGCATGGAGCAGATGTGGATGGGCAGAGTAGAGGCTGATCCATGACCGGGATCAATCAAAACAAAGACTTGGACGTAGCATCAGCATGAGGTGATCCTGGTAGGACTGGCACTAGGTCGTCAGTGGATATGTCAGTGGGCTTGGGATGGCAGTGAACGAATGGATGACCATGGGCTCCCGTCCTTCACTCCTTTTGTCTAATTGGTCTGAGACTCATGCAGGATGGATCGGGTAGGGCAACGCAGAGGTAGAACCCCAGCTGGTGGGTTCTTTGAGCAGTTCAGGGGTTAATTGATGAGCTCCTGGATTAAGATGTGGAATAGAAGGGAAATGCAAAGCCTAAGATGGCTTTTGAAGGAAGACACAATAGCACTTGGATACAGAGAATGAAGAAGAAGAACCAAAGATGATTAACTCACTGACCAGCCGACTGGTGGGTTGATTCATTTATGCAGCAAACATTTATTAAGTGCTGCTTAGGTGACTGGCCCTGTGCCAGGTTCCAAGTATAATGGTCACCCAAACAGACGTTTTCCACCCTTATGTGGGGGAGATGGAAAACCAACAAGTACACCAACACACATATAATATAATGTCAGACAATGCTATGTGCTATGACATGAAGCAGGGTAGGGGTAAGAGACCGATGGAGGGGATGAGTGAACATGCATTGGTCAGGAGGGCTTCTCTGAGGAGGTGACATTTGAGCAAGACAAGTAGGATTCCGAGTTTCCAAGCTTGAAACATTCCAGGAGACTAGAAGTGTGCTCCAACCACAGGAGGCGTCCCTTGCCTGTCCCCTCAATGCCCTATAGCCACAATCCCCATTTTGCAGTTGGGGAAACTGAGGTGCAGGGAGAAAGCGGGAGCAGCAGCCACCCTGCCAGCAGCCCTGCAGAGCGCAATTAAACCCTGGCTCTCAGCAGGGCCCCCGCTTCCTGCTGGCTGCTCCCAGCTCCAGCTCTCCTCCTCTTCTCCTGGGTGGTATTTTTAGTCTCCCAGAACCTCCTCCCTGAGTCTGCTGTTGCCTCTGTCATTCTGCTTGACTTGCTTTCACCTGCTCCCAGGCGCCTGTGACAGGGCTGCGGGCGGCACACGTCAAGCTGTCCCCGGCTTCTCCAAGGGGGGCTGGGGGGGGGGCGCGGGCAGCTGAGGGTGACCACCCTCAACGTGGGCAGGCGGGGAGGCCTGTCAGTGCCTCGGGGTGACTGCCAGTGCCGCCCAGCTCCCTCTTGGGGTCAACTCTGAGTAATGAGGGCGAGGGGAGGGGACTGCGGGCTGGTGCGTGTGCAGGGGTGGGGGGCGGGGAGGCTAGGAGGGGAAGTGCCCTGGAGGGGAGGGAAGGAGGGAGGTGGAACTTTGTAATTTGTTTTGGAAAGAGACAGCCGAGGAGGTGGTGGCCTTGGTAGCTTGGCAGGTGGTGTTGATTGTGAAGGGTGTGTGTTTGGGGAGAGTGTGAGCCCCGTAGGGCTGGGGTACAGGCCTTTCCACTGTGACATCCCCAGGGAAACTGTGTATGTGTGTGTGTGTGTGTGTGTGTGTGTGTGTGTGTGTGTGTGTGAGCAACTCAAGGCCTTTTGACCATGAAGTCCCCTCGGGGGTCACTTTTCCAGACCAGGCCCCTGGGACTGCCCCATTTTCCCTGCACACCAGGTGTTGCCATGTTTTATTTCTCATCTGCTGCACCTTCTTCTCTGTCCCCAAAGACCCCAGCAGGCCCTTTCCTTGGTTGGGAGTTTACTGCTACTCATTACCAGAGAATGACCTGGAGGAGGCTAGGGTGCTACCCATGTGACCGGTGTGGGACTTACAAAGGTCTAAAAATAAACCTTGCCATGTTCTTGTAGCCACTGTCCTGGGGCTGCCCAGCCGCCAGCTCCCTCTCTGGCTGCTCTTGTCTATCCTTGGAGGTAGAGCCCATCCCACCCTCACCCCGGATGATGCTGGTGGAGATGCACACAGGGTGGGGGTCTCAAGAGTCCAGCCCCAGGAGACTGTGAGGTGTCAAGGGCTCTTGCCACTGGCTGGAGCCCCGAGGCAGACCACACAGGGGGGCCTCAGCAGAAGCTTGCCCTATGGAGTAGGCTGAGCAGGGGGGAGGGGAGCTCACGCCCCGATGCTAGGCCTGGCTGCCTCCTTTTTTTTTTTTTAAGCATTTTCTGGTCTATCTCATCTTTTTAAAAAATTTATTTTATTTATTTTATTTTTGGCTGTGTTGGGTCTTTGTTGCTGCACGCAGGCTTTCTCTAGTTGCGGCGAGCGGGGGCTACTCTTCGTTGCGGTGCCTGGACTTCTCACTGCGGTGGCTTCTCTTGTTGCGGAGCGTGGGCTCTAGGCACGCGGGCTCAGTAGTTGTGGCTCACGGACTTAGCTGCTCCGAGGCACGTGGGATCTTCCCGGACCAGTGCTCGAACCGTGTCCCCCGCGTTGGCAGGTGGATTCTTAACCACTGCGCCACAGGGAAGCCCTGGCTGCCTCTTGAGAGACTTGAGCTGCAGGGGAGTGTGAACACAGGAGTCTGGGGTGATAGCTGCATGTACGCTACTTGCTCTAATTCGCCCATTATCTGGGCAGCTGAGGGGAGCTGGCTTGGCACCCACATGTGGTTTCAGCGAAGCTGGCTAAGGAGTTGGAGGAAGAGATCCTAGGGGCAACAGTAGAGGATGGGAATTCTGACTGCTCAAGGCTTTGCAGTCAGACTGTCCTGACTTTGCCTCCTGGCTCTGCACTTAGTGAGCAAGTGACCTTGGGGAAGCTACTTAACCCCTCTGTTGCCTCAGTCTCCTAAATCTGCAAAATGGAGTTAATAGTAGCACCTGCTTCTCGGAGTTGTGAGGATTCAATGAAGTGATACGGCTGAGTAGCTGAGTGATTTGGGTAGGTTACCTAGCGTCTCTGGGCCTCAGTTTCCTGGCCTGTAAAGTGGGGTTGGTATATGAGAGACTACAAATGTAGTATAAAGTTGAATGAGGAGATATGGGTGAAGCGCTCAGGGCCTCACAGAAAACGTGCTCAGGAACCGTAGTGACTGTCAGCATAACAAGCATCCCAATATTCCCATGTCTCCCCAGGCCCGCGGCTCTACAGGTGGCAGAAGGAGGCACGACGCCGCCTCTCAGGAAGACCACGACAAACCTTACGTCTGTGATAGTGAGTATGGCAGACGCCGCCTTCCTGCCCCAGCCCCCTGCTTCCTGTGCCACCCCAGCCTCAGGCTCGCTGGCTTCTGCTCTCGGGCCTGCCTGCTGCTGCCTCACCGCAGTCACGCCCTGACCTCCCCTCATAGCTGCTCCAGGCCCTGGTGTTGCTTGCAGGAAGGAGAAGCAAGCCCGGAGGCCTCCCCGCCCTGTGCTCCTCTCCCTGCAGTGCCCTCCTTCGTGGCTTTCCTCCGGCTCTCTCTCTTTCACTCTCTGTCTCCTTAAGGTTCATCCTCTATTTCTTTCTCTGTTTCAGAGAATTCAAACAAAAGCATAACTCAAAATCCTCCAACAAAGGTACTTGGCTCCTGTGGCTTTTCATTTGTTTCCCTTTAACTTCCTTTCTCTTTCTCGCTCTCCTGTCCTAGGTGGGGCAGGTTATGAATCTTTCTCTGACCACGACTTAGTTTAATAAATGGCCCTTGATCCATCTCCAGCTTCTCTTGCTTGCTTCTGAAACATCTTTGGACAAGCGACTGCCTGGCTCCTGGGTTTAGGGTCTGCAGACAGAGATGGGGAGGGGCCAAGGGGCAGAGCAGCGGGGGCGGTGGCAGCGGGTGGACCTCCAGGGACCTGCAGCTTTCCGAGGGATTGCTGTCAGCTTGAGAGAGCTTTTGGCTTTCTCACCTATCAGAGCACTGGGGGTGGATTTTTTTTTTTTTTTTTTTTTTTTTTTTTGCGGTACTCGGGCCTCTCACTGCGGTGGCCTCTCCCGTTGTGGAGCACAGGCTCCGGACGCGCAGGCTCAGTGGCCATGGCTCACGGGCCCAGCCGCTCCGCGGCATGTGGGATCTTTCCGGACCGGGGCACGAACCCGTGTCCCCTGCATCGGCAGGCGGACTTTCAACCACTGCGCCACCAGGGAAGACCCGGGGGGGTGGATTTAAAAGCCTTGCCTTAGGGACTTCCCTGGAGGTCCAGTGGTTAAGACTCCACGCTTCCACGGCAGGGGACCTGGGTTCAATCCCTGGTCGGGGAACTAAGATCCCGCATGCCGTGTGGTGCAGCCAAAAAAAAAAAAAAAAAAAAAAATCCTTTCCGTAGTTATCTTCTCACCATATCGGATGCCATCTGCTCGCTCCATGGCAAGGGCAGCCCTTGAAACCCCTCTCCCTGACCACCTTCCCTTCCCACCTTCTCCTCTCTGAGGAAGCAGAGCTCCGCCGTGGGCGAGAAGGGGCTGCAGTGAGGATGGCAGCGGGACCGCTGAGGCAGGGCCCCGGGCACAGTGGTTCCTCGGGCGTCCTGCCCGTCTTGCCAGTGTCTGCAGTCTCTGTGAAAGTGGGAGAGACCCAGGGGAAGATGGGGCACAGGGAGTACATCGGGGGTGGTGCCCTTTTCCTCCCTCTTCACTGGCCTCTTTTGATTTCAAAAAGTTGTTCTGTGCCCGGTGGGGTGACAGCTGGTTGGAGAACCTTTTGCTAGAAGAACTCAAACTCCATGACCCCCACTTGGCTGCTTAATACACCGTGCAGATGACATTCCTGAGACGACTCCTGCAGGTAACATCTCCATCCCCAGCCGAGGCCGGTTCAGCATGAGGAGGGAGCAGGGCATGGGTCTGATGTCTCTCGGCAATACCAGGAGGTGCCTGCTTCCGCCTGGGTCTTGCTTCCTGGATGGGGTTCAGTTTTGTTCTGATGTATAAAAGCCCAAGCATGCTAGCCCTCGGAAGACTGATTCTGGGCTGGGAAGGGTCCTTCAGACCCCCAGGGGGCAGGCTTTCCAGCTGTGTCTGGCCAGAGCAGCCCAGCTATCAAGAAGGCCAAGAGCTGCTTTGGAACTGGGGCATTGCCACTGCATTCCTCTTTCAAAACGCTGTATTTTCTTAGGTGATTTTCTGCTACCGCAGATAGTGGGATTACCTTTCACGCTCTCTCTCCAGCTTTCATTGGGTTCTCAGCCGGAAATAATCCCAGACACACCCGTGCGCCCTTCTCCACCCTCCCCTCAGTTCCTGTCTTCCCTGCCTTTGCCTCCTTAGTATTATATCCACGCAGCGCCCTTGTGGGTGTCCCTGTCTGGCCTGGCTCACCCCCTCGCCCCCGGGCTCCTGCGGCTTTGTTTAGGGCTCTCAGTGCCATGTGCTGTTTCCTGTTCCCCTCCCCACGGGCTCTGTGTCTCCTCCTGTTTACCCTGTGGAGCTTGGGAGGCCTGATTGCAGGCCTGGTGGCAGCTCTCTGGAAGTCTCAGGGGCTGATGTCTTGGCTCTGCCTGCACAGGCGCTGCCTGCTTTTTCCTCCCTCGGCGGGACAAGGTCCACCGTGGAACGCCCGTCTCTATCCTGGCTCTCTTAGGAAATTGTGTGGCAGCTCAGTGATTAATAGACTTTATTTTTATCTGGTGCCCTTCAGACATGTGATCCTTTGGGATACGAATGACCTTTGGAGAGGTCACAAGGCCCACCTCCCACCCCCACCCCCCAGCTGAGCAAGGAATGCTTTTAATAATCTCTAATGCATCCTAAGTAGAGAGGTGTCTCGTCAACTCCTTGAATGTCCCCAGGGATGGTGTTACCATAAGCTGCCCTTTCTTCCATGATTCCAACTGTGCTTTGAATGATTGTTTTTTCCTTAATAGGAGCTGAAATTTTTCTCTCCTACAGGCCCGCTTAGCTTTTGTGCATCTTTCCCCAACAAATAGGCACCTTCAGGATTTCGTCTATGCTGGAGGCCCTCATAACATCCCCTTGTATTCTTGGTTTACCTAGGGACGCATCCCATAATTTCTGCGATGGCCAGCTCAGAATTCTCTTCCAGGTTTAATTTAAGCTCAGCACTTTCATTGGAAGTAGCACCCAGGCCAAGTGGTTCAAAGAGTAACAGACACATTTCCTTGTTTATTTTACACGTCGGCTTTTAACACCACCCACGTCTGTAGGGAATAGAAGTAATTGGCCACCCCATTGCACTGTGTACCATCTCAAACACTTCCCACCCGGTGCCTGTCCTGACCCCCGGGCCAACGCCTCTCCAGGTGTGTGCTCTTTTCTACTTCTACATTTGATTATTCCTGCTTCCATAAATCACTCTGTATTTGGCCCTATTGAGTCTCCATAAAGAGATACAATAATATGTGACTTCAATATGCAAGATTCAATAAAGGCAAATTTAAAGACATTGCCCAGTAGTTAAATTTCATTCACCACAGATTCACAATCCCTGCCATTTTTGTATTGTCTATGGATTGATTTGCATAATCTCCACTCCATCTTTCGAGTTATTTATGAAAATATGAGGCCACCTTGGACCCCACCACCTCTTTCGCGGTTTCTGTGGAGTAGTTGTAGCTATTTTTCAGATGTGATTGTATTTAACCATTCCTGGTGTATATTCCTATATAGCTGTCCTGCTCTGTTCTCGGTCCAAGCTTCCCTTTCAAGGTGGGTGGTTGAAATATTATCTTAGCTGCTAACTTCAGGTGATAGATAGTTTGCTTGTTACCTTTCACTCAGTCCTTGAATTTATTCCATCTCAGAGAAAATATTAAAATCATCTGAACATAATTTATTTTTTACCCAATCCATGGTGTGTGTGTAGATGAATACTTCATTTTCCAGCAAGTAACCAATCTCTATTAATTATCCTGAAAGTTTACCCAGCTTCAGGATTAAAGTTCTGTTTCTTCCCTTTCAACCTCTTGCCAAAGGGAAAGTGTTCATTCCCTGCAGCAAAGCACCTACATGTGACTTTGTAGGAAAGGCTGTTGGTGCTGGTCAAAGTGTGGACCTGCACCACCTGTGCAGAGATAACCGAGATGTTTATTAAAATGTGGATTCTTGGGCCTCACACCAGAGCTCCTACGTCAGAATCACTGGGAGTAGGCCTAGGAGTCTGCATTTTTGAGAGCTTCTCAGGCGATAATTATGAATACTGATTTTTGAGAATGACTGGTCTACCGCATTCAAATTCGAAGACTTCTGGCCTCTGACTGGTCAGCCCTTTTATTATTCCCTGTTTTTTGCATCTGGAAGTTCTGGAATCTCCAGGAATTCTCCAGGCAGAGTGCCACCAGCTTGCATTGCTGTTTTAGTTGGTCTCTTTAGAATCTTTCCTTTCCTGTTCTTTCAACATTGATATAAAACTCAGTAGTCCGAAATAAAATTCAGCAACCCAGTACTTGACTTTAGTTTACTTAATGGCTTTAAATCCCAATAATGTAATTAACTCCCTTTTATAGGTGAGATGATAACTGGGGATAGACATATGAAAGAAATCCTTGGGTTTGGGCTACTGAGATATTTTGAAAATAATTTCAAGAGTTTGCCATTTCTCTTCCTAACTGTTCCCAGCTCTGGATTTTCTGTTAGCATCACTGGGGAAGACTCTTGATGAGAGACTCACTTTTCTATTTTCTTTGTTCAAGGAGCATCATAGGAAAGAAGATGGTGGTGATGGGGTGATGTTCAAGGAGAAGGAGAACATTTTGTCTCTAAGCTTCAGCCATTTAGGGAGGAACAAAGCACCCATTTGCCCTTCTGCGGGGCACAATGGAAGTGATTTGTGAAGTTTCTTTTTTTTCCTTTCCCAATTTTTTCTTTAAAAAAAATTAAATTTAATTACATTGTAGAAAGAACACTTAACCTGAGACCTACCCTCTTAAATTTTTAAGTGCACAATATATGTTGTTCAGTAGGGGTACATTGTTGTACAGAAGATATCTAGAGGTTGCTCATCTTGCTTGATGGAAACTTTATGCTTGTTGGTTAGCAATTTCCTATCACCCCCTCCCCACCAGCCCCTGGCAACCACCATTCCAGTCTTCGATGCTTTGAATTTGTCTACTTTAGAGAACTCATATAGGTGGACTCACGCAGTATTTGTCTTTCTAGGACTGGCTTCTTTCACTTAGCATAATATTCTTGAGGTTCATCCGTGTGATTGTGTATTGAATAATGCAGTATTCCTTTTAAAGGATGACTAATATTCTACCACATTTTCTTTATCCATTCATTCATTGATGGGCATTTAGATTGTTTCCACGTCTTGGCTAGTGGGAATAGCGCTGCAATGAACATAGGAGTGTTAATATCTCTTTGAGATCTTGATTTCAACTCTTTTGGATAAATACCCAGATGTGGGATTGCTGGATCAGATGGTAGCTCTATTCTTAATTCTTTGAGGCACCTCCATACTGCTCTCCACAGCGCTGCATCATTTAGCATTCCCACCAGCAGCGCACGAGGGCTCCAACTTCCCCACATCCTTGCCAACACTTGTCTTTTGCCCCCAGCTTTTTCTGATTACGGTGATAACCCCTGCTAATGGGTACTTATGTGTGCAGAGCACTGTGCTAAGCATTTTATGTGCATTATTTCTGTAAATCCCCACACTAACCTTGAGAGGCAGGGACAATTGACCTCACTTTAGGGAGAAGAAACAGGCTCAGAGGGGTGAGGGGACTTGTCCAAGATCACACAGCCGGTTAATGCTAAAGCAGGGATACGGATCCTCATTTCTCCAACTCCAGAGCTGATACACCCCAGCACATCTCTGCACAAACATCTGGCTACATGTGCCCTCCTCCAAACCAGTATGGAGTTTGGCTGTCCTAAGTGCTGAGGAAGAACATGCTTTAACTGTGAATGAATGAGCGCTTGCTCATTATTTTTATTTTTTATTTATGAGGTGAAGCCCTGGCTACTGTTGACAGACGGCTTCCAGGTGTCAGGTTGGTAAGCTGGAGTCAGGCAGTAATTATAGCTGAAGTGGAATGGAATAGTTTACATAATTTTGAGCCTTTTAAATTTAAATCTATTAAAATCACTCTGCCTCCCACCCCTAACTGGGTCATTAGGGTAGCTTAGTGACAAAAGGCAAACAGACGTGATTGAAGCCCTCCTGGGAACTTGACTCACCTCTGAGTCATGTCAGGTATTCACACATCAGGAGTGATCCCTTTCAACTCAGCCTCCACATCAGCAAGAATTTTGTCCTCTACCACCCTCATCCCACAGACGTGTATTTTCGATCGTGTGGCCTGTGACTTCACAGTGTTTCCTCCCTTCTAGAAATCTGGTGGGGTGTAACTCTGTCCAGTTGGGGCAGTGTCAGGAGAGGGTCTGGGTCCCTCCCTCCTCTTCTGGGTGGTGTATACCCCAGGGAGAATGTATGGGGCAAGAAGCAGGGTCTGGGGGTGTCGTCTTGGTTCCACCCCTCAGTGGCTATGGCACTTCTCAATGATGGGGAGCTCCTTCCTTGAGTCTCTAGAGCTCCTCAGTCAGCCGTCTCCCCCACGCCATGGGCTCCGTTCTTCTCAGCTTAACAATGAGGCTCTTTTCCTGAGAGATAGGATGCTGGGCCGTGGGATATCAGGAGACCACCCCGCGGGGCCGAGAGCAGCCTGGATTGGCGCATGGGGCAGGCACAGTTGCTCCCAAGGCGTTCTAGAAACTCCGCTTGACCTCAGCCTCCTTAAAATCACTCCGGTTTCCCCCATACCTGAGTGCCCAGGAAGAATCAGATGACTACTGCAGTCTTATTAAAAAAAAATTTTGAGGGCATTAAGGTCCCCCATTCTCTAAGGCTCACGTGCTTTTCCCTTCAAGCTGCAGTGGTAAAAGCCAATAACGCGGCCTTCAGGCTGGCCGCCCTTGCCGCTGAAGGGAAGCCGGCCTCATCCCTCAGTTGTTGCCGCTATTATCTTGCAGGTTCTTGCGTGGGGTGCGGCGGGGAAGGGGTGGGAAAGGCTCCGTGCCCCAGAAACTTGATTTGTGGAGCAGGGCCTGTGGCATGGGATTGATCCCTGGAGACTGAGTGCATTTGTTCCTGCAAAGCTGGGTCTGTTTAAATATTTAAATGTCCTCGCTTCATGGACACAGGTTGCAGGTTGCCGCAGCAGGGCTGGTAGGAGACAGGGCTGGGGAGAGGCTGAAATTTCTCATTCATGCCCTCATACCCTCTAGCTCTCTCAAGAACCTTGCCCACTAACCACCAAACCTAGGTTTGCCTTTTGTGGGCTGTAACTCACACCCTCTTTTATTTATTTATTTAATTGAAGTATAGTTAATTTACAGTATTGTGTTAGTTTCAGAGGTACAGCAAAGTGACTCAGTTATATATATATTGTTCTTTTTTCCAACTGTTTTCCATTATACGTTTTTACAAGATACTGAATATAGTTCCCCGTGCCATACAGTAAATCCTTGTTGTTTATCTATTTTATATATGCTAGTATGTATCTCTTAATCCCATACTCCTAATTTATCCCTCCCCCCTTCCCCTTTGGTAATCGTAAGTTTGTTTTATACCTATGTGTACACCCTCTTGAATTACTTTCTTATCCAGTCAGAAACAGTATATGTTCATTGCAGAAAAATCAGAAATTACAGATAAGCATAAAGGAAAAAATAAAAGTCACCCATAATCTTACTCTTCAGAGGTAATTTCCACTTTGTTTTTTTGTATCCTATTTTAGGGTTCTCGCTGTCTCTGTCTACTATACCCTCCCCCCAATAAATGATACATACCACTTTAACCCATCCCCCTCACTCAACAACACATGAGGACCATCCTTCCATGTCAATAAGGACATTTTTATGACAACATTTTAAGGCTATATGGTGTTCCATGATATGGCCATGCCCCAGTTTGCTCAATCATTGTTCCACTTGTTGGATGTTTAGACAGTTTAAAATTTGTTCACTATTAAAAACAATATTGCAGCTATATCTTTGCATAATGCTTTTATTATTTCCTAGAAGCAGAACTGTGAGGTCAAAGTGCCTGGTGTACAGCCTTTGATTTCTCTTATTTCAAGTCCTGGTGGGGGGTCAGGGAAGTGGGTTAGCAAGAACTGCACAAAGAAGGTGCGCTGACTTTGGAGTGAGAAGCCTGAGGTCAGATTGTGGCCCTGCCACTTGTTAGCTTGTTATCCAGAATTTTTCGAGAAAATTGTCTTGCTGCTGGGAGTGTCCATTGTCCCGAGGTGTGGAGTGGGGATGTACGCGGTTAGGAAAGCTACATGTGATAATATATATTAAAATGTTTGCACATGGTATGTGCTTAATGACTGTTTCTTCCACCTTTGCCTTTTCCTTATTTCCTCTGTCACCAATGTAGTTGGCAAGATAAGGCTGATATCCCAGGAGGAGATAACACAAGCAGTTTTCATTGAGTAGGCAGTGAGCACTGCAGGAATCCAGGGGAGGTAGTGGTCTGGGGCTGGGGACCGGTATGTCAGAGGGTGCTTCCCTAGGATGCCAAGCAGGTCCTCAGTGAGGGTGTATTGAATTGATGGACGTCTCCAGGGAAGGAGGGGTATGTGGGAATCAGCCGGAGGTAATAATAGTAATGGCAAAAGTTTGTTGATTTATAATATGGGCCTGGAATGTTAGGTTTCATCTATATTAATTATTTAATCCTTGAAAAATACCAGGAGATAGATGGCATGATCATCTCCATCCTACAGATAAGGATTCTGTGGAGAAAAGGGGTTAATTAACTTTCCTGAGGTCACCCAGTGAATAAGTGGCAGATCCAGGACTTGATCCCAGTTAGCAATCTCTCTCTCTCTCCCCTGCAATCTCCCTATCCCCCCACCCGTCACTCATCTCTTCCTGGAATCTACCTTACCTTGTACATAACTCTGCATAGGCTACCTCTCACACAGTATGATAACAGTTTGTCTATTTGTCCATTCTTCAAGCTAGACTATGAGCCTTCTGAGGGCACAGACCGTGTCATATTCAACTTGCATCCCAGACCCAGCACAGTGGCTGCTCCCAAAATGTTGAATGTGGGATGCACATACCAGGACAGAAGATAGACCAGCGTGGCTGAAGCAGAGCGTTTGGGTAGGGAGATTGAGGGGCACAGAGCTGGAAAAGGATGCTGGGAACATTAGACTGAGCTGCTTAGAGTTTGGCCCGTATAGTCAATGGTGAATCATGGATGATCCTGGAGACGTCTCTGGAATGGTTAATCTTGAGGATTAGGTGTTCAGGGGAGAGAGCCTGAAGCCTGTGGCTAAGAGGAGCCTTTTCCAGTCAGGAAGGAGAAGACATGAAGTCTGGACAGTGGTGAGAGCAGGAACACAATGGATGAGGCAAACAAGCAAGACTTTATGAAAGAAAAATCCACAGAACCTGGCAGAGGACAGACAGGATGTGGGGTACAAGAGAGAGGGAGGTGGCAACAGTGACTCTTCAAGTCTTGAGCTTGAGTAATGGAGACATGAGGGAGGCTTAACTGGAATATTCTAGAGGAGGAGGAGGTAATTTGGGGAAGTGATGGAACTTTGACATATGGGTTTGTGGACATGGCAGGGCATCCAGGCAGAAATGTCTAAAATATGCTAGTATACGTTTGTTTCCCCAAAGTTCGTGAGGATCTTATACCGATGTCGCAGGTGGATGGGGGCCTGCTTCAGGTAAGGGTCATTGAGACGCACTTGGTAGGTCAGGACTCACAAATCAAGGATCTGAAGGAGCGTTTATGTCAGATATTCACCCCGAGATCCCCAAAGAGAGCATGCTGGCCAGATTCCCAAATGTTTGGAGGCTACTATACTTTATGATATTGCATCTGATTTTTTTGCCTTTCTCTGTTTACCTTCTCCAGAAATGTTGACAATAATATTTATTATTTAAATTATTTTCCATGAAGATTAAAAAAAGAATGATATTTGACTCTTTAAGTGAATTAAGGACATGCTAATGTATGATTTCACTAGAATAAGGAATCAAAGACACCATGTCTATAAGGGATGGTGGCCCGCAGAAGATGGCTCTCGAATCAGAAGCCCAGGATTTGAGTCTTTGCTACAACACTCCCTAGCCACGACCTAGGACAAATCACAAAAACCTCTCTGAGCCTCAGTTTCTTTTTCTGTCAAGTGAGGGCAATAAGATTGACCTTAGAGGGTTTTCAAGGGGGTGAAATGAGACCATGTGTAAAAATAATTAGTTCACTGCCTGGTTCATAAATATGCTCAATAAATATTTTTTTTTCTACTAATTCAAGAAAGGGTATTTATTTCACACGTGAGTCCCCAGTGGTGTTTTGTGCCCTGGCTGCTGGCATTGTCAGAGATCAGGGAAGCATTCTGAGAGTGAACTGAATGATCAGAAAGAGCTACTGTTTGTTGAACATTTGTTGCGTGCCAGGCAATGTGCTAAGTACTTTACAAGGATGGACTCATTCAGTTCTCACAATACCCACATGAGGTATAAAACTATTATTATCCCCATTTTACAGACAAGGAACTGAGGTTTGGAGTAACTTGCCCAAGGTCACACAACCAATTAGCTGACGTAGGACAACTGACCCCAGAGTTCACCAGAATCATGTTACCCTGCTTCTCAACAGAGCAGGAAAGAGTTCTGCTAACACATTTAATGCTTTGGTTTTGGAAGTTTCTGCATTTCTCTGCGGGGGATCCAGAATCAGGTTATAGAGTATTTTGAAATGAAACCTTGTTGCCTATCTCCGTTCTTCCTGTTTTTTTTTTTTTTTTAAAAACATATAGCCACGTTCACAAACAGTAAATTCCTACAACATGCAGAATGCCCTCCCTTGATGAAGACAGAGGACTTGTGGATCACAGGCATTTGATAGATCCTGGCTCTGGGCTCACTCCTAATATATGGGTCAGTGCCAGACCCTGAGGAATGTGGCTTTGAAAAATCAGGATATTACACCCCACCCCTACTCCAGCCCCTGTGTTTCTGTCCAGAAGAACTCAGCTTAAAATAAGCATCAAGGGTGGCCTGGAAGAAGACATGAAGCCACAGAAGGGCATCTGCCTACCTGGCTTGGTGGGGTGGGGAGAAGGGTGTAGGCAGCCCCTGGGTGGATTCTGTGGCTGGGAATCTACAGCATTTTTCTGTCACAGTTGAGGGAATAATTGCTTCAGGAGACACACAGTCCTCAGAGGACCCAGAGAAACAAAGCGCTGTGCAGTGTTAGAATGGAAAGACTTAGAGATGGTCTGATGCAACTGCCATATGTTACAAATAGGGAAACCAAGTCCAGAAAGCTGTGGGATTTGTCTAAGGATGTACGGTGGGTTAGTATCAGAGCCAGGGCCAGACGCCAGGTCTGCAGAAGGCCACCCGCGCTGCTGGCCTCTGGCTCGAGAAGGGGTGGGAAGGGAAGCCCACCTGTGCTTGTCCAAGAGGAGCTTTTGGTGCCTAAATGCTGCAGGACCTGGGCCATCTGTGAAGCCACCACTTTTATCGCTTGAGCTTTGTGGAGCCATCACTGGCTCTTCTAGGCATTTAACATAGTCGTAGGGATAACACCCTACCCTGAGTACACAGGTCTGAGCTAGTGGCCTTTTGCAGTGTTCCCTGGGTTTTGTCCCAAGCTCATTCACAGCAGGGCTTTTCTCACTTGGGGCTTCCTCCCACCCAGGGGATTGGTGTAGACGGTCCTCCACCCGCCTTGATGGTTCTGCAGAGAGAAGACCGAGGGTTTTCAGGAAGGTGTGGAGGTCCCCAAACATCTGAACCGGTCTGGTAGGCTATGATTCTCTTGTCAAAATGGCCCTTGTTTGTATTTGTCTTGGCTCCAGCAGGGCATAAGTTTCAACCTTAGATGGGCTGAATGGCAGAGAATTTGATGTCAGAGTAATTGTGGAGGTGTGGGCAGGATAAAGGTAGCAACAAGGGAGAGGGGGAGCCCTCCCCATCCTGAGTTCCAAGGAGCAGGGAGGACATTGGCTCCCAGAGGTAGCTGGATCTGGGAGGGAGGGTAGCCCGAGTGGGGTGGGCAGGGCACAGATCCCCACCTCCTCTCTTCTCACCCTCCGTTCTCCTGCCAGTGCCTCCCGATGGCCAAACTCCACCGGAAGCAGAGGGCAAGAGGCCATCGAGGTCAGCTCCAGGCCCTGGGAGGGGTTGTGAATGGAGAATGACTAGCACGTCTTTGATTCTGTGTGTTTCAAAGTCAGACAGACCTGAGTTCAAATTCCGACTCTGCCATTTAGTGAATTGTTTCAATGCCCCGCAGACTCAGTTTCCTTCTCTGTAAAATGGGATGATAATCCCTACCTCCTGAGCTGTTGTGAGATTCAGTGGAAGAATGTGTGCCTGCCTGATAGTCCCTTGGAGGCATCAGCAGGCGACAGGCACTGCTGGGTCGATTTTACAGAAGAGGAAGTCAAGCTGCAGAGAAAGGGAAGTGGTGTCCTCAGGGCTGTGTGTAAGTGCCACAGGGCAGAGCTGGGAAAGAGATGTGGCCCGGTGACTCCCAAGGTCCAGGCTTTGTCTCTTGGACGCTCATCCTGTAATTGCTTTCAGTCGCTGCTTTCAGGCTCTCGGAAACACTGGCTCAGATACCCACTGCGTGCTCCAAGTTGGGCTGATGAAAATGTGCCAGAGTCATTAAGTTATCAGTGGGGAAGGCAGCCGCTTCTCCCTGGCAGGAAGGATTCTGCTGTCTGCTGCAGCTGGCTTTGTTCACACAAACTGCCCCTGATTGTTCCTCCCTTCTCCCCCTTCTCAGCTTCCTCCCCCATCCTCATAAGGGGTGAGTGGTGTAGGGTTGGAGTGGGGTGGCAGAGGTGTGTTGTAAATATTCTGGGGTGGCACTGAAGGTATTCATAACTCCAGACAGGAGGTCCTGCCTGGCGAATGCAGCTCTGGATTGGGAAGTGGGCAAGCACTAATTCTGCAGCTTGACAGATGGATCTGCCCCAGGGGGAAGGAGAGAGGGGAAGGCAAGCTGGACCTTCCTCATTGTCACAGCCGTTCCTCTCCACGTGCGTGGCGCCTGGAACACACAATCCAGGTGCGTGCTGCCAAGGTGAAAAGAAGGACCTGAGGCTGTGCACAGGCTTGTGCCTGGTCCCAGGGGTGATGGCTTCAGGGGCGCATGACGCCAAGGAGCTTGCCCTGGGGAGGGAGCCTGGAGTGGGAGGATGGGGGCGCAGCCCTCTCTGAATGCTTCAGCTGTCTTGGGGCTCAGTCTGATTCTGCACAAGAGTGGGGAGTGAGATTGCTGACATGATAAAGGGATAGCAGATGGTTCTAATACTTTCTTTTCAGAATGTATCTTTCCCAACATTCTTTTCCTTGCAACTCCATCACCCCAGACTTCAGAGGACAAACTACTAGTCCTCCCCACCCCCTTCCCTTTAGGGTTTATTCCCTTTGCGGATCCACAGTGTTGACAATAGCAGCTGACGATGGCTGACGCTTACTGTGAGCCCTGTACTATTTTCAATGTATTCTCTCTCTTTTTTTTTTTTTAACATCTTTATTGGAGTATAATTGCTTTACAATGGTGTGTTAGTTTCTGCTTTATAACAAAGTGAATCAGTTATACATATACATATGTTTTCATATCTCTTTCCTCTTGCGTCTCCCTCCCTCCCACCCTCCCTATCCCACCCCTCTAGGTGGTCACAAAGCACCGAGCTGATCTCCCTGTGCTATGCGGCTGCTTCCCACTAGCTATCTATTTTACGTTTGGTAGTGTATATATGTCCATGCCACTCTCTCACATTGTCACAGCTTACCCTTCCCCCTCCCCATGTCCTCAAGTCCATTCTCTAGTAGGTCTGTGTCTTTATTCCCATCTTACCCCTAGGTTCTTCATGACCTTTTTTTTTTTTTTCTTAGATTCCATATATATGTGTTAGCATACGGTATTTTTCTCTTTCTGACTTACTTCACTCTGTATGACAGACTCTAGGTCCATCCACCTCACTACAGATAACTCAATTTTGTTTCTTTTTATGCCTGAGTAATATTCCATTGTATATATGTTCCACATCTTCTTTATCCATTCATCTGTTGAGGGACACTTAGGTTGCTTCCATGTCCTGGCTATAGTAAATAGAGCTGCAATGAACATATTGGTACATGACTTTTTTGAATTATGGTTTGCTCAGGGTATATGCCCAGTAGTGGGATTGCTGGGTCGTATGGTAGTTCTATTTGTAGTTTTTTAAGGAACCTCCATACTGTTCTCCGTAGTGGCTGTACCAATTTACATTCCCACCAACAGTGCAAGAGGGTTCCCTTTTCTCCACACCCTCTCCAGCATTTATTGTTTCTAGATTTTTTGATGATGGCCATTCTGACCGGTGTGAGATGATATCTCATTGTAGTTTTGATTTGCATTTCTCTAATTATGAATGATGTTGAGCATTCTTTCATGTATTTGTTGGCAATCTGTATATCTTCTTTGGAGAAATGTCATTTTAGGTCTTCTGCCCATTTTTGGATTGGGTTGTTTGTTTTTTTGTTATTGAGCTGCATGAGCTGCTTGTAAATTTTGGAGATTAATCCTTTGTCAGTTGCTTTATTTGCAAATATTGTCTCCCATTCTGAGGGTTGTCTTTTGGTCTTGTTTATGGTTTCCTTTGCTGTGCAGAAGCTTTTAAGTTTCATTAGGTCCCATTTGTTTATTTTTATTTCCATTTCTCTAGGAGGTGGGTCAAAAAGGATCTTGCTGTGATTTATGTCATAGAGTGTTCTGCCTATGTTTTCCTCTAAGAGTTTGATAGTTTCTGGCCTTACATTTAGTTCTTTAATCCATTTTGAGCTTACTTTTGTGTATGGTGTTAGGGAGTGTTCTAATCTCATACTTTTACAGGTACCTGTCCAGTTTTCCCAGCACCACGTATATGTATTCTCTCACATAGCCTTACAGCTGTGCAGTAGGTGTGCTGTCATGATCATCCCCGTTTTCCAGAGAGGATGCTGAGGCACAGAGAGATTTAGCTACTCACCCAAGGTAACAGTCAGTCAGCAACGGAGCTGGGATTTGAACCCAGGCTGTTCGGATCTAGCCTACCCACGCATCAATACAGAGCCTGGCTCTCTGAAGGGAGGGTCGACCCAGACGAAGGGCCAGAGCTGTTGGTGGCACTAAAATGACCACTGCTGAGTGGCTAACCCCTCTGGCCAGGCTTCCTAGTTACCTCAGAGGGAAATTTTGCCCTCGACTAGAGCTGGCTGGGTCCTGCATTCACTGTGGCAGCTCTTACATGATCAATGTGGCTGTTTGGAATAACTTAGTCCCAGATCTCCACCCCCTGCCCCAAATGGTTTCCAAGGCCAGATGCATAATGTACAGGGCCCAGTGCAAAATGCAAATGAGGGCCCCTTTGTTTAATAGTATTAAAAATTTCAAGATGGCAAGAGCAAGGCGTTAAACTAAGTGTGGGACCCTTCCGAACCCAGGACCCTGTCTGAATGTACAGGTCACACGTCTATGAAGCTGGCTCACAAGTGTTCAGAGTGGCAGCGAGATGTGATGAAATACATATAGAAGGTGAGACAGTGCTAGATTTTCCTTCCCTTCCAAACCAGTCAAAGCAGGATTTCCAAGGCGTTTCTCTTCATCACAATGTAGCAGTCTGACCCAGATGCTCTTCAACCAAAATAAATCTTAGCAATCTCTCGTCCCTAGGATGAAGTCATTTGAGGGACTGGGACTTGGGTCAGCTGCTTTGTTTTGGGGTCAGGCATCTTGCTCCATGAACTCCAATCTCTCCTAACCCTGCCTCTCCAACTCCCCTCCCTCCTGCCTCCTTCCCTTTAGCCTATGAGCCTCATCAAGACCTGTTCTGTTAAAGGACAATCCCCACTCAGCCTCCCTGGACTCTTCAGTCCCATCTGCCCACCAGCTGACTCCTTCCCCTTCCACAGCCATGCTGGAAGGAACGGTCCTTCGGCCCCATCACCACTTCCTCATTCCCCAAAGCATCCTAGCTTCCTGTAGCCTTGCGTCATCCTACTCGAGGCTGTGGATTCCCTGCTCACTCAGGTGACCTGCTAATTGCCAAGCCCAGTGCTGTCTTCTGAGTCCCCAGCCTTCTCGGCCCTTCTGGGGCATCTGACGTTATCCTGGCTCTGCCTCTGTAAAATGGGGATGCGCGTGGCTGTGAGCTGATTTACTTGAAGCACCAGAACAGGCCTGGCACATGGTACATGCTCAGTAGCTGTTAGCAGGGGCCGTGACTGGTGGTGTCATCGTTTCTGTCACCTGGAAGCCCTGCTCCTCTGGCCTATGTTGCTCAGTCCTTTGTGAGTGTTTCTTAAAAATTTTAAATTGGTTTCTCTTTCTTCACCAGACTCGTTAAGATACCGGTGTTTTCTGAGTTCTGTCCTGTGTCCACCTTTCTTCTTTCTCTCCTCCATCTCTCCTGGCACTTCTCTCTCCATATCCATCACTTCCACTGCCACCTGGCAACTCCAACATCCACATCTCTTTCCCAAGCACCAGGTGTATAAGCCAACCCCAGACTGAGCTCATTCCCTTCCTTCTTTAAATCTGATTTTCCTCCTACGTGCTTCCACCCAGTTGCCCAAGTCAGAAACCTAGGTATTTTTATTTCTTCCCTTAGCAGACATCGAGGGCAGGCCCCGAGCTCACCACTGGGGCTGCAGCAGTGTGCAAACACACAGGGCCTGCCATGCTTGCTGCTGGTGGGAGAGACACATACTGATACACGACTAGTCCTGGGAAGGTAACACACCAGTGTCCTAATTGTGATTGGAAAGACTCGAGAACTGAAGGATTGTGAAGCGTTCATCAGGCAAAGTGGGACTGCGGGACATTCTGGGCAGAGGGAAGAGCTTGTGCAAAGGCTCTGTGGTGCAAGGAAAAATGTTTAAGAAACGAAAGGGCCAGTGGGCAGGAGGGCTGGGAAGGAGGCAGAGGTGGCTTCGGGTGAGGCTGGGGGGCTGGATGGGGGCTGGATGGCGCGTGGCCAGGAAGGCCGAGTTTGTGGAAGTCATTTTGCGCTCCTCCTTTCTGCTGACTCCCACCCGCTCCCCCTTCTACCAGATTCTCTCTAACCTCTCTCCTACCCCAAAGTCCTCATTGTTCACACACGGAAAATTAAAGGAGCCTATTGCCACCTCCAAGTCCATCTTCTGCACTATAAGCTTAAGCAGTATTTCTAAAATGTAAGTCTGATTAAGTTGGTCCTCAGGATGCATACAGTCCTCCCCCCACTTCCCACTGTCAGGATAAAGTCCTGCCCACCTTCCTCTCCTTAGTCCCCCTCACACCCACCCCGATGCCCCCTTCCCAGTGGCTTTACTGAATATCCTGCAGTTCCCCAAAGGTGCTGGCGGGACGTGCTTTGGTGCCCGCATGCGCTCCTCCTTTGTCTGCCTGGTGACGTCCTGCTCTCTCACAAGCTGCAGCTCATCCACCTGCTCTGGGAAGCCATCCTCGCACCCCACGTAAGCCCGTGAGCTGGCCCCTCCTCTTTGCGGGGCACAGGCTTGCATTGGTGCATTTATCCCACCTCCCTCCTTGCTAGTTGGCGTGTATATCTCCTCTGCTAGACTTCGGACTCCTGGAGGGAGGGGACTGGGGCTCATTTGTCTTTGTCCTCCGGTGCTTCAAGGCTGGGTACACATTAGGTGTTTAATAAATGTTTCCTTGAAGACCTGGTGATGAAGGAATGACATGATATAAGCAGGTGGTGAAAAATGAAGCTCCACCTGGAAAGCTCTGCATACAGGGATTGTGGTTAAGGGGTCTGGCTTCCAGGGCCACCGTGGGCTGTCCGCTTCTGTTTCCTCTAATAACTGAACGCAGGTCTCAGGGCTGCCTCCTGCTGCCCCCTCCGGCCACCTCCATCCATCCAGAAGGGCAGGCGCATGCAGGGCGGGCAGAGTTAAGCCTCAATATATTCAATCTTCTAGCAGAGTGGTTCTCAAACTGTAGTGTGTATCGGAATCACCTGCAGGCCCTGTTAAAACACAGATTGCCTGGCCCTACCCCGAGACTTTCCGCTTCGGTAGGTCCGGGGTGGAGCCCAAGAAACTGCATCTCTAACAACTTCCCAGGTGATGCAGATGGGGCTGGTCTGGTGACTACTCTTTGAGAATCTCTCTTCTAGCAAAAGGATCTGCTCTAGAATTTTCTATGGTATTGGGGAAGGAGATATGGGAAGCTTTTTGCTGGGGTTTGGTTTTGTAGGTTTTAAGAACTATTAGTGTGAGATTAATGTGGATAGATGGAGCCGATTCTACACACTTACCTCCTCCCCCATCTCCTCGCTTTCCTACAAAACGTTTCTGTGTTCACTCATCAACTATTCAATGGGTATGTTTTGAAGGTGTAAAATGTGCATGGCAGCACGGCAGGTGGAGTTGTTGACATCAAGATGAAATCGATATGGCACTGTCCTTAAGAGAGGTCCTCCAGTGCAGTCATAATTATAATTCAAGGAGGTCAAAGAAGAAATGCCTACTCGGGTGGGTAGTGAGTTCCCCATCAGTGGAGTTGTTCCAGGAAGGCATCTAGAGTGTTCGTGGGAATAAAACAATTTGATAGTCAGTTAGACCAGGATCTTAAAATCCTGGAATTCTGTGATTAAGGAAGACGGTGGTAATTGACACAACAAAACGAAACAAATAAGATACTGTGGAGTGTGCAGTAGGGAGATCTGCAGAGGCAGCTGAGGCTTCCCCATATAAATACTGACATTATTGGCCTTATTTTTAATAAACATTTATTCCTCACCAGCAATATTCCTTGTAATGAAATGAATTTATATCCAGTGACCCCATAATTTGCTGTTTATTGACCTTAGATCATTTAAAAGTTAAATAGAAAAAGTCACAAGCAGGCCCACGGTGTGCCTCAGGGGTCTCCTTAGGTCCCACTTCCTGAGCCAAATGGAATTGAGTTGTGTAGTGACATGTTATTATTATTATTTTTTGCAATATTTATGAGAGAGAGAGAGAGAGAGAGAGGGAGAGAGAGGGAGAGAGGAGCCAATTGTAGGACTTGAATTTATAGTCACTAGGTCACCAGCTTGGTCACCAACTTGATCACCAACTTGAATTTCAGACTCTCACCTTCTTAAGAAAGTCCAGCCAATTCCCAGATTCCATAGGAGAGGTAAGGGTCAAAGTCCCTCTTTCAAGGAGGGTACAGCACTTAAGATGTGGTAGACCACACTGAAGCCCCTTGCCCCTCACTACTCTTTATTGAGCATCTATTAGGTGTTGGGTACTGAGTGAGATACTTTACAAATATTATTTATAATCCCTCAAGGTAAGTAATACCATCATCATTTTCAGATTTAAAAAAAGGCACAGGGCTTCCCTGGTGGCACAGTGGTTGAGAATCTGCCTGCCAATGCAGGGGACACGGGTTCGAGCCCTGGTCTGGGAAGATCCCACATGCCGCGGAGCAACTAGACCTGTAAGCCACAACTACTGAGCCTGCATGTCTGGAGACTGTGCTCCGCAGCAAGAGAGGCCGCGACAGTGAGAGGCCCGCGTACTGCGATGAAGAGTGGCCCCCGCTTGCCGCAACTAGAGAAAGCCCTCGCACAGAAACGAAGACCCAACACAGCCAAAATTAAATAAATAAATATATTTAAAAAAATAAAAAGGCACAAAGAGATTATGTATCTTGTCCAGTTTCACACAGAACTCCTTAATTTATTTTTGGAAGTCAGCACAACTATGCAATTGAAAATCATGGTAAAAGGCCCAAAATTATTTATCTATCTCAAGTCTGAGTATAGACGCAAAATGCAAAATTAGAAAGTAGAATGCAGCAGTATATCAAATAGATAATACACCCTGACCAAATGGAGTACATTCTAGGAATGCGAGAATGGCTCACTAGTAGGAAGCATTAGGAAATCCACATAATTCACCATATCAGCAAACTAAAAGAGAGTCATATATTAGTAGATGCTGAAAGGACAGCTGGTAAAATTCTCCTGTAATAAAACTCTAACTCAGGAATAAGAACTACTTAAACTTGATAAAGACTAAAAACTAGCTACATATATCATTCTAAACAGTGAACCACTAAATCCAATTTCACTACAATTGGAAAAGCTTGCTTTTACTATTTTAAAATATCGTCTTGGTGATTCTTACAAATGAATTAAGCTAAGAAGATACAATAGTTTACATATATATGAGAAAGAAGAGATGACATTATCCATTTTTGCCAATGGTTATAATACCTGAAAAACCTAAGAGAATCTAGTAAGAAAGGAAACCCCACCAGAAATAATAAGGGTAGGGGGTAAGAGGGGTGGGTAACAGCTCTTCTCTATACTGTGGAGGTCATGCAGCTGGTCAACTTTGGCACCTGGAAGTGGGATTTGAACCCGTGTCTGATGAGGAACTCTGTACTCTTTCCACCTTGTGAAGTGTTTACACTCACTGCTAAAACCCAGTCATGTGAAGCGAGAGTCTCTTAAAGCTGGCAACCTCCGCTACTCCAGCAGATCTGGTGGGGTTTGCTCTGCTGGGGAGAGGTGGGGACAAGATGAGAGGGTTGGCATGAGATTTTTACTGGAAGACCCTTGTGGCTTCTGCTACCAGCAGTGCCATCCCTCCACGGGCTGAGATATTGGGCTTTGTGACAGGGAGGGTGGTGGCAGTGGTCTAGTCTTAGCCATTTAGGTACTGAGCAGCCGACCAAGGGAGCTGCCCCTTTCTTCTTCTTGGGTCCAAGAAATCATATTTGTGTTACTTGTTGCCTTTGTCTCCTACTGTCCACCTGAGAGGTGGTGCCTGCTAGGACACGTGTTTAGAGATTCGGAGTGTCAGAGGCTTCCCGGGCCATCAAGGGCACAAGCTCTTGGTTGCGACGTCTACCAAGGATGCCTCAGATTCATAGTTTTAATGGTGGAAGTGGAATGTGTTTTTCTGGCACAGAATCACTGGGTGATAGATCAAAAATATGATCCGTATAAAGCTTTTGTACTTCATACAGAGTCAACCACAGGGTGGTGGAAGGAGTACTGCACAGGAATCCAGGAGACCTGGGTTCCAGTGGCTCTGCCACGGCCAGCTGTGTGCTCCCAGGCAAATCACTTAAGCTTGCTGGGCCTCACTTGCTTCATCTGTGCCGTGGGGTGTTGGACTAAATAGACTCCCAGTGCCTTTTAACTTCAAAGTTATAATAAGTGTCACCCTTACCAAAGTTATAATACTTATCACCCTTACCACTGTTCTAAGTGCTTTGCATAGAGATTAACTCATCCTAACAACCGAAGAGCTAAGTACTACTATTATGCTTATTTTCCCTCTGAAGAAACTGAGGCACATAGAGTGCAAGTGACTTTCCCAGGGTCTCACAGCTAGGAAATGATGGTGCTCTTACACAGTTCAACTTCCGTCTTCTATGGTTTTTCTTTACCTGGGTTCTTTTCTTTACTTGTCGCAGCGGTGCTGGTGCTGGGGTGAGGGTCGGGGGGTGTTGGGAGTGGGAGACACTTTTTCGGGGAAACCCAGCTCTGGGGTGGATGGATGGGAGTCACTGCCTGGGAGAATGATGGCCGTGGCTGCAGAGATTGCTAACATTTGCGTTTTCCCTTCCTTTCCTCTTTTCCTCTCTAGTCTGCGGCAAACGCTATAAAAACCGGCCGGGACTCAGCTACCACTACGCTCACACCCACCTGGCCAGCGAGGAGGGGGATGAGGCCCAAGACCAGGAGACCCGGTCCCCACCCAACCACAGAAACGAGAACCACAGACGTGAGTTCCCAGTTGTTGGGTTGGGGGAGTGATGAGGTGGCTGGGCAGGGCCATGCAGCATTCCTTTTTGTTCACCTCGGGCATCTTCTGGTGGCACCTGTTGATTGGTCTCAAGGACCTGTGGTGAGTTGGCTATTTCAGCGCAGCCACAGATGCCCCTGTGGGTCAGCTGAGCCTGAAGCTTAGAGTGAGCTGGGCAGGAGTGGCACACCCAGCTCTGTTCCCAGAGGATGGGAGGTAAGTGTTAAGGCGGAAGAGAAACATCCTTACCTGGCCATTGTCAAACGCCAGACCTGCTACTCTTTTCCCTCAGCTCCAGAAGATCCATTCACAGCTGCTAACCTGAGGTGGGCAAAGCTGTGAGGTGTGTCAGTTCAGGCAGACATTCCAAATGTCTCCTTGGCCACCAAGGGACATAGAATATTCTTGCTTCATTGTCTCAGCTCTTATGGGGTCACACTTTTGGTAAGGGCTCTCCTGCCTTAGAAATATGGCCCTGGAGCCTCCATGCTCTTCACTTGAGCACTCAGTCAGCAAACATGACCTGGGTATACTTGTCACTTGGGATGTTGGGCTCTGAAGACCCAAAATAATCCTGAAGATTTGTGTTTCCATTTCTATTCTTTCTTTCCTTCCTCAACTTCCAGTTATGACTTAGGGAGTCACAAAGGGCTTAGCATTCACCATGTGACTTCCCTCTGCAACATTCCTTATGGCTTCTGGGCCACCCCCAAATCAGAATGGGGTGGGATAATGGGACCTTTAGGGCTTGCTTCAAGATGTGCGTCATTCTAGGATCATGGGGTGAAGAAGAACTGTGGATATGGCACGTGTTTGTTGTTTTTTTTTAACATCTTTATTGGAGTATAATTGCTTTACAATGGTGTGTTAGTTTCTGCTGTATAACAAAGTGAATCAGCTACACATATACATATATTCCCATATACCCTCCCTCTTGCATCTGCCTCCCACCCTCCCTATCCCACGCCTCTAGGTGGTCACAAAGCACTAAGCTGATCTCCCTGTGCTATGTGGCTCCTTCCCACTAGCTATCTATTTTACGTTTGGTAGTGTATATATGTCCATGCCACTCTCTCACTTCAACCCAGCTTACCCTGCCCCCTCCCCATGTCCTCAAGTCCATACTCTATATCTGTGTCTTTATTTCTGTCCTGCCCCTAGGTTCTTCAGAACCTTTTTTTTTTTTTTTAGATTCCATATATATGTGTTAGCATATGGTATTTGTTTTTCCCTTTCTGACTTCACTCTGTATGACTGACTCTAGGTCTATCCACCACACTACAAATAACTCAATTTAGTTCCTTTTTATGGCTGAGTAATATTCCACTGTATATATGTGCCACATCTTCTTTATCCATTCATCCAATGATGGACACTTAGGTTGTTTCCATCTCCGGGCTATTGTAAATAGTGCTGCAATGAACATATTGGTACATGACTCTTTTTGAATTATGGTTTGCTCAGGGTATATGCCCAGTAGTGGGATTGCTGGGTCATATGGTAGTTCTAGTTTTAGTTTTTTAAGGAACCTTAGTGGCTGTATCAATTTACATTCCCACCAACAGTGTAAGAGGGTTCCCTTTTCTCCATACCCTCTCCAGCATTTATTGTTTCTAGATTTTTTGATGCTGGCCACTCTGACAGGTATGAGGTGATACCTCATTGTAGTTTTGATTTGCATTTCTCTAATGATTAGTGATGTTGAGCATCCTTTCATGTGTTTGTTGGCAATCTGTATATCTTCTTTGCAGAAATGTCTGTTTAGGTCTTCTGCCCATTTTTGGATTAGGTTGTTTTTTTTTTTGGATATTGAGCTGCATGAGCTGCTTGTATATTTTGGACATTAATCCTTTGTCAGTTGCTTCGTTTGCAAATATTTTCTTCCATTCTGAGGGTTGTCTTTTTGTCTTGTTTATGGTTTCATTTGCTGTGCAAGAGCTTTTAAGTTTCATTACGTCCCATTTGTTTATTTTCATTTTTATTTCCATTTCTCTAGGAGGTGGGTCCAAAATGATCTTGCTGTGGTTTATGTCATAGAGTGTTCTGCCTATGTTTTCCTCTAAGAGTTTGATACTGTCTGGCCTTACATTTAGGTCTTTAATCCATTTGTTTTTGTGTGTGGTGTTAGGGAGTGTTCTAATTTCATTCTTGTACATGTAGCTGTCCAGTTTTCCCAGCACTGCTTATTGAAGAGGCTGTCTTTTCTCCATTGTATATTCTTGCCTCCTTTATCAAAGATAAGGTGACCATATGTGGGTTTATCTCTGGGCTTTCTATCCTGTTCCATTGATTTATAATTCTGTTTTTGTGCCAGTACCATACTGTCTTGATTACTGTAGCTTTGTAGTATAGTCTGAAGTCAGGGAGCCTGCTTCCTCCAGCTCCATTTTTCTTTCTCAAGATTGCTTTGGCTATTCGGGGTCTTTTGTGTTTCCATGCAAATTGTGAAATTTTTTTGTTCTATTTCTGTGAAAAATGCCATTGGTAGTTTGATAGGGATTGCATTGAATCTGTAGATTGCTTTGGGTAGTATAGTCATTTTCACAATGTTGGTTCTTCCCATCCAAGAACATGGTATATCTCTCCATCTGTTTGTATCATCTTTAATTTCTTTCATCAGTGTCTTATAGTTTTCTGCATACAGATCTTTTGTCTCCTTACTAGGTTTATTCCTAGGTATTTTATTCTTTTTTTTGCAATGTTAAGTGAGAGTGTTTCCTTAATTTCTCTTTCACATTTTTCATCATTAGTGTGTAGGAATGCAAGAGATTTCTGTGCATTAATATTGTATCCTGCTACTTTACCAAATTAATTGATTAGCTCTAGTAGTTTTCTGGTAGCTTCTTTAGGATTCTATATGTATAGTATCATGTCATCTGCAGTGACAGCTTTACTTCTTCTTTTCCGATTTGGATTCCTTTTATTTCTTTTCCTTCTCTGATTCCTGTGGGCAAAACTTCCAAAACTATGTTGAATAATAGTGGTGAGAGTGGGCAGCCTTGTCTTGTTCCTGATCTTAGAGGAAACGGTTTCAGTTTTTCATCATTGAGAACAATGTTGGCTGTGGGTTTGTCATATATAACCTTTATTATGTTGAGGTAAATTCCCTCTATGCCTACTTTCTGAAGGGTTTTTATCATAAATGGGTGTTGAATTTTGTCAAAAGCTTTTTCTGCATCTGTTGAGATGATCACATGGTTTTTATTCTTCAATTTGTTAATATGGTATATCACATTGATTGATTTGTGTATATTGAAGAATCCTTGCATTCCTGGGATAAACCCCACTTGATCATGGTGTATGATCCTTTTAATGTGCTGTTGGATTCTGTTTGCTAGTATTTTGTTGAGGATTTTTGCATCTATGTTCATCAGAGATATTGGCCTGTAGTTTTCTTTCTTTGTGACATCTTTGTCTGGTTTTGGTATCAGGGTGATGGTGGCCTCATAGAATGAGTTTGGGAGTGTTCCTCTCTCTGCTATATTTTGGAAGAGTTTGAGAAGGAGAGGTGTTAGCTCTTCTCTAAATGTTTGATAGAATTTGCCCATGAAGCCATCTGGTCCTGGGCTTTTGTTCGTTGGAAGATTTTTAATCACAGTCTCAATTTCAGTGCCTGTGATTGGTCTGTTCATATTTTCTATTTCTTCCTTGTTCAGCCTTGGAAGGTTCTGCTTTTCCAAGAATTTGTCAATTTCTTCTAGGTTGTCCATTTTATTGGCATATAGTTGCTTGTAATAATCCCTCATGATCCTTTGTATTTCTGCAGTGTCAGTTGTTACTTCTCCTTTTTCATTTCTAATTATTTTGATTTGAGTCTTCTCCCTTTTTTTCTGATGAGACTGGCTAATGGTTTATCAATTTTGCTTATCTTCTCAAAGAACCAGCTTTTAGTTTTATTGATCTTTGCTATTGTTTCCTTGATTTCTTTTTCAATTATTTCTGATCTGATCTTTATGATTTTTTTCCTTCTGCTAACTTTGGGGTTTTTTTGTTCTTCTTTCTGTAATTGCTTTAGGTGTAAGTTTAGGTTGTTTAGTTGAGATGTTTCTTGTTTCTTGAGGTAGGATTGTATTGCTATAAACTTCCCTTTTAGAACTGCTTTTGCTACATCCCATAGGTATTGGGTCATCGTGTTTTCATTGTCATTTGTTTTTAGGTATTTTTTGATTTCCTCTTTGATTTCTTCAGTGATCTCTTGGTTATTTAGTAGTGTATTGTTTAACCTCCATGTGTTTGTATTTTTTACAGGTTTTTTCCTGTAATTGATATCTAGGTTTATAGTGTTGTGGTTGGAAAAGATACTTGACATGATTTCAATTTTCTTAAATTTACCAAGCCTTGATTTGTGGCCCAAGGTATGATTTATCCTGGAGAATGTTCCTTCAGCACTTGAGAAGAAAGTGTATTCTATTGTTTTTGGATGGAATGTCCTATAAATATCAATTAAGTCCATCTTGTTTAATGTGTCATTTAAAGCTTGTGTTTCCTTATTTATTTTCATTTTGCATGATCTGTCCATTGGTGAAAGTGGGGTGTTAAAGTCCCCTACTATGATTGTGTTACTGTCGATTTCCCCTTTTATGGCTGTTAGTATTTGCCTTATGTATTGAGTTCCTCCTGTGTTGGGTGCATAAATATTTACAATTGTTATATCTTCTTCTTGGATTGATCCCTTGATCATTATGTAGTGTCCTTCTTTGTCTCTTGTAATAGTCTTTATTTTAAAGTCTATTCTCTCTGATATGAAAATTGCTACTCCAGGTTTCTTTTGATTTTCATTTGCATGGAATGTCTTTTTCCATCCCCTCACTTTCAGTTTGTATGTGTCCCCAGGTCTGAAGTGGGTCTCTTGTAGGCAGCATATATATGAGTCTTGTTTTTGTATCCATTCAGCCAGTCTATGTCTTTTGGTTGGAGCATTTAATCCATTTACATTTAAGGTAATTATCGATATGTATGTTCCTATTACCATTTTCTTAATTGTTTTGGGTTTGTCATTGTAGGTCTTTTCCTTCTCTTGTATTTCCTGCCTAGAGAAGTTCCTTTAGCATTTGTGGTAAAGCTGGTTTGGTGGTGCTGAATTCTCTTAGCTTTTGCTTGTCTGTAAAGTTTTTAATTTCTCCATCAAATCTGAATGAGATCCTTGCTGGGTAGAGTAATCTTGTTTGTAGTTTTTCCCCTTTCATCACTTTAAGTATGTCCTGCCACACCCTTCTGGCTTGCAGAGTTTCTGCTGAAAGATCAGCTGTTAAGCTCATGGGATTCCCTTGTATATTATTTGTTGCTTTACCCTTGCTGCTTTTAATATTTTTTCTTTGTATTTAACTTTTGATAGTTTGATTAATATGTGTCTTGGCGTGTTTCTCCTTGGATTTATCCTGTATGGGACTCTCTGCGCTTCCTGGACTCGATTGACTATTTCCTTTCCCATATTAGGGAAGTTTTCAATGATAATCTCTTCAAATATTTTCTCAGTGCCCTT